>NC_056631.2:218094398-218820648 GCF_002870075.4 Lactuca sativa | reverse complement strand
ACAAAACGAATATACAAAAATTCATAATTTTTAATCTTTTTTTCATATACATCCATAATGATATATAAAAAAATTACATTTTTTCAAAAAAAAAAATCCACTTCGTTTTGTTACATTTTTAAATCTTTAAGCTTATTTTTAAAGAAAAATAACATATATATATATATATATATATATATATATATATATATATATATATATATATATATATATATATATAATTTTTGCTACACTTTAAATAGATATTCATATAGATGTAAAACATCAAAATTTTAGCTCAGATTTACGTTGTGAATGCTAAAACTAAAGTATATATATAAAGTTCAGATTCACAGTGTGAATTCGACTAGCAAAGTGAAAAAAAAATAAATAAATAAAAAAAACAAATTTTATATATCGATAGGGATGTCTATTTTCAGAGGACAAAAAATTAAGAATTTTGATATATATAGTTTTTTGGATAAAAAATAAACTAAATATTGAAAAAAAATAACAAAACAAATCATATTCACTTTAGATTCACAATGTGAATAATAGCATGTCAAATACATATTTTGAATTCTAAAAATTGAATATATAGTTTAGATTCATAGTGTCAATAAATTTACTTATGAATTTTACAAAAGCAATTTATGAGAAATCAAAACATTAAAATATTATAAAATTACAAACAGATATACTTTGATTCATATGCAAATTTCATTAAATTGATTTGTGAATGATCAAAGTGTTAAAATAGTAAGTCAGATATACATTGTGAATACTAAAAAAAAATTATATGTAGTTCAGATTCATAGTGTGAATTTATGCACAGTGAGATTCTGACCTGGAAAGTGAAGAAAAAAAACTAATTTTTTTTTTATATTTTTACATCGATATGAATGTATATTTAAACATTACCAAAACTTGTTTATTTTGAATATATTTATTTTATTTTTTCGATAAGAAATAAACATAAATATTGAAAAAAAAAAACAAAATGGTGAGTTTTTTTTTTTTTGAAAAAAAAACATTTTTTATATATCAATATAGATATCTATAGAAAAATAATTTTTTTTTATGAATTTAGGTATATTCGGGTTTTTTTTTTATAGGAAAGTAAATCTTAAAAATTAAGAAAATGAAAAAAAAAAAAAAAAAAAAAAAAAAAAAAACAGTTTCATTTTTTGATATGATTCGGTGTGTGCACACCAAAACTTTAAATGTACATCCCTTTTTTTGGCATTTGATCAATTTTTCTCTAACTATCAAAATTGTTCCATTGGTTCTTTGGTTTAAAATGATTCATTATTGAACCTATATATATATATATATATATATATATATATATATATATATATATATATATATATATATATAGAGAGAGAGAGAGAGAGAGAGATAGTTAGGTTCAAATGTGAATTGACATCTATTGTGTGGACGTGTGGACAATATTATTATGTGAGAATGACAACAAAAAAATATATTGTTTGATAATGTGAATGCGTTCAATTTTATATAACTATTCTCATTATCATACATTCTTACTAATAAAATCGTCTATAATATATATATATATATATATATATATATATATATATATATATATATATATATATATATATATATATTATTCACATTCTATCATAATGTTGTCAGAATGTTTATTGAGTCGTATTCTGTAAGAAAAAAAATGAGTAAAAAACGATGCATGAGAATAAAAATTAGTGAGAATAAAAAACAACATATTCTCTTAGTAATTCTCATAGAATAACATTGTCCACACAATAGCTGTCAATCACGTTATAACCTACCCTATATATATATATATATATATATATATATATATATATATATATATATATATATATATATATATATATATATATATATATATATATATATATATATATATATATATATATATATATATATATATATATATATATATATATATATATATATAAAGGCTGGGATTGAATCTTCATGGTACAATGTTCCCATGAAGCATGGTGCATTTAATAATAATATTTTGTTTACATATATAAAGGAGATGCATGATGAGGTTCCTATTGTGGTGATTATATTTGTCTATGAATTTAAAGACATCTTTCTTTTTTTGGGGTGTTTTATTTAAAAAAAGAAATAATTGTAATTTGGGTTCTTCAACTTGCAAAGAAAGAGTCTTTTAAGGTAATACATACGTAATTAACGATTACCACGTAAACTTCAAGCAATTATTATTTATATTGAGTATAGTTTTGTAATTATGTATTAAGACAATAAGACTGTATCATATAAAAGTAGTGTTCGATATTACTATTTTGCATGTGCTTGTTACTTATATAGTATTGTTACATTTTTCATGTGTTTATATATGTCTTAAAATTTTCCAATAAATTCGAAGCTATTGGTTTTATCATAGAAATCAAACAAGTTAATGAACAAATTCACTTCGAAAATAGAAAATATTGCCATTGCCCATTTGTATGTTTATTCTAAATTATTGTATGGCGAAATAGGTTTTTCATTTTTAAACGAGTCGGGGTTATGGTAAAATAATTCAATTTGATAAAGTTATTATATAAAATGACAACTATTCAAATCGGTATTTATGTGAATTATTTTCAAAGAAACCCTTGATTTTTTTACTTCTTTGGCAAGTGATATTTCCACTTAATAATTTAATTCATCCACATAAGGTATAACACCTTTGCAACCATCGTACAAATTGGTAAAACATGTATTTCAAGTGGGTGAATGATAGAAGCCTGTTTGAAAGGGCTAGTCACCCAAGAATTAGAGAAGAACACAGAAGACTTGAAGCAATTTTCTCGATATATTCCTCTAATGACATTACAATGCATATTAAATAAGAACCGATGCTAACAAAAAGGGAAACATGCCTTAAGACTAGGAAAACAGGAAGTGGTCTAACTACGTGCAAATGCATAAAGAATCAGTCAAGCACCAAGGTTAGCTGATCTTTTTATTAACGAAAACGAGCTGGGAGGACTTCACTTGGGCCTTGTGTTGGACTCTTCAGGTGGAGGTGGGTTTGCTGTAGTTGGGCTCGTATCAATACCCCGCCCATAAGGATTGACCTTGTCCTCAAGGTCTGAAATTGTTCTTGCAACTGGGTGACAAGGAATTGGAAGAGTCCCCGTCAAGGTGATAGTGTTATTGTTCTGCTGGAAGGTGAGGGAAGGCACATAAAATTCGGCTGTGATCGGACCTAAGGAACTTAACCAATCGAACCCCAGAATAACATCGAAGCCTTTAAATGGCAGAATAAACAACTGGACTTTAAATGAAGCTTCTTTGAGTGTGAGAGGAACGTCCGGGCAATAGCCGGTGCAAAGGAGTGGTTCCCCATTGCCGATGAGGACCGGAAAGGCTGAGGCGGTGTGGACCAGGAGGTGCAACTCAACAGCTACTCCAGACTGAATTAGATTGTGAGTACTGCCCGAATCAACAAGAATTTGAAGCGGTTTGTGGTTGACAAATCCTATGAGACGCAAGGCTGTAGTGGGTGCAATTCCATAGAATGTTGTTAGGGAGAGAACTAGAAAGTGTGGAGTGTTAGGTGCCTCTTCAGAATAGGGACATGCGGTTGTGTAGTAAGTTGAGGGGCTTCAAAGTCATTGTCAGCTATGAGAAAGAACTGTGGTGGGTCACATTTGTGGCCGGGGTGGTACTTGGCGGGGCAGCGAAAGCAAAGACCGGAGGCACGACGTTGTTGGAGTTGTTCAGGTGACAGGCGAGCAGTCGGTAGGGTGGTGTTGGGGGTTACCGGAGCCGGCAGCAGAGGGGCAGTAAGTGGGTTTTTTGGTGAAGAGGCGGCTAATTGTACTACAGAGGGCAATAATTGTGTGGAACCTGATTGAGAAGCTAGTGAAGAAGCAAGTTTGTCTTCAATTAGTTTAGACAACTCATAAGCCTGATGTAGGGTAGTGGGGCGAAGCACGACTAACTCAGTTTGGATTTCCTGTGTAAGGCCCGAGATATAGCAATTAAGAAGAGCCTCATTGGAGAGTCCGATCACCCGGTTACACAATTTCTCAAATGCAGCCTGGTAGGCGGTGACAGTGCTTAGTTGTTTGAGTTTAAAGAGGGAGGCTTGGTGGTTTTCATAGTCTGAAGGACCGAACCAGAGTTCGAGAGCCCGGGAAAATTCCTGCCACATACCCAAAAGTTGGTTGTTGGCAAGGTACTTATACCAACTCAAGGCATCGCCGGTGAAGTAAAATTGGGCCAAGGAGAGGCGTTGTGGTGGTGGAACGGAGTAATAGGTGAAGTAGTTTTCAGCTTGAAAAAGCCAATCGAGGGGATTGGAGCCATCAAATGTCGGAAGGTGAAATTTAGGTGGTCGAGGGTTGGTGTGCGGTGGTGGCGGCGGCGGCTGTGGCCCGTTGATGTTGTTGCCTGGAAGGAGTTGAGCAAGGTTGATCAGAGCCTCAGTTTGTTTAGCGATATTCGTGGCTTGAGTAGCGAGATGAGTGGTGATGGTGTCGAGCCGGTGGTTGGTGGCGGTGGAAAGATGGATTAAAACCTGCAGTTGATCCGGGAGGGCGACATTGGGGTTGTCCGGGGTGGCCTTGGGGTTGTCGGAGGTGGAGCCGGATTCGGATTTAGGAGGCATGAGGACGAAGATGAAAGCACCAAATTGATAGAAGCCTGTTTGAGAGGGCTAGTCTCTCAAGAATTAGGGAAGAACACAGAAAACTTGAAGCAATTTTCTCGATATATTTCTCTAATGACATTACAATGCATATTAAATAAGAACTGATGCTAACAAAAAGGGAAACATGCCTTAAGACTAAGAAAACAGGAAGTGGTCTAACTACGTGCAAATGCATAAAGAATCAGTCAAGCACTAGGGTTAGCTGATCTTTTTATTAACGAAAACGAGCTGGGAGGACTTCACTTGGGCCTTGTGTTGGACTCTTCAGGTGGAGGTGGGTTTGCTGTAGTTGGGCTCGTATCAGCGAATCAATTTATCAACTGGAAATATCACTTTAATACAACTACAAAAGCATAATGTAGACGTTAGTTATGTTGTTGGAGAACTAAAGGGAATGACTCTCTTCATATATTCATGTTTCATTAAAGACTTAGGTGGTAGTTTAAAAATATATTAATTTGTGGTTCAGAAAAAAAATATTATGTTGGAGAAAGAAATTGAATATTAGATCCCGTTTGATAGTTTCAGTATGGTTAAATGTTGTCTGTGAAAGTTTTCTAACTAGAAAAAAAAAAACATGATGTTTAATTGTATATCTGATTGACTGTGATGAATGATGAAAAAAAGTAATAAATCAATAAAAAAATTAATTAAAAAAAGTTATTTAAAAAAATTAATAATCCAAGAAAGAAAAGAAAGATGCAGAGTTTGGTGCATAATTGTCTTTCCAGTCCATTCAGCCAGAAAGATATGATTTTGAGGCTTTCTGGAAAAAACATATTTTACCAAGAAATATCTTTTTTTTATGCAAATCAAACAGTCTTTCCATTCTATTCAGCCAAAAAGATCTTTTTAATTAGACTCTGATGTTATACTTGATCTCTCTTGTTTCAAATGAAAACAAAAAAGATAGAACCCAAAAAACACAATACTAAAACGATACAAATGAACGAAATGGTAGTTATTCCTTTCATATTTAATATAATACAATTTTCTTTTACAACAGATCACCGGTATTAAAGTTTGTGGAATTCGAATACGAGTCAATTTTTTTTTGGAATGATAAATGTTTCATATTAAATGCGACCATATTGATGGTCTTATCCCGTACAACTATTAAATCATAATGTACAAATGTTAAAAAATAATTAAAAAAATGGTTAGAAAAAAGGGGGTTATTTTCCTAAATGATGGGCAATAAAGATGAGGTAGAAGTGAATCTCATGATATTGCATTATGGCATCTAGACATAGAGAGATGAGATATCACATAGCCTCCTCTCATGATACCTTAGTTGAAACCCTTCTTTCACATTTTTCCAAGCTCTTTTTTTAAGTTGGTTGAGAAGGCAATTGGTTTTGCATGGTTGCTATTGGAAATATAATTGGGTCCCATTGTGCTCTTTAGACAATAGACATACCATGTGGGGACCCAACTACATTACACTCCCCAGTTTCCATACGTTCTTTCACATCATAAAACCATGTATGTCAATAAGTCATCATCTATGTTGGTATAAATTCAATTTATCATAATATCGAATTTAGGAGGACAACTTTGTAAATAATTTCAACTTAAAGGGTATGTCTAACCTTTCTTATTATATATATATATATATATATATATATATATATATATATATATATATATATATATATATATATATATATATATATATATATATATATATGTCCAGGTTCATTTGAGACTATTCTAATTTTATAAGACCATGAAACCAAATCTAAAAATAATTTTAAAATACAAAATAAATAAAAAAATCCAAAAATTCTTTTTTTAAATATTATTTTTGGAACTTGAATTAACTAAAAAAAGTTAAAAAAAATAAAAAAAATAAAAAAAATAAAAAAATCCCGTTTTTTTTGAAAAATATGTGAAATATTCTAATAGAATATCACACTTACATATTCTAAAAAATAATTTTAAAATGCAAAATAAATGGAAAAATCTAAAAATTCTTTTTTTAAATATTATTTTCGGAACTTGAGTTAACTAAAAAAAATAAAAAAATAAAAAAAAATTTCATTTTTTTTGAAAAATATGTGAAATATTCTAATAGAATATTACACTATACATATTCTAAAAAATAATTTTAAAATGCAAAATAAATGGAAAAATCCAAAAATTCTTTTTTTAAATATTATTTTCGGAACTTGAATTAACTAAAAAAAATATAAAAAAATAAAAAAATACGTCTTACGGTCTCACAAAATTAGGCCGTCTCACATGAACCTAACCCTATATATATATATATATATATATATATATATATATATATATACATATATATATATATATATATATATATATATATATATATATATATATATATATATATATATAGAGAGAGAGAGAGAGAGAGAAAAATACGTCTTACGGTCTCACAAAATTAGGCCGTCTCACATGAACCTAACCCTATATATATATATATATATATATATATATATATATATATATATATATATATATATATATACATATATATATATATATATACATATATATATATATATATATATATATATATATATATATATATATATATATATATATATATATATATATATATATATATATATATAGAGAGAGAGAGAGAGAGAGAGAGAGTGTGTGTAACATCCCGACTCTCATGTATAATATTTATACATATATTTATGAGTTGTCTAAACAACTCGACGAGTTGGATGCTCTGACTCGTCGAGCAGAGGCGGATTGACCACGTGGGTTTTATGACCAACTCGATGAGTCGGAGAGACCAACTCGGCGAGTTGGCGCTGTGCAAGGAAATCCTAATTCTCCGGGGTTGGGCCCTATTTAAAGGACCTTAAGCCCTCATTTCTGCCTCACCAGCCACCTTACTCCCCTGTGTGAAACCTTGCTCGCCTATATTGAGCTAAGAGAGAGAGAGAGAGAGAATCTTTGGGCATTTTAGTGCAATTTTTGAAAAGAATAGTGGAGTATTGAAGCAAGGATTGAGAAGAGACTTTTGGATATGGTGTTAATTCGTCTACAACTTCTGTTGAAGGTAAAAATCCTTCACTTTGCTCATTGTTGTGATTAGATCTCATTTTTCATGGAGTTTAGGGCTTATTCCATCTTTCGATAATACTTTGAGTGTATTTAACTCACCAAGAGTTTGAGACTTCAGATCTGGACCTTGTGAGGTCCCTAGAGTCCATAGGTCCTAACTTTATCCAGCTATAGAGTAGCTTTTATGCTTGAGACCCTAAATGGAGTTTGTTTTGGCATTTCAAGCCCTAAATGCCATGCATGGACGTAAAGATTGTAGCTTTACGTGGTATTTCAGCCTTGGGAGGCTTGATCTAGAGTTTGGGGTTGTAAATCTGCCTTATAACGTCTGAATGAGAAATAAGACTCGCCGAGATGATGAGCCAACTCGACGAATCGGCTAGGGTTTTCCCAGATGAGTTTGACATTAGTAACTCTGCGAGCTGATGAGACAACTCGACGATATAGTTGGGTTTTTGCGACTTTTCTAAACGAACAAGGGGACTTGACGAGTCACATAGATGCACTCGACATGTCGGATCAACATGGACTATTGACTCGAGTGTTGATTTCAATTGACTTTAGGGTTTGGTCAAGACAGGGTATACGGAGACCATGGAGGGGTAGAATGGTCTTTTTCCCATTCCAAGTGTTAGAGAGAGAGAGAATAGCAATTGGTTATTCAGAGTTGTTAATGGAGTGTTAATTAGAGATAATTATCATATGTGTTAGGCGGAGGCTAGATTGGTGATTCGTGTACGAGATTCATTTGCTTGCTTACGAGGTGAGTCTTCTCACCATACTTACCTAGAGTGGTAACTTTTGTGTAACCGGAGGGTCTTATGTACTTGTATTGAGTATTGTGATATCCTACATTATGTCTTTGTGATTTATGTTTTGTATTATTCTGAGCTTACTGAGTTGCGACCAGAGGGTCCACCCGAGTTGTGGGACCGGAGGGTCCCACTAAGACACATTGACCGAAGGGTCTTATTTGAGCATGGCCATGAGAGGATAATGAGATGTGTGTGGTATTTTGGGTAACTCACTAAGCTTCGTGCTTACGATGTATTGTGTTATGTGTTTCAGGTACATCTCAGGATCACGGGAAGGCACCAGCTTGATTGTACACACGAGACAGACTTATGTTTTGAGGATCCTGGATTGTGTTTAAACAATTTGTGAACATGTGTTTTTGATAAATTGTCATTTTGGAGATTTCAGAACTATGTTTATGAGAATTATGTGATTTTAAAAATGAAAAAAATTGTTTGAAATTTTACGGTGTTACACAGAGGGTCTGAATCCAACGAGTACCAAAAAATTGATGAACACTATAAGGACAATTATTGATCACTCATGTTCATTAAGGGTATTTTCATCAAAACATTAATAAAGTGGATTGGGCTTACCTGAGTGTATCTTCTTCATCACGGCTTATAATAATAATAATAATAATAATAATAATAATAATAATAATAATAAATAGATAAATAAATAAAAAACTCAGTTGTTGTAACGACCCAATTTTTACAAAGAAAATTTTCATTTTTAGTTAATCAATACCAATCTCATAAACCATAAATTCCCAAAACATTTGTTTTCAAATCAACCTTCATTACATCATTGTTTTTTTTAAACATCAGAGGGTCCCAAACACTAAAAAGAGAGATAGAGTGCACGCCATGTCATCACGCCTTTCCCTTACCCTTGGGCTCAAAAGTACCCGAAACAAATCAACAACCTGTAAGCGAAATGCTTAGTGAGTTTCCCAGAGCATCCCACACGCATTCACATACATATATCCTGATAGCTAATAAAGCTATAATCATGCCACATAAACCATGCAATATGATTCAACAAGAATGCCATGGGCTACCCCACATGGTCTTTACCTAAGACTGCCATGGGCTACCCCACATGGCCTTACATCCAATGTCATGGGCTACCCAACATGTTCTTTACCTAGGAATGCCATGGGCTACCCCACATGGTCTTATCCAATGCCACGGGCTCCCCCTGGGTCTTCCATACAAACATAATATCACATAACATATCAATTCATAAATGAATAACACACACATAACATATTCACATAATGGGCCGACCTTGGTGCCATAGACCCATAGATATGGTGTAAAGACTCATCTCCATCTGATGAATACGAATACTGCCCTCCTAGTAATCCGCAACCTCCCGAGCTGAATAACAACAATAATAATATAATCAATGAAAAGACCTTAAATTACCCAAGGAAAGGCCCAACCTTCAAACTCTACCCCTAAGGCCCAATTACCCTTTTCTTGCAAATAGGCCCCAAAGTCCAAGTCCAATATCCTTAATGGTCCCCTTGGCCCAATAAGGCCCAACCGATAAGTTCATGGCCCAAACAGATGAAAAGGCCTATAACTCACATAATCCAATCAAGCCCAACAACCAAATGAGGCTCAAAGGCCCCAAAATAGCTAAGGGCCCAACTGAGTTGCATACGCCTAGCGTACCACCCTAGTATGCGCAGCATACTGAAGGTTTAGGGACTATGCGTCGCGTTCAGCCAGTTACGCCCAACGTACACCATTTTAAGCACTCTTTCCATTAAGTGCTTAATGCTCGAATCCTTTATGTCCAAAATCTAGATCTAAGTTTGAAAAGATGTCCTAACGCATAAAGTTGGCAACTTTATGCCCTTGCATGTCTCCTACATGCCCAACTACTCCATTAAGACCTTTCCAAGGTTGTTTACCCATGCATGAGCTCAAATCTCCCATCAAGCTTCCATTTTTATACTTCTAAATGACTAGTGGACCTCAGATCCGCCTTTTATATCAAATGGGGAGGCTTAGCTCAACAAAAGAGGTCCAAAGTTCATCCAAGGGACAAACCACCAAAACCATAGCTAGATCTAAAGATTAGAAAGGAAAGATGCAAGCTTTTTACCTCCAGAAGCTTTGCAAGATGATTTTGGTGCAAGATCTTGAAAGCACCCACTTGATCCAAGCTTGCTTGACCACCCTTTCTTCTTGAAATACACACTAAAAGGCCACAAATGCACTCTTTAAGGCTCAAGAATGATCTCACAAGGTTTCCTGGAATATATGGACGTTCTAAGGGTGTGGAGGCTCTCTAGGGTTTAGTCAAAGGGACTTAAAGTTCTTTAAATAGGCCTCAAGTCGGGAAATTTAGGGTTTTGCGTCCCTGGCGCGTACGCCCCGCGTAACTCAAGGTACGCCCAACGTACCCTAATTCCTCTGTGACTACTTCCATGTAGTACTCTAAGCGTACACTTAAGTACGCCCAACGTACTTAAGGGACCATTTATGCAAAAATTATCATTCCTTAGGGTTTTAAGACATACCAGAATTTTGGATGTTACAGTTGTATATTGACTAAATCAATTCGCATAATTTTTTTTTAACTTTGACTTTGTCCATCAATCTGCGATTTCTGATGTAATCATGTAATTTCTAATTATTGTAAATGATTTTTCTTACATTGTATCTAGTAATCGGTCGAAATCTGCATAAGAGCTTTGTTTTTACAAGAATTAATTTTTTTCGATTCGTCATTCAATTCGAACAAAAAACAAGATTGAATAGACAAACACACATACTTCATTGTTCCACTTCCTAATGAACTAACTGAATCTACAAAAATTGACTTTTAACTGTTGTTACAATTCACTAGCTAAACATTCAATTCTAGAACAAAAATTGATATTTAGTTTCTTCTACTTTATGTTAGTTTCATTAAATTAGTTGCTTTTAGATGGATTATATATGTTTGTGAACAAATTACGTGTGAAAAATTAAACGATAAGAAATCTGTCAACTTATGTTTATTGATGCATACCTAAAAGAGCTCACCATTTTTTTTACTTGTGTTAATCTTTTTCACATTAGTTTTGCATTTAGCAGATGTCTTTAAGGTATGTTTTTTTTTTTCTAATGGTGTGCATACTTAAAAGTTTTATGGTGTTTTTTGAGGTCTTATATATGACGTGATGGTTTAACTTGCTCTATAATTTATGCTCGTTTGTTGAAAATGTGTGTTTGGTGGTTTCAAAATGTTTGTATAAGCTTGTTTGTAATGGTCTCCTTCTGGTGGTATGGTATGTTCTTTCGAAATTACATGTAATAGATTATGATAGATGGTATATTCTTGCTATTACGAATGGTTCATTAACAAGATTTGCAAGTGCAAGGTTTCACAAAGTTTTCAAGTTGCAATGTTCTCAAGTGTAGGTTATATGCATTTGTCCCAGTTCAAAGTTGCTCAAGTTAAAGGTTTTTTAAGGTATTTCATTTTGTCGTGTTTTTTGTTTGTTATAATCTCCCTACTTTGACATATTTATAGCTTATTACATGTTTAAATCATAAAATTAAATTGAAACCCCAAGTTTGATGAAACACTCAAGGTGTTTGTTAAAACGGTTATGTTGGGCTAAAGTTCTGTTTTGTATTGCGTCTTTTGGGCTCGTAGATTAGCCTTGTATTCTCCGGTTTGGGCCTGTCCAACCGAGAGCCTTTTATGTATTGTATATAAGTTATCGCTTTCATGCATATTAGGTCAAGATTCAAGATTTCTGTTTTAGCGTTCCAGAGTTTACGTATTTGCTCTCTTGTAATCTTCTAATCCTTTACAGTTGATGTTCTTAATCGAGCTCTTCTAAGGATTTTATTTAATCATTCGACACGTTTGATTCAAGCTGTTTGTTCTTAATATTGCGTTCTTCCTTGTTATTTATATTGTGTTCTTGCAGTTTCACATTCACACACTTGTTCAAGATCTAATCGATCTTTATAGATTAAAAGCTATTGTGTTTTAAATCTCATCAATTGGTATCAGAGCAGGACGCTGTGTAATCGATACACTTCTTTTCTGTGAAAAAGATTTTCATTAGGGTTTTCCGCAATCATCGATATTTATTGAGCCGTCATCTTAATTGACGTATCTTAGTATTTATTGTTTTGCCCTAATCTGCTTTATTACAAGTCTGATCTTTGAACAGGTTATTACGATCATTATGGACGCAACGCAATCAAACCCTATTAATATTTCCAACAGCATTGGTTCGACGACAAAGATTCCAATCTTATACACCCATGACTATGAAGTTTGGGCACATCATTTTGAAGATTACGTGATTGGATCGGAGGACAATGGTTTTCTCATATGGGAAGCCATTATCAATGGACCATTTTCTCATTCAGCGACATCCAGAATTATTAAGACGCAAAAAGAATACAACGATTTGCTCAAGGACGTGACGAATCTTGCACAGGATGAGAAAGATAAATTCCAGTGCAACATTAAGGCACTAAGGTTGATCAGATTCGCCCTTCAGTCCGACACATTCAGACTAGTCAGCTCATGCACTACGGCAAAGGAAGTGTGGGATAGACTTCGCGAACTGTATTCAACAGACGAAGATCTTGAACACTCCATCCAAACCTTGCTTCTATCTGAGTTTGGAGAATTCAGGCAAGGAGCCGAAGAAACCGTGACCCAGACGTTTGATCGCTTCAATCATCTTCTCAGCAAGATGATCAAACACGACATTGAAAGGAAGCTCATCGAACAAAAGGTTACTTTCTTGAACGGACTGAGATCGGAATGGAGAGCAGTAGTTTCCACAGTCAAAGCCCATGAACAGTTTAAATCATACTCTTTGGCAAAACTGGTGGGTATTCTAAAGTCCCAAGAGAAGATTGTAGTTCAAGAGAAGAACGTGGTGTCTAGTCTTGGTTCGTTGGCCCTCCTATCTAAAAGTAAAGCCGTGATGGAGGATGAAGAGCTCAACTTGGAAGAATATGACCTCACAACTGAGGATTATGCCATGATGGTATCCAATCCTAAGAGGTTCATAAAGAAGAGGTTCCCCAGCAACAAAAACCGAAACTGGCAGGGGAGTTATAGCTCTGAGAAGGCAAACAATGAACCGAAGGCTGAGGAGTCCAAGAAGGAACCGAAGGCAGATGGCGATTCCGGAGTAAGCTGTTTTTACTGTGGTGGCAAGAACCACTATGCTAAGGACTGTGTCCTTAAAAAGATGGCTGAAAAGGATGACGGAAAGGATGAGGAAGCCGTACTGCAGAAGAGGTTGGACGAGTTGAGGAAGAAAAAGTCTACCGCTAACCCTTCTTTTAATGCTCTTATTGTGCAGGGTTTGGTTAATAACAATGAGTTCGGTAGCACCGAAGTTTGGTCTACTGACTCAGAAGACGAAGAAGTGAGGAAGCCTACTCATGGAAAGGCTTATATGGCTAAGGAGGAAAGTAGTGGTGGAAAATGCTTCATGGTGTCAAGCGCATCTCAAATGAGAGGATACAATACCGATGGAGGAAGCAATGGACCGAAAGTGCAGGAAGATATGTGCTTCACAGCCAAACCACTCAGCCAACAGTTCAATGAGCTTGATGAACTGATAAAGAAGGTACAATCTGTTTTTATTTCATCTAAAGTACCATCATCCTCATATGAGAAAGAACTAAAAAACGTTAACACAAGAATTTCTCATTTAGATAGTAGCTTAACTCAAACTAGAGTCACCAATTCTAACCTGACTGATCAATTAAGCAGGGTGGCGTCGAAGAGTGAGGAGCGGCGTATGTGGATTGAGTTAAAAGAGTCGGAATTAATTAAAGTCAAAGACAAAAACATTTATTTGCAGAGAGACAATTTGAAATTGTTAAAACAACGAAATGTTTTTTGTTTAATAGCTAAACGTTTATATTCCAATATTACTCAGCTGCATTTGGACTGTGAGATAGGCAAAAAGATCCACCGTATGATTTTACCATTCCTAGAATTTAAGGAGGATGAAATCGATGCCGAAGCTTACAATTGTGAAAGTGTGATTTCGTCTGATGATGTCAACCCATCTTATCAAATTGGACTGGACAAAATTGAGTCCTTCATTAAATCCAAAGACCATAAGGACATGCTCAAAAATCTGTTGGACGAAAATGATAAACTTAAACTGAGAACCGAAACCATACAAAAGTTTGACTCTCTAAATGCCAAAGTAAGCTCAGAAAATAAAATTGATGTTGAAAATGCATCTGAGCTTAACGAGGACGAAAACATGAGTGAAATTTCTGTAGAGGATACGGTTGACTGCTCAGAATTTGTGAAAAGCGAAACTGAAAACCACAAAAATCTTATTTCTGAAAATTCTGTGGAATTCGCTAGATTGTTCCAACAAAAGTCCCCGAAATTGGTAGAAAAGGCTGTTGTCTATCAAAAGGTCAGAACCACTCCGAATCAGGTATATAAAGTGACTGGAGTAACCGAACATCAGACAGCTGAACTCACGACTATTGTTAACGAAGACAATGCTGATGGCTGTGATGAGTTCTTCTGGGAAGCTCCTATTGACAATGGAAACGAAACCGTTGGCCTATCTGAAAGAACCTCTTGGATGAAGAAAGGGAGATACATACCTGAACCTTTAAACAAGCCCGATAATTTCAGTGAACCAAGCACAAGTGGTACTAAAAACACTCCTCAAGAGGGTGATCATTCAGCAAAAGAAGACATTCCTTCAACGCCAACAGCTCGAAGTGAAACTTCATCAGATACTTCTTCCACTTCCTCAGGGCAAACTGAGTCTTCGTCAAACATTCCCTCTGCACCCTCAGCTCAAAGAAAAACTCCTAAAGATCAAAAGGAACCAGCCAAGGTGACATCAAAAGCGAAAGCGAACGTTCATCATCAACCTAAACAGATGAGGGATAAAAAGATAGAAAGGAACCTAAGATACAGGAAAAACCTTTCTGAAAGGAAACAATTCTGGCACTCCCAGAATGCATACTATTCACACAAGGAGAAGAATCTGAAGTATGAACATAATCCCGTAGGAAAGCATGATGATTCCAACAACCGAAAGTCAAGGTTCGGTTCGCAAGAAGATATCAACCGAAAGCCAAGGTTCGGTTCGCATGAAAATACCAACCGAAAGCAAAGGTTCGGTTCTGAAAAGGATTTCAACCGAAACCAAAGGTTCGGTTCCAAGAACAACTCCAACCGAACTCAGAGGTTCGGTTCTGAAGTCAGAAGAGAACAAGACTTAAAGGTTAACCCCACCAACGATCAAAAGCTAAAGGGTCACCTAGAGTCATCAGCAAGGAAGACACCTCCATCCCCATCCAAATTCTCTCGATCTAACTCTTCTCGTCATTCTACTCCTACTCACTCATCTTCATCTTGCTCTAAAGCTAATCCCACTTTTCCTCAAAAATTTCATTCATCAGCTGAACAGAAGGGAAAGCCAAAGGTCGATGAATCCAAGCCTGAGCCCAAAGGAAACCAACCTAATCTTAACAAAATAAAAGTTTTCACCATTAAAAAGAAAGATGAAACAACTTTGATTAAAAGAACATATCTTGTTGATATCTCTCTAACTATTCCTGTTCCCATGAAATCCTCACATGGACCCAAGAAACTTTGGGTTCCTAAATCTGCTTAATTTTTGCAGGTTATAAGTGACGAGCAGTTTGACGAAGAATGGTACATCGACAGTGGCTGCTCGCGTCACATGACAGGAAGGAAGGAGGAACTCAGGGAATACAGATCTCTTGCAAATGGTGGCAACGTTAAGTTTGGAAATAACTCTTACGGCACCATAAAGGGATATGGGATGATAACGAATGGTGATTTTACCATAAGAAAGGTGGCTTATGTGGAAGGACTTCAACACAACCTCATCAGTGTATCTCAGCTTGTTGGAGGTACAGGTCTCAAAGTTTCATTCGACGATGAAGGTTCTGAAATCATAGAGAAAACAACAAAGAAAGTGATTCTGAAGTCAGAGCGAAAGGGTGAAATGTTTCCGCTGAACATGAAACCCATCAAAGGGAACCCAACAATCTGTCTGCTATCAAAAGCTCAATCCGACGAAAGCTGGTTGTGGCACAGAAGACTCTCTCATCTCAACTTCAAAGATATCAACCGACTTGTCACTGGAGGTCATGTTAGGGGTCTTCCATTGCTCAAGTTCGACAGAGAACATTTGTGTGCTGCATGCGAAATGGGAAAGCAGAGTCGTCAAAGTCACCCATCTATAATCAACACAAAAGTTGTTGAACCACTCGAATTGCTTCATATCGATTTGTGTGGTCCTTCATCTATAGAAAGCATCGGTGGTAGCAAGTATATTCTTGTTATCGTTGATGACTTTTCACGATTTACATGGGTGTTCTTTCTAAAGCTCAAATCTGAAGCGACTCAAAAGCTGAAAGTGTTTATCAAGCAAATTGAAGTCCAGCTCAAGAAGGTCGTTCGCAACATCAGGAGCGACAATGGTCTCGAATTCAAGAACAGGGAGTTTGAAGCGTTTCTTGCAGAAAAGGGAATCAGCCATAATTTCTCAGCTCCCTACACACCACAGCAGAATGGAATAGTCGAAAGACGAAACCGATCTCTGTGTGAAGCTGCTCGAACTATGTTAAGTTTCGCTTCCTTACCTCTTTATTTTTGGGCTGACGCTATTTCTGCTGCTTGTTATACACAAAACAGGTCCTATCTCAACAAGCGACTCACGCTCACACCATATGAGATTCTAAACAACAGGAAGCCCAATGTGAAATTTTTCCACGTTTTTGGCTCAAGGTGTTTCATCTTTAACTCTAAAGAACACCGCAACAAGTTTGATGTCAAAGCCGACGAGGGAATCTTTCTGGGTTACTCACTCACTTCAAAGGCGTACAGGGTCCTAAACAAACGATCAAGAAGGATTGAAGAAACATACTATGTGACCTTCGACGATAGCTATGTCAAGAAGCTACAGGCCATAAATGACACTGCCAGGGAAATCTTCCCTCAAACTGGTCAAGTCACAATCTCAATCGCCAATATGTACGAGGATTTTCTGGATCTCTTTGATGAACCGGAAAAAGCTTCTCTCTCAGAAGCAGGGGCAGCCGACAACAAAATAGATCATATGAAGCAGATTGTCGAAGATGCTGCAAGAAGAATGCATGAAGGAGAAACGCCTACTGTTGAATCTCCAACCAACAATGCTTCAGTCGAGGGGGAGCCAAGCTCACAAGTCCAGGGGGAGCCAAGCTCACAAGTCCAGGGGGAGCCAAGCTCTACTACTTCAACCGAAGGTCCTTCACCAACCGAAGGTACCTCTCCAACCGAAGATGCCCCTCCAAACGAAGGTGCTTCAATGCCTGAAAGTTTAGCACCGCAAGAAATCCCTGAACCTCATGTTTCTCAAGACTCATCAATTGAGGGGGAGCATGATGATATGACGCTTGATTTCGATAGCCAATCTGAGCCTGAAGAGATGATCAACGCTGAACTAGATCCATCCTTTGATCCGAATTACCCTCCTCTTACGAAATGGACCAGAGATCATCCTATCTCTCAAGTAGTTGGTGATGTATCTGACAAGGTTCTGACCCGATCTCAACTGAAGGCAAAACAGACATCCTTATTCTCAAAAGTTGAGTTTTGTATGTTTAACTCATTTGTATCAAAGGTCGAACCGAAGACAGTGAACACTGCCCTCGATCACTCTGATTGGGTTCAAGCGATGCAAGACGAACTAAATGAGTTTGAAAGGAACAAAGTCTGGCGCCTCATTCCAACTCCTCCGGATGCCTCAGTTGTTGGTCTCAAATGGGTTTTTAGAAACAAAATGGACAAGGAAGGTAATGTCATAAGAAACAAGGCTCGCCTAGTTGTCAAAGGATACTGTCAGGAGGAAGGGATAGATTACGAAGAAACGTTCGCTCCAGTAGCAAGGCTAGAATCGGTTAGAATATTTTTGGCCTATGCTGCTCACAAAAACTTTGAGGTTTTCCAAATGGACGTCAAGTGCGCATTTCTCAATGGAGAACTTGAAGAAACGGTGTATGTGGAGCAACCTCCTGGGTTCGTGAACGAAAAGTATCCACATCATTGCTACATTCTGGATAAAGCTGTGTACGGCCTTAAACAAGCTCCGAGGGCCTGGTATGAAACACTTACAAAATTTTTAAAGATGTCCAAATTCAAACAAGGTTCGGTTGACCCCACCTTCTTTCGCAAAAAGGAAGGTAACCACCTTATGATAGTTCAAATTTATGTCGATGACATCATCTTTGGCTCTACGAATCCCAGCTTAACAGCTGAATTCAGAAAGTTGATGGAGACTAAGTTTGAAATGAGCTCAATGGGTCCTATTAATTTTTTCCTTGGTTTAAATATAAGACAGGGACCCGAAGGCATCTTTATCAATCAGGAAGCTTACACGAAGACTCTCCTAGCAAAGTTTGGCATGATGGGAGACTCAAAAGTCAAAGTCCCTATGGCATTCGGCACCAAACTTACCCCTTCACTTGATAAACCGGCCGTCGACATCACGCTCTATCGTCAAATGATTGGCTCACTGATGTATCTAACTGCTAGCAGGCCTGATATCATGTTTTCTGTATGTTATTGTGCTCGATTTCAGGCTAACCCACGCGAACCTCACATGCTGGCAGTGAAGAACATCCTACGCTATCTCAAGCGAACCGCCTCCTTGGGTCTATGGTATCCATCCAACTCCGGCTTCTTCGTTCAAGCCTATTCTGATGCCGACCTTGGAGGATGTGGACTCGACCGCAAAAGCACAACTGGTGGCTGTCAATTTCTTGATGGGAAGTTAGTCAGCTGGCAATCCAAGAAACAAACTTGTGTGTCGCTGTCTACTGCTGAAGTGGAATACATTGCCGCTGCATCCTGCACATCACAAGTGATTTCGATCCAGAGTCAACTTCGAGACTATGGACTCAATATGAAGAAGATCCCTCTATATTGTGACTCTGAAAGTGCAATTAGGATCTGTCATAACCCGGTGCAACACTCCAAAACCAAACACATAGCACTACGGTATCACTTCATTAAAGATCATGTGGAAGATGGAAATGTCGAAGTTCACTTCGTACGAACCACTGATCAACTGGCTGATGTCTTTACCAAAGCTCTTCCTGAAGCATCATTCAATAAAATATTGCAAGGGCTCGGTATGATGGAATCAGAATCAGTTCCTCACACTACCAATCAATCTCAACAGTAAGAAGCGAAACCAACCGAACGTTCGGGTTCGGTTCAACTATCCGACTCGCTCATTACTTCAAAGGTAGTTTTTCTGTGTTGTATATTTCTTGTGCAAAATTTATTTTCTTTATGTACAAAGTTTTTTTTTATTGCATATCTAAACTCCTTGGTTTCTTAAAATTTTCAAGAACCGAAACCAACAGAAGGTTCGGGTTCGGTTTTTCAAAATGTTCAACAACCGAAACCAACCGAAGGTTCGGGTTCGGTTTTTCAAAATTTTCAAGAACCGAAACCAACCGAACGCTCGGGTTCGGTTTTTCAATCTTTTTCATAGTTTTTTTTTAATTTTTTTTTTTTTTACTCTTCCATAATTTTTTTTATTATTATTTTTTTATATAAATTTCAAAAACTACAAAAATATTTTCTTTTTCTTTGTGTGCTCATTTGTTTATGGGAGTCTATACCATGCCTTACTTAAATGTCCCTAGAAGCATGCTGCTGTATGTGTCCCAAGCCTCATAAGATTTTGACTAATAGCCTTTATGACCTGGTAAACACAAACCTTGTCTTCCCAATAAGGCTAACTTATTTATTCTAATCGTGAGCTACCTCACTCTATTCTCACACGAGATGAGAGTCTCCTGCTTGGTCCTTATGTTCGCAGCAGAGGTACTATGTCTTCTTCCACCATCTCCATTACAATTCTCCATAACATTCGTTTCATCACTGTAACCCTTGAGACTCTCAGCAACAACCACTGAGGTTTATGGTTACACAACTTCTGTGTTTATGATCTTAGTTTCGTGCCACTACGAACTGAGTGAAACCCAAAATTCAACACCAAAGAATTGACGGTGACCAATCAACTTGATCAAGCTTTCACCAATGAATTGACGAATGTACCTTCATGAAATCTCAATTTCTTTTCTTTTTGCGTGGTTCCAATGAAATTGTTACACACCATAACATTTCTTCCCAAGGGATCCAGTTATAATTTTTATCTGAGATTTTATACCTCTCCAAGTCACTTAAAAATCAACTCCAAACCTACTTGTTCAACAGACTACACTGGTCTCACAAGTACTTTGTTCACATTCGTTCTTATATCAAGAATTGAATTGATGAATCAAAGCGAAACCACCCTTAATTTGCCTTATTAAAAGAAGCCTTTCAACATTTATTAATGAATGTTTGATCGTAATTCAACGGGATTCCACACTAACACTTTGAGGTCTTTCTTGACCTTGAAGGAAGAGATTCGTGCCCGGGATCATCAGTTTCGTGTCCTTATGGACATCACAGATTATCCTAAAAAGAGTTGCTTTATTTCTTTTTCTTTTACACTCTTTGCACGAAAATCCAAGATTTTCAAAAATTCCGTTACTAATTATTTTACAGGCTAGATATTTACTGGATGATTACAAATGAAGTTGTGGTTAAAAATTAGCCACGTGGATCATTAATTCGAAACAGCCGTTTAAAAGGGGAAAAGACAAAAGATGCTGACGCGGCGGAAGTTCAAAGGTTAGGAATTCAAACGACGGTAAAAAGCAGGCGCATGAATTTGAAGAGGCCGCGCTTTTTCTGACACTATTGGACGCGTGTGCAAGTATTGAAGCGTCATCCATCCGGCATTAATGGCGCGTGTGGAAATAGAAACGGTTCCTCTCTCTGAACCGGCGCTTATTGGGCGGCGTGATCCTAGGAATCTGACACTCTCTCTCCTACGTGATCATCGCACGTCCCAACTGTCACCAATCAGTCACTCAAAAACCCTTCCGTATTTCCATAAGAGATTTGAAACGATTTTTCTCTCTCCCATCACCTACTATAAAAACCCATCCAGACCACCTTTTAACTCTTTACTGCCCCCATAATTCCCAAAGCAAAAATACTTCCAAACTCTCTCCCGGTTATCTTCTTCTCCAACCTGCAACAATGGCTGAATCCTCTTCCGTCCATGCTACTTCTCAGATTCTTCCAATCCGCCCTCAGCAATGCCTCGTGATTGATCTGAACCCACTGGCCTATGATCCCTACATGTCGCCGGTCATCGAGTGTCTCAAATACTCCCAGCTTGCTCCGGCACTGTCACGGATTGAAACGGTGCCACTGGTGGCCCTATCTCAGGTTTACGCAACGGCTTATTACGACAAGGCTGTTGACAGGATCTTTTTCGAAGTGGCGGAACACAAGACGTCGATTTCTCGTCCCCGCTTCTGCTCTATGCTTGGGTTTGCTGCTGACCCATCGCGTGTTCACCCGGAGACAATTCCGGTTGGTATGTTCTACAGCATGTTCTACAACATGGGCTACACGGAAGTTCTCACCTCCGTCGCCAGATTCAAGAAATCATGCCTACCGCCCCAATGGAATGGGTTATTTACAGTTCTCTTCAAGGGACTGTCAGAACGAAGCTCCGGATCGGACGGGGCCAGTCGTCTATTTCTGTCAATCATGTATGGGGTGTACAACGGGATCAATCTGGACTACGGATTTGTTCTTTGGCAACAACTGATTCAGAGCCTCTCTTCCGCTTCCCGACACTCCGAGGTGTCACTAGCCCGGTTCTGGATCTTGATCACAAGATGGGCTATGGACAAGTTCGATGTCCAAACTGCTGACGGTGCACCGATGTCTTCGGTTGGTACGTTCCACACCACGAAGATCATCTATCAGCTGCATCAAAATTCTCCTTCATTGGCTCTATCCCGGAGTCGATGTATGGGAGTGTGCCATCAGAAAGCAGCTTCATCAAGGCGATCAAGGAGTTAGGGCCATCTGGTCCAAGGGAACTGACTCCGGACATGTTGAGATCAATCCATGATGCCGACAAACCGGGGGCCAGGGGCAAGAAAGCAGACAAGGGGAAGAAACCATCCAAAGCCCCAAAACCTACTCCCAAGAAACGCAAACAACCAAAGCCTGCTTCATCCCCAAAACCAAAAAGGAGGAAGACCCAACCGAAACGGACGCTCGTCCTTTCATCATCCTCTACCGAATCCGAAGGTGGGAGTTCGGGCTCTGAGGAGTCACAAGGAGACGAATCTCCACAAAGAGGCAACACACCTCCTCGGTCCCCAACCCCGGAGATGGAACTTCACCAATCCCCAGTTCCTTCCCCTCCACCCACAATACCTATTTCCATTCCCACCATAACCCCCACTATACCACCAACCTCATTCCCTATACCTCCACCCATATTCACCACCTCAACCGAAACACCACCTGTAACCGAAACCCCTCCTGTAACCGAACCTCCACAAACCGAAACCCATACACAACCACCACCCGAAACTAACCCCCCACCCACTCAACCTACACCAACCAAACCTATAACACCCCCAGCTTCACCACCACCTCCATCTCCAGAAGACGCCTCCGATGGCGATGATCAATACCTCGGTGGTGACCATCTGAACTTTGATTCGGTCTACTACAGTCCGTTTCAAGTTCAAAGTGATGAGGAGGATGATGCTCCTGTCACCAAGAAGCATCTCCGTGAGCTGAACGAGAAGGTTGATCAACTTCTCGCCTCCTCTTCCAATCAGCAGTCATCCTTATCTGAAGCTGCCCTTCAGAGGATAGTTGATGCCTTCTCTAGGGCTCAACATGACTCAGTGGCCTCTGCTACTGCTGCTATAGACGCCTCCACCCGAGCTTGTGAGGCAGCGACCGAAAAAGTCGATAAACTATTCCATGACGCTTCAATCCTGCTGCAGTCCATGCAGGAAAGCGCCGAAGCCAACAAAACAACACTGGAACCTCTTGTTAATCAATTGGCCCAGTTTGTGAAGACGGAGTTATCCTCGTTCGCTACCCTCAGACAACACCTTAGCGACGACAACTCGGCACTCCGTGCCTCCATTGAAGCCCGCTTGGCAAAGCTACAAGAGGATCTTGCGGCTGAAAATAAATTGATGGACGTCCTGGCGAGTAAGACCACTGCCCTCAAGGTCAAGAGCACCCAACTTTCCAACTCCGAACAACAATTGGAGGCTCTTCGATCCGAAAGGGAAATAATCAAGACGTGTGTTTCGGATGTCCACGCCGCTTTATCCAACATCCTGGAAGCACACGACCCCATCCTGAATCACTCGGTGAGGCGTACCCTCGCTGAGAAACTCTCTCCGGCCATGGCTCTCTTGAGTAAAATTGAAGGCCTACCCAGTTTCGTGTCCATTCCGAAACAAGGGGGAGATGAGAAGACTGGATCGAAACCACCTCCTTCCTCAAAAGCAACTCACACAACCGAACCAACCCCAACTGGTCATGCCTCGGGTTCGGGTGTGAAGGACAAGGGCAAAAATATTGCAGAGGGAGGAGATGAAGATGAAGATGAAGATGAAGACAAGGAGACTATTGCGGACATGTTGAAGAGAAAGAACAGTCGCAATACTACTGACGATGTCAATCGTGTGGCACGTGAAGCTGAAGAAGCCGAACGTAATCAAAAAGAAGCCAACGATCTCCTTGAGAGCCGAAAGCTGCTCTTCCCTGCCTGGACCAGGGATCGACTGATAAAAGAGGCCATAGAGACTCCAAGCATTCTGTGGCTCGAGCCGGTGATATCATTCGACTGCATGGTAAACATATAATATTGTTGCAGTTTCTTTATGTTATATTTATGATATTTGTATTTAGAGCAATATAGTGTTTTGGATCATAACATGTTTGCAGCAAAAATATTATGGGAATTAGTCTAATACATCTTATCATGAATTTTTAAACTATTTTAGATTAGATCATAAAGTGTTTATAAAATTTTTATATCATTGGTATGTTTATCACCTTATTTGTAGCATTAGATCATAACATGTTTGGATCATGAAACTATTTGGATCATAAAATGTTCAAATTGGATCATTATATTGATTAATTTGTAACATTTGGATTGTGTCATTTTCAAATCATAACATTTTGAATCATATATTTTTAAATGATATGATCATTAATCTATGATTTAGCTGTGACTCTAAATCATATTCATTTTTAATCATAAAATTTTTAGATCATAACTATTAAGGATATAATGTATTTGAATCATATTATTATTTGTTCATAAAATAGAAGTACCTGAAACCAAGGCTCTGATTCCAACTTGTAACATCCCAAAATTCATAGCCAAAAATTTCATTTTTAATTAAGTATAAAACCAGTAGTCTGAAACATCCATAGTTTTAACTCATTTCGTAATCAAAACCAGTATTTCAAATAACTAAATCATGTCATAGAAAATTATTATCAGAGTAAAACTCCCAAAGATCTCATAATGTAGAATTCATAGTGTGATGCGTTGCGATCCTGGCGGCTCATTTCCTTTAAAAAAGAAGTACCTGAAACCAAAACTAAAAACCGTAAGCATAATGCTTAGTGACTTCCCACATCATACCACATACCATACAAATATCATACTGTCAGGCATATCTGGGTGCCCGACCTACGCCTTCGGTATCTTTCAACACGTAACCGCCTAACTGTTGGATAAGGTGTCTAAGTCCATAACTTATTTGGTATATACTTGACCTGACCGGCATGGTCCATTTGGGTTGCATCTCATCCAAACTATTTATGGATAATTTTATGAGAGTTATACACATATGTTTATTAATATATTATAAGTTATAATATATTAATATGAAGTTATGTTATTTAATTAGTATTAGTCTTAAATTAATTATGAATTAATTTAGAGATTAAAAGGAAGACTAATTAGATTATGGGCTATTGGTTTTATATGGTGTGGGCTAACACTCATTTGTTAATGGGCTAGGCTTTGATGGAAGTCCATGGATGATCCATGGAGCTTTTAACCCATGGATCCTTGGAAAAGGAAAGGTCATGGGTTATTAGGGTTTCACCCTAACCATGTACACTATATAAGCATGCTTATGGTGCATGAAATGAAAACTAGTGAACTAGTGTGTGTGTGTGCTTGTGTGTGGCCGAAAAATACAAAGTGTGTATACTCTCTCAAAGTTTTCCAAGAGTTTGTGGTGTTTTGTGATTCCATTTGAGGCATTCACACTATTGGTGCTTGGCCCTCAAACTCCTCAAGAACCAAAATCATCAAAAAGACAAACATAGATCCAAGGTTTATTAGGGTTGCATGCACACTTAGGAAGTGTTAGATTGCTCAAAACCCAATAGTGGTATCAGAGCCTAGGCTTGCTTGTTTGATACTTGATGCAAAATAGTTGAAAAAGTCGAAAAACTTGCTGTCTGACTGATGAACTCGCCGAGCCCATGGGGGGACTCGCCGAGTCCATGTGTATCTTCAACCTACTCGCCGAGTAGGTTCATGCACTCGACGAGTAGGAGCGACAGAGTGCAGATTTTCGACTTTTGCTGCTAGAAATGGACTAGAAACATTACCCTAAACTGTTTTGGTGTTTTAAAACTTGTTTTAGTTGGTTTAATGGTTGTTCTAATCCATTTACAATAGCATATATCAAAATTCCATGATTTTATGTGTTCATATAATTCTTGAAATTTTGATGATCATGTTCATGTTCTTATGAATTTAGAAGATGATAGGAATTATTTGCTGAATTGTTTAGAATTAATTCTTGATCATTTATGTGTTTTAATGGAGTCCATAATTTGTCCTCAAGTTATGGATATCCAAAGGTCACTTTCTTTAACACACACATTTAAACACATAAGTTACATGAAAGTGAAGAGTCTTCATTTTTATGAACCTTTAATTCATAAGTTATGAAATGAAAAGTTTTGGATAGTTACAAAACTTGTCCTCAAATTTTGGAATTTGTAAAGTTTCACACTTTAATAAACTTTAATTCCAACCCTTAGAGTTTTAATAGTTAAAATTCAACCTATTTATAACATTAATGGTTAATTATTATATATATGTATAAGAATAAGTCGTTCTACCGTTAGTAGGCCTCATTCATGAAGCCGGTCTATAAGGTGGGTATAAGGTTGTTGCCTATAAAATGGCGACTTAATGGGTGTCCACTCTCACCCACCGCTTGCTTGACTGGTGGAGGGTCGTTAGCCGAATGGATAGGACAATGACTTTAAATCCTCATTAAAAGTATAATGATTATTATAAAGTAACTAAACCTTTTAATTCCCAATCTTAGTTATTTTAGGAAAAATGTGAACATGGTGCTAGTCCATGGAATTCACACTTTGTACCTTACCAAGTCGTTGGTGGAGCGTGTGTGGTTAACCGGCACACTAACTTGGACTAGTAAGGATCACGAAGGGTAACTTAATGTTTGTCATAGATCAATGGAGCGTGTGTGGTTAACCGGCACATTGATTAGGTGATAGTATTAAGGGTACCAAGTGAATTAGCATGGTTATTCACACCTTGTTTTGTGATCCTCGGCATCCCAGTCACAAAACTTGAAGGGCACAATCGAGATTGAAACATGCCATTGAAAATTTCAATGAATCTCAAAAGAATCTAGGAATTTCAAATCCAATTAAAACCTAATAATTCATTTTGTTTTTCATGGTGGAAATTGGTGAATCGTCATTCACCTACCTTTCAAATATATTATTACTTAGATTACGACATCCCTCTTCTAAGTATAATATATTGTGATTGGGTCCTAGCCTTAATATTACATTTGGGTGTCTTATTAAGGATTCTATATATCTAATCTAAACTTGCTTTCTTCCTTCAGATGTCTTCCAACACTAATGCTTCAGGCTCTAACCCAACTGGTTCTTTCTCTCTCATGAATCTTTGTGGGAGGGTCATCTTTGATGGTTCTAACTTCATGGATTGGATTAGGAACATCAGGATGGTTACTCGTTATGAGGACAAGGAATATGTCCTCGATAAGGAGTTAAAAGAGCTTGATGAGTCTACTGCTGCTCCTGAGGAGATCGCTGAATTCAGGACACATGAGAGAGATGCTACTAAGGTGGCATGTATCATGATGGCCACGATGACAGCCGAGCTCCAAAAGTCATATGAAGATTACTACCCTTTTGAGATGCACCAAGACATGATGGAAAGGTACCATCAGAGTGCTCGTCAGGAGCGGTATGAAATAATCTCCTCCATAATAACTACCCGCATGAAGGACGGTGATTCCGTCACGGCTCACATGCAAAAGATGCAAAGGTATGTGGACCGTTTGCTGAAGCTGAATGTGAACATCCCTGAGGAGTTGGCAATTGACATCATTTTGCACTCCTTACCTTCTTGTTATGACCATTTTCGTATGACATATCATATGAACAAGGAGGAAGTTACCCTCAGCAAGCTTCAAGGACTCTTGAAGACCGCGGAAAGAGGTCTTAAGGGCAAGGCGCTTGTTACCTCTACTACTCCTACTCCAACATCTACCCCTGTTTTGGCTATCGAGCAAGGCAAAGGGAAAAAGAGGAAGCACCCTTCGAAGGGTACCAAGGGAAAGTCTCTTGAAGGCTCCTCATTGAAGACCAAGAGCGGTTCTATCACTCCTTCTGCCATTCCCAAGGATGCTGAATGTTTCTATTGCCATGAAAAGGCACACTGGAAGCGAAACTGCCCTAAGTACTTGCAGGATCTAAAGGATGGGAAAGTGAAACCCACCCATGCAGGTATTTACACTATATTGTCTAATTACTCATTATATTCTAACTCTTGGGTGCTTGATACAGGATGTAGTATTCACATATGTTCTGATATGCAGGGCCTAAGAAGAAGTGAGGATGTGGAGCACGGGAAGATAAACTTGATCATGGGGAATAGGAAGGCTTCGCCTGTTTCCAAGATTGGAGTTTATACTTTGTTGCTTAATAATGGGTTAAAATTAGATTTGAATAAATGTGTGTACTCGTCTGAAATGGCGAGAAATATTATTTCTTTTCATGCTTTGTACAAACAAGGTTTTACCTTTTCGTTTGATAATGAATGTGGTGGTATTAATGCTTTCTTTAAAAATGTGTTTTATTTTAAAGCGTTACCTTGTGATGGTGTGTATGAAACTGTGTCGATTGTAGACAACTTAGGAAATAATGTGTTGTATATTGATTCTTCTACTAGCCTAGATAAAGCATCATTGTGGCATTGTCGTCTTGGACATGTAAAAAAGAAACGCATAGGCCAACTCCAAAAGAGTAGAGTCTTGGAGTCATTCGACCTTAAATCGGATGATAGTTGTGAATCTTGTCTACTTGGAAAGATGACAAAATCACCCTTCATTGGAACTTGTGAAAGGGGTGAGGGTTTGTTGGACCTAATACATACTGATGTATGTGGGCCTTTCAAAATCGCCACAAGGGATGCTAATCGGTATTATGTGACTTTTATTGATGATTTTAGTAGATATGGGTATGTCTACTTAATCAAACATAAGTCAGAAACCTTTGAAAGGTTTAAGGAATTCAAACAGGAAGTAGAAAATCAATTGGGCAGGAACATTAAGATGCTTCGATCCGATCGAGGTGGTGAGTATCTTAGTACCGAGTTCCTTGACTATCTTAAGGAGTGTGGGATTGTCTCACAATTTACTCCTCCCAGGACACCACAGCTGAATGGTGTAGCCGAGAGGCGTAATCGAACCTTGCTGGACATGGTTCGCTCTATGATGAGTCGAGTTTCGCTACCAATCTCTTTTTGGGGGTATGCCTTAGAGACTACCACCCATATCCTTAATCTAGTCCCTACAAAGAAGGTTACCAAAACACCTCATGAGATGTGGACTGGGAAGGTTCCCAATTTGAACCACATCAAGATTTGGGGCTGTGAGGCTTTCGTGAGGCGTGAGACTCATGATAAGCTCGAACCCCGAAGTGAAACGTGTATTTTCATCGACTACCCACAGAAATCCTTCGGTTACATCTTCTACAGACCCAGTGAGAATGTGGTCTTTGTAGCAAGAAGAGGGGTCTTTCGTGAGAGAGAATTTATGAGCCAAGGAGACAGTGGGAGGCAAATTGATCTTGAAGAAATTCAAGAAGCAATTGGTGAAGGAACCTCAGACACTAGCAGTCAACCTAAGGAGGAAACTCCTGTTGAGCAAGCTGACATGTCTATACCTCCGAGGCGTTCCACACGGGTTAGGAACACACCTTCGTTTTATTATTGCTTTCATATTACTACGGAAGGTGATATGTTTATCAGCGATAGTTCACTGGTAAACTTGGATGAACCTAGCAGTGTTAAGGAAGCCATGGCAGGCCCGAAGTCTGCTAAATGGAAGGAGGCTATGGACAGCGAGATACAGTCCATGTATGACAATCAAGTTTGGAACTTGGTTGACAATGTACCAGGCCGTAAAACAGTCGGGTGCAAATGGATCTTCAAGAAGAAGACCGACATGGAAGGAAAAGTGCATACCTATAAGGCTCGACTGGTTGCGAAGGGTTTTACTCAGACTCAGGGTATTGATTATGATGAAACCTTCTCGCCGGTAGCAAAGATTAAGTCTATTAGGGTTATGCTAGCCATTGCAGCATTTCATGATTATGAAATATGGCAAATGGATGTCAAAACCGCTTTCCTTAATGGAAAGTTGGCTGAGGATGTGTATATGAATCAGCCAGAGGGTTTTGTCAGTGCAGAGTACCCTAATAGAGTATGCAAGCTTGAGAAATCCATTTATGGATTAAAACAAGCATCTCGTAGCTGGAATCTTTGTTTTAATGAGAAGGTAAAAGAGTTTGGCTTCTCGAGAAGTGAAGATGAGTCTTGCGTGTATGTCAGAGCTAGTGGGAGTATAGTTAGCTTCTTGGTACTATATGTGTATGACATACTACTTATAGGAAATGACATCCCAACCTTGCAGGAGGTTAAGTCCTGGCTTGGGAAGTGCTTTGCTATGAAGGACCTAGGCGAGGCTACCTATATCCTATGGATAAGGATATTAAGAAAAAGGAGTAAAAGACTAATTGGACTTAGTCAGAGTACCTATTTGGATAAGGTGTTAAAAAGGTTCAACATGCAGAATTCCAAGAAAGGAGATTTACCGATCCAAAGCAATGCCAAACTAAGTAAGACTCAGAGTCCGAGTACAGAGGCAAAGATAGCTGAGATGAGCCAATTACCGTATGCTTCCGCTGTTGGCTCGATCATGTATGCTATGACTTGTACCCGCCCTGATGTAGCATTTGCTTTGAGCATGGTCAGTAGGTATCGTATCAGGGGAACCCTGGCAAGGCTCATTGGACCGCGGTAAAGAACATTCTCAAGTATCTGCGGAGGACTAAGGATTGGATCCTTACCCTTGGTGGGAGTGATAACTTGAGAGTATTAGGGTATAGTGATGCTGGTTTTCAGACTGATAGGGATAACTTCCGCTCTCAGTCGGGCTGGATCTTTACCTTAAATGGAGGGGCAATTTCTTGGAAGAGTTCCAAGCAGGAGACGGTGGCTGATTCGACTTGTGAATCAGAGTATATAGCAGCGAGTGAAGCAGCAAAGGAGGCGATATGGCTAAAGAACTTCATCGGAGACCTTGGAGTTGTACCAGCTATTAAAGAACCTATGGAGATTTTCTGTGACAACAATAGTGCGGTTGCCTTAGCTAAGGAACCAAATATCACTTCATAAGACACAATATTGAAGAAGGACTCCTCGTGGCAAGGAGGATATCGTCGGATGAGAATCCTACAGATCCCCTTACGAAGGGACTGACGAGGGTTAAGCATTTTCAGCATGCGAGGCGCATTGGGCTGAGGGACGATATTAGTTTTACAGATTAGATAGATTTCCTGAAACTTGTAAAATGTAATCGACGTTTGATGATGAATAAAATTTGTGATTTATTTATGAGTAAAGTGTTACTATCATTGTCAGTTATTTACTATTGTTTCAGTTTTGCATGTTTTGACTTCCAGAATAATTAATTTATTCAAACCTCCACAATCGGTCATACGTCGGAAGTAGGTATGAATCAAGATTGTCATGAATTGGGTTTGTAGATGGCTAAAGGTGTTTAGACATGGCAATGGTTGCTGCAACATTCATGAGTACTCATAAGTTATGAGTATTGGTATAAACCCCCGCTCACTTGTATCACTTCATGGAATTTATCTCGAGTGATCGTGAGACGATAATACCATATAAGTCTTCAAACCTAGAGATATGAGTTGTTACCTATGAGTTGGTTGTGCATTGATTGCACGAAAAACGCATCAGTAACTTGATGTTATAAAACGTGCCTTTGTGTACAATTCAACAAGTAGTAGAACAAGCATATGAGTCGAAGTTTATCTGTTCCTTCTAGAAATAAAACGATATCCGGGCCCCTCGATGATTTTGTGTTGACCCATGTACCGGGCCCGGTTAGAACTAAACTGATGTGTTCAGTAAAGTTCTTTGTCAAACAAATCGGAAATTGAGAAACAAATGCAAGACAATAAGCAAGACATAGTTCCATGTGTTTGTCCGGCTGATATCATGAGAACAGAGGATTATATGATCACTTTTCTTAAAATGGCGCTTCATAGTTCAACGGAGTTTTCGAGAGCTACGATTGCTGGTTGGTTCCTGAAGTTATATAGGCAAATACAGTTATTAGACTTATCCAAGTGGGAATCTGTTGGATAAGGTGTCTAAGTCCATAACTAATTTGGTAGATACTTGACCCGACCGGCATGGTCCATTTGGGTTGCATCTCATCCAAACTATTTATGGATAATTTTATGAGAGTTATACACATATGTTTATTAATATATTATAAGTTATAATATATTAATATGAAGTTATGTTATTTAATTAGTATTAGTCTTAAATTAATTATGAATTAATTTAGAGATTAAAAGGAAGACTAATTAGATTATGGGCTATTGGTTTTATATGGTGTGGGCTAACACTCATTTGTTAATGGGCTAGGCTTTGATGGAAGTCCATGGATGATCCATGGAGCTTTTAACCCATGGATCCTTCAAAAAGGAAGGGTCATGGGTTATTAGGGTTTCACCCTAACCATGTACACTATATAAGCATGCTTATGGTGCATGAAATGAAAACTAGTGAACTAGTGTGTGTGTGCTTGTGTGTGGCCGACAAATACAAAGTGTGTATACTCTCTCAAAGTTTTCCAAGAGTTTGTGGTGTTTTGTGATTCCATTTGAGGCATTCACACTATTGGTGCTTGGCCCTCAAACTCCTCAAGAACCAAACTCATCAAAAAGACAAACATAGTGTTGGATATAGTGTCTAAGTCCATAACTATATTTGGTATGTACTTGACCTGACCCGGCATGGTCCATTTGGGTTGCACTTCACCCGAACAATTTATGGATAATATTTGAGAATAGTACAAGTTATGATTTATTAATATATTATAAGTTCTAATATATTAATATAAGATCATATTATTTAATTAGTAGTGATCTATTATTAATCTAGGATTAATTTAGTGATCAAAGATATTACTAATTAAATATAGGCTTCTATATTTATATAGTGTGGGCTTATGCTTATTTGGAATGGGCTAGGCTTGGATGGAGAAGTCCATGGATACTCCATGGAGCTTTAACCCATGGGTCTCATGGAAATGAAGAGACATGGGTATTAGGGTTTACATGGATGTAACCCTAATCCACCACACTATATAAAGGAGGCTTTGGCTCTTGAAATCACTACTAGTTGACACATGTTGAGGTGAGGGCCGATTTCAAGAGAAGTGGTGACTATTCTCTCAAAGTTCCAAGTTTGTGGTGATTTGTGACTTTCATTTGAGGCATCCACACTATTGGTGCTAGGCTCTAAAACTCCAAGCAATCAACTACAACTACAAGGTAAGTGTTTCTACTAGCTTTATTTGATTCAAGTTCCCCATGCCGTGCTAGTTAGGATATAAGCCTTGGAAAAATAATTATTTGCATGTATCTTAGACAAACATAGATCCAAGGTTTATTAGGGTTGCATGTACACTTAGGAAGTGTTAGAATGCTCAAAACCCATCAGTGGTATCAGAGCCTAGGCTTGTTTGTTTGATACTTGTTGCAATATGCTTGAAAAAGTCGAAATCTTGCTGTCTGACTGCTGGACTCGCTGAGTCCATGGGGGGACTCGCCGTGTTCACTTGTATCTTCAACCTACTCGCCGAGTAGGTTCATGCACTCGGCGAGTAGGGTCGACAGAGTGCAGTTTTCGACTTTAGTTGCTGGAAATGGATTAGAAACATTACCCTAAAAGGTTTTGGTACTTGAAAACTTGTTTTAGAAGGTGTAATGTATTTTTTAACTCATTTACACCAACTAGTTATCAAAATTACAAAGATTAAGTGTGATTTTGATATATGAAAGTGTTCATGTTCATGATCTTGTTCTTATGATGTTTAGATGATCATAGGAATTATTTGTAACCTATGTGGTAGATTAATTCTTGATCATAATGTGATTTAATGGAGTCCATAACTTGTCCTCAAGTTATGGAAAACCAAAAGTCTCTTGGATTGAAAACCATTAAAAGAACACAAGAGTTAGAAAAGTGAAGAGTCTTCATTTTATTACTCTATTAAACTCATAAGTTACAAGAAATGAAAAGTTTTGAAAGTTTACAAAACTTGCCCTCAAGTTTTGGAACAAGTAATGTCAAGTTAAAACTTTAGTTCCAACCCTTAGAATTTTAAAAGTTAAAATTCAACCCTTATACTTATATTATTATGATTTAATAATTATATATATATATATATATATATATATATATATATATATATATATATATATATATATATATATATATATATATATATATGTATAAGAGCAAAGTCGTCTTACCGCTAGTACGCCTCATTCACGAAGCCGGTCTATAAGGTGGGTATAAGGTTGTTGCCTATAAAATGGTGACTTAATGGTTGTCCACTCTCACCCACCGCTTGCTTGACTGGTTGAGGGTCGTTAGCCGAACGGGTAAGACAAGGACTTATAAATTCTCATTAAAAGTATGATGAATATTATAAAGTAACTAAATGTTTTATTAAATTCCCAATCTTAGTTGCTTTAGGAAAAATGTGAATAAGGTGCTAATCCATGAAATCACACTTTACACTTTGATTAAGTCGTTGGTGGAGCGTGTGTGGTTAACCGGCACACTAACTTGGACTTAACAAGGTAGGTAAAGGGTGACTTAGGGTTTATTATAGTATCGATGGAGCGTGTGTGGTTTACCGGCACATCGATTGAGTGATAAACCTTAAGGGTACCAAGTGATTTGCATGGTTACTTCACACCTCGTTTTGTGATCCTCGGCATCCCAGTCACAAAACTTGGAGGGCACACTCGAGATTGAAACATGCCTTTGAAAAGTTCATTGAATCTCAAAGAATCTAGGAATTTCTAAGAACCAATCAAAAACCTAATATTTAAACATTTCGGTTTTCGTGGTGGAAATTGGTGAATCGTCATTCACCTACCTTTCAAATATGGTATAGCTTAGATTACGACATACCTCTTCTAAGTTATATTATATTGTGATTGGATCCTAGCCTTAATATTACATTTGGGTGTTTTATTAAGGACTCTCTTATATCTAAACTAATCTTGTTCTCTTCTTTTCAGATGTCTTCAAACAATGCTGCTTCTGGCTCTAATCCTAATGGCTCCTTTACCCTTATGAACTTGTGTGGGAAAGTCACCTTTAATGGATCCAACTTCAATGAGTGGATCAGAAACATCAGGATGATTACCCGCTACGAGGACAAAGAATATGTCCTTGACAAGGAGCTTAAGGAAATTGATGAGACCACTGCAACTCCTCAGGAGATCGCTGACTTTTGGGCACATGAAAGGGATGCTACGAAAGTGGCTTGCATCATGATGGCCACGATGACAGCGGAACTCCAAAAGTCTTATGAGGATTTCTACCCTTATGAAATGCACCAAGATTTGATGGAAAGATACCATCAAAGTGCAAGACAAGAGAGGTATGAAATCATCTGCTCCATGATAACAACCATGATGAAGGACGGGGAATCCGTCACGAGCCACATGTAGAAAATGAAAAGATATGTGGATCGTTTGCTGAAGCTTAATGTGAACTTCCCTGAGGATCTTGCAATAGATATCATTTTGCACTCCTTACCATCGTACTATGATCAATTCCGCATGACATATCACATGAATAAGGAAGAGGTCACACTCAGCAAACTTCAGGGACTTCTCAAGATCGCAGAATCAGGTCTTAAGGGGAAGTCGGTTGCTATCACTCCTACTCCAAACTCAACTCCGGTTTTGGCAATTGGGAAAAGTCGATAGAGGAAGAGAAAGAGATCCTCGAAGGGTACCAAGGCTCGGACCCTTGATGGCTCTTCTTCAAGTGGAACCAAGAAAGGTTTCATCACTCCTTCTTCTGACCCAAAAGTGGCTGAATGCTTCTATTGCCATGAAAAGTCTCATTGGAAGCGGAACTGCCCAAAGTACCAGCAGGATGTGAAGGATGGGAAAGTCAAACCCAACCATGCAGGTATTTACACTATCATTTCTAATAACTCACCCCATTCTAAATCTTGGGTCATTGATACCGGTTGTGGTATTCATATTTGTTGTGACTTGCAGGGACTAAGAAGAAGTGAGAATGTGGAGCAAGGAAGAATAAACTTGATCATGGGGAATAGGAAAGCTTCACCTGTCACCAAGATTGGAGTTTATACTTTATCGCTAAGTAGTGGGTTTAATTTAGATCTGAATAAATGTTGTTATTCGCCAGGAATGGCAAGAAATATTATTTCCTTTCATGCTTTGTACAAACAAGGGTTTACCTTTTCATTTAATAATGAAGTTGGTTCTATTGATGTTTTCTATAATAATGTTTTTTATTTTAAAGCATTACCTTGTGATGGTGTGTATGAAGCTGTATCTGTTGTAGATAACTTAGGAAATAATGTTTTGTGTATTGATTCTACTAATCATAATAACTTGGATAAAGCATCATTATGGCATTGTCGTCTTGGACATATAAGCAAGAAACGCATAGGCCAACTCCAAAAGGATGGAGTCTTGGAGTCGTTTGACCTAAAGTCAGATGATAGTTGCGAATCATGCTTACTTGGAAAAATGACAAAGTCACCCTTCACAGGCTCGTGTGAGAGGGGTGAAGGTTTGTTGGACCTTGTACACACGGATGTGTGTGGACCATTCAAACATGCCACAAGGGATGCTAATCGTTATTATTTGACTTTTACTGATGATTACAGTAGATATGGATATGTCTACTTAATCAAGCATAAGTCAGAGACTTTCGAGAGGTTTAAGGAATTTAAACAGCAAGTCGAGAATCAATTGGGCAGGAACATTAAGATGCTTCGATCCGATCGAGGAGGTGAGTATCTTAGTTCAGAGTTCCTCGACTATCTTAGGGAATGTGGGATTGTGTCACAATTGACACCTCCCAGGACACCGCAGTTGAATGGTGTGGCTGAGAGGCATAATCGAACCTTGTCGGATATGGTTCGTTCCATGATGAGTCGAGCTACGCTACCAATCTCATTCTGGGGGTATGCCTTAGAGACTGCCGCCCATATTCTTAATCTTGTCCCTATAAAGAAAGTTGCCAAAACTCCTCACGAGATGTGGACTGGCAAAGTACCTAAGCTAGACCACATCAATATTTGGGGTTGTGAGGCTTTCGTGAGACGCGAGACTCATGATAAGCTCGAACCCCGAAGCGAGAGGTGTATTTTCATCGGCTACCCACAACAATCCTTTGGTTACCTCTTCTACAGACCTAGTGATAATGTGGTCTTTGTAGCAAGAAGAGGAGTTTTTCGAAAGAGAGAATTTATAAGCCAAGGAGACAGTGGGAGGAAAATTGATCTTGAAGAAATTCAAGAGTCAAGCGGTGAAGGAACTTCAAACACTAGCCCTCAACTTGAAGAGGAAACTCCTGTTGAGCCAGCTGATGTGCCTGTACCTCTTAGGCGTTCCACGAGAGTTAGGAATGCACCTGAGCATTATTATGGCTTCCATATTACTGCGGAAGGTGAGACACTTATTAGTGATGAGACACTAGTAGGTCTGGATGAACCTAACAGCTACACGGAAGCCATGGCAGGCCCTGAGGCTGCTAAATGGAAAGAGGCCATGGATAGCGAGATACAATCCATGCATGACAATCAAGTTTGGAACTTGGTTGAGAATGTACCTGGTCGTAAGACTGTAGGGTGCAAATGGGTCTTCAAGAAGAAGACCGACATGGATGGTAATGTACACACTTATAAGGCTAGACTGGTTGCAAAGGGCTTCTCTCAAATTCCTGGAGTGGAATATGATGAGACCTTTTCTCCAGTAGCCAAGATTAAGTCTATTCGGGTTCTGTTGGCCATAGCTGCATTTCATGACTATGAAATTTGGCAAATGGATGTCAAAACCGCTTTCCTTAATGGAAAGTTGGCTGAAGATGTTTACATGAGTCAGCCAGAGGGTTTTGTCAGTAACGAGTACCCTAATAGAGTGTGTAAGCTTGAGAAATCCATTTATGGATTGAAGCAAGAACCTCGTAGGTGGAATCTTTGCTTTGATGAGAAAGTCAAGGAATTTGGCTTTTCAAGGAGTGAAGATGAATCTTGCGTCTATATCAGGGCTAGTGGGAGCATAGTCAGTTTTTTGGTACTGTATGTGGATGAGATACTACTCATAGGAAATGACATCCCAACCCTGCAGGAAGTAAAGTCCTGGCTTGGGAAGTGTTTCGCTATGAAGGACCTTGGTGAAGCTGCCTATATCCTAGGGATAAAGATTTTGAGAAACAGGAGTCAAAGGCTAATTGGACTTAGTCAAAGTACCTACTTGGACAAAGTGTTGAAAAGATTCAACATGCATAACTCCAAGAAAGGTGAGTTACCCATTCAGTGTAACGCCAGATTGAGTAAGACACAAAGCCCTAGTACTGAGGTTGAGATAGCAGAAATGAGTCGACTTCTTTATGCTTCAGCTGTAGGATCGATCATGTATGCCATGACGTGTACTCGACCTGATGTAGCTTTTGCTTTGAGCATGGTTAGCAGGTATCAGGCAAACCCTGGCAAGGAACACTGGATTGCGGTAAAGAATATCCTCAAGTACCTGCGAAGGACTAAGGACTGGGTCCTTACCTTCGGTGGGAGTGATGACTTGAGAGTTGTAGGGTATAGTGATGCTAGCTTCCAGACTGATAGGGATAATTTCCGCTCTCAGTCGGGCTGGGTCTTTACCCTAAACGGAGGAGCAATTTCTTGGAAGAGTTCCAAGCAGGTGACAGTGGCTGATTCCACTTGTGAATCAGAGTATATAGCAGCAAGCGAGGCAGCAAAGGAGGCGATATGGCTAAAGAACTTCATCGGAGACCTTGGAGTTGTACCAGCTATAAAAGAGCCAATGGAGATTTTCTGTGACAGCAATAGTGCAGTTGCCTTAGCCAAGGAACCAAGGGATCACGGGAGATCCAGACACGTCGACAGAAAATACCATTTTATCAGACATCGAATCGAAGAAGGACTCCTCATGGCGAAGAGGGTATCATCGGATGAGAACCCAGCAGATCCCCTCACGAAGGGACTGAGTAGGGTTAAGCATCTCCAGCATGCTCGGAGCATAGGGCTAAAGGATGATATAAGTTTTAGTAGTTAGATAAATTATGAAATTTGTAAAGTGTAATTGACATTTGATGATGAATAAAAGGTGTTTTATTTATGAGTAAAGTGTTGCTATCTCTTGTCGATCTTTTACTATATTTCTTTTGCATGTTTTGACTTCCAGAATAATTATGTTTGGTATATCATATTATTCAAACCTCCACAGTCGGTCATATGTCAGAAGTAGGTATGAATCAAGACTGTCATGATTGGTTGCAGAGGTCTAAGGTGTTGGACATGGCTACAATAATCATGAGTGCTCATAAGTTCTGAGCATTGGACTCAACCCATGCTCATTGGAATCACTTCATGGAATTTTATCTCGAGTGATCGTGAGACAGTAATATCATATAATTCTTCAAACCTAGAGATATGATTTGTTACTTACGAGTTGGTTATGCATTGATTGTACGTAAACGCATTGGTAACTCGATGTTATAAAACGTGCTTTTGTGTGTAATTCAATGAGTGGTAGAACAAACATATGAGTCGAAGTTTATCTGTTCCTTCTTGGATTAGAAGCTGATATCTGGGCCCCTCGATGATTTTGTTTTGACCTATGTACCGGGCCCGGTCAGAACTACATTGATGTGTTCAGTTGAGTTCTTTGTCGAACAAATCGGAAATTGGGAAACAAATGCTGGTCAATAAGCAAGACAATGTTCCATGTATTTGTCCGGCTGATATCTAGAACAGAGGATTATATGATCACTTATCTAAATGGCGCGTTCTAGTTTAACAGAGTTTAAAGAGCTACGATTGCTGATTAGTTCCTGAAGTTATACTTGCAAATATAGTTACTAGACTTATCCAAGTGGGAGACTGTTGGATATAGTGTCTAAGTCCATAACTATATTTGGTATGTACTTGACCTGACCCGACATGGTCCATTTAGGTTGCACTTCACCCGAACAATTTATGGATAATATTTGAGAATAGTACAAGTTATGATTTATTAATATATTATAAGTTCTAATATATTAATATAAGATCATATTATTTAATTAGTAGTGATCTGTAATTAATCTAGGATTAATTTAGTGATCAAAGATATTACTAATTAAATATGGGCTTCTATATTTATATAGTGTGGGCTTATGCTTATTTGGAATGGGCTAGGCTTGGATGGAGAAGTCCATGGATACTCCATGGAGCTTTAACCCATGGGTCTCATGGAAATGAAGAGACATGGGTATTAGGGTTTACATGGATGTAACCCTAATCCACCACACTATATAAAGGAGGCTTTGGCTCTTGAAATCACTACTAGTTGACACATGTTGAGGTGAGGGCCGATTTCAAGAGAAGTGGTGACTATTCTCTCAAAGTTCCAAGTTTGTGGTGATTTGTGAATTTCATTTGAGGCATCCACACTATTGGTGCTAGGCTCTAAAACTCCAAGCAATCAACTACAACTACAAGGTAAGTGTTTCTACTAGCTTTATTTGATTCAAGTTCCCCATGCCATGCTAGTTAGGATATAAGCCTTGGAAAAATAATTATTTGCATGTATCTTAGACAAACATAGATCCAAGGTTTATTAGGGTTGCATGTACACTTAGGAAGTGTTAGAATGCTCAAAACCCATCATATAGATCCAAGGTTTATTAGGGTTGCATGCACACTTAGGAAGTGTTAGATTGCTCAAAACCCAACACTAACATATTTGGGTGCTGGCCTACCGCTTCGGTCTCTTCCAACCGGTAACCGCCTAACATATCTGCGTGCTAGCCTATCCCTTCGGTTGTAACACCCATAAATTCAAGCCAAATTAGAACTTTTTAATACATTTTAAAACCATCAAGTTATTATACTTTGTTTTCAAAATAGTTTAGACATCAGAGTATCCCCAGAATCAATTCATAAAACCATAAAATATGAGGAGCTGTAAGATCACGCCTTTGCCTTCCTGCGATCATTTGATGTACCTGAAACAATAAACTGGAACAGTAAGCCCGAGAGCTTAGTGAGTTACCCCCAAAATACCAACCTCAAATAACCATAATCATATCATATCAAAAAATACAGAACTACATGCATAATGAATCGTCAACCTGACTGGACCGCCTCACAGACCTTTAGTCTATCTGGGCTTCTCTCCGAGCCTTCGGCATGACTGGATTGCCCGGACTGCTCGCTGGGTATGTTGGCCTACAACACAAAGCAAGACCGCCTCAACCCAACCCAACCACATATGTCAACATACATACAACACATAATCGAACAATAACACAAATCATACCGACTGCTAAGCATAGCATTGTCCTATCTACCATGATATCGATCTAATAGATCATGATAGCATAACAACACCCTAACTACCAGGGTACAGATCTAACCGATCATAACAGCATAATAACACCCTAACTACCAGGGTACAGATCTAACAGATCATAAATGCATTGCAACACCCTAACTACCACGGTACAGATCTAACAGATCATAACAGCATAGCAACACCCTAACTACCAGGGTACAGATCTAACAGATCATAACAACATAGTAACACCCTAACTACCAGGGTACAAATCTAACAGATCATAACAGCATAGTAACACCCTAACTACCAGGGTACTGATCTAACAGATCATAACAGCATAACATACTAAATCCAGGATAAAATCCAAAGGGACCGACCTAATGTCGTAGACCCTGTCAGTATAGTGAGGAGAACTCACCTAACACTGCTGAAGTCCTGCGAATAAAACTCCCGCTGCTGGTTGACAGATTCCCTAACTGTCAACATCAAACAATACCCAATTAATAATTGGGTTCCAAGCCCAAGATCGAACACACACACCAAAAGTCCAACAGTCAAGTAATGGGCCAAAGCCCAACATATGGCCCAATTTTCCAAATTAGGCCCATACCTCTACATGGTCTTTCCTTAAGGCCCATCCAACTATTCCAGTCCAATTCCCATAGCCCAATATCACATACTCATGAAGGCCCAAACTATGGCCCAATTTTCCAAATTGGGCCTAACCCCTCATATGTGCCTTACCTTAAAGCCCATCAATATATTCTAGTCCATCTGATCATTCTTGGATGGTCCATTAATAATCCAATTGCCAAAGCCAAAAAGGAACGCCCAACTCAAGGACCGAGAGAGATTAGGGCTTTCACATGAAATGATGATTAGGGTTAAGTGTTTCTTACTTAACCCATGAAGGACTTAATTCACTAAGGACTTAATCCATTAAGTCCAACAATGCCTTAGGTTAATTTGCCAATAATTATTATTTAATATTTTAAGTTATTAAATAATCTCGTGTGTGTCCCGATTAATCCTCAAAATTAAGGTTTTAAGCTATTAGGATTTTCCAAACCCAAATTAGGGTTTCCTACCCAATATTAACCCATTAGTCAACCGGTTGGGCTTTTAGGTCACCTTGGGCCTCATTGGGCCCATTAAGATTTTATTTGGTCAATTAGGGCTTTATTGGGCCCCATTAAGCCCACTAGAGTTTCATTAAACCCATTTGTCACATGCTTGGGCTTTTAGGTCCATTAAACTTCATTGGGACTATTAGGGTTTACAAGGCCCAAACTAGTCACTATCCAATTAGGCACACCGCCACCCGACACGGCGGCTGGTGGCGGCAGGAGGCGCAGCTACCACCTTAAGGTGGTGGTTTTCAATTTCTTTTATTATTCCATTTTCAAATTACAATTTACAACACCATCCATTTAACACACACACACACTCACACACTAACAAACACACACACACAACCACCTCGTGGTGGTATATGGTGGCAGCCACCACCTCATGGTGGTGGCAACGACATTTTCCGTGAACTCCGGCCAGGCAGTACACCATACACAACTTCTTGCTACTGAAACACGCACCCAAACGGACATCTAGAGGCAGCAACATTGGCGGTTGTGATGACAGCCACCACCTCACGGTAGTGGCGAGTTTCCTTGAATCCCCACTCGTCCATAGATCACCAAACGTCGTGAGCTCAACACTAAACGTACTCCGGTCTCAGCCACTCCTAAGGCGGCTTCTGGCAGTCGAGGGTAATGGTAGCATACGCGAGCATCCGACGATAGCAGCTGCAGACGGACGCATCAACACGAATGGTGGTGCATGGCCATCAGGGGAGAACATCAGCCGCAACAGCCTCTCCGAAATGGCAACCTTGCAACGACAGAAGAAGAAGACGGTAGGGGAACGATCGTCTGCTAAAGTTCGGCGGGAAGGAAAGGCAGCCGCTAAAGCGGGGCGGATCAATGCAACGGGAGACGAAGATGGCCGCCTAGTTGGTTCGCTACAACGAGTCTGCGGCAGTCTTGGTCGGTCGGAACGACAAAAAGCTGAACGGTGGCGGCTGGAGAGAGGTGGGGGTGACGGCTGCATCTTAAGTTGTGTAGGGTTAAGGTTTGACAGGGATAGCACAGTTAAATACCCCGAGCCCTTAAGAATGTATCCCATAATGGCCAAAATGGCCCCTCCTTCCCATACTTCTTTCAAAATCAATCCAATATTTACCATTTAAACCCTTGCTCCCATAATTCTTTTCAATATAAGTCAATCAGTTACAAAATAACCCCTCCTCTACAAATCATTCTCAATTAAGATCCATAAATTACCATTTCTAACCTGGCTTTAAGAACCTTTCGCAAAATAAGTCTGATATTTACTCTTTTAACCCCAGTCATTCAAGATCCTTTCAATTTAAGTCCAATATTATTCTTTAACCCCTAAAACTAGCATTCCAATAATTATTAATAAATTTTGAGCTCTAATAATATAAAATAATAAAAATAATAATAATTACTTCTTGGGGTTCCTAATTTATCATTTAATTACTCTATTTAAACGGGATGTTACAACTCTCCCCACTTAAAATATTATTTCGTCCTCGAAATCGCTTCTTTTCATTCCTTACACGCCAACAACTTGAACTACAATCCCGAGCATATCCCTAGCCTTTCCAAGGCAACTACAACCAACCCTCGCAGGGTTCTATAATTGAAAATTAACAAATCGTCTAAAATATGATCACATTCACTCGACCCGACGTCTGAAGTCTCGAGATGGTCTGGCTCCCTGACAGACCGCTCATACCAAATCATTATTGTTGAACCCCGTCCACTTATCTCTCAACTAACTGTTCAACTTTTGATAATTTGGCAATTCCAACATCTAGATACTTCTCATACACCTGAAAACTCAATTCGTCAATAGTGCCCTAACACAAATCTCTCCGAACAGTAGGCTGCCTTCTGACTGCTTCCAAAATCCAGTAAGACCTCCATGGTCTCAACTGACCTGGAATACTGGAATCTTTACTGGTTACTATACCCACGAGCAATCTTATAGTCGTTTTGCGTGACCTCCAAAGAAAACTTCGGTTAGCAATAACTGTCCTAGATATATCGCCACTCATGGCTCAATCAATCCTTCTGATCCACCTGATCATAACAGCCTGACGACCTGGCACCATCAAATCAATTACTAAAAGTAACGCTACCAGAATAACTGTAGTCTTACCTCAAGCTTGGTCTCCAATGACCTATCGTTTCCCAATTTTAGTCATGTTGTGGTCTGTTCACAAGTCTGCGAACTGGCTCACATTGGCCTAATCATCTAAAAGGATTCGGGAATGCTACGGCTACCCCGCAGTCTTACAATACTTCCCATACTGTCTGATCGCTAAATCTAACGAATTACATACAGAGTATTCAGTCAGTCCGGACCGCCACTCTGGGCCTTCAGCCTATCTGGACCACTCTTAGAACCTTCAACATGTCTGGAGCGCCCCTCTAGGCCTTCAGCCTGTCTGGATCGTTCTCCGAGCCTTCGGCCTGACTGGTATGCCCCGTTCGCCTTCATTCTATCCAGACCGCTCTAAGTCGATTGAACATAAACCTAGACCCATCCTGGTACCCTCTCCATATAGCCAGTTCTCCCCCACTTGGGGTTTTGAACCCCTAATCCAATCCGGGGGTTATAATCTCAGCCAAACTTTAGACTTCATGTTGATTGCCCACCTTTCTGGGAATCATCACTTGATCTCTAACCCATGTATCTACCTCGTACACTAGCAACCTGCACACCCGTGCTGAATGTACTGTCGAGTCCTGGCAGCTAACAAAACCTTCAACCTATCAATCTAAAAAAAACCTTCAGAGTCGAGCACACACTCGACCGAACACTTGAAATGAACTCAATTCATAACTGGAATCCTAACCTGTTTTCCCCAAATTATGCTATCAAGCACCCAGATGACGCGGTTCACATGTTGGGGATTTCTACCAAATTCCCAATACACACAACCCTCAAACCAAACAGCCAACTAGCGCTTCCTTTCTCCATGACAGGGATACGAAACTTATCCCAACTTCAAAACCACTCCTGCTTTTGAAACCCTAAATAATACTTCCCCACTTATATACGACTAAGTCTACACACTGCATGAAAGTTTAAGAATTTCCAATCCTTCTCACTCTCCAACAATCGATCAGATGACCAGTTCTTTCCAACTAGTATTCCATCACTAGCCAATCCCAAATGATCACACACTTCTACGAACCAAATGAACACTCCCTGAATTCTAGTGAAATCAACAGTCCCAAACGCTTGAATGACCCCATACTTAAATCTTGAAGTCCAACAGGTTGATGTTCCAACTAATATTTAAACAATGAGTTACTTCTCGTGATGCTTACCTCTGCCAGTCAATAGTGGTTACTAAACCACTAATCCCGATGATGCTGAATAACCATCCCGTGGGACCCTGTCCGCAGCCCTCCTATATAATACCTTTCTTCCAAAGTGCTCAAACAATCTCCCGCTCTCAGCTCTATAAATCATGTCATTCAGGGTCTCGCACCCTGACTCACTCACCAGTTTGGTCATCCACCGCTAAACTGCAGCAGTTGAAACAACCTCTGCCCTAAGCTGGGCTATAAATACTCCCAATACATAGTTTGAAATCCCCAAAAGTGAAATAGATCGCGCAATCAATCCTTATCACCCGATACAAGAGATCCAAGGCGAACTGGAACTCCAAAATGCTTATGCCACATCGACCCACCCGCTCTTACGAATACTAAACTACTATCGCCAATCTTGCTGACCAACTGACCCGAGATGGAACGCAACCTGATCTTGAGGTCCCAAGTCTGCTCACTCCTTTGAGCTCGAAAACTGAAAGGGCACAATCCTTCCCCTTTAAGATGACATTCCAATCCACCAATTAATCATTCTACTCCTAGCTGCAAAGCCCCAACTGAACATAATCATCACTCTTTTTCGGAGTCCTCGTGACTTACAATCCGACCTCGAGCAAACCCCCCATAGCCTCAAATATAGAACCTCATGTGCTAGACTCTCCTGCTCAACCCGCAGAATGTAACGAGTACAAAATATCTCTATGGTCCCAAGTAACTGCAGCCCTCTGCTAATCAGAATATGTCTCATTAACAAATCCTGGTACTGGAAAGCTCGACCAGCTCCTCCCCCTGTCATCGTTACAACTGTTGAAGCTATTGCGGCAACTGTCTCAACAAGGGCTGCATAGCGCTCATCAAAATACTCAACCATGGCGGTCTTGATAGACCCAAGCATCTCCGGAATCTGACCCCGGAAAATCCCAATCACCTCCTCCCGGATGATCTCCCTGACACAATCATATGACAATACTGGCCTATCCTAGCTGCCAGCTCCCGATCCTGACCCAGATCCGGTCTCAAGACGTCTCGTGACCACCATTCTGATAATACACCAGAGAGATCTTGGATAATCCATGTAATAATAGGGAACCAACTCCCAACTTAAACCCAGGGGTTGTGACTTCCTTACTACGCGTATGGGTCCTGTGCTTTCAGTAGTACGGGTCCCATACTACCTTCCACACCTACCCATATTTGTCTCAAGTATCATTAAAACGCCCTAACAATATACATAACCATAGCGAGCACTCAATCCTCACTCCTAGAGGAATACTAACTGTCTCATAACTGACCTACCGACCTCACACAACTCACCTATCCGTGAAACTTCCACCAACCCTGCAGCACTGGTATATGCTAGCTATACATAATGCTGGACCCTATAGACTTTCGAATATCCGATCCTACCCTAAGCCCCCAAGCGAGAAGAGAACTCAAGGCCAAATCAAACATTCTCAGGCTATAAGATCTTAATTATATACAGATGTGATGCATACACAAGTAACTACAGTAATGATGTCAATCTCATTTAAGGAAAAACCTAGGCTAGCAGGCATCATGTAATCAGGCAATTCTATCATCCAATTCCTGAATATCCCTAGCCTAGTAATAGCATGTCGTTCTAACATATCACATAATCAAATAACTGTATGGTATTTTGGGGTCTACTTACTGGCTCTAGCTAATCGAACACCCTGCATCCTACTTTACTTATTTTTAAAACCATTTACAAATCATTTTGAAAACTCTTCCTTGATTTGAGACTGGATTCACACAAATGTTCCTCCAATTCACTCAAACCAAGGCTCTGATACCAACTTGTAACACCCATAAAATTCAAGCCAAATTAAAACTTTTTAATACATTTTAAAACCATCAAGTTATTATAGTTTGTTTTCAAAATAGTTTAGACATCAGAGTATCCCCATAATCAATTCGTAAAACCATAAAATATGAGGAGTTGTACGATAACGCCTTTTCCTTCCTGCGGTCATCTGATATACTTGAAACAATAAACTGGAACTGTAAGCTCGAGAGCTTAGCGAGTTACCCCCAAAATACCAAGCTCAAATAACCATAATCATATCATATCAACAAATACAGAACAACATGCATAATGAATCGTCAACCTGACTGGACTGCCTCACAGGCCTTCAGTCTATATGGACTGCTCTCTGAGCCTTCGATATCACTCGATTGCCTCATAGGGCCTACAGCGTATCCGAACCGCTCGCTGGGTATGTTGGCCTGCATCACAAAGCAGGACCGCCTCAACCCAACCCAACCACATATGTCGACATACATATAACACATAATCGAACAATAACAAAAATCATACCGACTACTAAGCATAACGTCGTCCTATCTACCATGATATCGATCTAATAGATGTTGATAGCATAACAACACCCTAACTACCAGGGTACAGATCTAACCGATCATAACAGCATAATAACACCCTAACTACCATGGTACAGATCTAACAAATCATAAATGCATAGCAACACCCTAACTACCAGGGTACAGATCTAACAGATCATAACAACATAGCAACACCCTAACTACCAGGGTACAGATCTAACAGATCACAACAACATAGTAACAACCTAACTACCAGGGTACAAATCTAACATATCATAAAGCATAGTAACACCCTAAATACCAGGGTACAGATCTAACAGACCATAACAACATAGTAACACCCTAACTACCAGGGTACAGATCTAATAGATCATAACAGCATAACATACTAAATCCAGGATAAAATCCAAAGGGATCGACCTAATATCGTAGACCCTGTTAGTATAGTGAGGAGAACTCACCTGACACTGCTCAAGTCTCGCGAATAAAACTCCCGCTATTGGTTGACAGATTCCCTAACTGTCAACATCAAACAATACCCAATTAATAATTGGGTTCCAAGCCCAAGATCCAACACACACACCAAAAGTCCAACAGTCAAGTAATGGGCCAAATCCCAACATATGGCCCAATTTTTCAAATTGGGCCCATACCTCTACATGGTCTTTCCTTAAGGCCCATCCAACTATTCCAGTCCAATTCCCATGGCCCAATATCACATACTCATGAAGGCCCAAACTATGGCCCAATTTTCCAAATTGGGCCTAACCCCTCATATGGGCCTTACCCTAAATCCCATCAATATATTCTAGTCCATCTGATCATTCTTGGATGGTCCATTAATAATCCAATTGCCAAAGCCCAAAAGGAACGCCCAACTCAAGGACCGAGAGAGATTAGGGCTTTCACATGAAATGATGATTAGGGTTAAGTGTTTCTTACTTAACCCATTAAGGACTTAATTCACTAAGGACTTAATCCATTAAGCCCTACATTGCCTTAGGTTAATTTGCCAATAATTATTATTTAATATTTTAAGTTATTAAATAATCTCGTGTGTGTCCCGATTAATCCTCAAAATTACGGTTTTAAGCCATTAGGATTTTCCAAACCCAAATTAGGGTTTCCTACCCAATACTAACCCATTAGTCAACCGGTTGGGCTTTTAGGTCACCTTCGGCCTCATTAGGCCCATTAAGATTTTATTAGGTCAATTAGGGCTTTATTGGGCCCCATTAAGCCCGCTAGAGTTTCATTAAACCCATTTGTCACATGCTTGGGCTTTTAGGTCCATTAAGCCCAAACTAGTCACTATCCAATAAGGGACACCGCCACCTGACACGGTGGCCGGTGGCGGCAGCCACCACCCTAAGGTGGTGGTTTTCAATTTCTTTTATTATTCCATTTTCAAATTACAATTTACAACACCATCCATTTAACATACACACACTCACACACCTATAACACACACACATACAACCAGCTCGTGGTGGCCGGTGGTGGTATATGATGGCAGCCATCACCTCATGGTGGTGGCAACGGCTTTTTCCATGAACTCCAGCCAGGCAATACACCATACACGACTTCTTGCTACTGAAACACACACACCCAAACGGACATTTATAGGCAACAACATTGGCGGATGTGATGACAGCCACCACCTCACGGTGGTGGCGATTTTCCTTGAATCCCCATCAAGCAACACTCATCCATAGATCACCAAACGTCGTGAGCTCAACACCGATCGTACTCCGATCTCAGCCACTCCCAAGGCGGCTTCTGGCATTCGATGGTAATGGTAGCATACGCGAGCAACCGACGATAGCAGTGGCAGACGGACACATCAACACGAATTGTGGCGCATTGCTATCAGGGTTGAACATCAGCCACAACAGCCTCTCCGAAATGGCGACCTTGCAACGACAGAAGAAGAAGATGGTGGGGGAACGATCATCTACTCAAGTTCGCTAGGAAGGAAAGGCAGTCGCTAAAGCGGGTCGGATCAGTGTAGCAAGATACGAAGATGGCTGCCTCGGTGGTTCGCTACAACGAGTCTGCGGCGGTTTTGGTCGGTCAGAATGACAAAAAGGCGAATGGTGGCAGCTGGAGAGAGGTGGGGGTGACGGTTGCATCTTTAGTTGTGTAGGGTTAGGGTTTGATAGGGATAACACAGTTAAATACCCCAAGCCCTTATGAATGTATCCTATAATGGCCAAAATGGCCCCTCCTTCCCATACTTCTTTCAAAATAAATCCAATATTTACAATTTAAACCCTTGCTCCCATAATTCTTTTCAATATATGTCCATCAGTTACAAAATAACCCCTCCTCTACAAATCATTCTCAATTAAGATCCATAAATTACCATTTCTACCCTGGCTTCAAGAACCCTTCTCATAAGAAGTCTGATATTTACTCTTTTAACCCCAGTCATTCAAGATCCTTTCAATTTAAGTCCAATATTATTCTTTAACCCCTGAAACTAACATGCCAATAATTATTATTAAAATTTGATCTCTAATAATATAAAATAAGAAAAATAATAATAATTACTTCTTGGGGTTCCTGATTTATCATTTAATTATTCTATTTAAACGGGATGTTACATCGGTCGTTTCAACCGGTAACTGTCTAGCATATCTGGGTGCTAGCCTACCCCTTCGGTCTCTTTAAACCGGTAAGCAGGGACTATTTCACCCCTACCACTACCACCTAATACCCTAACATATACACATAAATCACATACTACCTAGCATATCTGGGTGTTGGCCTACCTCATTGGTCCTTTCGACCGGTAATCGGGGACTATTTCACCCCTACCTCTACCACATAATAACATATCATAATCATACTGTCAGGCATATCTGGGTGCCCGAACTACCCTCCAGTTTATCTCAACTGGCTACGGGGTCTAACGTACCCCTCCTACCACTACCACATAATAAAATAAACATACTAGCACATAAAGCATAACATACAGTGGAATACTAGATAATTATGACAAAGACAATCATCTCAACTATAATCAATACTAGTGGGTCATCATTGGTGCCTTCGACCCACTCCTACTGGAAGGTAACTCACCTTTAATACTGAAGTTGTTACTCAAACTCCCTAGCTGCTGCCATGACGGCTTCCTAAACTAACGATTTCCAACAAAATATCCAATTAGCAACTAGGTTCTAAACCATGAACCATAATCCAATCTTGGGGTAAAGTGACCACTTTACCCTTAGCCCAACAAGACCCATAACTAAGGCCCAATCCCAAAACCATTAAGGTCCAAAACCATAATATCCATAAGAGCCCAATGTATGGCCCAATTTCCAATTGGGCCCCATTAGTCAGCATGGGCCTCAATCTAGAGCCCAATAATGCTTTTCTAGTCTAAAAGGTCAAAGTCAAATTCGAATTCAACGCTCCGAGTTGACTCAACTCGTCGAATTTACTCTTCAATTCGCCGAGTTCTCATGAATCTCAAAATCGTGACTTTTCATATCAACTCGTCGATTTCTCCCTCAACTCGTCCTGTTTTTCTTTTTAGAATCGGGACATTTCAAGAACAAATCATGGAGTTCTCTCATGAATTTGCCGAGTTCTTCAGTCTATTAAGCCCTCTTAATGGATTGAGCTCCTAGTCTTTAGATCTGAGCTTCATACTTCACATATACACTGAAAATATCCTTTTAAAGGTAATGTTTATAACTTTACCTGTGAATACCTTTACTTAATGGGTTTATCTTACACCCTAACTCTTTAGGAGCTAGATCTTGGTCCATAATCCATCAATACTCCAAACTAAAGCATACAAACTGAGATTTGGACTATAGACACTTCATGAACACGTAAAGCTTCCACCTTTCTCTCCATGCATGGCCTTTTAGGGCTTAAAAGGCCAAAATGACATCCTATGGCTTGCATGGGGCTTCAATGGCCATAAATTTTGCACCTTTATGCCATGAAAGACCTCCATGGTTCCATATCTAATGATTTACTCACTTAGGACGTCCACTTCCCAAAGGTCATGCTTCTTGAACCAAAAATCCCCAAAAATGAAGATAAAGAGATTTAAGCATATTATAAACAAGATAAGAGCTTTATACCTCCAATGAACCATAAATGAAGCTAAACTTCTGGATCTAGATTTCTCCAACTCTTCCTTGATCCTTCTTCAAGTGTCTTCTTCTTCAAGAATCACAAAGAATGCACTAAATGGAACAAAAACTCTCATAAGTGGATTAGGGTTTCGTGGCTAGGGCTTGGAACATGGAGGCTGTAAATGAGGCCAAACCCTAGAGCTCAAGTTCTTTAAATAGGGTGTAAAACCATGAATTTAGAGTTTCTCAAATTGCGAACAACTCGTCGAGTTGGTCCCCCCAACTTGTCGGGTTGATCTTCAAAAATGCACGTGACTCATAATTCCTACACAGTGAGTTTATACCTTAAAATCGACGAGTAGACCTTTCAAAATAAGGTTTTATTTTCGATAATTAGCCTTCTATATTCTGGGTGTTACAACTCTCCCGCACTTAAATTTGATTTCGCCCTCGAAATCGCTCCTTATTAATACCTATATCAAAGCAATCAATCATGAGGGTCATAGTCGGAAATTTATGCACGTATAATAGCCTTACCCAGGAAAACGAATCCCAAATGAAAATCTTACCCCGAAATTACACCCGAACCATCAGCCCTTGCAAACCGTCTCTACCTCCTTAGACCTGAAATCTGCAATATCCTGACTCATTGACAGCTCGACCGTGCTGAACCGACCCATGTCATCTCTCAGTGAATTGCCAACTAATCATAACCCTTCCAACTCTGACCATACCACGGCCTATCCCGATCTACTCAAACCTTCCTTAGAATAATTCTTCAAAATCGATGAAGAATGACTCCTCGATCTCTCAAGTAAAACCAATCCTGCTTTCCCTGAAATCCAAACCCTAAGGTCTCAGTGGTCTGGCTCCCTATCAGACCCCTCAAACCGAACTGTCACCCGTCACGCTGCTGCTGAAAAGGGAACAAGTAATTGTTCATAAATGGCTACAGAACACTTAAACTTGACAGAATGATTAGATAATCCTTCAAGTAGAAGATACAATCCTGCAAAGGTTAGACCCATACGAGAGCTGCACAACATATTCAAATCAACTACTCTGAGATTATTTAATCTCACTGCGAGTCACTTATCACTTCTCAATTAATCTGTTACTCCATCCATACATGAAATCCTAAAACACGAATACTGCCCGATACATTGGAACTGCCCAAAACGCTGATCTGCCTGAAATAGTATGCTGGCTCCCGACTGCTTTCCAAAATCCACCAAGACCTTCCTGGTCTCAATTCATTTGCAGTCATCTGAACTACTGAGTTCCGTCCTGGTCTCTGAGCCAAAATACTCCCACACAGTCGCCCCACATGACTTCCGAGTGAAATCCTCGTCTGATAATAGTTGCCACTAGTTATCTTGCCACTGTGGCTCTAAAGACCTCCTGATCCAACCGTTCCGGTCCATACGATTAATCCTATCATCAATAAACCCAACACTAAAAGTGATTGCTAGATGACTAGAGATATCCTTATATGACAAACGACCTTACATGGTCCATGGCTTCCTTGACCCCACGATTTCCATGGTGTTCCCACGGTCTTGTCACTGGCTCAAACAGATCTAACCTATCTGGTTAATTACCTAACACAATCCGTGTATTTCCATGCCCTAAGTTTTGCGCCCAAACTGATGGGTACTGTTCCTTCCACGATCTAGCAATACACCCATGCTATCTACCAACCTAGTGAATGCAATGGCTATACCTGCAAACTTACAGTACTCTAACACTATCTGCTAACCTTGTGAATGCTACGGCTACACGCGTAGACTTACAACACTCTAGCACTATCTTCCAACCTTGTGAATGCTACGGCTACACCCGCAGACTTACAACACTCTAGCACTATTTTCCAACCCTGTGAATGCTACGGCTACACCCACATACTTACAACACTTTAGCACTATTTGCCAACCTTGGTCCTACCACCAATCCATCTATACCCATCCCAAGTCGACACACACTCGACCTCACATTCGACTGAACTCGAGTCCTAACTAGACCCCTAACCTGTTTCCCAAGGCATACTATCTGATGCTAAGGGAAAACGTGGACCAAATGTTGGAACATGTTCCGATTTCCCAACTCACCCAATCCTCAACCTAGACGGCCACTTGGCCGCCTTCCTCTCTGACGGGGATGCGAAACCCATCCTAGTTTCATATTTAGTTATGCTCCTAAATACTTGATCGATTCTCCCCCATTTAGATTCGACTAAATCATCACGACACGTGAGAATTGAAGAATTCCCAATCCTTCTTACCTTCTAAATTCCAATTGTTGACAACCAGCGCTTACCAGTTGTCACACCCCCAAACCAGAATGGCGCAAACGTTTGGGGATGGAGGACGTCATATTCAATATCATAATAGTTCATAGTAAGGAAAGTACACACCACCATACATATAAAGGTTTCAAAATGTTTACATAATTGTATTTGTTACATGTTCAAAAGATAAATACATAAACATCTTTCAAAAGAAGTAATTAACGTTAGAGCGTTAATCCCCAAAAGTTGGTTTCCAAACCTGCTCAGTGGTTCCCTGAGAATACAAATTATTTCAAAGAAGAAGTGTCAACAATTAAGTTGGTGAGTTCATAAGTGGTTTTGTGAAAATGTATACCATTCCAAAGTTCATGTGTTTTCCAAGAAAACCCCTTATTTTCTTATAAAAGTATGAAATGCATATGAATGTCCGTGTTGTGAATTGTAAATAGTTGTACCAGGAAAATCCCTTATTTTCCTATTAGTTGATTGTTTTGGATACAGGAAAATCCCTTATTTTCCTAAAGTAATAGGACGTCTCTAATGTCCAAGACTGAAAATCGCAAGCAACTGCATGCTTAAAGGTTGAGGCATAGTTTTATATAATAAAGCTATAAGAAGATCGCACTCGTTAGATGAAGAATAGTTTTAATAGCTGGCCATTCATAAAAGCAGAATACCATAATAATTGTCTATCCGGTGAGTTTTATAACCATACTAAACATAATATGCATGTGGCGACGGTCTTCAGGCGTCGAAACGTTTTGACAAACTGTCACCCAAAGGACGGTAGCAAACAGTCAGGGCGCGGGATCATGACTTCCCGTATAGATCTATACACATTTGACACGCTCTCCAAACGGGAGACTCTAGTTATAATAGACAAGACTTTAGGTAGTACCTTTTTAACAAAAGGTAGCATTAAAGATGTAATCGTCTCACGGATTCTCAACTAAGTCGGTATTAAAATAATAGTTTTGTATGCAATGTTTATCCCCTTTCACAATGTTTGACAAAGCATAAATCATAAAATGGTTTAACAAGGATGGCTACCCTGGATACTATGCATTTTGTATAAATTTAATGCATGCAAAGTATAACAAGAGTTTTCACGTTTTCACTCGGGATTAACCGGGTGTTTACTTGTATTCTCCCCCGAAATGTATTAAAAGTACATTATAAAGTATTTGAAGGTGTATAAAAGGGGATATGAACTCACTTGATTGAAGTGGTTGTTTTGAAGTAGTCGAGAGAAGAATTGAGAAGAACTTTGACTGGAAAAGTTGATTTTTCTCGGGATTCTCGGGAATCTCGGGAGTGTAAAGCTTCCTTCCAAACTTGGATATGAAAACCGGGATGTTGGGATGGCTTCAGGGGGTTAAACGTAGAGCTTTGGCATGAGAAAGAGAAGAAATGAACAATTTTTCCTAGAACCCTCGCACCCCTTTTATAGGAGGCTGAACCGCCTCGGTACGCTAGACGTACAGGGTTACGTGGGGCGTACTCGTGTGTCATCGCTTACTGTATCCTTGGACAAAGCATTTGATGGGAGGGCATAGTGGCATAGGGGCGACGTGGACGAACTGAGGCCTAGCACTTGAGTACGTTGGGCGTACGAGGGTACGCTGGGCATAACTCGGATCAGCCCGGTGACTCCTCCTCCTTCGTATAATATCGGGTATTTAGAATTAAATTTAATATTTTAATTATTTAATAAACTTCAAAAATTCATATCTTCCTCATACAAACTCCGTTTTTGAAGTTATTTATATCCACGCTTAGGTGAGACTACGCTCTACAACTTTCGTTTAGACTTTGTCGGCTAATTTTGAATTTATTTTTATTATTTATTTTTAACAGGCCGGGACAAAAGAAGTCCGTTAAAAATCCATAACTTCTTCATCCGATGTCCGTTTTCGTCATACTTTTTACCGTTGTAATACCATTGATGAGATCTTCGATTATCGTTTAGGTTAAGTTGGAAAAAAGTCGCTCGATCTCTATTTCGAGCTTTTAGTTGTCTACTAGTACGTCCAAAACTTCAAAAAACCATAACTTCCTCATATGAAGTCAGATTTGGGCGTTCTTTTTATGTATGATCACGGTTTTGGGATATCTACGACTTTCATTTAGATACCTAAGGCTGAAAAGTATTTTATTGGAATTTCGCATTTTACGCTTAACAGTGTTTTACCGGTATTGTCGTGGATCTTCGATCGGTCATAACTTCTTCGTTATAACTCGGATTTTAGTGTTCTTTATATTTTTGGAAACCTTGTTATGATATCTACCACTTGGTACATCCCAATTATGGTTTTATAAAATTTTAATTTTGACTGGTGTTACATTATCCCCCCGTTAGAGAGAATTTCGTCTCGAAATTCGCATTTCGACTAGGACGTCAATTGTTTGAGGGAGGATGTGGGCACTTCTGTTCCATTTTCTCTTCTTGTTTTCTAGTGGATCTAGATTCTAGTGTGGGTGTTCCAGCGGACCTTCATTATCTTGCCTGTTGTTTTGACCGGTATAGGTCGTGTGGATTTGGGTTTCTATGTTCATCTAAATGTTAGCATTGTTCACTAGTAATACAGGCCGACTTTGTCTTGAACTTCATGGTTGAATTCATATCTGGTCCGTCTATCATCGCTTTGTGTATAACATTCACATACACACTTTATAGTGATAGGTTAACCGTAATCATTCCTAGCCTCTGGGTTTTAACTTGACTCGTCGTACGTGTGCTATTCCTAAATAGTCTGTTGGTAATACTTCGGGAAGGTTGCAAAGGATATAGTGCTGTTATCATGAGTGCTATGGGATTTTGAGCTAGAAATGGTTTGGGAGTTGTGTCGGGTTTGTCGTTATAAATTGATATGGCTTCATTAGTCGGTAGTTAACGCAAAGGATCTTTTCATTGCACATGCAATTGGTATGGTGAAGACCAAGCCAATCCATTTCTAGCAGCTATTTGGGAACTTCTTATCATAACAATTGTAAAGTCAGTCAGGAAAAGTGTTATTACTACTATGAAGGTTAAGCTTAATGATTGGAGTGCTTGTTTGAAAAGATTTTTAAATTTATGACTCAAAAAACTCCTCTCCGCTCCTCTATAAATTTAAAATGCATGCTAATGTGCTACCGAGCAAAAATGTACCCGTAACAACAGTGGGGTCTGCAACGGCTTCCTCCTAGTCCATTGCGAATACTTGGCCACCTCCCCCAATATGCCTGTTGTTTTCCTTCGGGCAGTCCCTTCGGAAGTGCCCCGTTTCTCCGCACTCATAACATGTACGGTTTGTTACAACATTTGTGGCTGGAGTGGTTGGTTGGGTTGGTTCCCTGCAGTAGCGGACGGTGTGTCCCTTACTGTTGCACTTAGTGTAATGCATTTCACGGCTGGGTCCGTGATGATGAAAGTCGCATCGGTTGCACTTAGGCTGGTTGCCGTTGTACGGCCTTGTGGGCGTGGGGGTGGTAGGAATAGTAACAGCGTGAGCTGTCACTATCCGTTGTCTTTTGGTAGACCATTGTTTTGAACTGCCCCCTTTTTCATTCATGAACTTTCACTTTCATGTTACTAGGTTTGTGGTTTGGAGTATCCTTGTGGGTAGACATTCGTTGATTTCCTTGGTTGTCACAAACATTCAAATTTTTGACATCCTTCCCAGTTTTAATAGTGTTTCTTGCATTGAGATGTGCTATGATGACTGTCACGGCGGCTGTGAACGCAGCTTGAAAAGTAGCCGTGTCTATATGCAGGAGTGGTGTTTCGTTGGTTGGTCGGTTATTTCCATGTGAAGACATGATTCTGTTACATGAAGCGAATCGAGTTGGCTAGATAACTATAATCGTTGTTAGTTGGATGCTATAAGTATAATTCCCTCTTGTGGTTATTCGGTTTCTAATGTTTCGACTTATATTCCTTAGGATGTATTTGTGATTGAGAGTCGAAATAGGTATCGTATTTAATTTTAGTTTTAACAATTTAGGGTAGGGATGTTGAAATATTAAGTCGATCTAGTTTCATGGGGTTTGGGAGAGGGTATCGTTCTTACTATTCAGAGTTATGAAGAAGGATGTGATGTATCTATCTCATAGAGTGAGTAATATAATTACCAACTCCTTAGTTAATAATAAATATGAATTATTAGTCTAACGCATCAAGTTCTCTACTACCTCGCATGCTTTACGAGTAGTTTCATCTGTTCTCTGTCCTATCCTCGGTGGTACTGATTTGTTATAGCATGGTATCTATATTTACGACGTCGTTGCTTTTCCTCAGGCATGTTTAATCTCCAACATTGTTTGGATTGCCCATAGTTGAACTTGTAAAGGTTTGTTATTCTATGGTAGTTTTCTCTTTCTCTAAAGGGTGTAGTTGATAGAAAAATTGGATTTATTGAAGGATTTGGTCTGTTTGAATAGCGATAAGGCATTTTCCAGCTATAGGGTTACAGACGAAATGGTGACAAGACGTTGCCTGGGTTGTTGAGTCCAATATCGTTGAACTACAACATATTAGATCGACAGGGACAGTGTAGTGAGTTGTTATAACGGTTTATGACATGAACTGCCTACATAGCCAAAATATGAATTGATAGAGGTGATCTTTAAAAGAAACAAGAAGTCTGTCATAATAGTGGCTATAATTGTTACATAGAATTTGGAAAACTTGACCTTGTGGTAGGTCTACAATATACTACAGAGGGAAAATTTGACAGCATAGATGTCTAGTGAAATAGGAGTTGGTAGACGGGGAGGTTTACATGAAAAGAGTACTACTAGGAGTACATACTAAGGTTATTTCACAATCCAAAATAAGAAGTGAGTAGAGTATCCTCTACTTACGACGGGAATTGGTTGGACGAGCCTTGAGTTCTGCTATTTGACGCTCCGTCTCGAGCATGCGCAATTCATACCTTGCCTGGCATGCTCGAAGTTCCCTGACTTCAGTTTGAGTTTCAGTGAGCTCTCTCTGCCGAGCTTCATTTTGATTTAAAATTCTCCCATGAGCTAATCCTAACTGTCGGATGCGAACTGTATTAACTCCAGTGTTCGCATCATGCTCCTCAGTTCGATGGATGGTTGTCCTTCCTTGCTCATCAATGCGAGCAATTTGGCGAACCAATATAGGAAGGAATCTGTCTATTGAACATCACTCGCTCAGATTGTAGAAGCTTCGGTCTCCATGGTATGGAAGGGGTTGACCCTGTTCGTGACTCGACCTATTTAGGTTTGTTGCCCACAGAGGTGTCGAGCCATGAAATTCCGGTCGAGGATTAGGATTTTGGATCGGGGTCACTAAGGGTAGGTTATTGTCCTCGGGATCTGGGTCTGAGTCTTCTTGCATTTCTTCTTCTGGATCATTCTCTGCCCATCCCCTACTGTCTTGATTCGGGCAGTAGGGATCCCCTAGTAGATGGAATCCGGCCATTGTGTCTGTACGAGAATAGGGAGATAAGGATTGTCTAGAACTAAGGCACATAAGGCTGAACATCTAAGTTAAACTATTGGATGCATATAATACTCATGTACTATTCTAAATGTTATGTTTCATTCTAGGGTTTTGGTAAGTTTTAGACTTGTTGTCCACTGTAGCTATCCCTTGTCATATGCTGGTCGGCTCTCGCACAAATATAGTTGATCAGGCTATATCCATCCCAGTCCCGATTACATATTCCAAGACATACCTGTATTGCACAATTTATTTATAATACTTCTATATTGATCTATTTATGACACTGTTATTAATATGAAACGAATGCATGCTTACTTTACAAAAATTAAATAAATTTAATTTTTAAAAGTATGGCTCTTACTCATAGTGTTTTTTCCCAGTTGTGTTTATAGTTTTATACCAAAAATGGTTTTGATATACTTAATTCACTATAAACAATGCTCTGATACCAATCTATTACACCCCTAAACCAGAACGACGGAAACGTTCGGGGGCGGAGGACGTCATATTCAATATCATAACAGTTCATAGTAAGGAAAGTACACACCACCATACATATAAAGGTTTCAAAATGTTTAGATAATTGTGTTTGTTACATGTTCAAAAGATAAATACATAAACAGCTTTCAAAAGAAGTAATTAACGTCAGAGCGTTAATCCCCAAAATTTGGTTTCCAAACCTACTTAGCGGTTCCCTGAGAATACAAATTATTTCAAAGAAGAAGTGTCAACAATTAAGTTGGTGAGTTCATAAGCGGTTTTGAGAAAATGTATACCATTCCAAAGTTCGTGCGTTTTCCAAGAAAATCCCTTATTTTCTTATAAAAGTAAGAAATGTATATGAATGTTCGTGCTGCGAATTGTAAATAGTTGTACCAGGAAAATCACTTCTTTTCCTATTAGTTGATTGTTTTGGATACAGGAAAATCCCTTATTTTCCTAAAGTAACAGGCAGTCTCTAATGTCCAAGACCGAAATTTGCAAGCAACTGGCATGCTTAAAGGTTGAGGCATAATTTTATATAATAAAGCTATAAGAAGATCGCACTCGCTAGATGAAGAATAGCTTTAATAGCTACCCATTCATAAAAGCAGAATACCATAATAATTGTCTATCCGGTAAGTTTTATAACCATACTAAACATAATATGCCTGTGGTGACGGTCTTCAGGAGTCGAAACGTTATGACAAACTGTCAACCAAAGGACTGTAGCTAATAGTCAGGGCACGGGATCATGACTTCCCACATAGATCTATACACATTTGACATGCTCTCCAAATAGGAGACTCTGGTTATAATAGACAGGACGTTAGGTAGTACCTTTTTAACAAAAAGGTAGCATTGAAGATGTAATCGTCTCACAGATTCTCAACTAAGTCTGTATTAAAATAATAGTTTTGTATGCAATGTTTATCCCTTTTCACAATGTTTGACAAAGCACAAATCATAAAATGGTTTAACAAGGATGGCTACCCTGGATACTATGCATTTTGTATAACTCTAATGCATGTAAAGTATAACAAGAGTTTTCACGTTTTCACTCGGGATTAACCGGGTGTTTCCTTGTATTCTCCCCCGAATTGTATTAAAAGTACATTATAAAGTATTTGAAGGTGTATGAAAGTGGGTATGAACTCACTTGATTGAAGTGGTTCTTTTGAAGTAGTCGAGAGAAGAATCGAGCAGAACTTTGACTGGAAAAGTTGATTTTTCTCGGGATTCTCGGGAATCTCGGGAGCGTAAAGCTTCCTTCCAAACTTGGATATGAAAACCGGGATGTCGGGATGGATTTGGGGGGTTAAACGCAGAGCTTCAGCATGAGAAAGAGAAGAAATGAGCAATTTTTCCCGGAAACCTCGCACCCCTTTTATAGGAGGCTGAATCGCCTCGGTACGCTGGACGTACGAGGTTACACAGGGCTTACTCGTGCGTCATCGCTTACCGCATCCTCGGACGAAGCATTTGATGCGAGGGCATAGAGGTGTAGGGGCGACGTGGATGAACCGAGGCCTAGCACCCGAGTACGCTGGGCGTACGAGGGTACACTGGGCGTACCTCGGATCAGCCCGGTGACTCCTCCTCCTTCGAATAGAATCGGGTATTTAGAATTAAATCTAATATTTTAATTATTTAATAAACTTTAAAAATTCATATCTTCCTCATACGAACTCCATTTTTAACGTTCTTTATATCCACACGTAGGTGAGACTACGCTCTACAACTTTCGTTTAGACTCTGTCGGCTAATTTTGAATTTATTATTATTATTTATTTTTAACACGCCGGGATAGGAAAAGTCCATTAAAAATCCATAACTTCTTTATCCGATGTCCGTTTTCGTCAGACTTTTTACCGTTGTAATACCATTGATGAGATCTTCGATTCTCGTTTAGGTCATGTTTGCAAAAATTCGTTCGATCTCGATTTCGAGTTTTTAGCTGTCTACTACTACGTCCAAAACTTCAAAAAAATCATAACTTCCTCAAATGAAGTCAGAGTTGGGCGTTCTTTTTATGTATGATCACAGTTTTGGGATATCTACGACTTTCATTTAGACACCTAAGGTTGAAAAGTATTTTATTGGAATTTTGCGTTTTACGCTTAACAATGTTTTACCGGTATTGTTGCAGATCTTTGATCGTCATAACTTCTTCGTTATAACTCGGATTTTAGTGTTCTTTATATTTTTGGAAACCACGTTATGATATCTACCACTTGGTACATCCCAATTATGGTTTTATAAAAGTTTAATTTTGACCCTAATTTGACTGGTGTTACACGAGTGCTAACGATCGTTTACCAGTCGACCCTAATATTGGCCATCCTTGGAGATCTTGAAGAGTACCGATGAAATTTGGTCCAGTCCGATACCTCCATCCTCCTTCCATAATATTATACCAACTCCTTGGGGTCCCATGCTTGCGACTAGAATCCTTAACCTTTACTCTAGTTGACGAATCGTTGCAGAACCACTGAACTCTAATCAAACACGACCCATGCGAAAAATACAATTTCCTTGGAATATCCAATGGTCAAACAACCCCTGCGACTATACCCGTATCCATCAGCTGTCACTCCTATCCTAGTGACGGTAGTGCTAGAACCCAGAAGTTCTCCCATAGGAAACCACCATTCGTACCAAAACAAATGATGAAATCAATATGCCCCATCGATACAGGGGGACTAGCCCTGATGAAGCTAACTCCAGACCTTCTACATAATACCCCTGACCGATCTCTACTATGATACGAGAGAACACTGAACACTACAGACCAACAAAAAGGAAATGATATTTCACTAGCTACTTATAATTCACGGTATGCAATTGGCATATAACATTTCTTGAAAATATAATCCAAACATAAGCAGAGAGCTGACCCCTTAGATACACTTTCTCAAATCCGATGCAAGAAAACAACCACAAAATACGGATAGAACCGAAAAAGAGCAAAAGATGTATACCCGTAACCTCTCCTGCTGAAATCCTGATCTCTCCTACATGTCATTGCAAAGTCCGAATCCTCTCTGCTGGAACTCCGAATCTACTCTCTCATCTATCGATGATCCTCAAAGTATCTGGGGAAGGCGCGCTCACTGATCCTCTCCTCGTCGGACAATTCGCCTTCTTGTAGCCCACCTGATCGCAATGAACATATAACGGGCTTGCCCCATGAGGACAATATCTGTTGACATGACCAACCCACCACACTTGTAGCATCCTAAACCTCTGGAACGAAAAACTCCCTTGTGCACTTTCCTGCATGTGCTGTACTGACTCCGGCCCTGCTGGCCTTTCAACCGATGATCAGAAGTCTTGGCTCTCTTCCCGGGAACCTCTACTATACACACCTTGCATGACCCTAGCTTCCCAACATGCTCGATATCGATCTGAAAGTCATATCCTTCAGGGTCTGACACCCTGTCATGCTCACCAGCTCACTTGGCAATAACTGAACTGCAACAGCTGAAATATCCTCTACCCTAAACCGAGTCACAAACTACTCCGAAGACATACTCCCCAACTCAGAAAGCTTCATATATTTCACAATCAATTCCCAACAACTCCTTTCCGCCCGATACAGGAGATCCAAGGCGAACCGAACCTTTGCTTCTATGGGGTAGGGCAGAGTGCAAAAAACACCTTCAATCTCCTCAATCCAATGCGAAATCAAAATCCTGGTAGTCCTTCCCTTGATTGGGTCACAAATAGAGCCGATACCTGATCCTTAACCAGAACCGCCTCCCTGAGTGCTCATCTCCAAACCGATAAACCATAAAACCACTGGTCAGACATACTTAAGGATTCTCCTCCACGAATCTTCTCATATTCTTCAAGACTCTCGCCATTTCGAGTGTGGATCTTGTGCTTTCAGTAATACGGGCCCAATACTACCTTTCATACCTATTGTAACAGCCCGGAATTTCAGGTATTGTTATATTTATGATTTTGGGTGTTTTAAGAGGGGACTCGGCAAGTTGGAGCCTAGACTCGCCGAGTAGGATCGCGGATCTGGTCGCGGGTTCGCGACTGGACTCGACGAGTCCGGATATGGACTCAGCGAGTCTGCGCTGTTTAGCGAAAACCCTAACCGTTCAGGTTTGGGACGTATATGAGGGACCTTATGGCCGTCATTGTTCACCCTAGCCCTCTGAGAGAAACCCTAATTCGATTGTGAGCATCTGGAGCAAGGTAGAAGACCATTGTTGATTTTGGAAGTATTGTCTTGCAAGGAAGAGGAGGCTTGGTTAAGGGAACAACAAGAGAAGCCACGTTCTGAGGATTGGGGACACAGAGAGCACGTTATTCAGGTAATATTTCAAGTTGCATTCTTCTATGTTGATGTGTATATGGATTTAGGGTTTATTGAACCCTTTTGTGGCTAGATTGAATGTTACCTTAGTCCCCCAAACGATTGGAACCCTGTATTGGGATCTTTGGAAGTCCAGAATATCCCATGCCTGAGCATTTCGGAAATCAATGGAGGTTTTGGATTGGAATCCTTATGCCTTAGGTCAAAATGTAAATTATGAGTCATGGGGTGTATTATGAGCACCGAAATGAGGACCTTACGTGATGAATCAGTCTAGGAAGGCCAGACCTATGAATGGTCGGAGCAGTTCTGACCTTAGAAAGCAGTTTGAGCGGTTGCATGGCATGGACTCGCCGAGTCCGATGAACAGACTCGGCGAGTAGCTTGAAGATTAACTGGGACTCGTCGAGTTGTTCTTCAGACTCGGCGAGTTGAGTCGGGGTGGCCCCACGATTCTTCCAGGAGAAACTCGTCGAGTCAAGGAGGATACTCGACGAGTAGAAAGGGAATCTTAGAGAATTGGTGAGGATGTCTAGACTCGCCGAGTCGCCCTAGCACTCGCCGAGTCAAGTCAAGTTGACCGTTGACCGTTGACCGCTGACCAGAGTTGACCTATGTTTGATCTCTTAGGGATAGCCAAACTTAGAAGATAAAAGTGTTAATAAGAGATGTATGATGTTATAGGGAGATTGTAGCTCGGCGGATCGGGTACGAGTGACTTCAGGATTTGCTAGCTTTCGACATTCACGAGGTGAGTCTTCTCACTATACTGTACCCGGAAGGGTTTGACTATGTGACCGGAAGGTCAGATATGATATGTGATATCTGTGTTTTATGTGATAAGTTAATTATTATATGTGCTATGTATGATATGTTTGATATGGGCCGGAAGGCATTATGTTATGGGCCGGAAGGCGAATATGTTATGGGCCGGAAGGCGTTGTGTTAAGGACCGTAAGGTTGGCGTGGGTAGGACCGGAAGGTTTACCCAGCAGGGACGGAAGTCCCCTGAGACACATGGACCGGAAGGTCAGGGCCTGGAAAGGCGTATGTGCGTAAGTTGTATTTTGGGGAACTCACTAAGCATTTATGCTTAAAATTGTTATGTATGTGTTTCAGGTACTAGCGAGGACCGTGGGAAGGCGTCGGCATGATCCGTACACACTGAAAGATGTTTTGTGATCTTGGGATTTAGATGATTTGTATTTTGACATGACACTTGAAATGTTTATGCCTTGTTTTGAATAAAAATACTATATTTTGAAATGAAAATTTTGTTTGAAAATTTACGGTGTTACACCTATCCATACTTTCCTCAGCAATCCTCCGAATCCTCCAAGTCACTTCCTCAAACTGATGCACCTAAGTCTCACTAAACCTCACTACAAACCCACTGAACCATATCCTAGGCTTTCCTAGGTTACCGCAGCCACCCAGTCCTCAGCTGCTGAAAGATTATCAGTAATGTCAACTAGCTACTTCATGAATATAGCCACATGCAACTAAGATTAGATAATCCTTCGAGTAAAAGACTCAATCCTAGAACAGTTGGACTCAGATGAGAGCTTCACAATCGGGCCAAGTCCATCACTCCGAGATTATCCAGCCTGTACCACATGTGACTAAGCATATTCACTTAGTAGGTTGCTCACATTGCTAAGAGTCCCAGAAAGCACAAAGCAAGTAGCATTCAGACAATGGAAATTCTAACAAACATGATCCAATCAAACCATTCTATCCTCTTATCAGGAATCTATATTGGCATGAGATTCTAAAGCTCATACAATCAAGCATAACCTAATAAGGCCATCCTATCACTGACTGATCAGTACTAGCATGCATGTCTACAAGCACATATATTAGGCATATAAGCCATCCTTCCTATATCCTTAGCCCTAATCTAGCATGCAGTTTATATATTCTCAATTCATATCATAACATAACATAACATGTATGGGTATCTTGGGGAAAACTTACTTGAGCTCGGCTGATTGCACGCATTACACTCCTTGTTCTTTATCAAAAACTCTTTATTTTAAATTTTAGAAAAATTATTTCCTTGTAAAAATCTTTCAGACCCTCGATTTGAGTCTAGACACCCCCGAAAGTGTGTCCGAGTTCCTCAAACCAAGGCTCTGATACCAACTTGTAACATCCCAAAATTTATAGCCAAAAATTTCATTTTTAATTAAGTAAGTATAAAACCTGTAGTCTGAAAATCCATAGTGTTAACTTATTTCATAATCAAAGCCAATATTTCAAATAACTAAAGCATGTCATAGAAAAGTATTATCATAGTACAACTCCCAAAGATCTCATAATGCAGAATTCATAGTGTGATGCATTGCGTTCCTGCCCGCCCCTTTCCTTTTGAAAAAGAAGTGTATGAAACTAAAACTGAAAACCATAAGCAAATAGCTTAGTGAGTTCTCCATCATACCACATACCATACAAATATCATATTGTCAGGCATATCTAGGTGCCCGACCTACTCCTTCGGTCTCTTTCAAGCAGTAATCACCTAACATATCTAGGTGTTGGCCTACCCCTTCAGTTTCTTTCAACGAGTAACCGCCTAGCATATATGGGTGAGAGCCTACCCCTTCGGTATCTTTCAACCGGTAACTGCCTTGCATATCTGGGTGCTGGCCTACCCCTTTGGTCTGTTTCAACCGGTAACGAGGGACTATTTCACCCCTACCAGTACCACCTAATACGCTAGCATATACACATAAATCACATACTACCTTGCATATGTGGGTGCTGGCCTACCCCTTCGGTAATTTCGACCGGTAATCGGGGACTATTTCACCCCTATCTCTACCACATAATAACATAGCATAACATACTGTCAGGCATATCTGGGTGCCCGACCTAACCTCCGGTTTATCTCAACCGACTACGGGGTCTAACCTACCCCTCCTACCACTACCACATAATAACATAACATACTAGCACATAAAGCATAACAAATAGTGGCATACCAGATAATTATCACAAAGATAATCATCTCAACTATAATCAATATTAGTGGGTTGGCATTGATGCCTTCTACCCACTCCTACCGGAATGTAACTCACCTTGAATGCTGAAGTTTTTGCCTGAACTCCCTAGCTACTTCCTTGATGACTTCCCAAACTAACAATTTCAAACACAATATCCAATTAGCAACTAGGTTCTAAACCATGAACCATAAACCAATCATGGGATAAAATGACCATTTTACCCCTGGTCCAATAAGACCCATAACTAAGGCCAATCCCAAAACCATAATATCTATAAGAGGCCAAATTATGGCCCAATTTCCAAATCGGCCCCATTCCTCCACATGAGCCTCAATCTGGAGCCCAATAATGCTTTTCTAGTCCAAAATGTCCAAGTCAAAGTTGAAGTCAATGCTCCGAGTTGACGCAACTCGTCGAGTTCGCTCTTCAACTCGCCGAGTTCTCATGAATCTCAAAATTGTGACTTTTGGTATCAACTGGTCGAGTTCTCCCTTAACTCGTCGAGTTTGTCCTTTTTAGAATCGGGATATTTCAAGAACAACTCGTCGAGTTCTCTCCTGAACTCGCTGAGTTCTTTAGTCTCTTAAGCCCTTCTTAATGGATTAAGCTCCTTCTTTTCATATATGAGCTTCATACTTCACATATACACTAAAAATGTCCTTTTAAAGGTAAAGTTTCCAACGTTACATGTTAATACCCTTACTTAATGGGTTTAGCTCAAACCCTAACTCTTTAGGACCAAGATCTTGGTCCACAAGCCATCAATACTCCAAACTAAAGTATCGAAACTGAGATATGGACTCTAGACACTTCATGAACACGTAAAGCTTCCACCTTTCTTTCCATGCATGGCCTTTTGGTGCTTAAAATGCGAAAATGACATCCTATAGCTTGCATGGGACTTTAATGGCCATAAAGTTTGCACCTTTATGCCATGAAATCCCTCCATGGTTCCAGATATGATGATATACTCACTTGGGACGTCCATTTCCCAATGGTCATGCTTCTTGGCCTAAAAATCCCAAAAAATGAAGATAAAGAGATCTAAGCATATTATAGACAAGTAAGAGATTTATACCTCCAATGAACCAGAAATGAAGCTAAACTTTTGGATCTACTCTTCTCCAACTCTTCCTTGCTCCTTCTTTAAGTGTCTTCTTCTTCAAGAATCACCAAGAATGCACAAAATGGCTCAAAAACTCTCATAAGTGGATTAGGGTTTCGTGGCTAGGGTTTGGGACTTAGAGGCTGTAAATGAGGCCAAACCCTAGAGCTCAAGTTGTTTAAATAGGGTGCAAAACCCTAAATTTAGGGTTTCTCAAACAACGACCGACTCGTCAAGTTGGTCCCTCCAACTTGTCTGGTTGATCTTCGAAAATGCTCGTGACTCATAATTCCTACGCGTCAAGTTTATACCTTAAAATCGACGAGTAGACCTTTCAAAATGAGGTTTTATTTTCCATAATAAGCCTTCTAGATTCTAGGTGTTACGAGTACGCTTAGCATACGCTTCGTACGCCCAACGTACAAACCTAGGCTCAATTTTACCATAATGCCACTAAGGGCTATTCACGTGATCTTTTCCAATCCCAAGGAATAAATTACAACATTATTCAAACATAAGATTGAGATTGAAATTACCTTGAAATCGAGATGTTACAATTCTCCACCACTTGACCTAGAATTCATCCTTGAAGTCTTCCGCAGTAAATAACTCTTGTTAATTCTCCACATCTCAGCCTTCGGCTCCGAGGTCCACTCGGAGCCCTTCGGATGCTGCCACTGGACCTTCACCATAGGTATCTCCTTGTTGCGAATAATCTTTATCTTTATTTCCACAATTGATACTAACCTCTCAACATAGTGTAGGTGCTCATCAACCTGAATATCATCCAAGGGGACCACTGCCTCATCGTCCAACACACACTTCCGCAACTGCGAAATATGAAAAGTGTTGTGTAACTGACTGAGCTCACTAGGAAAATCTAACCGGTAAGCCACCTTGCCTACCTTGGCGATCACACATAAAGGTAAAATATACCGGGGACCCAATTTCCCCGTCTTCCAGAAGCATATCACACCCTTTCAGGGTGAGACCTTCACTAGTACCATATCACCGACCTGAAACTCCAACTCTGATCGGTGTCGGTCGGCATAACTCTTCTGCCAACTCTGAGCAGTTTGTAGTCTTTGTCTGATATGTTGAATAAGCTCAGTGGTCTGAAGGACCGCTACAGTCATTACCATGACTCTATGACCAACCTCACACCAATAAACAGGGGTATGACACTTCCGACCATAAAAAAGCTCATAAGGCGGTGCACCGATGCTGGAGTGATAATTGTTGTTGTAGGAGAACTCTGCCAGCGGTAGGTAGGAATCCTAACTCGCACCAAAATCTATAACACATTCCCTCAACATATCCTCAAGGGTCTGGATGGTCCGCTCACTCTGACCATCGGTCTGTGGATGATAAGCAGTGCTAAAATGTAGCCTCGTACCCAATTCCTCATGGAATTTCTGCCATAATCGGGAAGTAAACCGAACATCTCAGTCTAATACGATGGAGTCCGAAACCCCATGGAGAGCAACAATCTCTTGGACTTATACATCGGCTAACTTTTCAGCCAAAGAGCTCTCCCGAATGGCCAAAAAGAGGGCACTCTTGGTCAACTGATCCACAATGAGCCATATAACATCAAATCCCTCTACAGTCTTCAGTAATTTGGTAATGAAATCCATGGTGATTTGTTCCCACTTCCACATGAGAACCTCCAAAGGCTGCAACTTGTCATGCGACCTGTAATGCTCGGCCTTGAACATCCAACACGTCAATCATATATCGACATACCAGGCTATCTTCCTCTTCATGCACGACCACCAGTAACTCAATCTCAGATCCCGATACATCTTGGTGGCTCCCGGGTGTGTAGAAAAACGAGATTTATGAGCCTCCTCCAGCACTATCTACATGATCCCACTAGAAGCCGGAACCCAAACCCGATCGTACCGGTCAATAACCCCCAACTATCGATAACAAACCTATCAATCTACCCCTGATACTCGCATGTTTCCAGTTCTCCTTCTGAACTCCCTCTGCATGTGCTTCTCTGATCAAATCCAAAAATGGAGAATCAACGAATATCCTCATACAAATCTCCCTAACTAAAGATCTAGCCAATTTGTGGCTCAAAGCATCCGCTACCACATTCACTTTATCCGGGTGGTAAAGGATCGTGCAATCATAATCCTTGACTACGTCCAGCCACCTACTCTGCATCATGTTCATGTTTGGCTGATCCATAAGATATCTCAAACTCTTGTGATCCGTGTAAGCAGTACAGCGGACCCTATAAATATAATCTCTCCAAATCTTGACGGTAAACATCACTGCCCCCACCCCCGAAGTTATGAGTAGGATATCACGTCTCATGCGGTTTCAGTTTTCGCGAAGCATAAGCAATTACTCGTCCCTTCTATATAAGGACCATCCCCAAACCGGTGATAGATACATCACAAAATACCACAAAATCCTTGATTCCCTCTAGAAGGGTTAATACCAGGGCCTCACATAACCTCTACCGTAGAGTCTCGAATGTCGTATAGTGCTCAGGGCCCCATTAGAAATCCAGTGCCTTCCTCGCCAGGCGAGTTAGGGGCACCGCAATCTTGGAGAAATCCTGAATAAATCTCTAATAGTATCCCACTAAACCTAAGAAACTCCTTATCTCTGAGGGAGATTTCAGAACCTCCCACTGCATCACAACCTCAATTGTAACATCCTGATTTTCATGGAGTAATTAAATATAAACTAGGAGTCTCAAGAAGTAATGCTTGTATTGTTGTATATTTTTGTAGTCCAAAATCCATTAATAATTATTGGAATATGAGTTTCAAAGGTTAAAGAATAATATTGGACTTATATTGAAAGGATTTTATGGAGTTAGGGGCTAAAGTATAAGTTCGGGTATGATTTGAAAAGAATTATAGAGAGCATGGTTAGAAAGGTAAATTATGAGTTAGTTTTGAAAGAATTTGGGGAAGGAGGGGTTAATCTTGTCAATATGGGATAGATGGTATGGGACTCCGGATATAAAAACCATCATCCCGTAAACCCTAACCCTAGCTATGCACAGCCGCCAACCTTGCCTTCACCCTCCTTCACCTTCAGCGCCGCTAACCCCTCCCCTTCTCTGTCGAGTTACCTTGCATCGCCATTGCTGGAGTTGTCAAGCATCACCTCCTCAACCCATGTCGGTTCTGTTGTCGTGTTTGGTCAAAGGATATTCCCGAGAGATAAGCTGTTAATGCCGTCTTCTTCTTCTTCTTCTTCTTCTTCTTCTTCTTCTTCTTCTTCTCTCTCTCTCTCTCTCTCTCTCTCTCTCTCTCTCTCTCTTCTCCGTTCCTTGCCGCAGTTACTGTCGATTCGAAGCTACCATCGATCCTCCTGCCGCCAATGAAGTCGTGAACAACAAGGGTTTCTCTTGGGTCAGCAGAAGCAGGGAGGCGAGATCGGTACCGTTGCTGCTGTTAAGAAGGAATCAGTCCTAACCGTGTCATTCCTCTCTATCTTCGTTCCCGTTCCGGTGTAGTGTCGCTGCTACCGTTTCTTGAGTTGCTGCCGTCGCCACCCACCTGTAGTGGGTGATGGGTTATTTTCCAAGCAAGAAGTAGAGGTCTCTGTGAGTATTTTGTGTGTTGCTTCTTCAAGCTTGTGGGTATATGTGTATGTGTGTTCAGCCGTGATTCACTAGTTGGTAGGAGTCTCAGATTTACTACTGCCGGAGAAAAGCCAAGGAAGAACCACCATGGCCACCGGCCATGATGGCTGCCGCCTCAAGGACCACCATGGAGGGTGTGTTTGATGCTGTGTGTGTATTATTTTGTGTGTGTGTTAATTAGATGCTATTGTAAATTGTAACAAAAATGTGAATAATGGAAGAAAAGCTTGAAACCACCACCGTGAGGTGGTGGTTGCCGCCTCCTGCCGCCACCGGCCGCCGTGTCGGGTGGCGTTGTGTTTTGTTGTGTTTGGACCTCGTTTGAGGGGTGTTTGGACATTGTGAGACAACTTAAACCCTAGTGGGATCAATGGAACCCTATTGGGCCAATAAGGCCCAATGTGACCTAAAGGCCCAACCAGCGGACTAATGGGCTAGTATTGGGTTGGCGAACCCTAATTAGGGTTTGGAAAACCCTAATGTCTTAAGACCCTAATTCTGAGAATTGATCGGGGCATGCAAGGAAATTATTTAATAACCTACAATAATAATTAATGATCATTGTAAATTAATCAAAGATAATATTGGACTTAATGGATTAAGTCCTTAATGGATTAAGCCTAATGGGTTAAGTGAGAAACACTTAACCCTGATCATCATGTCATGTGAAAACCCTAATTTTCACTTGGGCCTTGAGTTGGGCCTATCCAGTGGGCTTTGTTAATTGGACTAATAATGGGCTTTCCAAGATTAAGTAAATGGACTAAATAATTGTATGGATTTGAGGATAAGGCCAGGTGAGGGTCTTGGGCCCAATTTGGAAAACCGGGCCATAGATTGGCCATATTTTGGCCTTAATGATCATGTGATAATGAGCCATGGAAATAAAAAGAGTTGAATGGACTTTAAAGAAAGACCTGTAGAGGTCTCGACCCAATTTGGAAAATTGGGCCATATGCTGGGCTTTTGCCCAATACTTGACTTTTGGGCTTTTAGAGTATGAGTTGGACTTTGAGCTTCGAAGCCAATTACTAATTGGGTGTTGTTTGATGTTGACAGCCTGGGAATCTGTCAACCAGCAGCTGGAGTGTTGCCTGCGGGACTTCAGCAGTGCCAAGTGAGTTCTCCTCACTATACCGACAGGGTCTACGACACTAGGTCGGTCCCTTTGGATTTTTATCCTGGCTTTGGTATGCTATGTTGTTATGATCTGTTAGATCCGTACCCTGGTAGTTAGGGTGTTGCTATGCTGTCATGATCTGTTAGATCCGTACCCTGGTAGTTAGGGTGTTGCTATGCTGCTATGATATGTTAGATCGGTATCCTGGTATATAGGATGTTGTATGCTGCTATGATCTGTTACATCGGTATCCTGGTATATAGGATGTTGTATGCTGCTATGATCTGTTAGATCGGTATCCTGGTTATAGGATGTTGTTATGATGACCTGTTAGATTGGTATGACTGTTATGTGGATATGCAAGTGTGATATTTATGTACTCATGTTTGCTTGATTTGGGGTTGGGTTGAGTCAGTTCTACTTTGTGCTGAAGGCCAACATACCCAGGGTGGTCCAGATAACTGAGGGCCCTGTAAAGGGATTCAGTCAGACCGAAGGCCCTGTGAGCGGTCAGGATAGGCTGTAGGCCCCGCGAGGCGGTCCAGATGTGCCGAAGGCTCAGAGAGTGGTTTTGATTGACTGAAGGCCTGCGAGGCGGTCCAGTCAGGCTGATTGCTCCTTATGCATGTTGTTCTGTATTTGTTATATGATATGATTATATTTGTATGGTGTTGGTATATTGGGGGAACTCACTAAGCTTTGTGCTTACGGGTTCAGTTTATTGGTTTAGGTGCTTAAGATGACTCGTCAAGGCGAAGGCGTGATCGTACACATCCTCGTGTTTTGGACTTATGGTCTCTGGGAAACTCTGATAATAAACCATTTTGAAAATACAAGTGCAATACTTATTGGTTTTGAAATGTTTTAAAAAGTTTTAATTTGGCTTGAATTTTATGGTTGTTACATCGATCTTGGCCGGATTGACCAAAATCCCATCCTGGTTAACAAGGTGTCCTAGGAACTGGACCTCTCGTAACCAAAACTCACACTTCGAAAACTTGGCATACAACCGTTCCCGTGTAACATCCATAAAATTTCATAAAAATTTGAACTTTTTCAAACCAACCAAAAATCATAATTGTTTACATTATAATTTTCAGAACATGTTTAACATCAGAGTTTTCCCAAAATCACAAAACACAACATGAGGAGGTGCACGATCAAGCCTTTGCCTTCCTACGACTATCTGAGGTACCTAAAACATAATCCAAAATTGTATGCCCAAAGCTTAGTGAGTTCCCCCAAAATACCAATACACAAACAAGTAGCAGATATATAAAAATAGCATTCAATGGGTCCACAGCTAACAATCTAGATTACACCTGAGGCCACAACATAAGTCTCGCTTGCCCTTGGCCCACAACTTATGTCTGGCTTTCTCCCCGGCCTGATCAATCCTCATACTGAATACCACTAAGCCCTCAGTATTAGTCTGGCATACCTTCGTAACCCCCAACTCATATTTGGAATCCTCATGATCCGTCAATATAATTCTGGCATATCATCCCCGACCGTCAGATCATATCTGGCTTGCTCCAGGGTTTGTTGGCTATGGCACGAAGCAGTATAACCTCAACCCAACCCACACAATATGTCGACATATAACAAATAATATCATTTACAAATAAATAGACACTATCACAGGTAGTCCTACAGGTCTACCAGACTAGCATATGAAGACTAGCATGCATATTTATTCCATATTCAACATATCAACAATATCAGGTTATCAAACCAATGGGACAAGCTTGGCGCCTTCGACCCGAAAGTATAATGAGGAAAACTCACCTCACAAGCTAAACATAACTGATAAGGCCCGACTCCGAATTTTAGTTCTCAACTCAAATCCTACAACCACCAAGTGACAAATTCCATCAAAATCCTAATAATACCCAAAATACCCTCAAAAGTCAAACTTGGTCAAACATGGTCAAACTCAAAATCCATAAACCCACCGAGTCAACCTAACCGAGTTAACTCAACGTGGGATAACCCATGCGAGTACGCAGGGCATTCCCCGAAGTACACTCAGCGTATGCAATTCCTCGCATTAACCAAGTTATGGGGTGGCTGACCAAGTACGTGGGGCGTACTCCCACCTATGCGGGGCGTACCCTCGTAGATCCGACTTCTACATAAAATGCTTAATGGCTTTAGCACTAAGCTCATAGTTCGGATCTAAGGTCCAGTGGCATACTAGGGTCATAAAGTTCCCAACTTTATGACTTTCCACATCCAAAAAGTCCTTAACGCAAGGTCTTAATCCATTAAGACCTTCTATAAGAAGCATGGATCCAAACTAGCTAAAGGGACCTCATTTTTCTGATCTCCGTCATGAGCATGCTCAAGTAACGGGTCATCGGATACTACTTAGAAGCAGCAAACTCAGGACAAAACATAGCCCTCTCCGTGAACAACTTATAATCATCGTCACCGTCTTAGAACCCTACCTCGAATCCAGATACTCATGGGCCAACCTCTCATGCTCTACCAGCAACACATATTGGGAGTAAAACATCTCAGAGAACTACTCCCAAGACAACTCTCTGCTCATCAGAATATGAACTAGTAGCAAGCCTCCGCCAATCCTTCGCTCCTGTCCTCAGAAGTTTCAAAGCGCATTTGACCTTCTGGTCAGATAGACAAGAATAAGTGAAGAAACACCCCTCCACATTAGATAGTAACCTCATGGCGATGATCGGGTCCTGCACCCCATCGAAAGTCGGGGGCTGCGTATTGCCGAAGTCCTGATACTAAAAAACCCGACCCGATCCAACTTGTGCAGCCGCAATCGTTGCAGTGGCTGCAGAAACAACAGTCTCAGACAAAGCAACATAACGCTCTTCAAAGTACTTAATCATGGAGGTCTTGATAGATATAAACATCTCTGGAAATTGAGCTCAAAATCGAGCGACAAGCTCCTCCTGCAGGATCTCCCTGATCCTGTCATCCAACACAGCTGACTCACCCTGACGGCCAGCTCCTGATCCCGAATCAGACCCTGCCTAACCCCACACAACTCAACCATGAAACTTCCACCAACGCTGTAGTACTCGTGTATGCTAGCCATATATAACATTGGACCCTATAGATAGTCGAATATTTGATCCTACCCTAATCCCTTCATCAAACAAGAACATGAAATAAGGCCAAACCAAACATTCTCAAGCAACTGCAGTAATGATTTCAATTTCATTAGATAAGAACCCTAGGCTATCAGACATCATATAATCAAGCAATTCTATCATGCAAAATCCTAAAGATCCCTAGCCTATCGCTAGCATGATGTTCTAACATATCATAATATCAATTAAAAGTACAATATTTTAGAGTCTACTTACTGGCTCCGACTGATCATACACAACACATCCTCCTTGATTATTATGAAAACCATTTTAAAAATGTAGTTCCTTAGTTTGAGATTGGATTCACACAAGTGTTCCTTTAATTCACTCAAATCAAGGCTCTGATACCAACTTGTAACATCCATGAAATTTCATAAAAAAATTAAACATTTTCAAACCAACCAAAAATCATAATTTTTTACGTTTTAGTTCTCAAAACATGTTTAACATTAGAGTTTTCCCAAAATCACAAAACACAACATGAGGAGGTGCATGATCAAGCCTTTTCCTTCCCACGATCGTCTGAGGTACCTGAAACATAATTCAAAACTGTACTCCCAAAGCTTAGTGAGTTCCCCCAAAATACCAATACATAAAAAATTTCACAAATATAATAACAACATGCAATGGGTCCACATCTAATAGAGTGTATTACCACTAAGCCCACATCATAATTTTGGCTAGCCGATGGCCCACATCTTATGTCTAGCTTGCTCCCCGGACCAATCAGTCCTCATACTGAATACTACTAAGCCCACAATATGAGTCTGGCATGCCCTTCCCGTCCCTCAGCTCATATTAGGAATGCTCATGAGCCCTTAGTATGAGTCCGGCATGCCCTCCCCTACCCTCATCTGATATCTCGCTTGCTCCAGGGTTTGTTGGCTACATCACGAAGCAGTACAACCTCAACCCAACCCAAACAATATGTCGATATATAATAGATAATATCATTTATAGATAAACAGTCCGTGTCACAGGTAGTTCTATAGATCTACCAGATTAGCATATCAAGACTAGCATGCATATCTATTCCATGCTCAACATATCAACAATATTAGGTCATCAAACCAATGGGCCGGCCTTGACGCCTTTGACCTGAATGTATAGTGAGGAAAACTCACCTCATAAGCTGAACAAAACTGATAAGGCCCAACTCTGAATCTCAACTCTCAACTCAAATGCCTACAAACACCAAGTGACCAATTCCATCAAAATCTTAACAATACCCAAAATTCCCTCAAAAGTCAAACTTGGTCAAACATGGTCAAACACAAAGTCAACTGTTCAAAGTCCATAAACCAACTGATTCAACCCAGCCGACTCAACCCAACCGAGTTAACTCAACATGGGCTGACCCATGCGAGTACGGGGGGAGTTCCAAGAAGTAAGCTCATCATACGCAGGACCTCACATTGACCAAGTTATGGGGTGGCTGACCGAGTATGCGGGGCGTACTCCTACCTATGTGGGGCATACTTTCGTAGATCCAACTTCTTCATTAATTGCTTAATGGCTTTAGCAATTGAGCTCATACTTCAGATCTAAGGTCCACACGCATACTAGGGTCATAAAGTTTCCAAATTTATGACTTTCCAGGTCCAAAAAGTCCTTAATGCAAGGTGTTAATCTATTAAGACCTTCTACAAGAAGCATGGAGCCAAACTAGCTAAAGGGACCTCATTTTTATGGCTTAGAACCCTTCCTAGGGTCTAGAAAGACAACTCAAAACGTCCACCACCAAACATGCATAGAAATGGGACTTTTGTGTCAAGAAGAACACATAAAAGTAACCAAAAATGAGATTCAAGCATACAAAGCATCAACGTGAATACTTTTTTACCTTCTGTAGATTCCCAAGAAGGTGATAATCCAAGATCCACAAGCTTGCTTCAGCTTCTAAGCTCCTTGATGCAACTCCTTCTTCCTTAAGCACACAAAGGACACACTTTTAGCTCAAAATACACTCTTATGGGGTTAGGGTATGCCAAAAATGACTCAAGGGATTGGAGGATGGAAAGGTTGGGGTAAATGAGCTATAAAATTGCTTAAAACCCCCATAAACCCTAAAAATAAGGGTTTCACACGGACATGAGTACTCCTAGTGTACATTTGTGTACACCCAGCATACTTTGGTACACCCTAGTATGCTTAGCGTATTCACATGTACGCTTAGCGTACTCCTCCCACATCTAAATTACAAACACACCACTAGGGATTCCCATGGCCACTTCCTTCCAATCCATGGACCAAAAATGACATAATTAAAACCAAGGGATGAATTTGAAAATACCTCAAAACCGGGGTATTACATCCCGTCTCAATACTCCCGAAAGCTCTCAAAGGTGATGGTATGTGCATGTTTAGCCCTATATTTAGTATAGAGTTTTATCATTTGTTAGCTAATTAATTGCATATTATGGACAAAAGGTACTTAATTATGTTTGAATTATATTTTCGGTCCAAAAGAAGTGTTCGGAAGCAAAAGGAAGCAGGAGTAGCTATCGGGAAGCTTTGGAGTGAACAAAAGAAGAAAGGATCAAAAAGCACAAAGGACTCGGCGAGTAGGGACGTCTACTTGACGAGTTCCCAAGAAGATTCGCGAAGCAGGAGAGTCCTTGACTTGCCGTATACGGGAATTTAATGAGGGACTCGACGAGTCGGTTGTAGACTCGACGAGTCGAGACGAATCTATAAAAGAAACCCTCCAGATCGATAGACGAGACTTCTAAGAACCCTAGGAGGAGAAGCTACAATTCAGAACGACGAGAGAGATCTGGAATAGTGAAGATTCAACCCAATTCAAGTTTGGAAGGATAACTAAGGGAAACTTTGATTTCTCTTAACTAGATCTAGTATTTAAACCATGTTTATGTTATTGAATTTTGTTTTTGAGTTTTCTACTGCCTTAATCATGAGCTAAACTTGCTAGCTTCTGTTTGGGTAAGACAATTTCGAGAATATGGTTTGATTAATTGTAGGATTAACTTTTAATTGGTGATTTTGTTGAATTAAGCTTGTTAAAGATCCTTATGCATTAACCATAACTATTTTCTGTTAATAGGAAGACAATTAGGCTGCATGAACATCTCTTGATTGTTTACCTCATGTGATCTATGTGAACACTTTATTATAAGCCTAGGATTAGTGAATATAAAACTAGGATTAATTAGAGAATGGGTAAGTTAATGTGTGAGCTTGATTGATAAACCAACAATAAGAGACTAATTGAATTGACAAATTGATTAACCATTACAAGTCTTGTTGAACCCGAACAAATAACGTAGAGAATTAATTAATTTAGACAATTGGCCACTGCTTGAATTAGTTTATTCTCTAAGGATTAGCATAGAAAATGTGAATCTAATCACTTGAATCGGTAGCCAATAAAAGGTTAATCCATTGCACTATTACCATTAAATCAACCTTAGGATCTATTGAGTCGAACCTGAACAGAAGCCCCTTTAGATATTGAATTTAGTTGGTCTTTTGCTTGCTTAGTTGTTAGTTAGTTATTTAGTTTAATTGTTAGTAAGTTTATATGTAACACCCCGTTCCTAAGAGTACCTAATTGTGAGTCCCCGGGAATTAATAGAAATGATATTTTGGTCATCTTGTGGGAAAAGTGGAAAATGAAGGGCAAGTATGAAATTGGGGACTCGCCGAGTACGCCCAGCGTAATTAGGTAAGTGACGCGGGTGCAAGGTTGAGTACACCCAGCGTACTAGAGGTACGCCCAGTGTACTCTCAGAGTTCTAAAACCCTAAATTTAGGGTTAGCCACTATATAAGGAACATGTTGGTGCATACCCTAGCCTCCTTAAGCTCATCCTTAACCTCAAAAACCCTAGAAACCCGTATTCCCTCCATTGTTGGGTGTGTTTGGCCTTGGAAAGCTCATTTTGGCAAAAGAAAAGCTAGAAGAAGAAGGGAGAAGTTGTCAAAGAAGGAAAGGAACGATTGGAGCTTGTAGATCTGAAGAGATATCATCCTTTGGAGCTTATTTGAGGTATAAAGCTTCTTGCTTGCCATTTATTTTGCATACATCTAAGTGTTGTGAAGTTTTAGCATCTTTCTTATCCTAAAGTTCTCATCTTGATTCATGCTTTGTGTTGGCCAAGATTATCTGTCCTTTCAGACCTTTGGAGAGGTCTTGAGTGAGAAAAATGAGGTCCCAAGGGCTGTAGTTGTTCCATGTGTGAGATATATAGGTCTTAATGGATTAAGACCTTAGATTAAGAGCTTTTGGACGTCCCAAGTGATAAAGTTTGAGAGTTTATGAATCTTTGGCATATTTAGCCTAGGAATCTGAAGTTTAGGCTTAAGAGCTTAAGCCATTATGAGGTTATAAGGACTTTATGAGTAGCGAAGTTACGCCCCGCGTAACATGGTTGTACGCCCCGCGTAGCGGGTTAGGGCCCCGATCCTCAGCTGCGTTTTAGTGTGTACGCCCAGCGTACTCCCCCTGTTTGGACCTTAATATTGGGCCTTAGAGTTTGGGCCGTTTGTGTGTAGTTGGTTTATGAGCGAAGTCTGGAAATTATGGATAGAGTGTTTTGGGCCTAATTATTGTTATGGACCTTGGATCTAGGCCCATTTGGTGAGGTGGGCCCAATTTGGTAAATTGGGCCAATATTGGACTTTGTATAAGATTTGGACTTTGGCCTTGGCCCGATAAGTGGATGTATGCTTGGCCTAATGTTTATTTTTTTTATGATGGCTAGTTCGCGATTTTGCGGTGAGTTGGTGATTCGAGAATCTGCTCTTCAGTTCAGAATTTCGGCAGTGCGAGGTGAGTTATCCTCACTATATCAACAGGGTCTAAGGCACCAAGGCCGGCCGTTTATCGGATTGAGATCCGGGTATTTGTTGTTATGTTATTGCTTTGATATGTTTGCATCCTGGTAGCTAGGATGGTATATGTTAGAGACCTGGTTAAGGTCGGTTCCCTGATATGTAGGGTGATGCTATACTAGTGACCGGTTAGGTCGGTATCCTGGTTAGGATGATGATATGTTATGTGATCTGCTTGATCGGCTTGTTGACTGTGAATTCTTATATGATTGTATGTTTATGTGCACATGGTTGTTTGGACTGGATTTGGGTTGAGGCGGGTCCTGCTTTGTGCTGAAGGCCAAGATACCCAGGGCGGACCGGTTGTCCCGAAGGCCCAGCGAGCGGTCCGGATAGGCTGTAGGCCCTAAGAGGGCGGACCAGACATGTCGAGGCTCGAAGAGTGGACCAGGCCGACTGAAGGCCCGGTGCGGGCGGACCAGTCATACTATAGACTCAGAGAGTGGACCAGGTGGGTTGTAGGTCCTATGCGGGCGGACCAATCACACTGTAGAATCGATGTATATGGCTAGACTCAGAGGGTGGACCAGGTGGACTGTTGGCCGGTGCGGCGGACCAGTCTCACAGTATACCCGAAGAGCATGGTTGTTCTGTGTTTTGTTCTGTTATGTATGTTATGTATGATATGGGCTTGAAGGCACTATGTTATGGGCCGGAAGGCATTATGATTTGGACCGGAAGGTCGTAGCCTGGAAGGGAGTATGTGTGGTTGGTATTTTGGGGATATCTCACTAAGCTTTCGGGCTTATAGTTGTGGTTTTATGTTTTTCAGGTTCTTCAGGAGACCGTGGCAAGACAAAGGCGTGATCGTACCGCTCCTCACGTTTATGTTGTGATGTGATTCTCGGAATACTATAATTTAACTGTATTGAAAACCTTTTTGTAATAATTTAATGAAATCGGGTTGTTTTGAAAAGTTTAAATTGTTTGAAAATTTTCGGTCGTTACATTATAGTCTTGTAAAACTAGAGAAAACCCTTTTACTATTATTTATTATTTTGTTTTTAGATAATTTTAGGAATTAGTTTAATTGCCGTTCCCTGAGTTCGATACCCTGCTTACTAGATCTATACCACCAATTGACAGGTCCAGTGCCTTTTGTGTGATTAATTTATAATTCAGAATGAAACGACCCAATTTTCACGTCCAAAAATTTCATTTTTGATTAAGTGAATTGCAAAACATTTGTAACAAAATATCATCCGATCATATCATTTAATAAAAACATGTCTCGTATCTGAAAACCGAGTCGTAAAAACATAATAATGTCATAGTACAAATCCCAGAATAACTCATAGTGCGGAAAACAAAGAGTGTGTGTATGATGGTGCGGAAAACAAAGAGTGTGTGTATGATGTGCCGCTACCGCACCAGCTCCTTCCCCTTTGATGAAGAGATACCTAAAACCAAAACTGTAAACTGTAAGCACGAAGCTTAGTGAGTTTCCCCATCGTTCCACATACCATACAATCACATAAGATACATACTGTCCGACAATTCTAGGGTGCCTGACCTACCCAGTACGGCCATTCTGGGGTGCCGACCTACCCGTACGGCCATTTTGGGGTGCCGTCCTACCCAGGTCAAGCCATTATTGGGTGCCGACCTACCCGTCGGTCCTAACAACTGAACTTGGGGACTATTCCACCCCTACTGCTACAATCACATATATCATAACATAAACATACTATCAGACATATCTGGGGTGTCCGATATACCCTTCGGTCCTAACAACCGAACTCGGGGACTATTCCCTTCCTACTACCGCTATCACATATAACATATCATGCCAACATATAAACATATAATCTCATACTGTTAGACATATCTGGGGTGCCTGACCAACCCTTCGGTCCTAACAACCGAACTCTACTACTATCACACATATAACATATCATGCAAGCATATAACATATCAGGTAGTAGCAAACCTAGATGATATCACAAAGACAATCATCTAACATACAATTCCTACTGGTTGGCCGGCATTGTGGCCGTAGACCCACCGCTACTGGAAGGTAACTCACCTCGTAGTAGCTGCTGCTCTGGAAATCCTCCGGGAATCCGTAGACCAACTATTTTACTCCTGACTAAATCAAAGTCAAAGTAAACTTCTAGTTGACCTGACTCGCCGAGTTGGCTCGCCAACTCGCCGAGTCCCTATCCTCCCATTTGTCCTTATACCCATCTATACTCGTAGAGTTAGGCGATGAATCGACGAGTTTTCCTTCTAAATGAACATCGACTGAATCCTCATCCGACTCACCGAGTTGTATGAACAACTCGTCGATTTCATCTTCTACTGATACACAGGTCCTGTCCTTGACTCGCCGAGTTGTATGAACAACTCATCGAGTTCATCTTCATCCTTAAGAAGATTGCTTTGGACTCGCCGAGTCCGCTCATGCACTCTTCAAGTCCCATGAACTTCCAGAACAATGGCTTAGTCCAGAACGTTGGGTCACTCCTCGGGACCCCTAAAACCTTTCCACACTCAACTGGGTCCTTTGTGACCCTCAACTGATATGGGACAGAAACCTTGGACTCGCCGAGTCCAAGAATAGACTAGTCAAGTCAATCACAACCTCTCACTAAATCTTCGATTTCTGATGTACAACCCTTGATCAAAAGATAGATCTATGCTTCTACAATCGATCTAGCACGTAAAGTTACACCCTTTACGTGCTTGCATGGGACTTTGAGCTCAAAAGGTCCTTAAACAAGCTCTTTCAATGCATGGGGGCTTCTTTGGGTGCAAGAGCCACTCCTTTCTGCCTTGTAACCCCTCTAAGGACCAAAATCTGAAACATCAAATCCAAACCTTGATTGCAATCATGGTTGGTGACCAAAATGGATTAGAAAAGCCCTAGAACTCCACAAAATGGGATCTATCAATAGAACAAACAAGGTATAGACTTTATACCTTCTGTAGACTGCAAATGATTCTCAAAATCGGATCCTTCTAGCCTCCTCTTGATCCTTCAAGCTTTTCCTTCCTTCCTTGGATAAAAAAAGCACCAAAATCACTCCAAATGCCTTAGATTGCTTCAATAACAGCTAGGGTTTGCTATGGGGGTCTTTTGGGAGCAAATGGGATGAAGGAGGCCGATTTAAGGTGTTTAAATAGGGTGCAAACCCTCAGGTTAGGGTTTTTGTCCAGACAGTGCCTATTCGCTGAGTCCGGGACCCGACTCGTCGAGTCTACTGCTTAAACCCCACGTCTCATCCCGCTTCTACTCGGCGAGTTGGTCCTTCAAATCTCCCAGTCCAAGGCCAAAATATAAAATATTTTACATACCAAGAACTAGGTGCTACAAATCTGCCCCACTTATTTTAGACTTCGTCCTCGAAGTCTGCTGCTCGATCCTAAAACAGCTCGGGGTAATGCTCCATCATCTTGTCCACCGGCTCCCAAGTCCACTCCGACCCCTTCCGATGCGTCCATTGTACCTTCATGAGTTCCACTCTTTTGTTCGTCAAATCTTTCGACTTCCGGTCGAGGATTGCCACCAGTCGCTTAATGTAGTTCAGGCTGCCATCAACCTGAATGTCCTCCAAGGGTACCACTGCTGAGGCGTCCACCAGGCAGTTTCGCAACTGAGAAACATGGAAAGTGTTGTGTATCTGACTGAGTTCGGCTGGCAAATCCAACCCATATGCCACCTTGCCCACCCGAGCTATAACCCTGAACGGTCCAATGTACCGGGGCCCAACTTGCCCCGCTTCCTGAATCGGATAATGCCTTTCCTTGGCGACACCTTCAGGAGAACCATATCCCCGACCTGGAACTCCAGGTCTGATCGGCGCTTATCGGCATAGCTTTTCTTCCGACTCTGAGCAGCCTGAAGCCTAGTCCGGACCTGCTGAATCATCTCTGTCGTCTTGAGCACTACCTCAGTGCTCCCCATTACCCTTTGGCCAACCTCGCCCCAACATATCGAGGTCCTTCACTTCCTCCCATATAGCATCTCAAAGGGAGGACAGTCAATGCTCGCATGATAACTATTGTTATAGGAGAACTCTGCCAATGGAAGGTAGGTATCCCAACTACCCCCAAAGTCTAACACGCATGCTCGCGGCATATCCTCCAGGGTCTAGATGGTCCGCTCGCTCTGACCATCCGTCTCCGGGTGAAAGGCGGTGCTAAAATGCAGACGAGTACCCAACTCGTCATGAAAATTCCTCCAAAAACTAGAAGTGAACCGCACATCGCTGTCTGAAATCACAGAAACTAGCACACCATGCCGCACCACCACCTCCCGGATATAGATGTCGGCCAACTTCTCGGCCGAGATGCTCTCCTGAATTGGGATAAAATGGGCGCTCTTGGTCAATCGGTCGACGATGACCCAGATCGAATCCACTCCCCGCGCGGTCCTGGGAAGCTTGGTGATAAAATCCATCGTGATGTCTTCATATTTCCACAGCGGAATATCCAATGGCTACATCTTGCCTTGAGGTCTCTGATGCTCAACCTTGACCTTCCTGCAGGTCAAGCACCGCTCTACCAACCATGCCACATCCTGCTTCATGCAGGGCCACCAATAGTCCAGACGAAGATCCCTATACTTCTTCGTCGCCCCTGCATGAATGAAGAACCGAGATTTGTGTGCCTCCTCCATCAAAACCTGGCACACACCTTTGTGGTATGGAACCCACACCCTACGGTGTAGTGTCGGTAATCCTCAGCTGTCATAGTTGAAGGAGGAAACCTGCCCCACGATCTGCTCGCTCTTCCAATGTTCCTCCTTCATGGCCTCCTACTGGGCCTCCCGAATCTGCTCCAACAACGGAGTCACCACTGTCATCCTCAGGTAGATATCCCTGATCGGTGTTGCCTTGCAGCTAAGCGTGTCGGCCACCACATTGGCCTTACCCGGGTGATAAAGGATCTCGCAATCGTAATCCTTTACCACGTCCATCCACCGACGCTGCCTCATGTTTAGATTCGGATGATTCATGAGGCACCTCAAACTCTTATGGTTCGTGTAGACGGTACATCAAACCCAATAGAGGTAATGATGCCAAATCTTGAGGGCGAATACAACAGACCCCAACTCCAAATCATGCGTCGGGTAGTTCGCCTCGTGAGGCTTCAGCTGCCTCGACGCGTAGGTGATGACATGCCCTCTCTGCATCAATAATGCGCCCAAACCTGATATGGATGCATCGCAGTACACAACAAAATCCTCCATGCCCTTTGGCAGGGCTAAGATTGGCGCCTCACACAATCTCTATCTTAGTGTCTCGAACGCGGCCTGCTGCTTAGGCCCCCAATGAAAGACCACTTCCTTCCTTGTTAACTTGGTCAGGGCTACGACTATCTTGGAGAAATCCTGGATGAATCTTCGATAGTAGCCGACTAATCCTAGGAAACTGCGAATCTCCGATGGAGACTTTGGAACCTCCCATCTCATCACAACCTCCACTTTGGCTGGGTCCACTAAGATCCCGTTCTAGTTAACGAGATGCCCAAGGAACTGCACCTCGCGCAACCAGAACTCATACTTGGAGAACTTAGCATACAAGTTCTCCCTACTCAAAGTCTGATGAACCTCTCGCAGATGCTCCTCGTGCTCCTCCTACGTCTTGGAGTAAACCAAGATATCATCAATAAACACTATCACAGACCGGTCTAACATCAGTCTACACACGCGGTTCATGAGGTCCATGAACGCGGAGGAGCATTGGTGAGCCCGAAGGGCATCACCACAAACTCGTAGTGTCCATAGCGCGTCCGAAACGCAGTCTTCTGCACATCCTCCTCTCTGACCCTCATCTGATGATATCGTTAACACAGATCAATCTTATAGAAACAAGATGCTCCCTGTAGCTGGTCAGAGAGGTCATCATCCCTTGGGTGTGGGTAACGGTTCTTCACCGTTACCTTGTTCAGCTCCCGGTAATCTATACACATCCGATGCGACCCGTCCTTCTTTCTCACAAATAGAATCGGGGCTCCCTAGGGAGAGCTACTCGGTCTAATGAATCCCTTGTCTAACAGCTCATGCAGCTGTGTAGACAAATCCTGCATCTCGGGAGGAGCCAACTGATACAGTGCCTTGGCTATCGGAGCCGCACCATGGACTAGGTCGATCCTGAACTCCACCTGCCTCTCCGGAGGTATCCCTGGCAACTCCTCAGGGAATACATCCGTAAACTCTCGCACTACGGGCACATCGCCCACGGTCGCCTTACCCGCCTCCCGGGTATCCATAACATAAGCGACATATCCTGCGCAACCATGCTTAAGGTAACGCCTAACTCTCACTGCTGAACATACTGGTGGTCCTTGCAGTGGCCTCTCGCCCTGAACTACCAACTCTCCTCCACTTGGAGTCCTGGTCCAAACCAGCTGTTATACGCAATCTATCACTGCCCCATTGGGGCTCAACGAATCAATGCCTATAATCATCTTGTTCCCTCTCAATAGAATAGGAACCAGGTCCACCAGATAACGCCCCTCGAATAATCTCAGCACACAGTCTCGGAATACCGTCGATGCTCGCACCGATTTCTCATCTGCAATCTCTACCTCTAAAGGGCAATCCATCATGCCCGAAGACTCAGGAAACTTCTCGTTAAGCGCATGAGAGACAAATGATCAGGTAGCCCATGAATCAAATAATACCTGAACTAGGATACCGTTCATATGGAACGATCCCGTCACCACATCGGGTGCAACGTGTGCCTCCTCGGTAGTCAACTGGAATGCCCAACTCCTCACAACTGGAATGCCCGACTCCTCACAACTGGAGCCTCTGCCTTGCTCTTCTGGCCATCAGTGATCCGCAGGGTTGCTAGAGGTGGCGCCTTCACTGGCGCTGATGCTACTATCAGCTGGGGGCAGTTCGCCTTCTTGTGGCCCCTCTGGTTGCAGTGGAAACATAGAAAATCAGACGTCTGAATAACTGGTGTAAGGGCAATACAATCCCTGCTGAAGTGACCCGTCTTGCCGCATTTGTAGCAGCTCGACGATCCCAGTCTACACGCCCTCTCATGTGGCCTGCCACATTTCCTACAGCGGCCTGGACCTGACTGGCCTTTCGGCTTACCATATGATCCCTTGGGCTTCTTCCCCGAAGCCCAGTAGTCTGACCCTCCTCTATCTTTCTTTTCCTGACATGCTCCAGATTGATCTCCCTCTCCCTTGCCCTGGCAATCACGGAATCCAGGGTAGGGCACACTGAAAAACTAACATGCTCCTGAATGTCGGCCCGTAGCATGTCGTGGTAGCGGGTCCTCCTCATATCCTCATCTCCTGCATACTGGGGCACCAACAATGCCCTCTGCCGGAAATTAGCGGTGATCTCCGCCACAGTCTCCGTAGTTTGTCTCATGTCCAAAAACTCCCTGGCCAGTTGCTGAAGCTCTACAGTAGGCGCAAACTCTGCTCGGAACCGGGTCACAAAATCTGACCAGGTCATAGCCTCAACGGCCGAGGCTCCCAATGCGTCACCAACAGACTCCCACCAGTCTCTAGCTCTGTCTCTCAAACACCCTGCTACATATCTCACCTTCGACCCCTCGGGGCAGAAGCTGGTCAGTTGTGTAGACTCAATATCCGCAATCCATCGTCTGGCAACAATGGGGTCCTTCGCCCCGTGGAAATATGGTGCACCACTGCCCCTGAAGTCCTTAAAGGACAGTGTGCAGGATCCTGACTGGCCAGACGCCATATCACTCCTGAAAGCCCTGAGGCGATCCTCATCAACTCAAGTATTTCTTCCTTGATCGACCCGAAGATGATGGGGGTCGACTCAAGGATGCCCCTGGTGATCTCTGACGCGATGAACTCGCGTAGCCTCTCATCTGCTGGCTCGAAACCTGATCCCGAACCCGATCCCTCTCCTAAACTGCCAATTACTGGCCTCTATCATAGTACCACCATTCTGTGAAACATGATACTATCCGTTAGTGATACCGATACATCTCGAGGGATCACATCCACTACAAGTTCCCTGGTCTTGTCTTAGCCTTTCTTAATTTAGGTACGGATCCTGTACATTCAGTAGTTCGGGCCCATACTACCTTCCACATTTATCCGTAACTTCCTCAAGGACTGCCTTGACTCCACCAAGTCCTTTTCACCATTGTTGATTCTTTGCTATTCCCATTCTAGGCTTACCCTATGGAAAATCTCTAACTCCACCCAAACCGGTCCTCAGCTGCTGAAGGCCTCCTTGTAATGCCGATTTTCCATTACCTGAATACCATCACATGTGATGAGGCTCAGATAATCCTTCGAGTAACATACTCGTCCCTACAACGGTTAGACTCAGACAAGAGCTGCACAATAGGGCCAAATCCAGCACTCTGAGATTATTCAACCCTGATCACATGTGGCATGACGTGTTCACCTAATGGCTAACTCCCATCACTTAGAGTCCCACAAAGCACAAAGCAAGCGACATTTGGACGCAGGAAAACTACTCAAGCAAATCTTTCCTCATATTGAGAAGCTGAACTAGCATATAATGCTGAGCTCATACTACCAGGCATAACCTAAACAGGCTATCCTACTACTGTCTACTCAATAGTAGCATGCAATTCTCATAAGCTGAAGCACATAAAGCAGGCACATACGGCATCATTCCTAGACCCTTAGTCCTATTCTAGAATGTTGTTCTACTGAAACTAATAAACATAAGATAACTGGTATGGGTACTATGGGGAATACTTACTTGAGATCGGCCGGTTGCGCACATCACACACTTGTTCCTTCTCAAAAATCTTTTATCTTAGCTTTTAGAAAGTCATTTTCCTTGTAAAAAAAATCTTTTAATCCCTTGGTTTGAGTCAAGACACCCCCGAAGGTGTGTCCGAATCCCTCAAACCAGGGCTCTAATACTAACTTGTAACGACCCAATTTTCACGTCCAAAATTTTTATTTTTGATTAAGTGATTTGCAAAACATTTCTAACAAAATATCATTCGATCATATCATTTAATAAAAAACATGTCTCGTATCTGAAAACTGAATCGTAAAAACATAATAATGTCAGAGTACAAATCCTAGAATAACTCATAGTGCGGACAACAAAGAGTGTGTGTATGATGGTGCAGAAAACAAAGAGTGTGTGTATGATGTGCCGCTACCGCACCAACTCCTTCCCCTTTGATGAAGATATACCTGAAACCAAAACTGTAAACTGTAAGCATGAAGCTTAGTGAGTTCCCCTATTGTACCACATACCATACAATCACATAAGATACATACTGTCGGACAATTCTGGGGTGCCCGACCTACCCGGTACGACCATTCTGGGGTGCTGACCTACCCGTACGGCCATTCTGGGGTGCTGTCCTAACCATGTGGCCATTTAGGGGTGCCGTCCTACCTATGTCTAGCAATTCGGGGGTGCTAACCTACCCTTCGGTACTAATAATCGAACTTGGGGACTGTGACATCCCCAAAATCGCGGCCAGAAAAGACCGATTCTCATTTATGCTTTTAAAATATTTTAAGAGTAAATCCTTTTGATTTGAAAGAGTTGCGGAAATTTGTTCCCAAAAACAAAACATGATGAAACAATGTTTACCAAAGCATTTCATAAAAGAAATGTATTTTTCATTATATAATCAAAACTCGGGGTGTCATGTTCCGATACAGACCAATAACCATAAACGATTACATTACAAGTCATTCAACAAATATATACATATACAAACTTGTAAACAAAACAACTTGATGGTTCATCCATCTTATGCCCTCGCGCCACTTCCTGTAATACAAATAAAACTGAGTGGGTCAGGCTTAGGAGCCTGGTGAGCATATAGGGTTTTCAACCCACAATAAATAATCATATTTAATTTCCACCAACCAACAATAACCCAATTACCCATTCCCGTTATTCTCACTTTATGTCCCTAAAACAACTAACATAAGGGACTTAGTCTAAGAATATTTCATCGGGGCGACAACACATGCTTCGGGGGTTCCTCAGCAATATAAGTCAAATAAGGCAACCATGAGGGGGATGGAGTACAGCGAATGAACACCCAAGTTCATTAACACCTACAGGTGGCGAACCTGCTAATGTTTCCACAAGACTATCTAGAAAAGTCCGTGGTCGTCATCTAAACTCCGGTAGATGACTAAATCAAACAACAACGAGGCCTCTCATCTGTTTTATTACACACCAACTATCTACCCATGTTCTACCCAACATATTAGTAGATAAAATATACATTTTTTATACATAGTTTTGAAAACCTGTATAGCATGCTTTAATTAATACATATTCCACATAACAGATGAGGCATACACACATAACACGTATTTCATAGAGAATAAATCATATCTATGAGATAGAAGAAAGTGAATACACATTCACACATATAAACAACAATATATTTAATACACTCAAACCATACTTGTATTATTATCGTGTTTATGAAAGGTAGTATACACTCACTTGATCAGAAGATGATCAAACAGCACTACGACTTGCAGAAGTAGTAAATCTCAACAGATCTGGAAGATCTTCACAAAAATCGAACTTCTCGCGGGCAGAGCTTCGGCTCGGGAACCGCACTTCTCGGGATCTTCGGGATCTCGGGACTTCCCTCGGGGCTCGAGAATAATACCGGGGCTTCGGGGTATTTCTGGCACGCAAATCGATGCAAAACGGGAGAGAGAAGAGAGAAAATAGCAAAAGAACTCGGCTGCCCTCGCATCCTATTTATAGGAGGCTGGAGCCTCGGAGTACGCGGGGCGTATGCCAGTACGTGGGGCGTACTGGTCCGAATTCATCACTGCGTTCATCATCCGAAGCCACTTGCTGCGAGTGTCGACATCTTCGGTGTACGCGGGGCGTACTTCGAATCGGATCGCTGACTCCCCTTCGGATAATGCCGGATTTTCCAATTAAAATTAAATACAAATTATTTAATAAACTTCGGAAATTCATATCTTCTTCATACGAACTCCGTTTTCGACGTTCTTTATATCCACGCGAAGGTGAGACTACGCTCTACAACTTTCGTTTTGACTCCGTCAGCTAATTTTAAATTTATTTATATTATTTATTTTTAATAGGCCGGGACAGAAAAACTTCGTTATAAATTCATAACTTCTTCGTTTGACGTCCGTTCTCGCCTAACTTTTCATCGCTTCGAGACCAACAACGAGACCTTCGATCCTCGTTTAGATTGTTTCGACTAAAAACCACTCGATCTCAAATCGAGTATTTCGGGCTGCACACCGCTAAGCTGAAACTTCGATAAATCATAACTTCTTCATACGAAGTCAGATTTGGGCGTTCTATATATATTCGGAAACCTCGTTTCGACTACTACAACATTAACCAAAGATATCAAGTTTATTTTACACTTAAATTTTGACGCTTATTTTTATTCTTAATTAATCAAACCACATAATTAAGCAATTAAGCACAAAACACATAATACTTAAATAGTACAATCTTATTATTTCAAAACGGGTTACAAAGGTTAACCTAGACGATTACATTGCTAAAAATGGCAAGCCTGGAAACACAGGCGTTACAATTCTCTCCACCTTAGAATGATTCCGTCCCCGGAATCACACATCAACAAACAAATGCGGATAGCGACTCAACATGTCACTCTCCGTCTCCCAGGTGAGATTCGGCCCATTCGTGTGTTTCCATCGGACAAGCACTAACCCAACCATTTTGCGTCGCAACTTCTTAGTCTTTCGGTCAACAATTGCCTCTGGTTCTTCAATCAACCTTTTGTTCTCATCAATTCTAAATTCAGAAATTGGAATTATGTCGGGAACTTCTCCCGTGAACTTCCTCAAATAACACACATGAAAAGTGTTGTGGATTCCATTCAGTTCTTCTGGTAGTTCGAGCTTGTAAGCTTGGCTCCCAATCCTCTGAAGAACTTTAAACGGTCCAAATAACCTTGGACTCAACTTTCCCCTTTTACCAAATCTTATAAGTCCTTCCACGGCGAGACTTTAAGTAAAACCGAATCTCCAATTTCAAAAGCCATCGGTCTTCGCTTCTTGTTAGCATAGCTCTTTTGACGATATTGAGCTGCTAACATTCTTTCTCTAATTATTTTCAACTTCTCAGCAGTCTGATGGACCATTTCCGGTCCCATAAACTGCTTTTCCCCAACCTCAAGCCAACAAGACGGCGTACGACACTTCTATCCATACAAAGCTTGATAAGGTGCCATCTTAATGCTCGAGTGGAAACTATTATTGTAGGAAATTATACCAATGGTAAATGTTCATCCCAGTTACCTAGGAATTCCAGGGTACATGCTCTCAGCATATCTTCAAGTATTTGTATTGTTCTTTCATTCTGCCCATCAGTCTGTGGATCGTAAGCTGTACTTAAACATAACTTGGTACCCATTTCCTCTTGTAGACTTTTGCAAAACCTTGAGGTGAAACGGCTGTCACGATCCGATACAATCGTTAACGGAACACCGTGAAGCCTCACAATTTCCTTCACGTAAGAATTCGCAAGCTAATCCATATACCATTTCTCCTTGGCTGCTATGAAATGCGCACTCTTAGTGAATCGATCAACGACCACCCAAATCATGTCGTGACCATTCTTTGTTCGGGGTAGTTTAGTGACAAAATCCATAGCAATGTCTTCCCACTTACCCATAGGCACAGACAATGGTTCTAAACTCCCATATGGTTTCTGATGTTGTGTCTTGACTCTCGCACAAGTCACACACTCGGCCACATACTTTGCAACATCAAGCTTCATCGTCGGCCACCAGTAGTAGGGTTTCAGGTCCCTATACATTTTAGTGCTACCGGGATGAATCGAGTACATGGCCTTGTGAGCTTCTTCCATCAGAAGATCTCTGACTCCTCCTGTCTTAGGTATCCAAATCCGATCTTGGAACACCTTCAGTCTATGACTGTTTACACCGAACACCAACGTTTTGCCCAAACGTTCCTCCTTTCGGTCATTCTTTTCAGAAGCTTTGCTTTGAGCTTTCTTTATACTTTCCAAAATAGTCGAGACAACTTCAATTCTCAACGCTCTTGGCCTTTTCCTTTCAAGATTGACTTTCTGACTGAGAGCATCAGCAACAACATTAGCTTTACCGGGGTGGTAAAGTATCTCGCAGTCGTAGTCTTTAAGTAACTCTAGCCAGCGTCGTTGCCTCATATTCAATTCTTTCTGATTAAAGAGATATTGGAGACTCTTATGATCAGTGAAAAGTTTGCACTTCGTGCCATAGAGGTAATGCCTCCATATTTTCAGAGCGAAAACTACCGCTGCCAACTCCGAATCATGAGTCGGGTAATTCTTTTCGTGCTCCTTCAACTGTCGAGACGCATATGCTATCACCTTTTCTCTTTGGGTCAAAACACATCCCAATCCAACCCCAGACGCATCGCTATAAACAACGAAGTCTTCAAATCCATCAGGTAGAGAAAGTATCGGTGCCTCACATAGCTTCATCTTTAGCTTCTCGAATGCTTCTTTATGTTTATCACTCCAAGCATAAGTAGCTCCTTTATGGGTCAAAGCTGTTAATGGAGTAGCAATCGAAGAAAAGCCTTGGATAAACCTTCGGTAATATCCGGCTAATCCTAAAAAGTTTTGAATCTCCGTGGGACTTTTTGGTTGTTCCCACTTCGTTACAGCTTCAATCTTTGCTGGATCAACCAGTATCCCTTCTTGGTTGACCACGTGACCCAAGAATTGGACTTCACGAATCAAAAAATCACACTTAGAGAACTTTGCATACAACTTCTCCTGCTTCAAAACTTCTAACACTTCTCGCAAGTGTCTGCCATGCTCCTCCTGGCTTTTCGAGTAAATCAGAATGTCGTCTATGAAAACTATCACGGATTTATAAAGGAATGGATTACAAACCCTATTCATTAAATCCATAAATGCTGTCGGAGCATTGGTTAGTCCAAACGACATAACCAAGAACTCGTAGTTTCCATATCGCGTTCTGAATGTAGTCTTCTCTATATCTTGCTCTCTTACTTTTAGCTGATGATATCCTGACCTTAGATCGATCTTCGAGAAATAGCTCGAACCTTGAAATTGATCAAATAGGTCATCAATCCTCGGCAACGGATATCTATTCTTTATTGTTGCCTTGTTCAGCTCTCTGTAATCGATGCACATTCTCATACTTCCATCTTTCTTCTTCACAAATAACACCGGAGCTCCCCAGGGCGATGAACTAGGTCTAATGAAACCTTTGTCCAATAACTCCTGAAGTTGCATCATCAGCTCCTTCATCTCCGTCGGTGCTAATCGATAAGGTGCTTTTGCTATTGGCGTGGTTGCTGGTAGCAAGTCTATTTTGAACTCCACTTGTCTATCAGGTGGTAATCCAGGAAGATCTTCGGGAAATACTTCCGGATAATCACACACCACTGGAATACTCTGCATCACCTTCTTTTCCTTCTTAGCATCGATCACGAATGCTAAATATGATGTACATCCCTTGGTCAAACACTTTCTAGCTTTCATTAGAGAAATGATTCCAGAATTTACTCTGCGTTTGTCCCCGTACACCATAAATGAATCTTTCCCAGGCGGGTTTTCTTTAACTATCTTCTTCTTGCACAAAATTTCGGCATCATTGGCGCTAAGCCAATCCATTCCCAACACGATGTCGAAACCATTAAGCTCGATAGGCAATAATTCCTCGTGAAACTTATTCCCATTAAGGTCGATTAAGATGTCTTTCATATGATGGCTAACAGGTACAAACTTTCCACTAGCAACTTCGACTAATAAAGCATTATCTAGTCTATCAACAGGCAAAGCTAGCTTTCTACCAAACTCATGCGAAATAAAGGAGTAGTTGGCTCCAGAATCAAACAAAATTTGAGCAGGTAGTTCGTTAACAAGAAAGGTACCTGAAGTGACATCAACTTTATCTTTCGCAGCCTCAAGTGTCATCTGGAAGGCTCTCGCCTTCGGCTTTGGTGGAATGTTGGGCCTAGCTGCCTCCTTCTTCTTCGGACAGTCTTTCAAAATATGCCCTTCTTCATTACAACCAAAACACTTCCTTTTGTTGTTCGGAAAATCATTGGCATAATGTCCAACCTTTCCACACTTGTAGCAGGTCACATCCTCGCTACATTTCCCAAAGTGCTTCTTCTTACACTTATCACACCACTTCGCTTCGCCTCCCTTTCCTCCAAACTTTTTCGAATCAGATTTCGAAAATTTTCCTTTCTTACCGGAACCAGATGTTCCCTAAAACTTTCTTTTCTCACCAACCTCAACCTTGTTGGTGGTTATCCCCTTAATCATGTTCTCAACAGACTTGGCAGCCCAGATAGCTGCCTCTAGAGTATGTGCCTGACGTACTGGCACCTCGTACTCCCATGGGAGTCCCTTTGCATACCGGTCCACCTTTTTTAACTCGTCTGGGACGATACGTAAGGCAAACTCCATCTTATCGGTGAAGTTACTGGTGTATTCATCAACTGATGTGCTACCTTTCGTCAATGTTAGAAACTTGTTCTCTAGTTCCAACAGATTTTGGGCCGAGCAGAACTTGCGCTTGAACTGCACCAAGAACTCTGCCCATGTCAATTGCAGTGGCTCATTAGGGCTTAACGTCTTCCCTAGAGTGTTCCACCAACAAACGGCTCCACCTCGAAACTGACGCACTGCATAGATAGTCTGCAACTTGCCTCTGCAGCCACATGTCATGAAGGCTAACTCCATTTCGGAGATTCAATCCATAACTCCAATCTGATCCTCCTTTCCATTGAAGGTCGATGGTTTTCAAGTTAGAAAGTCCTTGACCAACAGACCCACTGAAGTTTCCACCTTCCGAGTGCCCTTCATTTAATTCAGGCTCCTCCACACGAATTGACAGTTCTTCACGATTCTGTTGAAGCAACCGTCTAGTTTCATCCATCTGACGATCCAACATCGTCCGAATCATCATTTGCACACCAGCCATGGTTATTGGCTCAGGTGCTGCTGCTACGACAGGTACTTGTTCAATCACTGGTGGTTGATTCCTGTTTTCGTCAGCATTTGCAACTCCACTTCTTGTTCTCACCATTTTGATCTACACACCGAATAAGGTGAAATTAGATCCTCAATCACGATAGATATTCAAATCATCCTTATCACTCCGAAACGTTTACATGCTAGTTCTAATATCATAGACGTACGCTTAGAATCCTACACACATAAGGTTTCTAGATCCGGTCGGCAACAGACCATAGATCCGAACAAATAATATCATATATGGCAACATATAACATTTAGCACATAAATCATTTTAGGCAACTTTCCTAAAATAAACCAGTGCTCGTGTCTAAAATATAACAGACACACATCTCAAAACTTCGCTTAGCATTCTAAGTTTAAGTCTAGAAATCCTACAAATTCCTAGTTCGTTTAAACTAATGCTCTAATACCAACTGTGACATCCCCAAAATCTCGGCCAAAAAAGACCGATGTTCATTTATGCTTTTAAAATATTTTCAGAGTAAATCCTTTTGATTTGAAAGAGTTGTGGAAATTTGTTCCCAAAAACAAAACATGATGAAACAATGTTTACCAAAGCATTTCATAAAAGAAATGTATTTTTCATTATATAATCAAAACTCGGGGTGTCATGTTCCGATACAGACCAATAACCATAAACGATTACATTACAAGTCATTCAACAAATATATACATATACAGACTTGTAAACAAAACAACTTGATGGTTAATCCATCTTATGCCCTCGCGCCACTTCCTGTAATACAAATAAAACTGAGTGGGTCAGGCTTAGGAGCCTGGTGAGCATATAGGGTTTTCAACCCACAATAAATAATCATATTTAATTTCCACCAACCAACAATAACCCAATTACCCATTCCCGTTATTCTCACTTTATGTCCCTAAAACAGCTAACATAAGGGACCTAGTCAAGGAATATTTCATCGGGGCGACAACACATGCTTCGGGGGTTCCTCAGCAATATAAGTCAAATAAGGCAACCATGAGGGGGATGGAGTACAACAAATGAACACCCAAGTTCATTAACACCTACAGGTGGCGAACCTGCTAATGTTTCCACAAGATTATCCAAAAAAGTCCGTAGTCGTCATCTAAACTCCGCTAGATGACTAAATCAAACAACAACGAGGCCTCTCATCTGTTTTATTACACACCAACTATCTACCCATGTTCTACCCAACATATTAGTAGATAAAATATACATTTTTTATACATAGTTTTGAAAACCTGTATAGCATGCTTTAATTAATTTATATTCCACATAACAGATGAGGCACACACACACATAACACGTATTTCATAGAGAATAAATCATATCTATGAGATAGAAGAAAGTGAATACACATTCACACATATAAACAACAATATACTTAATACACTCAAACCATACTTGTATTATTATCGTGTTTATGAAAGGTAGTATACACTCACTTGATCAGAACATGATCAGACAGCACTACGACTTGCAGAAGTAGTAAATCTCAGCAGATCTGGAAGATCTTCACAAAAATCGAACTTCTCGCGGGCAGAGCTTCGGCTCGGGAACCGCACTTCTTGGGATCTTCGGGATCTCGGGACTTGCCTCGGGGCTCGAGAATAATACCGGGGCTTCGGGGTATTTCTGGCATGCAAATTGATGCAAAACGGGAGAGAGAAGAGAGAAAATAGCAAAAGAACTCGACTGCCCTCGCATCCTATTTATAGGAGGCTGGAGCCTCGGAGTACGCGGGGCGTACGCCAGTACGCGGGGCATACTGGTCCGAATTCGTCACTGCATTTGTCATCCGAAGCCACTTGCTGCGAGTGTCGACATCTTTGGTGTACGCGGGGCATACTTCGGATCGGATCGCTGACTCCCCTTCGGATAATGCCGAATTTTCCAATTAAAATTAAATACAAATTATTTAATAAAATTCGGAAATTCATATCTTCTTCATACGAACTCCGTTTTCGACGTTCTTTATATCCACGCGAAGGTGAGACTACGCTCTAGAACTTTCGTTTAGACTCCGTCGGCTAATTTTAACTTTATTTTTATTATTTATTTTTAATAGGCCGGGATAGAAAAACTTCGTTATAAATTCATAACTTCTTCGTTTGACGTCCGTTCTCGCCTAACTTTTCATCGCTTCGAGACCAACAATGAGACCTTCGATCCTCGTTTAGATTGTTTTGACTAAAAACCGCTCGATCTCAAATCGAGTATTTCGGGCTGCACACCGCTAAGCCAAAACTTTGATAAATCATAACTTCTTCATACGAAGTTTGATTTGGGCGTTGTATATATATTCGGAAACCTTGTTTCAACTACTACAACATTAACCAAAGATATCAACTTTATTTTACACTTAAATTTTGACGCTTATTTTTATTCTTAATTAATCAAACCACATAATTAAGCAATTAAGCACAAAACACATAATACTCAAATAATATACTTCTATTATTTCAAAACGGGTTACAAAGGTTAACCTAGACTATTACATTGCTAAAAATGGAAAGCACGGAAACACAGGCATTACAGGGACTATTCCACCCATACTGCTATAATCACATATATCATAACATAAACATACTATTAGACATATCTGGGGTGTCCGAACTACCCTTCGGTCCTAACAACCGAACTTGGGGACTATTCCCCTCCTACTACCGCTATCACATATAACATATCATGCCAACATATAAACATATAATCTCATACTATTAGACATATCTAGGGTGCCTGACCTACCCTTCGGTCCAAACAACCGAACTCTACTACTATCACATATATAACATATCATGCCAGCATATAACATATCAGGTAGTAGCGAACCTAGATGATATCACAAAGACAAGCATCTAACATACAATTCCTACTGGTAGGGCCGGCATTGTGGCCGTAGACCCACTGCTACTGGAAGGTAACTCACCTCGTAGTAGCTGCTGATCTGTGCGGGAATCCTCTGACTGTTGCCACTGCTGCTCCGGATGTAACACCCTGAGATTCAGGTACATTTCTTTCATCCTTGTTCTTTGTTGATTGGGCATGTTTAGTCCTTGAGTGGTGGGATTGTAGCAAGTGAGTACGCTGGGCGTACCAGAGGGGTACGCTGCGCGTACTCTTGCACTTAATTTGGATGCAGAGTCGCCAAGGTACGCTGGGCGTACCTAGAGTTACGCCGGGCGTACCCGGCCCAGGTGCAAAAACCCTAATCCATCTTGTGCACTATTTAAAGGGTGTTATGGCTCATTTCTCAGCCTCCATATCAGTGAGTGAAACCCTAAAAGAGAGCCCCATCATCCTTAGTGTGTGAGAGTGTTGATTTGAGCTTTTTGGTGCTTTAGTGACTTAGTGAAGAAGAAGGAAGGGAGTTCTTGCAGGCTAAAGCTTGAGGTGCCATTTTGGATCTGACATCTACAGAGAAAAAGGCTACACTTGGAGGTATAAAGTTCAAAATATTCCTCTTCTTTTGGTTGTTGTTGTATGTGCCCTTTTTAGGGCTAAAAACCCCAAAGGTGGAGACTTTATGAGTGTAAAGTGCTCCATGGTCCGAGATCTGTCCCTTTTCAGTGGTATTGGTGATTTAGAGCCATAAATTTTCCATCTTGGATGTTAGTTTGAAGTCATGCATGTGTATTAAGCCTTCTAGAGTTGGAGGTTGGATCATTGTGGGAGTTGGTGACTTGTTTAGCCATGCAAAGGCTTAAAGTCATTAACTTTATGGATTAAGGGGCTTAGATGGGGTCAGATCTAAAATATGGACGTAGGTCTTAACTGTTTAAGACCTCAAGAGCTAAAGGGCCGAAGCAGGGGAGGACGCCGGGCATAATGCCTAGTACGCGTCGCGTACTGGGTGGCGCTCCCCGATTCTGAGATGCAGCCGGGTACGCTCAGCGTAACCCGGAGAGTTGACTTTTTGTTGACTTTTAGGGTATGGTCTATTGTGGGGCCTTTGAACTATGAGAGGGGTAAAATGGTCTCTTACCCTTCTGAGAGTGTCATAAGAGAGCATAGTCTAGCCTTTGAGAGTTATATTAAATAGAGTGTTTATTTCATATGATTAGGCGGAGGGTAGGCCAACGTTTACCGAGTCAGAGATTTACCGAGATACCCGAGGTGAGTCTTCTCACTATACTTTACCTATAGCGGTAATAGAGTTAAGAGATAGAGTACTATAGAGTTATATGCCAGTGTGATTGCATGTTATTATGTGTTGTGATTTATTGTGATATGTGATATGCATGATTCAGAGTTACAGAGTTGGGACTTTCGGGTCCCTAGAGTTAGGGCCAGAGGGCCCACAGAGAGTTGGGGCTGGAGGGCCCCACTGAGAGACATTGACCAGAGGGTCAACAGAGTTATAGCCTCGAGTGGCTATTATGTGATTAGTGTGGTTTTTTGGGGAAATCACTAAGCTTATCCTTACAGTGTTCAATGTTATTTGTTTCAGGTACCAGTGATGACCGCGGGAAGGCGTCGGCTTGATTCGTACACACACATGGGATCAGATGTATTTTGATCTTGGGAGACATTTTGTGAAACAAAAACATGATGATATGACATTTTATGAATGAATGGTTTTGTTAAGAATGTGTTTTCAAATGAATGGTTTTGTTAAAAATGTGTTTTCAAATGTAATTGGGCCCGTACTACTGAAGACACCAGGTCAGTGCACAGTCCAAGTAAGAATCCTTGGAGTACCAAGGGACAAGTAGGATGGAGTATTCGAGTTTGAGTATACTCGAGTGAGTCCCTGATATTTATTCTTATGTTGTATTTCAGAGAGAGAGAGATCATGGTTGGGACTCGCCACACACCAGGGACCAGCGATACGAGGGATGTGGAGATCTGTAGGATCATCCAGGAGGAGGTGGCTGCGGCCATCAGGGCAGAGATACCAGAGATGTTCGGGTCTATCAAGACCACACTGATAGAGACATTTGATGAGAAGTATGCTGCTCTTTTTGAGGCTGCTGTTGTTGCGGCCACAGCAGCTATAGCTGCGACTAGGCCACAGGGTGGTGATGCGTTGCTGTTCTGAGAGTTCAGCAACACAAAACCACCGGAGTTTGATAGGACCCAGGACCCGATTGTGGCGATGAGATGGATTTCAGACATAGAGGGGTGTTTCTTTACTTGCTCATCTCCTGAGCATTTGAGAGTCCGATTCGCGTTGAACCAGCTTTGCTTGGGAGCAAAGGACTGGTGGAAGTTTGTGACGGCGCACTACACGTCTACTGAGCTTGCAGCAGTGACTTGGGAGAGGTTCAATACTATGTTCCGAGATGAGTACGTTCCCCAAGTGGAGAGGGAGCATTTGAGACAAGAGTTTCTAACCCTCAAGCAGGGTACTGAGTCTGTTACGGTGATTACGAGGATGTTTCATGAGCAGGCGATGTTCTGCCCAGAGCACGTGTCCTCCAAGCAGGCATGTATGAGTCGATATTTGAGCATTCTGAGGAGGGATATACATGAGTTCATGGCGAACTCGACGTACCGGACATTTGCCGAGCTTCAGGCAAATGCCCGGAAGAGGGAGATAGAGCTGGAGACTCAGGCTAGGGAGGAGGCTGAGTCTCAGGGGAGGGATCGGCGACCGGTGCAGTCTTAGCCGATAGCCAAGCAGACCAAGCCCGCCGATTCGAGATCAGGGAGCCAGAGGGCCGCACTTGTGGCAAGTGCGGCAAGAGCCACGACGGGGTGTGCAGAGTAGGGTCTTGCTACAAATGTGGCAAGGAGGGGCATATGGCCAAGGACTGCTCCAAGGGGTTTGCAGTATGTTTTCACTGCAACCAGACCGGACACCGGAAGGAAGAGTGTCCGCAGTTGCGGGGATCAGCACATGGAGCATCTCAGGGATCTGCCCCTGCTGCCATCAGAGCTACCGAGAGTCGGCCAGTGAAGGCCGAGGCACCGAAGGCATGAGGGGGAGCCTTTCAGTTGACCGCGGAGGAGGTCCGCATATCGCCCGATGTCATGGCTAGTATGTATTCTTTCGTGTATTTATTTTGATGTTGAGATATTGTGCTTATATTATGTTATGCGTAGGTACTTTCCTTGTGAATTTTGTACTTGCCTTGGTGTAATTTGACTCGGGTGCGAGTCAGTATTTTGTATCTTTGGATTTTAGTTAGCATATCAGTGTTAGTCGTGAGGCATTGAATCGACCTCTGAGAGTTTCCATAGCTGACAAGAGGGTGATATATGCCACAGAGGTGATCCGAGGGTGTGTATTCGAGATTTTCGGTGTTGAGTTCCTGATTGATTTGGTTCCTATTGCGATAGGTGATGTTTATGTCATTGTGGGCATGGACTGGTTGAGCAGATTCGGAGCGGTTATCGACTGCGAGCGACAGCTGGTGACCATACGAGACCCTAGTGGGGGAGTTCTTACGGTGTACGGCGAGGGTACATGTTATGGGTCTGCATTTTGTTCGGCCGGTAGAGTGAGGCAGTGTCTACAGCAGGTCTGTAAGAGCTTTGTGGCGTATCTGATGGATACGCGGGTTGATTCAGAGAGACCGAGGTCAGTTGAGGAGGTTCCGATAGTGCGTGAGTTCCCGGACGTATTTCCAGAGGAGTTGCCAGGTGTGCCTTCCGTGAGGCAAGTGGAGTTCAGTATCGATTTGGTTCCGGGGGCCGTGCCTATCGCCAACGTGCCCTATCGCCTTGCACCTCCATAGATGCAAGAGTTATCCTCGCAGCTTCAGGAGCTGCTGGGGGAGAGTTGTAACACCCTGAGATTCAGGTACATTTCTTTCATCCTTGTTCTTTGTTGATTGGGCATGTTTAGCCCTTGAGTGGTGGGATTGTAGCAAGTGAGTACGTTGGGCGTCCCAGAGGGGTACGCTGCACGTACTCATGCGCTTAATTTGGACGCAGAGTAGCCAAGGTACGCTGGGCGTACATAGAGTTACGCCGGGCGTACCCGACCCAGGTGCAAAAACCCTAATCCATCTTGTGCACTATTTAAAGGGTGTTATGGCTCATTTCTCAGCCTCCATATCAGTGAGTGAAACCCTAAAAGAGAGCCCCATCATCCTTAGTGTGTGAGAGTGTTGATTTGAGCTTTTTGGTGCTTTAGTGACTTAGTGAAGAAGAAGGAAGGGAGTTCTTGGAGGCTAAAGCTTGAGGTGCCATTTTGGATCTGAGATCTACAGATAAAAGGGCTACACTTGGAGGTATAAAGTTCAAAACATTCCTCTTCTTTTAGTTGTTGTTGTATGTGCCCTTTTTAGGGCTAAAAACCCCAAAGGTGGAGACTTTATGAGTGTAAAGTGCTCCATGGTCCGAGATCTGTCCCTTTTCAGTGGTATTGGTGATTTAGAGCCATAAATTTTCCATCTTGGATGTTAGTTTGAAGTCATGCATGTGTATTAAGCCTTCTAGAGTTAGAGGTTGGATCATTGTGGGAGTTGGTGACTTGTTCAGCCATGCAAAGGCTTAAAGTCATCAACTTTATGGATTAAGGGGCTTAGATGGGGTCAGATCTAAAATATGGACGTAGGTCTTAACTGTTTAAGACCTCAAGAGCTAAAGGGCTGAAGCGGGGGAGGATGCCAGGCGTAATCCCTAGTACGTGCCGCATACTGGGTGGCGCTCCCCGATTCTGAGATGCAGCCGGGTACGCTCAGCATACACATCTGGTACGTGCAGGGTAACCCGGAGAGTTGACTTTTATGGTATGGTTTATTGTGGGGCCTTTGAGCTATGAGAGGGGTAAAATGGTCTCTTACCCTTCTGAGAGTGTCATAAGAGAGCATAGTCTACCGTTTGAGAGTTATATTAAATAGAGTGTTTATTTCATATGATTAGGCGGAGGCTAGGCCAACGTTTACCGAGTCAGAGATTTACCGAGATACCCGAGGTGAGTCTTCTCACTATACTTTACCTAGTGTGGTAATAGAGTTAAGAGATAGAGCACTATAGAGTTAGATGCCAGTGTGATTGCATGTTATTATGTGTTGTGATTTATTGTGATATGTGATATGCATGATTCAGAGTTACAGAGTTGGGACTTTCGAGTCCCTAGAGTTAGGGCCAGAGGGCCCACAGAGAGTTGGGGTTGGAGGGCCCCACTGAGACACATTGACCAGAGGGTCAATAGAGTTACAGCCTCGAGTGGCTATTATGTGATTAGTGTGGTATTTTGGGAAACTCACTAAGCTTATGCTTACAGTGTTCAGTGTTATGTGTTTCAGGTACTAGTGATGACCGCGGGAAGGCGCCGACTTGATTCGTACACACACATGGGATTAGATGTATATTGATCTTGGGAGACATTTTGTGAAACAAAAACATGATGTTATGAAATTTTATGAATGAATGGTTTTGTTAAAAATTTGTTTTGAAATGTGAAAAATTGTTTTAATTTTTACGGTCTTACACCGGAAATCCTCTGGCTATAATTCCCACAAAACACTTAGTCATGCAACGCTAACTGTTCTTAGGGTAAAATGACCATTTTACCCCTGACTAAATCAAAGTCAAAGTCAACTTCTAGTTGACCTAACTCGCCGAGTTGGCTCGCCAACTCGCCGAGTCCCTATCCTTCCATTTGTCCTTACACCCGTCTATACTCGTCGAGTTAGGCGATGACTCGACGAGTTTTCCTTCTAAATGAAGATCGATTGAAACCTCATCCGACTCACCGAGTTGTATGAACAACTCGTCGAGTTCATCTTCTACTGATACACAGGTCATGTCCTTGACTCACCGAGTTGTATAAACAACTCATGGAGTTCATCTTCATCCTTAACAAGATTGCCTTGGACTCGCCGAGTCTGCTCATCCACTCGCCGAGTCCCATGAACTTCCAGAACAATAGCTTACTCTAGAACGTTGGGTCACTCCCTGGGACCCCTAAAACCTTGCGACACTCAATTGGGTCCTTATGACCATCAACTGATATGGGACATAAAACCTTGGGCTCGCCGAGTCCAAGAATGGACTCGTCAAGTCAGTCACATCCTTTCACTAAATCTTTGATTTCTGATGTACAACCCTTGATCAAAAGATAGATATATGCTTCTACAATCGATCTAGCACATAAAGTTACAACCTTTACGTGCTTGCATGGGACTTTGAGCTCAAAAGGTCCTTAAATAAGCTCTTTCAATGCATGGGGCCTTCTTTAAGTGCAAGAGCCACTCCTTTCTTTCTTGTAACCCCTCTAAGGACCTGGATCTGAAATATCAAATCCAAAGCACGCTTGCAATCATGGTTGGTGACCAAAATGGCTTAGAAAAGCCCTAGAACTCCACAAAATGGGATCTATAAAAAAAAACAAACAAGGTATAGACTTTATACCTTCTGTAGACTGCAAATGCTGCTCAAAATTGGATCCTTCTAGCCTCCTCTTGATCCTTCATGCTTTTCCTTCCTTCCTTGGATCACAAAAGCACCAAAATCACTCCAAATGCCTTAGATTGCTTCAATAACGGCTAGGGTTTGCTATGGGGGTCTTCTGGTAGCAAATGGGATGAAGGAGGCGGAGTTAAGATGTTTAAATAGGGTGCAAAACCTCGGGTTAGGGTTTTTGTCCAGACAAGGCCTACTCGCCGAGTCCGGGACCCGACTCGTCGAGTCCACTACTTAAACCTTGCATCTCATCCTGCTTCTACTCGGCGAGTTGGTCCTTCAACTCACCGAGTCTAAGGCCAAAATGCAAAATATTTTACGTACCAAGAACCAGGTGCTACATAGAAGTAGGAATAAAACTAGTTGGTTAAACACACATCAAGTTTTTGGCGCCGTTCCCGAGGTTTATCTTCCACAAAGTTATTTCTTAGGTAATTTAGTAATTAGGATAAGTTTTAATAATTTTCTGTTTTTAGAAGGTAGTAAGAGTTTTTTTTTTCTATTTTTGCTCTGAATTCGCCGAGTGCAATCGAAGCGACTCAGAGAATCCATCGTTGTTACACGGTTTCATATTTTATTTTATTTTTGTTCTTTTTACCCGTTTTACTTGTTTTGTTTGCAGGCATTACATGACCAGAGGATCCAACACACCCTTGGTTCCTCCACTTGGAGACCTAGAATCTGCTTTGAGGAAAAACAAAGGTAAGGAGGTTGAAAGCTCAAATTAACCGGGTCACCTTTCTTCTTAGCTAATTTGTTCAACATGGCGGCTAAACAATTTTCATTTAGAACTACCTTCTGCACCTCTTCTATCTTCTTCCTATTTGTAAGAAGCTCCTTCAAGTACTTGGCATACTTAGGCATTTGTGCAACCGCCTCGATGAGGGCATATTGATTTGAAGGGATTTGATATGTTCCAGAAATTTTTTATAATCGATATCATTCTTATCTTGTTTAGCTCATCCTAGAAACGGTAATGGAGGCTGATATGGTGTAACAGGAGGCTTGTTATTCTATTCAGGTGGGGGACTCGTTGAATCCTTGTCTTTGACTCGGCGAGTCGCATCGGGTTTCTACGATTCTAGGGTTTCAGACTCTTCCTCATGCACCCTTTTGGGATCTTCCCTCTGAATAGGGGTCAGAGGAGTAATAATTTTCCTGCTCCTATTTGTTAGAATGTTTATATGTACGCCCTTCTTGATTGTTTTCGGTATTACTAGGAAGCACACCCGATTGTCTCTTGTTTATTTGTAGTGCAAGTCAGCCTAGCTGTTTTTCAATGTTGAGGATGGAAGCTTGCTAATTTCTAATCAAAGATTGTTTCTATTTCATCATGAGTTGATGTTCTTGTTGGGTCTTGAGCATTCTAACACTCCTAAGTGTACATGCAACCCTAAATACCTTGGATCTATGTTTTCTTTATTATACATGCAAATATGACTTTCCAAGGTATTATACTAATCTAGCATACAAAACAATGAATATAACAAGATAGAATACATACCTCTTTGATGTAGAAAGTCTTCCATGAAGCTTGAGTGCCTAGTCCCTCAAGTGTGACACCTCAAATGGTTCACACAACACCAAATACACTTGTAATGACTTGAGAGAAATCCACAACTCATAAAATCGGCTAGCCCTTCTTTTACACACACTAGTGGCCGATTTTGGTGAATAATATGATACTTATATAGTGTGTTACAATTAGGGTTACACCATGTAAACCCTAATTGTCATGACCTTTCTTTTCCATGACCCATGGGTTATGTAACCTCCATGGAGCATCCTATGGGTTTAACCCAACTTGATTATCCATGGAGCTTTGGCCCATTATATAAGTTGTGGATGATTTGCACAATCAATCCAAATATTTAATTAGTCTTCTTTTGATCACATAATTAATTCTAAATTAATTATTGATCAATACTAATTAAATATTATTATTCTTATTATTAATATACTAGAACTTATAATATATTGATAACCATAAGTGTCTTATTTCTCTCATTGAGTCTATCCAAGTGTATGATGCCATGCAACCCAAATGGACCAGGCCGGGTCGGGTCAAGTCTTACCAATTATAGTTATGGACTTAGACATTAATCCAACTGTAACAACCCGTTATTTCCGGGCATTATAAATCGAGTCTTGTAACCTCTTTGGAATGTAATAGGAATATCATCGATAAATGAATTATTTAAAAGCTCTAATTGGAGTACACTATGTAGTAGATATCGTCTTAAGGTTTCCAAATATATAAAGAACACTAAAATCCGAGTTATGACGAAGAAATTATGACCATTCTAAGATTTCCGACAAAACCGACAACACCGATTCTAACATTAAACCGTGAGCGTACACAAAAAGAACGTCCAAATCTGACTTCGTATGAGAAAGTTATGATTTTTCCAAGATCCGAATATAGCAGTAGACAGCTAAAAACTCGAATCGGAGATCGAGCGACTTTTGGCCGGAATGACCTAAACGAGAATCGAAGGTCTCGACAATGGTATTTCAGCGGTAAAAAGTCTGGCAAAAACCGACATCAGATAAAGAAGTTATGAATTTTCAAAGAAATTCCTTAAACACGTTGAGTTATAAAATAAATAATAAAAATAATTTCGGAATTTGCCAACGGAGTCTAAACGAAAGTTGTAGAGCGTAGTCTCACCTACGTGTGGATATAAAGACCATCGAAAACGGAGTTCGTATGAAGAAGATATGAATTTTTGAAGTTTATTAAATAAATTATATATTTATTTAAATCAAAATTTCGGACATTATCCGAAGAGGAGTCAGCGTCCTCATTCGGGTACGCGCTGCGTACCCCTGTACGCCCCGCATACCCGAGAGACTTGGCCTCTGATCGTCCACGTCGCCCTATCCGAGCCATCCGACCCGTCCGACCCGTCCGAAGTACCCGACCCGTCCGACCCGCTGTCCCGTCCGACCCGCCGTCCCATCCGACCCGTCTCCCCAGCAACCCGTCCCATCCGACCCGAGTACCCAGCAACCCGTCCCATCCGAAGCCGAGGCAGTCGAGGCTTCGGTCATGCATGACTTACGCGTACGCACTGCGTACGGGCGTACGCCCCGCGTACCGAGGCGGTTCAGCCTTCCTATAAATAGGATGCGAGGGCTTCTGAGAAAAATGCTCATTTCTCTCCTCTCTCTCACAATCTTTCCTCGTTTTCCGTGCCCGTTCAAACCCGAAGCTCTGGTCTTTTTGCTCAAGTCCCGAGGGTCGATTTCACTCCTGAGATTCCCGAGAGTCCCGAGGAAAATCCGTTTCCCGAGACGAAACTCTGTCCGGTTTTCCATCTCGCTATCTTCAAACTATCAGGTGAGTTCATACCCCTGCAAGCACACTTTAAATGCGTTTTTAAATGCTTTTTATACTCTTTTAGGGGGGGGGGGGAATAAAAGTAAACACACGACTAAAATCGTGTGAAACATCGATCTTTTTATATACTTTTCATACTGTTGTCTTAGCTGTCTTATGAGGTCATTATCTTGCAAAACACCTCACAACACAACTTTACCCTCTTGGAATACAATATGTTTATAAATAGAAATATGTTTTATTTATACGTTTGCATACAAATACATCATATCAAGGGTAACATTCTTTACTAAATCATTTTATGCATTCAAAGAACTTATGATTTATGCTTTGTCAAACATTGTGAAAAAGGATAAACTTTGCATACAAACTACTACTTTAATACAGACTTAGTTGAGAATCCATGAGACGTGTACATCTTCAAACACTGCCTTTTTGATAAAAGGCATCGCTACAAGTCCTGTCTATAACCAGAGTCTCCCGTTCGGAGAACGTGTCAAATGTGTATAGATCTATACGGGAAGTCATGATCCCGCGCCATGACTGTTAGCTACAGTCCGTCTTTTGGGGTGACAGTTGTCATAACGCTACGACGCCTGAAGAACGTCGCTACAGGCATATTATGTTTAGTATGGTTATAAAACTCATCGGATATACAATTATTATGGTATTATGCTTTTATGAACAAGTAGCTATTAAAACTATTCTTCATCTAACAAGTGCGATCTTCGTATAGCTTTACTATGTAAAACTATGACACAACTTACAAGCACGTCGTTTGCTTGCGATTTTCGGTCTTAGAGACTGCCAGTTATGTCAGGAAAATAAGGGTTTTTCCTGTATACAAACCAAACAACTAATAGGAAAATAAGGGATTTTCTCGGTACAATTAGTTGCAACTTATATCACGATCATTCATATGCATTTCATACTTTTATAAGAAAATAAGGGTTTTTCTTGGAAAACACAACAAATCATATCTCAACTATTAGGGAAAATATGGGATTTTCTGGATCTAATACATTCATTTTCAACACACGAATCATAACTCATTACAATTGAAATACTACATTTTCTGGAAAACATACAAACACTTTCGAATGGCATACATTTTCTCAAAACACCACTTATGAACTCACCAACTTAAATGTTGACACTTTTTCTTTGAAATAACTTGTATTCTCAGGAAACCGCTAGACCAGGTAGCAACTACTTCTGAAGACTAACGCGCTGGCGTTAGTAACATATTTTGGATCACCATTTTGTATTTGATTCCTTTTGCAAACATGTAACATATACAATCATGTAAACTTTTCAAATATATTTATATTATGGTGGTGTGTACTTTCCTTTCTATGAACTGTTATGATACTGAATATGACGTCCTCCGCCCCCGAACGTTTCCACCGTTCTGGTTTGGGGGTGTGACAGATGTTTGCTTTTAGTGCTACCCGAACGTTTCCGCCGTTCTGGTTTGGGGGTGTGACAACTGTGACATCCCCAAAATCTCGGCCAGAAAAGACCGATTTTCATTTATGCTTTTAAAATATTTTCAGAGTAAATCCTTTTGATTTGAAAGAGTTGCGGAATTTGTTCCCAAAAACAAAAAATGATAAAACAATGTTTACCAAAGCATTTCATAAAAGAAATGTATTTTTCATTATATAATCAAAACTTGGGGTGTCATGTTCCGATACAGACCAATAAGCATAAACGATAACATTACAAGTCATTCAACAAATATATACATATACAGACTTGTAAACAAAACAACTTGATGGATCATCCATCTCATGCCCTTCCGCCACTTCCTGTAATGCAATTTAAAACTGAGTGGGTCAGGCTTGGGAGCTTGGTGAGCATATAGGGTTTTCAACCCACAATAAATATCATATTTAATTTTCACCAACCAACATTAACCCAATTACCCATTCCCGTTATTCTCACTTTAATGTCCCTAATTCAACTAACATAAGGGACCTAGTCTAAGAATATTTCATCGGGGCGACAACACATGCTTCGGGGGTACCTCAGCAATATAAGTCAAATAAGGCAACCATGAGGGGGATGGAGTACAACGAATGAACACCCAAGTTCATTAACACCTACAGGTGGCGAACCTGCTAATGTTTCCACAAGATTGTCTAGAATAGCCAGTGGTCGTCATCTAAACTCCGCTAGATGACTAAATCAAACAACAACGAGGCCTCTCATCTGTTTATTACACACCAACTGTCTACCCATGTTCTACCCAACATATTAGTAGATAAAAATATACATTTGTATACACAGTTTAAAGAAAACCTGTATAGCATGCTTTAATCAACACATATATCACAAAACAGATGAGGCACACACACACATAACACATATTTCATAAAGAAATAAGCAGATCTATAAGATAGAAGAGAGTGAATACACATTCACACATAACACAACCAAGTATATACACATAGCACGTATTTTTATATAAAATACTTCGTATTATTGTATTAGAAAGAAAATAACTACACACTCACACTTATAAACAACAGTATAATTAATACACTCGAACCAAACTCGTATTATTATTGTGTTTAAGAAAGTTAGTATACACTCACTTGATCAGGAGATGATTCGACAGCACTACGGCTTATAGAAGTAGTATTCCTCAGCAGATCTGGAAGATCTCCTCGAAAATCGAACTTCTCGCAGGCAGAGCTTCGACTCGGGAACCGCACTTCTCGGGATCTTCGGGGTCTCGGGAGTTGCCTCGGGGCTAGAGTATGATACCAGGGCTTCGGGGTATCTTCGGCACGAAAAACGATGCAAAAGACTAGAGAGAAGAGAAGAAATGAACAAGAATTATGGCTGTCTTCGGATCCCTTATATAGAGGCTGGAGCCTCGGAGTACGCGGGGCGTACTGCAATACGCAGCACGTACTGCGTCCGAAATCGTCACTGCATGCGTCATCCGAAGTGTCGACACTATCGGAGTACGCGATAGCGTACTCACGTACACGGGGCGTACTCCGGATCACACCGGTGACTCGGCTTCGGATAAGGCTTCCGATTTTTGAATTAAATTTAATTACAAAATGATTAATAAACTTCGGAAATTCATAACTTCTTCATACGAACTCCGTTTTCGACGTTCGTTATATCCACGGAAAGGTGAGACCACGCTCTACGACTTTCGTTTAGACTCCGTCGGCTAATTTTGACTTTATTTTTATTAATTATTTTTAATAGGCCGCGATAGAAACTTTCGTTATAAATTCATAACTTCTTCGTTTGACGTCCGATCTCGCCTAACTTTTTATCGCTTCGATACCAACAATGAGATCTTCGATTCTCATTTAGATTGCTTCGGCTAAAAACCGCTCGATCTCAAATCGAGTATTTCAGGCTGCATGCCGCTAAGCCGGAACTTCGATAAATCATAACCTCCTCATACGAACTCAGATTTGGGCGTTCTATATATATATTTCGAAACCTCGTTTCAACTACTACAACATTAACCAAAGATATTAAGTTTATTTTACACTTAAATTTTGACGCTTATTTTTATTCTTAATTAATCAATCCACATAATTAAGCAATTAAGCACAAAACACATAATACTTAAATAATACAATCTTATTATTTCAAAACGGGTTACAAAGGTTAACCTAGACGATTACATTGCTAAAAATGGCAAGCCTGGAAACACAGGCGTTACAATTCTCTCCACCTTAGAATGATTCCGTCCCCGGAATCACACATCAACAAACAAATGCGGATAGCGACTCAACATGTCACTCTTCATCTCCCAGGTGAGATTCGGCCCATTCGTGTGTTTCCATCGGACAAGCACTAACCCAACCATTTTGCGTCGCAACTTCTTAGTCTTTCGGTCAACAATTGCCTCTGGTTCTTCAATCAACCTTTTGTTCTCATCAATTCTCAATTCAGAAATTGGAATTATATCGGGAACTTCTCCCGTGAACTTCCTCAAATAACACACATGAAAAGTGTTGTGAATTCCATTCAGTTCTTCGGGTAATTCGAGCTTGTAAGCTTGATTCCCAATCCTCTGAAGGACTTTAAACGGTCCAATAAACCTTGGACTCAACTTTCCCCTTTTACCAAATCTTATAAGTCCCTTCCACGGCGAGACTTTAAGCAAAACCGAATCTCCAACCTCAAAAGTCATCGGTCTTCGCTTCTTGTCAGCATAGCTCTTTTGACGATCTTGAGCTGCTAACATTCTTTCCCTAATTATTTTCAACTTTTCAGCAGTTTGATGAACCATCTCCGGTCCCATAAACTGCCTTTCCCCAGCCTCAAGCCAACAAGACGGCGTACGACACTTCTGTCCATACAAAGCTTGAAAAGGTGCCATCTTAATGCTCGAGTGAAAACTATTATTATAGGAAAATTCTACCAACGGTAAGTGTTCATCCCAATTACCTAGGAATTCCAAGGTACATGCTCTTAGCATATCTTCAAGTGTTTGTATTGTTCTTTCACTCTGACCATCAGTCTGCGGATGGTAAGCTGTGCTTAAACATAACTTGGTACCCATTTCCTCTTGTAGACTTTTGCAAAACCTTGAGGTGAAACGGCTATCACGATCCGATACAATCGTTAACGGAACACCGTGAAGTCTCACAATTTCCTTCACGTAAGAATTCGCAAGCTTTTCCATTGACCATTTCTCCCTGGCCACTATGAAATGCGCACTCTTAGTGAATCGATCAACGACCACCCAAATCATGTCGTGACCATTCTTTGTTCTGGGCAGTTTAGTGACAAAATCCATAGCAATGTCTTCCCACTTACCCATAGGCACAGGCAATGGTTCTAAACTCCCGTAAGGTTTCTGATGTTGTGTCTTGACTCTCGCACAAGTCACACACTCGGCCACATACTTTGCAACATCAAGCTTCATCGTCGGCCACCAATAGTAGGGTTTCAGGTCCCTATACATTTTAGTGCTACCCGGATGAATTGAGTACATGGTTTTGTGAGCTTCTTCCATCAGAAGGTCCCTAATTCCTCCTGACTTAGGTACCCAAATACGATCTTGGAATACCTTCAGTCCATGACCGTTAGTACCAAACACCAACATTTTACCCAAACGTTCCTCCTTTCGGTCATTTTTCTCAGAAGCTTCCTCTTGAGCTTTCTTTATACTTTCCACAATAGTCGAGACAACTTCAATTCTCAACGCTCTTGGCCTCTTCCTTTCAAGATTGACCTTCCGACTGAGAGCATCAGCAACAACATTAGCTTTACCGGGGTGGTAAAGTATCTCGCAGTCGTAGTCTTTAAGTAATTCTAGCCAGCGTCATTGCCTCATATTCAATTCTTTCTGATTAAAGAGGTATTGGAGACTCTTATGATCACTGAAAAGTTTGCACTTCGTGCCATAGAGGTAATGCCTCCATATTTTCAGAGCGAAAACTACCGCTGCCAACTCCAAATCATGAGTCGGGTAATTCTTTTCGTGCTCTTTCAGCTGTCGAGACGCATATGCTATCACCTTTTCTCTTTGGGTCAAAACACAACCCAATCCAACACCAGACGCATCGCTATAAACAGCGAAGTCTTCAACTCCATCGGGTAGAGAAAGTATCGGTGCCTCGCATAGCTTCTTCTTTAACTTCTCGAATGCTTCTTTATGCTTCTCGCTCCAAGCATAAGTAGCTCCTTTGTGGGTCAAAGCTGTCAATGGAGTAGCAATCGAAGAAAAGCCTTGGATAAACCTGCGGTAATATCCGGCTAATCCTAAAAAGCTTCGAATCTCCGTGGGACTTTTCGGTTGTTCCCACTTCGTCACAGCTTCGATCTTCGCTGGATCAACCATTATCCCTTCTTGGTTGACCACGTGACCCAAGAATTGGACTTCACGAATCCAAAAATCACATTTGGAGAACTTTGCATAAAGCTTCTCCCTCTTCAAAACTTCTAACACTTCTCGCAAGTGCCTGCCATGCTCCTCCTGGCTTTTTGAGTAAATCAGAATGTCGTCTATGAATACTATCACGGATTTATCAAGGAAAGGATTACAAACCCTATTCATCAAATCCATGAACGCTGCTGGAGCATTGGTTAGTCCAAACGACATAACCAAGAACTCGTAGTGTCCATATCTAGTTCTGAATGTAGTCTTCTCGATATCTTGCTCTCTTACCTTCAGCTGATGATATCCTGACCTAAGATCGATCTTCGAGAAATAGCTCGAACCTTGCAATTGATCAAACAGGTCATCAATCCTCGGCAACGGATATCTATTCTTTATTGTTGCCTTGTTCAGCTCTCTATAATCGATGCACATTCTCATACTTCCATCTTTCTTCTTCACAAATAACACCGGAGCTCCCCAGGGCGATGAACTAGGTCTAATGAAACCTTTGTCCAATAACTCCTGAAGTTGCATCATTAGCTCCTTCATCTCCGTCGGTGCTAATCGATAAGGTGCTTTTGCTATTGGTGTGGTTCCTGGTAACAAGTCTATTCTAAACTCTACTTGTCTATCAGGTGGTAATCCAGGAAGATCCTCGGGAAATACTTCCGGATAATCACACACCACTGGAATACTCTGCATCACCTTCTTTTCTTTCTTAGCATCAATCACGAATGCTAAATATGATGTACATCCCTTGGTCAAACACTTTCTGGCTTTCATTAGAGAAATGATTCTAGAATTCACCCTGCGTTTGTCCCCATACACCATAAACGAATCTTTCCCAGGCGGGTTTACTTTAACTATCTTCTTCTTGCACAAAATTTCGGCATCATTGGCGCTAATCCAATCCATTCCCAACACGATGTCGAAACCATTTAGTTCGATAGGCAATAATTCCTCGTGAAACTTATTCCCATTCAGATCAATTAAGATGCTTTTCATACGATGACTAACAGGTACAAACTTGCCACTAGCTACTTCGACTAATAAAGCATCATCTAGTCTATCAATAGGCAAAGCTAGATTTCTACCAAACTCATGCGAAATAAAGGAGTAGTTGGCTCCAGAATCAAACAAAATTTGAGCAGGTAAATCATTTACGAGAAAGGTACCTGAAGCGACATCAGCTTCATCTTTAGCAGCCTCAAGTGTCATTTGGAAGGCTCTTGCCTTCGGCTTTGGTGGAATGTTGGGCCTAGCTGCCTCCTTCTTCTTCGGACAGTCTTTCAAAATATGCCCCTCTTCATTACACCCAAAACACATCCTTTTGTTGTTCGGACATTCATTGGCAAAATGTCCAACCTTTCCACACTTGTAGCAGGTCACATCCTCGCTACATTTTCCAAAGTGCCTTTTCTTACACTTATCACACCACTTTGCTTCGCCTCCTTTTCCTCCAAACTTTTTCGAATCAGATTTCGAAAATTTGCTCTTCTTACTGGAACCAGATGTTCCTTCAAACTTCCTTTTCTCACCAACCTCAACCTTGACGGTGGTTCTCCCCTTGATCATGTTCTCCACAGACTTGGCAGCCCAGATAACTGCCTCTAGAGTTAGTGCCTGACGTACTGGCACCTCGTACTCCCATGGAAGTCCCTTCGCATACCGATCCACCTTTGCAGCTCGTCTGGAACGATACGCAAGGCAAACTCCATCTTATCGGTGAAGTTATTGGTGTACTCATCAACTGACATGCTACCTTTCGTCAATGTCAAAAACTTATTCTCCAACTCCAACAGATTTTGAGCCGAACAAAACTTGCGCTTGAACTGCACCAAGAATTCTGCCCATGTCAATTGCAGTGGCTCATTAGGGCTTAAGGTCTTCCCTAGAGTGTTCCACCAACGAACGGCTCCACCTCAGAATTGACGCACGGCATAGATAGTTTGCAACTTGCCTCTGCAGCCACACGTCATGAAGGCTAGCTCCATTTCGGAGATCCAATCCATAACCCCAATCGGATCCTCCTTTCCATTGAAGGTCGATGGTTTGCAAGTCAAAAAGTCCTTGTACTTGCATCCCATTCCATCATTCCTTCCATCATGGTTATCTTGCCTAACTATCGGTGGGTTGGCTGGACCAACAGACCCACTGAAGTTTTCTCCTTCTGAGTGCCCTTCATTTAATTCAGGCTCTTCCACACGAATCGTTAGTTCTTCATGATTTTGTTGAAGCAACCGTCTAGTTTCATCCATCTGACGATCCAACATCGTTTGAATCATCAATTGCACACCAGCCATGGTTATTGGCTCAGGTGCTGCTGCTACAACAGGTATTGGCTCAATCACTGGTGGTTGATTCCTGTTTTCGTCAGCATTTCCAACTCCACTTCTTGTTCTCACCATTTTGATCTACACACTGAATAAGGTGAAATTAGATCCTCAATCATGATAGATATTCAAATCATCCTTATCACTTCGAAACGTTTACATGCTAGTTCTAATATCGTAGACGTACGCTTAGAATCCTACACACATAATGTTTCTAGATCCGGTCGGCAACATACCATAGATCCGAACAAATAATATCATATATGGCAACGTATAACATTTAGCACATAAAGCATTTTAGGCAACTTTCCTAAAATAAACTAGTGCTTGTGTCTAAAACACAATAGACACTAAAATGTATAGGGACCTAAAACCCTACTACTGGTGGCCGACGATGAAGCTTGATGTTGCAAAGTATGTGGCCGAGTGTGTGACGGAAACGTTCGGGGGCGGAGGACGTCATATTCAGTATCATAACAGTTCATAGAAAGGAAAGTACACACCACCATAATATAAATATATTTGAAAAGTTTACATGATTGTATATGTTAGATGTTTGCAAAAGGAATCAAATACAAAATGGTGATCCAAAATATGTTACTAACGCCAGCGCGTTAGTCTTCAGAAGTAGTTGCTACCTGGTCTAGCGGTTTCCTGAGAATACAAGTTATTTCAAAGAAAAAGTGTCAACATTTAAGTTGGTGAGTTCATAAGTGGTGTTTTGAGAAAATGTATGCCATTCAAAAGTGTTTGTATGTTTTCCAGAAAATGTAGTATTTCAATTGTAATGAGTTATGATTCGTGTGTTGAAAATGAATGTATTAGATCCAGAAAATCCCATATTTTCCCTAATATTTGAGATATGATTTGTTGTGTTTTCCAAGAAAAACCCTTATTTTCTTATAAAAGAATGAAATGCATATGAATGATCGTGATATAAGTTGCAACTAATTGTACCGAGAAAATCCCTTATTTTCCTATTAGTTGTTTGGTTTGTATACAGGAAAAACCCTTATTTTCCTGACATAACTGGCAGTCTCTAAGACCGAAAATCGCAAGCAAACGACGTGCTTGTAAGTTGTGTCATAGTTTTACATAGTAAAGCTATACGAAGATCGCACTTGTTAGATGAAGAATAGTTTTAATAGCTACTCGTTCATAAAAGCATAATACCATAATAATTGTATATCCGATGAGTTTTATAACCATAGTAAACATAACATGCCTGTAGCGACGTTCTTCAGGCGTCGTAGCGTTATGACAACTGTCACCCCAAAAGACGGACTGTAGCTAACAGTCAGGGCGCGGGATCATGACTTCCCGTATAGATCTATACACATTTGACACGTTCTCCGAATGGGAGACTCTGGTTATAGACAGGACTTGTAGCGATGCCTTTTATCAAAAAGGCAGTGTTTGAAGACGTACACGTCTCATGGATTCTCAACTAAGTCTGTATTAAAGTAGTGTTTGCATATGCCTCACGACAACTGAAAGCGCATGAGGTCAATTACACCACTCATGACTTAGAACTTGGAGCAGTGGTCTTCGCTCTTAAAATCTGGAGGCACTACCTTTACGGTACCAAGTGCACAGTCTTTACGGACCACAAGAGCCTCCAACACATCTTCGACCAGAAGGAATTAAACATGAGACAACGACGTTGGGTCGAATTGCTCAACGACTACGAATGTGAGATTCGCTATCATCCGGGAAAGGCAAACGTCGTAGCCGATGCCCTTAGTCGAAAGGAGTACTCAGGCCGGAGAATGAAGTCATTAGCTATGTCGATCCATTCACACCTGTCAACGCAAGTCAACGAAGCTCAAATAGAGGCCTTGAAACCCGAAAACGTGGCAGGTGAGGCCCTTAGGGGAATGGACAAGAACTTAGAAATCAAGAGTGATGGAGCACGCTACCTCATGAACCGGATCTGGGCACCCAAGTTTGGTGGATTGAGAGAGGTAGTTATTGTTGGGTTTTATGCATAAGAAACAGTCCTATGTGCTCATACAAACCCTAATGCTTGGATCTAGGTTTCTCTATTGTACATGCTTTGAATCCAAGACTAATAAACTTAGATCTAACATATTATAAACTGAATTAGGGTTTATAGAATCACCTTTGATTGTTATATAGCAATAACAATCAATTCCTGGCTTGGATTGACCTTAGAAAGCTTAGTGCCTCAAGTGCTGCACCTCTAATGGACTCACAAACACCATATGCAACTTGGATGAAGAGGAGAAGAAGAGAGGCTGCCCAAAAACGGTTGGAAACCCTAATGGAAGACTTGTCCACGTTTTTGGGGCATAGGGGCCCTTTATATACATGTAGGCTATTAGGGTTTACAACTAGGAAACCCTAATATGACTGCTTAGGCCCTAAGCAGCCCATGGACTCCTTAAACATATCCCTTGGACGATTTCTAATGGGCTTCCCATAGAATTCGTCCAACCTATATATTATTAGGTGATCCATAGCCCAATTATAATTATCTTATAATTACAACTTCAGTCCCCTAAGTTTAATTAATCTCTTTTAGCCACAAAATTAATTATCAATTAATTATTGACTAATATTAATTAAACAATATGATTTCTCCTTTAATATATTATTCTCATAATATATTAATAAATCATATTTAAACCTTTCTCTCCTTAAATCATCCTACATATTGCTATGGTGAAGGCAACCCAAAAGGACCATGCTCATAATCGGGTCAAGTACATACCAAAATAGTTATGGACTTAGACACTAATCCAACAGTCTCCCACTTGGATAAGTCTAATAACTATTTTCCGTATGACTTCAGAACCTGATCAGCAATCGTAGCTTTCAAAAGCCGCTGTCAACTCTGATCTTATCAAATAGCGTGTCCTTTAGATAAGGGATTATATATTCCTCCATCCTCAATATATCGTATAGACAAAAGACATGAGTTTCAATCATTCTCTCTATACTGTTTCCCGACTTCCGATTTATGACGACTGACAACAGACTACAATTGAACACATCAACTTAGTCCCGGCTTGGCCAAGCGCTTAGGTGTCATCATTAAATCATCGAGAGGCCCACATATATCGCTTTTATCCCACTTTGGGTAAAAGGAATGGATAAACTTCGACTCAAATGCTCGCTTGCATTTATTGATCGAGTCACACACAACAATAAGTTTTATAACACCAAGTTACTGGTGCGTTTACTTATTATCAATGTGCAACCGACCAACAAATAACAACTCACATGTCTCGGTTTCAAGAATATACAATATTATCGTCTCACTAATCACTCGTGATAAAACCATGAAGTGATCCAAGTGAGCGTGGGTTTAATCCAATACTCTAATCTTATCAAAGTACTCATGAACTCTGCAGCAAACTTGTGCCATGTCTAAACACTTCATACAATCTACAGACAGATTCATGACAGTCTTTCTTCATACCTACTCCCAACGTATGACCGACTGTGGATGTTTGAACAATCTAGTTATTCTGGAAGTCAAAACATGCAAATTGAAACATAACAATAATACTTAATCCTATACGGCCTCAAACTTGTGAGAGTAAATAAAACACTTCTATTTAATCACCATATTGATTACTCATTATTATCGTTTACTATTTCATAAAATCAACTTATTACTTAAATTACAACAATAGCTGTCCCATGCATAAAGCATGCACACTATGTTTCCTATGGTCCTTACTTTGTGAAATAGATTATTTGAAAAAACTTTTCAATGATGCTCATTTCACAATTCCCAATCCTTATCATTAGTGTAAGAACACAAGGTTCTTGCCACTACTAGAATATGCTAGATTCTAACATTTTACGCAACGATCCTTTTGTAAAGTCATAGCACAAAAGTCACCAAGACTTGACCAATGAAATTACAAAGTACTCTATCGGGAATTGTTACAAGACAATTCTATAGACTTGAAGTTTCACATTCAAAGTACATTCCTTTGAACATCCTTCTTGCATAAAAGTTTCTAATCTAGACGTAGATTCTTAATGTGCAACTCCCAATATGGAAACATTTCCACATTTGCCATATGACAGCTCATTCTTAATAGAATCTTATTTATTCATAATAATGTCGATATGGTCCATCCAATACCATACTTCCAACTACTCGCAAGCGACCAATCCTCAGTGAACTTTGGATCGTCCTTTGATAGTTGTTTAATAATTTTAGTTAAAATCCATTCTAGTCCTTTTTCCCTCTTAATGTGCTAGACATTTGAAAAATTTTAGAATGGTAAATATTATAGCATTTGCAATCGATCCTATACCCGAAGCGTATGGGACACGATGCATAATGTCTTACATAAAGATATGATACTTTACCAATCTTTTTCCATAATATTTTATGTGTCATGTTCTCACAATTCGAACTATGAAGAGGGATGCCGTAATCATAATCGAATTTTAAGAACACACAATGTATCCTTTGACTGAAAATGTTAAAATTTCTCAATCTAAGCTTTAGATTTTGAAATGAAGTATAATATTCTCTCCCTTAATTATATTAAAACAACTTTTCAACCCATGCAACTTTGCAAATTGAATCTTTGTTTTTCTATAATTAATATTGCTAACTTGCAATACTCGCCATAATAATCATACAAGCATAACACTTATGCTCCCACTATCATGATGATTATTATCATATAAGCATAACACTTATGCTCCCACTAGCTTTGACATGTATTCAGAAAACAAATGAACTTTCAGAAAACAATGCCTATTGAATTTCTGAAATTCATATTTCTAATACCAGATGCTTCGATAAGCCTTTATCTAGGCTTCTTAACCTTATACACCTTTGTCTTAGATAGCTCATATGTGTGTTTAAACAATTCAGAACTTATGTTACTAAGTTCCAAATGTTGAAACTAATTGCCAAATCTCATAATTCGAACTATGGAAAGGGATGCCGTAACCATAATCGAATTTGAGAATACAATTTTCACAATTGCTATCTTCTTAAGATTTCTCTTAGTGAAAGCATTTCCTCACAGTCATTTTCATGAAGGAGGGAATCTTATGACACTTAGATTTTATGTTGTATGAGTTCCTATCCATGTGACTTTGCCGAAACAAAGGTTTGCGACAAATCCAAACTCATATGGACTGAACTTTCTTAATCTTGATTTCTTGCCCTATGGTAACACGAGTGCCCACCATGTCTTCCAAGTAGTTTAGTAACTTGTCCTTACATATCAATGTACTTTCCATCGACTAAGGCTCTATTATGCATTCAAATGAGAACTCATAGAACTCACATACGCAATTAACTCAATTGGAATGGCACAAAAACAAAATAATGTCAGCACGATAGGTTGTAAACCTCAAGTCGTGTGCTAGTGATGATCGATAAGGTATATTCTTGATTTGTTCTTGAAACCTTTCAAGACCATTAAGACTCCCACTGACTCCTTTACATATAAGATTCTCTTGTCAAGAAACATTTCTTGACAAAGCAAATATTCAAGAGTTAGTGTAGTTCTTATCAAGACAAAACACTTCACATAATTGGTCTTAGTTGGTCTTTGTCTTATCCAAGACAGCATAACTTACCAATTTCAAATGTGCGAGAATAAGAAAACATTTCCAAATTCCACATTTGATGAGTGTTATAAACCAACTTAAGACTTGTCACTCAATGTCACAATCTTGGAGTATGACTCTAAGACTTGATATTGGAACGAAGTATGATTGGCTCTTTGATTTAACCATTTCTACAATTCTCGATTCCTCTTCTTAGACATGCAAATGCACTAAGACTCACTTAGAGGATCAATTGAGATATGGTTCTTAATCATTAAGACTTCATCATAAAACACAATAAAAGGTACTCTCCCTTCTTCTTAGAATGGAGAAACTTTTATCTTTCTGCCTTCCTAATTCTTCTTATTCGTTCTGCTATTGATTGAAACTATTTCAGTTAACTCAGAATTATACTCAATCTTATAAGTATAACCATATTTACTAAACTTTAGTAAATTATGACGAATATCTTTGTCACTCTTGTGGTAGACTTGATCAATGTACGACCTAGTGTACTCGATCTCCTAGTCCTTCAATTGACACTTTGTCAAAGAATTAGTCTAAGTTTCCCAAATGTGAAAGTTTTTCATTCATCATACAATACACATTGCATGATTCCAAGTTTCTGTCCAATTGAAACTTGGGCGATGAGAAACTCTCCCTATTTGGTAAACTTTTGATATGTCCACAAATAACATAATTAAGAATCAAATCCATTATTGCTAATAATAGAAACATTCGAACATCAATTTTTCATACATGCCATTGCAAGGATAAATAAGTAAGATAAAATCAAAATTCATTTTATTGCGGAAAAATTTTGTCCTTACAATGCAATTCAATTGAAAAACTATGTTATTACATATTTCTTAACAATCTATTCTAACTCCAAGTAGTGGCTCAAGAATCCATTCTTCAAGTAATGCGATCGAAATCCATTTCATCACGATTAGATTCAGCTCACTTATTCCCTTAAGCTTCCTCGCTTTTCTTTGATCCTACAAAACATCAAAATGTAATCTTATTACATCATGTATTAAGAATCTAGAATAGGAACTTAAAAGAGTTAGATAATGGATTTTACCTGAAGCCGAGCCATACTTCCTGACTCTCCCATCTCTTAGATCTCTCAGGTAGTTAGGGCAACTTCGTCTCCAATGCCCCTTCTCTTGGCAATAAAAGCAAATGGACTCCTTTGGCACAGCACATCGAACAATCACAGACTTAGTTCTTTCTGGACTTCCAATGTTTCCAGTGTCCATTGAAGTTTGGGAGTCTGATTCACCAGACAAATTTGCTTGATTAGCACGCCAAATCATTGTTGATTCAGCAGCTATTAGCAAATAGGTGAGATCAATAAGGGTCACGTCGTGGTCCATCATATAGTACTCTCTAATGAAATCACTATATGATTCAGGAAGTGACTGAAGAACCCAGTCAACAGCCAACTCACTTGAAATCTTGACACCCAACATGTTTAACCTATCAATGTGTGTTTTCATCTCTAAGACGTGCGCACACACAGGTTTCCCATCTTCGTGTTTTCTTGCCAAAAGGACTTGAGTGAGCTTGAACTTTTCAAGCCTTTGAACTTGTGGGTCAGGGAGAACAATTGGAGGAGGTGGAGGAAGTGAAGCATTACTCTCATTTCCTTGATCGTATCTCGGAACGTCATCTTCATTCGGAAAACTTGTTCCATGGGATTTGGGAAGACCGTTGTAAGATTCAGACATCTACAAAACGGGAGAAAATTCAAGTTATGTTGATTAGAATTCTTGATGTAACACCCAAATGAAACATCAAGCTAGGATCCAACACAATACTCTACAACCTAGAAGAGGGATGCCGTAATCTAGTTGCAGAATATTTGAAGGTAGGTAAATGACGATTTACCAATTTCCACCATAAAAAACGAAAAGGAAGATTAAGTTTTAAATGAATTGAAACTCCTAGATCTTTTGAGATTCATTGAACATTTCAATGGCATGTTTAATCTCGATTATGCCCTACTATTTGCGACTGGGATGCCGAGGATCACAAACAAGGTGTGAATAACCATACGAATCACGTGGTGCACCCAATGCTACAATCACCTAATCAATGTGCCGGTTAGCCACACACGCTCCATTGATCTATGACAAACATCGAGTCACCCTTCGCTACCAATGTCATCCCTAAATTAGTGTGCCGGTTAACCACACACGCTCCACTAACGTTTGACAAGGGTACGAAGTGTAATTCCATGGGTTAGCATACAATTTCACATTTTGCCTAAAGTAACTATGATTTGGGAATTTGAAAAAGCATTTAGTTACTTTGTACTTCATTATACTTATAATGGAAGGTTTCTGTCCTATCCTACCCGTTCGGCTAACGACCCTCCACTAGTCAAGAGTGCGGTGGGTAAGAGTGGATACCCATTCAATCGCCATTTTATAGGCAATTTCCTTAAACACCCCTTATAGACCAGCTTCGTGAATGAGGCCTACTAACGGTAAGACTGACTGGTTACTCATACATATATAATATTAGACTTTTAATGTTATATATAGTATAGGGTGTATTTTACACTTTTAAAATACTAGGTGGTTTAACTTAGTAAATTATACTTTTAATTTAATTAAATGTAAACCAGAAACTTTATGGGTTTATTAAATCACCTTTAATTATGCACTTTAATTAATTTAATAAAACCATAAGGATGTAATTTGAACTTTTTCAAAATTAGGATTTTAGAATTTAGACCTTTTTCAAAATTAAACCTTTTAATCAAACAATTTAAATTCCAAAACCTGAGGGCAAGTTTTGAAACTTTTCAAAACATAAGCAAGAACATTCTAGATCAAAATACTACTAATAATAATTAACCAATTAATTAGTAATTATCTAAATATGACCTAATTTAATTTCTTGCAAGATAATCTATCAAATAATTCAAATAAATCAAGTTTATCACATAAGGCAATGATTATCTAATTAATTTGACAATTATCTTTTATTTTGGTAAGGATATCTTTTAAATTAAACAATTAATTTAACCTAATCCCTTAAATCCCCTAGAATTCAAAATTATGGGATGGGATATTCAAAATCTTTAATTACCAAATTTAAACATTTAAAGGATAATTACAAGATATGGCAATATCCAAATCCCTAAAATTTAGGATCTTATCTTGGGGGGCAAGGGATTTTCGAAATCCCTAGGGTTTCCTAACCCTAATTTCGAAATTTGGAGGCTAGGCAAAAAAAAAAATTTAAGAACCCTATCAAAAATCGCCAACTAGGGTTTTGCAACCCTAATTTGCGAAAAACACCATGCCTTAGGGTTTACATGCCATAAACCCTAATTTGTCAAATTCATAAAACATATAAGCATCAAATACAACTGAAACCAATCAAGGCTCAGATACCACTGTTGGGTTTTATGCATAAGAAACAGTCCTATGTGCTCATACAAACCCTAATGCTTGGATCTAGGTTTCTCTATTGTACATGCTTTGAATCCAAGACTAATAAACTTAGATCTAACATATTATAAACTGAATTAGGGTTTATAGAATCACCTTTGATTGTTATATAGCAATAACAATCAATTCCTGGCTTGGATTGACCTTAGAAAGCTTAGTGCCTCAAGTGCTGCACCTCTAATGGAGTCATAAACACCATATGCAACTTGGATGAAGAGGAGAAGAAGAGAGGCTGCCCCAAAACGGTTGGAAACCCTAATGGAAGACTTGTCCACGTTTTTGGGGCATAGGGGCCCTTTATATACATGTAGGCTATTAGGGTTTACAACTAGGAAACCCTAATATGACTGCTTAGGCCCTAAGCAGCCCATGGACTCCTTAAACATATCCCTTGGACGATTTCTAATGGGCTTCCCATAGAATTCGTCCAACCTATATATTATTAGGTGATCCATAGCCCAATTATAATTATCTTATAATTACAACTTCAGTCCCCTAAGTTTAATTAATCTCTTTTAGCCACAAAATTAATTATCAATTAATTATTGACTAATATTAATTAAACAATATGATTTCTCCTTTAATATATTATTCTCATAATATATTAATAAATCATATTTAAACCTTTCTCTCCTTAAATCATCCTACATATTGCTATGGTGAAGGCAACCCAAAAGGACCATGCTCATAATCGGGTCAAGTACATACCAAAATAGTTATGGACTTAGACACTAATCCAACAGTTATGAGCGAGGCACACAGGACCCCATACTCCGTACACCCAGGGTCAGACAAGATGTATCTAGATCTCAAGCAACTCTATTGGTGGCCAAACATGAAAGCGGAGATCTCTACGTATGTGAGCAAGTGTTTAACTTGCGCCAAAATAAAAATAGAACACCAAAAACCCTCAGGTCTACTCCAACAACCTGAAATACCTGAGTGGAAATGGGAGCAGATTTCCATGGACTTCATAACCAAACTGCCCAAAACTCAGAGTGGCCAAGATACTATTTGGGTAATCGTCGACAGATTAACCAAGTCAGCCCATTTCTTACCGATCAAGGAAACCGATAGGATGGAAAAACTATCAAGAACCTACATCAGGGAGATCGTACGACTTCATGGAGTACTGATGTCCATCATCTCAGATAGAGACAGCAGGTTCACTTCCAGATTTTGGCAATCATTGCAAAAATCCATGGGAACAAGGTTGGACATGAGTACAGCATACCACCCTCAAACTGACGGACAGAGTGAGAGGACGATCCAAACCGTGGAGGACATGTTGTGAGCATGTGTAATCGACTTTGGCAAGGCATGGGATATTCACTTGCCTTTGGTCGAGTTCTCTTATAACAATAGTTACCATACTAGTATCAAGACCGCTCCATTCGAAGCCCTTTACGGCCGTAAGTGCAGATCACCCCTGTGCTGGACGGAAGTGGGCGACACACAATTGGCAAAAGGTCTAGTCCCTAATAGCACCCTCACTGGTCCGGAGATCATCAGAGAAACTATCGAAAAGATCGTGCAAATACGAGAACGACTGAAGTCCTCAAGGGATAGGCAAAAGAGCTATGCCGACAGGAGACGTAAACCCTTGGAATTACAGATTGGCGACCGTGTACTACTGAAGGTCTCACCCTGGAAGGGCGTGATACGCTTTGGGAAGCATGGAAAGCTAAATCCCAGGTACATTGGACCCTTCGAAATCATTTCGAGAGTTGGTCTAGTGGCTTACAAACTCCAACTTCCAATCGAGCTTAACAAAGTGCATCCAGTATTACACGTATCGAACCTGAAAAAGTGTTTGTCCGATGAAACACTTGTAATTCCACTCGATGAAATCGAGTTAAACGAAAATCTTAACTTTGTGGAAGAACCCGTCGAGATCATGGATAGGGAAGTTAAACGGACTAAGCAGAGTCGCATTCTAATAGTAAAAGTTCGATGGAATGCTAAGAGAGGACCCGAATTCACATGGGAACGGGAAGACCAAATGCTACAGAAGTATCCGCATCTCTTCCTCAGCCCCTAAAACTTTTATCTTGTATTTAATTTCGGGATGAAATTCCCTCTAACGGGGGGATGATGTAACAACCCGTTATTTCCGGGCATTATAAATCGAGTCTTGTAACCTCTTTGGAATGTAATAGGAATATCATCGATAAATGAATTATTCAAAAGCTCTTATTGGAGTACACTATGTAGTAGATATCGTCTTAAGGTTTCCAAATATATAAAGAACACTAAAATCCGAGTTATGACGAAGAAATTATGACCATTCTAAGATTTCCGACAAAACCGACAACACCGATTCTAACATTAAACCGTGAGCGTACACAAAAAGAACGTCCAAATCTGACTTCGTATGAGAAAGTTATGATTTTTCCAAGATCCGAATATAGCAGTAGACAGCTAAAAACTCGAATCGGAGATCGAGCGACTTTTGGCCGGAATGACCTAAACGAGAATCGAAGGTCTCGACAATGGTATTTCAGCGGTAAAAAGTCTGGCAAAAACCGACATCAGATAAAGAAGTTATGAATTTTCAAAGAAATTCCTTAAACACGTTGAGTTATAAAATAAATAATAAAAATAATTTCGGAATTTGCCAACGGAGTCTAAACGAAAGTTGTAAAGCGTAGTCTCACCTACGCGTGGATATAAAGACCATCGAAAACGGAGTTCGTATGAAGAAGATATGAAATTTTGAAGTTTATTAAATAAATTATATATTTATTTAAATCAAAATTTCGGACCTTATCCGAAGAGGAGTCAGCGTCCTCATTCGGGTACGCGCTGCGTACCCCTGTACGCCCCGCGTACCCGAGAGACTTGGCCTCTGATCGTCCACATCGCCCTATCCGAGCCATCCGACCCGTCCGAAGTACCCGACCCGTCCGACCCGCTGTCCCGTCCGACCCGCCGTCCCATCCGACCCGAGTACCCAGCAACCCGTCCCATCCGAAGCCGAGGCAGTCGAGGCTTCGGTCATGCATGACGTACGCGTACGCCCCGCGTACCGAGGCGGTTCAGCCTTCCTATAAATAGGATGCGAGGGCTTCTGAGAAAAATGCTCATTTCTCTCCTCTCTCTCACAATCTTGCCTCATTTTCCGAGCCCGTTCAAACCCGAAGCTCTGGTCTTTTTGCTCAATTCCTGAGGGTCGATTTCACTCCCGAGATTCCCGAGAGTTCCGAGGAAAATCCGTTTCCCGAGACGAAACTCTGTCCGGTTTTCCATCTCGCTATCTTCAAACTATCAGGTGAGTTCATACCCCTGCAAGCACACTTTAAATGCGTTTTTAAATGCTTTTTATACTCTTTTAGGGGGGGAATACAAGTAAACACACGACTAAAATCGTGTGAAACATCGATCTTTTTATATACTTTTCATACTGTTGTCTTAGCTGTCTTATGAGGTCATTATCATGCAAAACACCTCACAACACAACTTTACCCTCTTGGAATACAATATGTTTATAAATAGAAATATGTTTTATTTATACGTTTGCATACAAATACATCATATCAAGGGTAACATTCTTTACTAAATCATTTTATGCATTCAAAGAACTTATGATTTATGCTTTGTCAAACATTGTGAAAAAGGATAAACTTTGCATACAAACTACTACTTTAATACAGACTTAGTTGAGAATCCATGAGACGTGTACATCTTCAAACACTGCCTTTCTGATAAAAGGCATCGCTACAAGTCCTGTCTATAACCAGAGTCTCCCGTTCGGAGAACGTGTCAAATGTGTATAGATCTATACGGGAAGTCATGATCCCGCGCCCTGACTGTTAGCTACAGTCCGTCTTTTGGGGTGACAGTTCTCATAACGCTACGACGCCTGAAGAACGTCGCTACATGCATATTATGTTTAGTATGGTTATAAAACTCATCGGATATACAATTATTATGGTATTATGCTTTTATGAACGAGTAGCTATTAAAACTATTCTTCATCTAACAAGTGCGATCTTCGTATAGCTTTACTATGTAAAACTATGACACAACTTACAAGCACGTCGTTTGCTTGCGATTTTCGGTCTTAGAGACTGCCAGTTATGTCAGGAAAATAAGGGTTTTTCCTATATACAAACCAAACAACTAATAGGAAAATAAGGGATTTTCTCAGTACAATTAGTTGCAACTTATATCACGATCATTCATATGCATTTCATACTTTTATAAGAAAATAAGGGTTTTTCTTGGAAAACACAACAAATCATATCTCAACTATTAGGGAAAATATGGGATTTTCTGGATCTAATACATTCATTTTCAACACACGAATCATAACTCATTACAATTGAAATACTACATTTTCTGGAAAACATACAAACACTTTCGAATGGCATACATTTTCTCAAAACACCACTTATGAACTCACCAACTTAAATGTTAACACTTTTTCTTTGAAATAACTTGTATTCTCAGGAAACCGCTAGACCAGGTAGCAACTACTTCTAAAGACTAACGCGCTGGCGTTAGTAACATATTTTGGATCACCATTTTGTATTTGATTCCTTTTGCAAACATCTAACATATACAATCATGTAAACTTTTCAAATATATTTATATTATGGTGGTGTGTACTTTCCTTTCTATGAACTGTTATGATACTGAATATGACGTCCTCCGCCCCCGAATGATTCCGTCGTTCTGGTTTGGGGGTGTGACAGCAACAGTCTCCCACTTGGATAAGTCTAAAACTATTATTGCGTATGAATTCAAGAACCGACTATGTAACGCCCGTTGATCAGGGCTAGTCAATTTAGAGACGATAGGCGTCAAAAATGAATTTTTGATGAAAGATTATTTAGAATAAATAATCTTAACTAAGTTATAGTATATGTTACAAAGTTTTCGTGCATATAAAGAACGCCGAAATCCGAGTTATAACGAAGAAGTTATGACCTGTCGAAGTTTCGCGACAGAACCAGCACAACACAACGCGACGTAAAAAGTGAATTTATGTTAGAGCGATATTTAGCCTTAGTGATCTAAACGAAAGTTGTAGAGTTCGTTACCGTGAACGTGCATAAAAAGAACGTCCAAATCTGACTTCGTATGAGGAAGTTATGATTTTTCTAAGTTTCAGCTTAGCAGTATGCAGCCCGAATACTCGATTTGAGATCGAGCGGGTTTTAGCCAAAACAATCTAAACGAGAATCGAAGATCTCGTCAATTGTAGTGGAACGATAAAAAGATAGGCGAAAACGGACGTCGGATGAAGAAGCAATGAATTTATAACGGAGTTTTCCAGTCCCGGCCTACTAAAAATAATATAATAAAAATAAAGTCAAAATTAGCCAACGGAGTCTAAGCGATAGTTGTAGAGCGTAGTATCACCTACGCGTGGATATAAAGAACGTCGAAAATGGAGCTCGTATGCGAAAGTTACACAATTTAGAAGTTCGACGAGTCAAATTACGCCCAGTGTAATTTGAGGACGCCCAGCATACTCAGTCGGATGCAACTTGTCTGACCAATACTCGAGTGCCACCAGTCGACGCACGCAATGACGTCAAAGTACGCCCTGCATAACTCGAGTACACCACGCGTAATTTGAGATTACGCCCCGCGTAATCCCAGACCCAGCAGCCTATAAATAGAACTCGAGATCAGCCATTTCCTTGCGATTTTTCTTACTTTCTATCTAATTTTTTGCCTCGATTTGCATGCCAATCATATCCCGAAGCCCCGGTATTATTCCCGAGCCCCAAAGCAAGATCCGAAGCCCCGAGGATCCTGAAGAGCGTTATTCCCGAGCCGATGCGCTGCCCGCGAGGAGCCGGTTTTTGTGAAGATCTTCCAGATCTACGGAGAAACACTACTTCTGCAAGCCGTAGTGCTGCCCGATCATCTTCTGATCAAGTGAGTGTATAGTCACTTTCATCTTACACATAAAATATGAAGTATTTTATAAAATACGTGCTATGTGTTATATATTAATTATCTATTTGAGATGGATTTGGAATTGATGTTTTTATACAGGTGTTAAATGATTTAAATTGTGTTTGTATTTATATCTACAAAAATGTTGGGTAGAACATGGGTAGATGGAATAGTTGGTGACGATGCGACTTCGTGCCTATTGAGTAAGCCTTGGTGACGATGCGACTTCGTGCCTATTTGATAAACCTTGGTGACGATGTGACTTCGTGCCTTTTGTGTAAACCCAGGTGACTATGAGACGTAGTGCCAATTGTATGAACCCTGGTGACTATGTGACGTAGTGCCTGTTGTATAAACCGTGGTAGCAAATGGACTGTGTGCCAGTTCCTCAGGTAAACCCTTAGGAATGAATGAAGAAAGTATAATCGATTCTTAGGGTAAAACCTTAATAAATAAAGAATATAATGGGGATGGGTATTTGGGTGATTGTTGATAATTGAATTTAATAAATGTATTATTGTGGGTTGAAAACCCTATATGCTCACCAGGCTCCCAAGCCTGACCCACTCAGTTTTCTTTGTATCACAGGTATCAATAAGAAGACATATTTCACTGAGAGAATAAAGGAGATGTAAATCATTAGTGTAAATAAATGTAAGTTCTGTTTATGCTTATGTGTCTGTATCGGAACATGACATCCCGAGATTTTGTTATATAATGAAAATACTTTTCTTTAAGAAATGCTTTGATAAATTCTTATCATATTTATTTTATTTTGGGGACAAATTCCGCAACAACTTTCTTTAAACGATTACTCTGCTTCTAAAAACAAAGCATAAACAAATCAGTCTTTTCTGGCCATGAAATTGGGGATGTCACAGACTAGCAATCGTAGCTCTCAAAAGCTTATGTCGAACTCTGACCTTTGTCAATGACTTGTCCATTAGATAAGGTATCATATATTCCTCCATTCTAGATATCATATGGACTGAGACATGGATTATAATCATTCTCTCTGTCGATTTGTTATTTCCCGATTACCGATTTATGACGACTGACTAATTGAACAAATCAAATCTGTCTTGGCCCGGCCGAGCACTTCCATTTGTCATCATCAAATCATCGAGAGGCCCACATATATTCGCTTTTATCCCGAAGGTAAAAGGAATGGATAAACTTCGACTCATATGGCTTGTTCTATTACTTGTTGAATCATACACAAAGGCACGTTTTATAACATCGAGTTACCAATGCGTTTTCGTGCAATCAATGTACTATCAACTCATAGAAACAACTCATATCTCTAGGTTTGAAGAATATAAGATATTATCGTCTCATGATCACTCATGATAAAATCCATGAAGTGATTCCAATGAGCGCGTGTTGAATCCAATACTTAGAACTTATGAGCACTCATGAGTGTTGTAGCCCTTTGTCCAACATCTTAGACCTCTACAAGCCAACCCATGACAGGCTTGATTCATATCTACTTCCAACATATGACCGACTGTGGATGATTTGAATAACTTAGTCAATCAGAACAATGACCTAGTTATTCTGGAAGTCAAAACATGCAAAGTGAAACACAATAATAATCGAATCCAATATGGTCTTAGAACTTATGAATATAAATAAAACACCTTTTATTTATCACCATATGATTACACATTATTCATTGTATACTGTTTCAGCTATCAACTTTATTCTTGAATTTAAAACAATAGTTGTCCCATGCTCCAAGCATGTACACTATGTTTTCTAAACACTAGTCATGCCATACACCAAGTGTGCATACTATGTTTGTCTATGATCTTCACTTTGTGAATTAAATCAATTGAACATAACTCCAATGATCCTCTTTCACAGTCCCAAATCTTTAATGCAAATGCAAGAATTCCAAATTCATGCCATTTACTGAAATCTGTTAGATTCTAAACTTATATGCATTGATCCTCTTGTAATGATTATGCATAAAGTCAGAAAGACTTGACAACAATCATTACAGAGCATTCCAAAGGAGATCAGCTCCTTGGAAACATCCTTCTTGCATTAAGTTTCCTAATCTTACACAGATTGAATAATTTCTAACTTTGAAACATTTCCAGATTCCATTTTGAATATCATTTCTGAATAGGAGTTCCTTCCTTACAAATTGGGTCAATATGGTCCTTCCAGAATTATCACTATACTTCCAACTGTCCTTGAGCAACCAATCTTTGGTAAACCTTAGATTGTCCTCGACAATTGTTTAATCCTTTTAGTCATATCCAATTCTATACCTTTTCCGCTTCTTAATGCCCCAAACATTAGGATAATTTTAGAAAGGATAAATATAGCACATGTAATCGATCCTATATCCGAAGCATATGGGACACGGTTCATGATGTCTTACATAAAGATTAAACCTGTCTTTTGCTATAATTTTTCATTTCTATTTGCCAAGTTCTCATAATTCAGATTATGAAAAGGGATGTTGTAATCATAATCGAATTTTAGAACGCAAATAATGAACCCATATATAGAATTTCCTTATGTTGAGCCATTCCAACATGAAATTCATATATATTCTTGACTAAATTTGATTAAAATCTCAATCTAAGCTTTTAGAATTGAAATGAAGTATAATTTCCTTTCCCTTAATTATAGCAAAACAACTTTTTCAACCACTGCCGCCTCACGAATTGAAACTTTTGTTTTCTATAATTAACATTGCTAACTTGCAACCTTTATCATAATTATCATGCTCCCACTAACATGATGATTATTAGCATAACACTTATCCTCCCACTAGCTTTGACATGTACTCAGAAATTAGCTGACTTTCTTGCAAAAGTTCAGATTTCTGATACTAGATTTTTTTTTTGATAAAACTTTATCATAATCATACACCTTCTCTTAGATAGCTCCATAGGTGTGTCTAAACAATTTCAAGAACTATGAAAAGGGATGCCGTAATCATAGTCTTGATTGCTTTAACCTTTACCACTTCTCACAAGTCCAAGTTAGTGTGCCGGTAAACCACACACGCTCCACTAACGACTTTGAGAATGAAAATATCACAATTGCTATCTAACTAAAATCTACTTAGTGAAAGTGTTTCCTCACCATCATTTTTCATGAATCGGAGAGAAACCTTATGACACTCAGATTTAATGGTGTATGTCTTCTTATCCATGTGAATTGTCAAAACCATATATCACAAGAAAAAGTTAATGACAAATCCAAACTCATATGGACTGAATTCAATCTTAATTTCTTGCCACCTGGAAGCTCAAGGTCCTGCCATTGCTTCCAAGTTATTATGCAAACAATTGAGAACTCTAAGAACTCATATGCAAAGCCAACTTTAATTTGAATGGCACAGAATATGTCAACACGATAGGTTATGAACCCCAAGTCGTGTGTTAGTGAAGAACTTTAGGTTTTATTCTTGATTAGTTCTTGACACTTTCAAGACCTTTAAGACTCCCACTGTCCTCTTGACATATAAGACTTTCTTGTCAGTTGTTCAAGAGATAGTGTGGATTCTAATCAAGACAAACACTTCACACAATTGGCCTTAGTTGGTCTTTGTTTTATCCAAAACATCACAACTTACCAATTTCAAATGTAAAAGAGTAGAAAACTTTACTCTTACATTTTACATGTGTTTTTTTTTTAAACCTTCTCTAAGACATGTCACTCAAGTTACAATATTAAAGTATAACAGTAAGAATTGTTTTTTTTGGAATGAAGTATGACTCATCTTCTTGATTCAACCATTTCAACAATTCAATATTCCTCTTCTTAGTCATAAGAATGCACTAAGATTTCCTTAGAGAACTAATTGTGCTATGGTTTCTTAATCATTAAGATGATCACAAAAATTGATACTAAAGTACTCTCCCATCTTTTCAGATTTGAGAAAATTTTATCATTTTGCCTAAGTTGATTCTTCTTATTCGCTCTGTCATACATTGGATCCTTTTTCAATGTCTCAGAATTACACTTAAGCTTGTAAGTATAACCATATTTTTTGAGCTTTAGTAAATTATGACGAATAATCTTATCGAACTTTTGTGGTGGACTTGACCAGTGCTAAAGAATGTGTACTCGATCCGTTATTCCTTCACTTGACTCACACATCCATGTGAACAAGTAGTTAGTCTTAATTTTTCTAATGATTGAAAGTTCTCATTCATCATGCTATACTACTTGCATGATTCCAAGTTTCGGTCCAATTGAAAGTTGGGGAATGAGGATCTTTCCTTATTTGGTAAATTTAGACATTACCACAAATGAAAAGAATCAAATTCATATTTCCATTCTTGCTCTTAATGGAATCTTTATAAGCAACCAAAATTTCCACAAACGCCATTATAAGGATATTTTAAAATAAATATGTAGGGTTTCAAAGCATTCCATGGATGATGACAATGGGCCCGTTGATGAAGTGTAGGTTAAAAGCTCAATACTTATCTTTTCCCTATAAATAGTCATGTATTATTCATTATTAGGGTTAAGAGTGAGGCAAAATGTAGCCGCCACATGAGGTTTCTTATGTAGTTTTAGATTTTTTAGTCTATGCTGAAAGTGTAATTTATTCCTCTTATTTGAATAAATCGAGTGATCATTCGACATAATCTTCATATTTGTGTTTGTTCTTATTTTCCGCATCTTGTTCATCAAATCTCAATTAGGGTTTTAATCCCAACAAAATAAAATAAAAAATTTTCTTTTATTTTAAAACTTTGCGGAAAAACTTATCCTTACAATCCATATGAAAACTTGTTGTTATCTATTCCTAAGCAATATCTCATAACTCCTAAGAAGTAGCTCAAGAATCTGATCTTCAAAATATGCAATAGAAATCCATCTACGCGATCAGATTCAGCATATTCTTTCTTTAAGTTTCTTTACTTTTCTTTGATTCTTAAAACATCAACATGTGACCTAGTCACATCATGTATAAAGAATCTCAGAGTAGAAACTTAGCAGAGTTAAATAGTGGAATTTTTACCTGAAGTAGAGTCAAACTTATTGACTTTCAGATCCTTAGGCAAATTTGGCAGCTTCGCAAGTAATGCCCCTTTCTTTGGAAATGGAACCTTGATAATGAGACTATCTCATATTTAGCCTCTCTCTTTACCATTTGGTCAACCGAGTTGACTATGGTCGATCCCTTTCCATTGGGAAGAGAGAGCTTTACTGGATATCCAATATCATTATTGTCAATGTCCATAAAGTTTTAGGAATTTGATCTTAGCAAATAGATAAGATCATTAAGGGTCTTTTCATAGTCAGTTTCATAGGAGTCCCAAAGGAGCTCACTATGTGACATAGAAAGTGATTGAGTCACCAAATTTCTCAAGACTTTGACACCCAACTCTCTCGGCTTGTCAATATGTGACTACATCTCCAAGAGGTGATCACACCTAGACCTTGCCTTGCCAATAAGGCTTGAGTGACCTTGAACTTGTAGGTTAGGGAGAATAATTGGAGGAGGTGAAAGAAGTATGATTTCCATGGGACATCATCTTCATTTAGGAAAGCTTGTTTCAAGAGATTTGGGAAGATCATAGATGTCTAAACCAGACATCTTTTGGGAGATATTCAAGATATTTGATCTAAAGTCCTTAATATAACACCCAATATGAAATATTAAGGCTAGGACCCAACAAACTATTTTATATCTTAGAAGAGGGATTCCGTAATCCAAACTATAAAATATTTGAAGGTAGGTGAATGACGATTCACCAATTTCCACCAAGATAAACGAAATGTAATATTATGTTTTAATTTGTTTCATCAAACTCCTAGATCTTTTGAGATTCATTGAACTTTTCAATGGCATGTTTCAATCTCGAGTGTGCCCTTCAGGTTTTGTGACTGGGATGCCGAGGATCACAAAACAAGGTGTGAATAACCATGCAAATATACTTGGTACCCTTAAGTGTTTACCCCTCAATCGATGTGTCGATTAACCAACACGCTCCATCAATACTATGATAAACATTAAGTTACCCTTTGCCTACCTTGTTAAATACGAGTTAGTGTGCCGGTTAACCACACACGCTCCACTAACCGACTTAAACAAAGTGTAAAGTGTAATTTCATGGATTAGCACCTTATTCACATTTTCCTAAGTAACTAAGATTCGGTGTTTATAAAATATTTAGTTACTTAGTATTTATCATTAATACTTTTAATGAAGGGAGAATTATAGTCCTTGTCCTACCCGTTCGGATAAAGACCCTCCACCAGTCAAGGAAGCGGTGGGTGAGAGTGGACACCCATTCAACTACCATTTTATAGGCAGTAACCTTATACCCCCCTTATAGACCGGCTTCGTGAATGAGGCCTACTAACGATAAGACTGACTTGCTCTTATACATATATAAATATTATTAACTTATAATATTATAAAGTATAAGGGTTGAATTTTAACCCTTTAAAATTCTAAGGGCTTAACTTGGATTTAAAGTATTCATAAGTGAAAACTTTTCAAATTCCAAAACTTGAGAGAAAGTTTTGAAACTATTCAAAAACTAATTAATTCCATAACTTATGTGTTTAAAGTAGTTTTAATTAAAAAACTCTTCAAGTTCCATAACTTGAGGACAAGTTATGGAAGACTTTAAATTATTAAAGAATGTAACTTTTTCTTTATTTTGTAACTTATGGAATTAATTAAGGTTTCATATTTTATTACTTAATAAAGTGACTGTTGAACCTCCATAACTTAAGGACAAGACTCTTCATCTTTTGTAACCATCGCCAACTTTTATGAGTTTTATGAAACTTAAATGTGACTTTTCATATAACTTGAGGACAAGTTACAAAAACACATTTTAGAATCAACGCTTAGATTAAAATGGATTGAAAACAACAATTTCACATAACTTCCTATTAATCTAAGCAACTCATAAGAACAAGATAATTCAAATCAAACTTTTTCATGTAATTAGCCTAATCACTAAACTAATTCAAAACATGAATCTATTGACAATTATCTTTGAAATTGGATTAGCATGAACATTACGACATCAAAAACAAGTTTATAAGTTCAAAAACAGCTCAGGGTATTGTTCCTAGTCCATTTCTAGCCAAAAAAGTCGAATTTATGCTGTCAGGTGTCCAACTCATTGAGTGCATGAACCAACTCGGCGAGTTGGTTTTGATCACTTTTTAGGCATGGACTCGCCGAGTCTGATGCCCAGACAGCAAACAACTTCGATTTTTAAAGCAGATTTGCAAGTATAACAAGAAAATAAACCAGTCTCTGATACCACTGTTGGGCCTTGGGCATTCTAACACTCCTAAGTGTACATGCAACCCTAAATACCTTGGATCTATGTTTTCTCTATTATACATGCAAATATGAACTTTCCAAGGTATCATCCTAATCTAGCATACAAAACAATGAATATAACAAGATAGAATACATACCTCTTTGATGTAGAAAGTCTTCCATGAAGCTTGAGTGCCTAGTGCATCAACTGTGACATCTCAAATGGTTCACACAACAAAAAATACACTTGTAATGACTTGAGAGAAATCCACAACTCATAAAATCGACTAGCCCTTCTTTTACACACACTAGTGGCCGATTTTGGTGAATAATATGATACTTATATAGTGTGTTACAATTAGGGTTACACCATGTAAACCCTAATTGTCATGACCTTTCATTTCCATGACCCATGGGTTATGTAACCTCTATGGAGTATCCTATGGGTTTAACCCAACTTGATTATCCATGGAGCTTTGGCCCACTATATAAGTTTTGGATGATTTGCGCAATCAATCCATATATTTAATTAGTCTTCTTTTGATCACATAATTAATTCTAAATTAATTCTTGATCAATACTAATTAAATATTATTATTCTTATTATTAATATACTAGAACTTATAATATTAATAACCATAAGTGTCTTATTTCTCTCATTTAGTCTATCCAAGTGCATGATGCCATGCAACCCAAATGGACCATGCTGGGTCGGGTCAAGTCTTACCAATTATAGTTATGGACTTAGACATTAATCCAATAGTTCTCTCATTGCAGCATCGGTTTCGTTGTGTCATTTCTTGGAGGTAGCTGCAAGGCTTGTGAGCATATTTTCAAAGTCTAGCTTCTTTTCTTTCACCGGTTCCTCCTTTTGAAAGAAGCCTCTTGTCTTCATTATATTTTCTGCTCCTTAGCATTTTTGTACTCATCTTAAGGTAGCCATTCTTTCTTTGGTTTTCGCCAATCTTCATTGTATTTATCGCCACCCGAGTAACATACTTGCGGTTTTCGGTTCCCATTCTCGTCAAGATCGCAATCCTAAGTAAGGTGAGGATCGCTACAGTTTTCATACCCTACTCTAATGGCATGGATGGATTGGTCCATCTTACTCATCCTTCCCTCCATACTCTCTAATTTGGCCAACACAGCTGCCATGCTACCATTCGCAGAGTTCACCACCCCTCGAGTCGATTCATGTCTTGGATTATGATATTCTCTAGAGTGCTTAGAGAATTCTTCAATGAGTCTTTTAACTTCAGCCAGATTTTTCTTCGTCAATTGGCCTTGAGAGTCAAGTAGTTGTCTAGTGGTGACATATACTCCATCATAGAAGGTTGGCACTTCTTGTTGTATATTGAGGACATTTTGTGGGCAATTCCTTAGTAGACCTTTGTAGCACTCCCATGCTTCGAATAAAGACTCTCCTAATTGTTGCTCAAAATTGGAAATGGCCATCTTGAGTTTAGCAATTTTATATGGTGGGAAAAATTGTTCCAGAAACTCCTCACGCATCTTAGCCCATGTAGTAATCTCTCCAGGTGGTAGTGCTTTTATGTCACACCCCAAAACCACGAACGGCGGAAACGTTCAGGGGTGGAGGACGTCATGTACAGTATCACAACAGTGTAATATAATAAACAAGCAACAACATCATCCATTGCATTATAAGTAAAGTTTTAATACATGTGTGTTCTTTCATTGTAATAAGACACCAAAAATATACAATCAAAATAAAAGACGAGACTTGTCTACTCCGTCTTCTCAAAACCTGGCCATCGTACCTGTCTACAGTTCACCTGAAAATTCAAGTTATTTTGAAAGAGAGTATCAGCTTTAAAGCTGGTGAATTCATAAGTAATTAAGTGTCATTGTCTTGCTTATGAAAATCTGTTATGAAGGCCATGTAAACCTTTAAATGAAAATGTTGATGTAAGTATGAAAACCCTAGAAAATCCCTTATTTTCTATAAGTATGAATTGTAGTCTTCTACCAAGACCCGAATGTTTTGTTATGACAATGTAGTCTCCTACCAACACCCGAATGTTATGTAAGTAAATTGATAGTTTTCCTTTAATTGTTTAGTACTAAAGTACTTAGTCTAACTCATTGTTTATATGAAAGTATCACAAAATAAAGTAAACATGAAAATGTACTACTGTAAGTGTTGTCACTAGGTACTAGGATTAACACAACATCGCATTGAGCGAAATATATAACCTAATGAACATCCGAAGATTGTCCAGAAAAAGTAATAATGTAAGTGTCATCGCTGGGTACTAGGAGTAACACAACATCGCATTAGGCGAAATATGTAACCTAAAGAACATCCGAAGATTGTCCAGAAAAAGTAATAATGTAAGTGTCATCGTTGGGTACTAGGAGTAACACTACATCGCAATAAGCGAAAGGTATAACCTAATGAACAATCGAAGATTGTCCACTTGTCCTCTGTAGCAGTAGCAGGTGGGTGGAGGGGTTAGCCCCGGTTATCGATCTACCTAGTATAAGTAGTAACCTTAGACCTCCGTAGATGGTCATCGACCACTGGTGCTAATCAGTGGGGTTCGGAATGGTAAGTCCCGCCGACATATCCCATTGAACCGGGATAGGAAAGATAATTTACACAGTAAGTACTAATAAATCATCATCGTAGTTCAAAGTTCAAGTATCCAGGTAAGTGAATACAGGATAATGCACCTATGTAAAAATGTTCCTGTATGGTATTCATGTATGTGTGTTCATGTAACAGGTAAGTATATGTAAACATATTCATGTATCAGGTAAGCATCTGTATATGTACTCATGTATCAGGTAATGTACTAGTATAGACTCATGAATGAACTGACTCTTGTGTGATTCCTTGTAATAGAAGTAATGTATGATATCTTCAAATTATCCCTATGATAATTTACTGAAATATAATTGGTTGATCATGTAGGTTTATACACTCTTACTACTCAAGGGTGTGGGAAACTGAATGAAAGGTGTAAACTATAACATCGATACATATATAAGAATATAAGTGTATATGCATAGTTTAGTTCAAGAATGTAAAATGGTTTTGTAAGACATCTTATTGGTTTTGAACAATAATTAACAATGACTTGATGTCATTTTAGTAAACATTTCAAAGGTAAAACATTTGATAACAATATATTTTTAAGATTTAAAACCATTTCATGCATCACATTTTGTAGCATGTGAAATCTGTTAAATGACAAACACAGTTATAAAATACATATCAATGATTCAATAACATGTTTCTTTCTACTTGTATTCCCCCCCCCCCCCCCCGATTAATGCATTTAATATCATTTAAAACATTGATTAGGGGTATGAACTCACCTGTAGATGGTGATTGGGATGAACTGAATGGTATAGGATTGCTAGGTGTCAAGTGAGGACTTGTACACACACTACGATCCTAATGAACATATAATCACACATATATGCACTCAGTTAGTCTCAAATTACTAATTGATAATGTTAAGACATCCTAGACATAATAAACACTTTATATACATGTTTTAAGCCCTAAGGATTGCATCTAAGCAATTTTGGGACAAGGCACTTGTGTTTAGGGTTCCAAAGGACCCCATATATGAGTTTACTCCTCATATACCAACACACATGGAGTTTACGGTTGTAAACTCTTGAGTTTACAGCCGTAAACTCCCAACCATGGGTGTATTGTATGTTTTGAAATTCCAAATGATTCCTAGAATTATTCCAACTTGGTGGTTCAATTCTTGAAAGGGTTTAAGGCCAAGAAACACTCCCTAGAGGAGTTTACGGCCCCAAGGCCATTTCCTTTGGAGTTTACGGCCGTAAACTCCCTTGGAATGGTGCTTTTGTTTTTTTTTAAGTCTCTTGCATTTGAAGGATAGGTTCTAGACATTTGTTTAAAGCTAATGAGGACCCTAGGCACACTTTGGTGCCCTTGTTTGGTGTTCGCGGATTAGGAGCATTACCAGGGACGTAAACTCACTTCAAGAGGTGATTTTGATGTGTTTTTGTCCTTCAATTAATTGGGAACAATTCCTAGTAAATGTCTAGGGCTTTAGGTGTATTAGACGCACCATTTGGAGCTTGAATTTGGAGTTTGCGGCCTAAGAAACTCTTGGGCCGTGAACTCCCAAACTTGGGTGGTTTTTGCTTGATTTCATGTCCCTAACACACTTGTAAATGAGTCTAACGCAGTAGCATAACACAAGGGTCGGTCTAGGCTTCGTTTCGGGAGTTTAGCGCCCAAGAACACCTTGGGGAGTAAACTCCTAAATCTAGTGATTTAGCCATGTAAATCATGTTATAACTACATATAAAGCTTTCTAATACTACTAGAAAGAGTTACTCACATTTTGGTATAAGAAACCGAAGATCCGTGAGAGAGAAAATGGCTTTTCTCTAGTTGGAAATGTGAATAATGAATGAATTTGGTTCAAAATTCTATTTATAGTCCTGAGATATTTTTCGCAGAAAATATTTTTATTCCTAAAATGATCTCTAATATAATAGAGTGTTGGAATAACAGTGTTGCACAAAACCCTCGTGCATCCACTCTCCTGATATCTCCTGAAGTGTAAACCCTGAATTACTCAAACTTACACGAAAAAGTCTGAAAATTAGTTGTGACTGCTATAGCTTCTATTGAAGTGGTATAGTTTGTACAGAATGGAAATTTCGGGTTGTCACATCATCCCCCCGTTAGAAGGAATTTCGTCCTGAAATTAGAATTTACGTAATTAAGAAGTTACAAATAACTAAGAGAAAAGATGAGGGTATTTCAGTTTCATCTTATCCTCACGTTCCCAATTGAATTCCGGTCTGCGCTTTGCGTTCCAGCGCACCTTCACTATGGGGATATGGCTCTGCTTTGTTTGCTTGACCTATCGGTCCATGATCTCTACTGGTTCCTCCACGAAGTTGAGGCTCTCATTGATCTCGATCTCGTCGAGTGGAATAACAAGAGTCTTGTCGGATAGACACTTTTTCAAGTTCGAGATGTGGAAGGTAGGATGTACGTTACTGAGTTCATGTGGTAGATTGAGTTTGTAAGCCATAGGGCCGATTCTCGCGAGAATCTCGAAATGCCCTATGTATCTTCGATTGAGCTTCCCACGCTTTCGAAAGCGTATCAAGCCCTTCCAGGGTGAGACCTTCAGTAGGACTCGGTCGCCCACCTGGAACTCCAATGGTTTCCTACGCTTGTCAGCGTAGCTTTTCTATCGGTCTCTAGAGGCTTTTAGTCGTTCACGAATTTGAACGATCTTCTCTGTCGTTTCCCGAATGATATCCGGACCTGTGAGAGTGCTTTCGGGAACTTGTCCCTTAGCTAATTGGGTATCACCCACTTCAGCCCAGCACAGAGGGGATCTGCACTTTCGGCCATAGAGGGCCTCGAATGGAGCTGCCTTTATGCTCGTATGATAACTGTTGTTGTAGGAAAATTCAACAAGGGGTAAATGGGTATCCCAAGCTTTTCCAAAGTCAATCACACAGGCACGCAACATATCTTCTAAGGTTTGGATAGTCCTCTCACTTTGCCCGTCGGTCTATGGATGGTAGGCTGTACTCATGTCCAGCCTAGTTCCTAGGGAACTTTGTAATGACTGCCAGAACCTCGAAGTGAATCTACTATCTCGGTCCGAGATGATAGATAAAGGAACACCGTGCAGCCTTACAATCTCCCTAATGTAAGTTCTGGTAAGTTTCTCCGTCTTGTTTGTTTCTTTGATCGGTAGGAAGTGTGCAGACTTGGTCAGTCTATCGACGATGACCCATATGGAATCAAGTCCACCCGTCGTCTTGGGCAACTTGGTTATGAAGTCCATAGTGATCCGCTCCCATTTCCATTTTGGTGTCTCCGGTTGTTGTAGGAGACCGGAGGGTTTCTGGTATTCGACCTTGACCTTTGCGCGAGTAAGGCATTTACTCACGAAGGTAGCAATGTCTGCTTTCATGTTAGGCCACCAGTATATCTTTTTAAGATCCAGATACATCTTATCTGAACCCGGGTGGACGGAGTAACGCGTGTTGTGAGCTTCGGTCATGAGCAAGTCTATGAAGCCACCCTGTTTCGGTGTCCAGATCTGATCCATGAGGTATAAGGCTCCGCCACCCTTGATTTCTAAGTTCTTATCCATCCCTCTAAGGGATTCACCCTCCATGTTTTCAGGTTTCAAAGCGTCGAGCTGAGCCTCCTTTATTTGTGTGGACAAGTGTGAATGGATGGTTAGAGTCAAAGAATTGACCCTACGACCAGAATATTCTTTCCGACTTAGGGCGTCGGCTACTACATTGGCTTTACCCGGATGATAACGAATATCGCACTCGTAATCACTGAGTAGTTCGACCCACCGTCGTTGTCTCATGTTGAGCTCCTTCGGGTCGAAAATGTGTTGCAGACTCTTATGGTCTGTAAAGATCGTGCTTTTTGTACCGTACAGGTAATGTCTCCAGATCTTCAGAGCAAACACAACTGCTCCTAGTTCCAGATCGGGGGTGGTGTAGTTAACCTCATATGTCTTTAGCTATCTCGAGGCATAGGCTATCACTTTACCTCGCTGCATCAGAACACATCCGAGCCCTTGGTTTGATGCATCGCAATAGACCACGAAGTCTTCTATCCCTTCGGGGAGGGACAGTATTGGTGCGGTGCACAAGGCTCGTTTGAGCGTTTGGAACGCTCTTTCTTGTTTCTCTTCCCAGTCAAAGGCCATGCCCTTATGGGTAAGTGTTGTAAGAGGTTTTGCTATGCGGGAGAAGTTCTGAATGAACCGGTGATAGTGGCCAGCTAGACCTAGAAATTGACGAATTTATGTAGGTGTCTTTGGTGCTGACCAGTTCTCGATGGCCTTAATTTTGGAAGGGTCCACGTGTATACCTTCTTCGCAAACAACATGGCCCAAAAATTCGACTCGCCGAATCCAAAATTCGCACTTGGACAACTTCGCGTAGAGCTTCTCCGATCGCAATGTTTCTATGATTTTACGGAGATGTTGGTTATGTTCCTCCTTACTTTGAGAGTAGATGAGTATGTCATCAATGAAGACGATGACGAACTGATCCAAGTAAGGATGACACACCCTATTAATCAGATCCATGAATACTGCGGGCGCGTTAGTTAATCCGAACGGCATCACTACAAACTCGTAGTGCCCATAACGAGTTCAGAAGGTTGTCTTGGGAACATCCTCCTCTAACACTCGTAGTTGGTGATATCCGGATCGTAGATCTATCTTCGATAAGTAATTGCCTCCTTGAAGTTGATCAAACAAATCGTCAATGCGGGGCAAGGGATAACGATTTTTAATGGTAAGTTTGTTGAGTTCTCTATAGTCGATGCACATGCGAAACGATCCATCTTTCTTCTTGACGAACAAGACCGGTGCTCCCCATGGCCAGAAGCTTGGTCGAATGAATCCTTTCTTGAGAAGTTCGTTAAGTTGACTGGAAAGTTCCTGCATTTCAGCCGGTGCCAGACGATAAGGAGATTTGGCTACGTGGGTAGCCCTTGGCACTAAGTCGATTCTGAACTCGACTTGGCGTTGTGGTGATAAACCAGGAAGTTCTTCTGGGAATATGTGGGGGAAGTCGCGTACTTCTGGGATGTTCTGAATGTCTTTCAGTTCTTGACTGGTATTGACGACGTGTGCGAGGAATGCATGGTACTCCTTCCGTAAGCACTTCTGGGCTTGAATGCACGAAATGATGCGAAGGCTCGTACTAGGTTTGTTGCCGTAGATAACTAAGGTTTCGTTGTTAGGAAGGTTAAGACAAACTGCTTTTTCGAAGCACATAATGTCAGCGCGAAGAAGACTCAACCAATCCATACCGATGATAACGTCGAAATATTTAATTGGGACTGGCATGAGATCTATCTTGAAAGTATGGCCATCTAAAGTTAAAGTACAACCTACGTATATGCAGTTTGTACTCTCTGTTTTCCCGTTAGCCATTTCTACCATGAATGAACTATCTAATGCAATGGTTTTTGTTTAAGCAGGTGTGCAAATTTGTGACTTACAAAACTTTTCTCGGCTCCACTATCGAAAAGTATGCAAGCATATGAGTTATCGAGGAGGAACATACTAGTAACTATCGTAGGATCAGCTACCACTTCCTCATGGCCTAGGGCCATAACTCTTCCTACTCCTCCAGCCATCCCCGCTTTAGGGCAGTTCCTCTTGTAGTGACCCACCTCGCCACAACCATAGCAAGTTTGGCCCATACCGGCATTTGGAACCTGGGCGGCTTGAGCTGTTGGAGCCTGGCAGAAACGGGCTATGTCCCCCTTCCTGTTGCAGTTGGTGCATTGCATCTCCCTGCAAGGCCCACAGTGGTGGAAGCTGCATTTGTTGCACTTCGGGAGCGATCCAGCATAAGTTTTTGCTGGTAAGGGGTTCGCAGGGACAACGAGAGTCACTGTGGCAGCATTGATTGCCACAAGTTGTTGTCTCTTGGAGGATCCTTGCGAAGCCCCCTTTTTCCTCTTAGACCACCCTTTCTGGTTGTTGTCACGGTTGGACTTTTGGGGTACGGGTGTAGGGATTGTTGGGTTCTGAGGTTTCCGATGATCGATGAGAGATTGTGCCAGTTCCTTGGCGCTATCGAAGGTAATAAGCCTGGAAGCGATCACACTTGACTGGATCTGGGGCGACAGTCCCCAGATATATCTCTCTATCTTTTTGCTCTCAAGAGAAACCATATCAGGGCATACGTTTGCCAGATCACAGAACCTATTTGTGTAGGTCGTGATGTTGGATCCAACCATTTGAAGACCCCATAATTCTTGCTCGAGTTTTTGTATTTCACCTCGAGGACAGTATTCTTTAATCAGCATGTCTTTCAACTTTTCCCAGCTGATGGAATATGCCACCACCAAATTCAGATAGTTAACATGGCTGTTCCACCATGTTAGTGCTCTATCAGAGAAGGTACAAGCTGCAAACTTAACCTTGTTGCCCTCCTGACAAGCACAAATTTCAAAGACAAATTCCATCTTTTCAATCCATTGTCTCAACACCATAACACCCCCAGTTCCATTAAAGTTGTGGGGTTTGGCGTTTGTGAAGTCCTTGTAGGTGCATTCCCGAGGGTGTCCATGGCTTTCGCTGTGGTTCGAGGGTGGTGCACCTGATCCTGATCCACTAGGGGCAGGAGCATTGATTGCTGACACAGTAGCTGCAACTGCTGCTGTGAAAGCTGCCTGGAACATGTTGGCATCGAAAGGATTAGGTGGTTGAAGCGGTTCAGGTGGTGGTGGAGGTGGTGGTATCGGTGCTTCGTTGTTTTGGTTTCGCCTTGGATTCCTGTGTGGCGGCATCTTTAACTGTACATTTAAAAGATAACGACATGGATAAGAATAAATGATTAATGAATGTGTCTCATGGACTAAATCCCCATAGCCCAACAACAGAAAGAATAGTATGACTAAATGAAGAAGATAGCATTTGGATAATAATTTCCATAAGATTAGATATCTGTCAATAATACTGGAATTACATATGTAACAAGTTCGGGAAAAATGGCCTAGAAGTAGGCCTTACATCAACCAAGATGGAAAATTTAGACAGAATTAAGACTAGATCAAGACCTAACAGGTGTAAGATTTATATAGATAGGAAATTAGACCAAAGTTTTACATAAACTAGGTTATATCCAAAAGATGAGTCGACGATATTCTATCGGCGACGAGAACTGCTAGCATGAGTTCTTGATCCCGACAGTAGACGTTCAATGTCCCTTATACGCCTGTACGACCTTACTTGCTGAGCTTGAAGTTCTCTAACTTCAACTCAGGTTTCAGCAGGTTCCCTCTGCAGATTTGCATTGCGGACCAGAGTCCTTTCATGAGCAGACTCTAGTTGGCGAATGTGGACAGTGTTAACACCAGAGTTGGCGTCAACTTGCAAGACTTGATTGATAGTCGCCCGAGCCATTATCGAGTTCCAAGAAATCCTACGCACCATAATTGGTAGGACTCTATCAGCAGAACCTCCTTCAGTGAGGTTGTAGAAACTTTGGTCTCCATTGTAGGGAATGGGCTGACCCTGTTCATGACTCCATGTATTCAAGTTAGCCCACAGAGGTGTGGGTCCTTGAAATGCGGGACGGGGGTTCAGGTTTGGGTTTTGAGCACCTTGGGTAGGTTGTTCACTTCGGGGTCTGAGTCAGAACTATCGGAAAAACCCTCAGCATGGTGATCATCCAAAGGGATTGGGTGATCATCTTCTGGTTCTACCTCTAGCCAATCAGCATTGCCTTGGTTTGGGAAGTACGGGTCGCCATGGTGAAATCCAGCCATTTTAATCTACACGAGAAAAGGGATATAAGAAATAGCTAAAATAGACGAACTAACTAAGATAATTACAGTAAGGCTAAATACCCCTATGGTATTTCTTTATAGTTGTGTTGGTAAGTTTTTAGACTTGTTGCCATGTCACAACCATTCTTGGGCATATGCTAATCACTCCTCGGACCAGCATAGTTGATCAGGCTATGCCATTCCCAAGACTGACCATATATCCCCAGGCTTACTTATGATATTCAACAATCGTAATACTTTTGTTCTTGTCATTGTGACACTTATTTTAGTATGAATGCAGGCACGTACACTTTGTTAAATATTTTATTATTTAAAAGTATAACTCATAGACAGAGTGTTTTAATCCCAATGTATTTATAGTTAGTATATCTTTTATGGGTTGATATACTTTATTCACTATAAACAATGCTCTGATACCAATCTATCACACCCCAAAACCACGAACGGCGGAAACGTTCAGGGGTGGAGGACGTCATGTACAGTATCACAACAGTGTAATATAATAAACAAGCAACAACATCATCCATTGCATTATAAGTAAAGTTTTAATACATGTGTGTTCTTTCATTGTAATAAGACACCAAAAATATACAATCAAAATAAAAGACGAGACTTGTCTGCTCCGTCTTCTCAAAACCTGGCCATCATACCTGTCTAATGTTGACCTGAGAATACAAGTTATTTTGAAAGAGAGTATCAACTTTAAAGCTGGTGAATTAATAACTAATTAAGTGTCATTGTCTTGCTTATGAAAACTGTTATGAAGGCCATGTAAACCTTTAAATGAAAATGTTGATGTAAGTATGAAAACCCTAGAAAATCCCTTATTTTCTATAAGTATGAATTGTAGTCCTCTACCAAGACCCTAATGTTTTGTTATGACAATGTAGTCTCCTACCAAGACCCGAATGTTATGTAAGTAAAATGATAGTTTTCCTTTAATTGTTTAGTACTAAAGTACTTAGTCTAACTCATCGTTTATGTGAAAGTATCACAAAATAAAGTAAACAGGAAAATGTACTACTGTAAGTGTTGTCACTGGGTACTAGGACTAACACAACATCGCATTGAGCGAAATATGTAACCTAATGAACATCCGAAGATTGTCCAGAAAAAGTAATAATGTAAGTGTCATCGTTGGGTACTAGGAGTAACACAACATCGCATTGAGCGAAATATGTAACCTAATGAACATCTGAAGATTGTCCAGAAAAAGTAATAATGTAAGTGTCATCGCTGGGTACTAGGAGTAACACAACATCGCAATAAGCGAAAGGTATAACCTAATGAACAATCGAAGATTGTCTACTTGTCCTCTGTAGCAGCAGCAGGTGGGTGGAGGGGTTAGACCCGGTTATCGATCTACGTAGTATAAGTAGTAACCTTAGACCTCCGTAGATGGTCATCGACCACTAGTGGTAATCAGTGGGGTTCGTAATGGTAAGTCCCGCCGAGATATCCCATTGAACCGGGATAGGAAAGATAATTTACACATTAAGTACTAATAAATCATCCTCGTAGTTCTAAGTACAAGTATCCAGTTAAGTGAATACAAGATAATGCACCTATGTAAAAATGTTCCTGTATGGTATTCATGTATGTGTGTTCATGTAACAGGTAAGTATATGTAAACATATTCATGTATCAGGTAAGCATATGTATATGTACTCATGTATCAGGTAATGTGCTAGTATAGACTCATGAATGAACTGATGCTTGTGTGATTCCTTGTAATAGAAGTAATGTTTGATATCTTCAAATTATCCCTATGATAATTTACTGAAATATAATTGGTTGATCATGTAGGTTTATAAACTCTTACTACTCAAGGGTGTGGGAAATTGAATGAAAGGTGTAAACTATAACATCGATACATATATAAGAATATAAGTGTATATGCATAGTTTAGTTCAAGAATGTAAAATGGTTTTGTAAGATATCTTATTGGTTTTGAACAATAATTAACAATGACTTGATGTCATTTTAGTAAACATTTCAAAGGTAAAACATTTGATAACAATGTATTTTTAAGATTTAAAACCATTTCATGCATCACATTTTGTAGCATGTGAAATCTGTTAAATGACAATCACAGTTATAAAATACATATCAATGATTAAATAACATGTTTCTTTCTACTTGTATTCCCCCCGCCCCCATTAAAGCATTTAAAATCATTTAAAACATTGATTAGGGGTATGAACTTACCTGTAGATGGTGATTGGGATGAACTGAACGGTATAGGATTACTAGGTGTCAAGTGAGGACTTGTACACACACTACGATCCTAATGAACATATAATCACACATATATGCACTCAATTAGTCTCAAATTACTAATTGATAATGTTAAGACATCCTAGACATAATAAACACTTTATATACGTGTTTTAAGCCCTAAGGATTGCATCTAAGCTATTGTGGGACAAGGCACTTGTGTTTAGGGTTCCAAAGGACCCCATATATGAGTTTACTCCTCATATACCAACACACATGGAGTTTACGGTTGTAAACTCTTGAGTTTACAGCCGTAAACTCCCAACCATGGGTGTATTGTGTGTTTTGAAATTCCAAATGATTCCTAGAATTATTCCAACTTGGTGGTTCAATTCTTGAAAGGGTTTAAGGCTAAGAAACACTCCCTAGAGGAGTTTACGGCCCCAAGGCCATTTCCTTTGGAGTTTACGGCCGTAAACTCCCTTGGAATGGTGCTTTTGTTGTTTTCAAGTCTCTTGCATTTGAAGGATAGGTTCTAGACATTTGTTTAAAGCTAATGAGGACCCTAGGCACACTTTGGTGCCCTTGTTTGGTGTTCGCGGATTAGGAGCATTACCAGGCCGTAAACTCACTTCAAGAGGTGATTTTGATGTGTTTTTGTCCTTCAATTAAGTGGGAACAATTCCTAGTAAATGTCTAGGGCTTTAGGTGTATTAGACGCACCATTTGGAGCTTGAATTTGGAGTTTACGGCCTAAGAAACTCTTGGGCCGTGAACTCCCAAACTTGGGTGGTTTTTGCTTGATTTCATGTCCCTAACACACTTAGAAATGAGTCTAAGGCAGTAGCATAACACAAGGGTCGGTCTAGGCTTCGTTTCGGGAGTTTACCGCCCAAGAACACCTTGGGGAGTAAATTCCTAAATCTAGTATTTAGCCTTCTAAATCATGTTATAACTACATATAAAGCTTTCTAATACTACTAGAAAGAGTTACTCACGTTTTGGTATAAAAACCCGAAGATCCGTGAGAGAGAAAATGGCTTTTCTCTAGTTGGAAATGTGAATAATGAATGAATTTGGTTCAGAATTCTATTTATAGTCCTGAGATATTTTTGGCAGAAAATATTTTTATTCCTGAAAAGATCTCTAATATAGTAGAGTGTTGGAATAACAGTGTTGCACAAAACCCTAGTGCATCCACTCTCCTGATATCTCCTGAAGTGTAAACCCTGAATTACTCAAACTTACACGAAAAAGTCTGAAAATTAGTTGTGACTGCTATAACTTCTATTGAAGTGATATAGTTTGTATAGAATGGAAATTTCGGGTTGTCACATTTTAGCCACTCCTTGGCAGCCCCTTTTAAAGTAACAGGGAGCATCCTCAATAACACCATCCTCATTAACACCGTCTCATAACTATTCCTGGAATGTACTTAAGCCAGCTAGCATGGTCCATTTGGGTTACATGGCATTGCAACACTTGGATAGACTAAATGAGAGAAATGACACTTACGGATTATTAATATATTATAAGTTCTAATATATTAATAATATTATTTAATTAGTATTGATCAAAGAATTAATTTGGAACTAATTAAGTGATCAAAAAGAGACTAATTAAATATATGGGGTTAATTGTGTAAATCATCTATTCTTGTATAAAGGGCTAATGATCCATGGTTTGTATGGATTGGGCTACAACCCATAAGGTTCTCCATGGATAGTCCATGGAGGTTACAAACCCATGGATCATGGAATATGGAAAGCCATGACAATTAGCGTTTACATGGTTTAACCCTATTTGTGCCACAACTATATAAGGACCCCTCACTACAAGAAAAAGAACCTTTTACAACGCGCAAACCACGGCACTCATTGATTTATGTTACGCAAAAGAGAGTGATATTAAAAAAGTGTCATCTCTTCAAAAAATTCAAGGATTCAGGTCGCGCATGGTTGTGTGCCCTTAAATTAGTGTCTCATGTAAAAAAATTAAAAACATGGAGGGCAGTTTATCTAAAATGTGCGTCCTCTATGAATGGAGCTTTATGATTTTTACTCAAAACGCGCATTCTTAAAAGGGGGAAATGAAATCCTCTTAAAATTCTAAAATTTTGGATACCCCGCTTCAAGATCTCCCATCGTTCTCTTCTTCCTTTCTCTCTGCAAACCCTAATCACGATACCATCTCTGCTATAAACCTCGACAAATCATATAAACGTTCTATAATTTTTTTCTTAAAAACTCGCGTTCATTCCTAAAGATCACAAAATGGCGACCAACAACTAGGGCTTTTATTTCCCACTTACATATGAGAGTTTCAAAAACACTTCCCTCACGTACGCTTTTCATCTTAAATCTCACATCTATTTAGGGTTTTCGCATACAAGAACTCTATTTGACTCATCACACACCAGCCACCAGCTATTAAGGGAAGACGTCAAAGCATTCGTAGGCCGGATGTAGCAACAATAGAAGATTCACCTCGCCTCGCCTCGCCTCGTTAATTCGACAACCTCTTTGGTCACCTCTCCTCCAGTGACCTCGTTCTCACTTCTCATCGTCGGAGACCCTGGCACCTGACCTCGTTAGAGACTATAACGGTTGCTCAAATTTACACCCCCTAGTTCGACTATGATATGTTTTGTTTTTTTCTCTCTTCCTAATGTTTCCGTTCTCCTATCCTCACTCCTCCATAATTTCTGAAAAATCCCGAAGCTTACTAGTTTTCTCGTGATAAAAATTACATATTAGCTGTTTTAGTCAATAGAGTTTTCATGGCAGCATCTCTCTCTCTCTCTCTCTCTCTCTCTCTCTCTCTAAAACTATTACCCTCCATGGCCACGTCTCCATTTCTATTATCTTATATCGTTTTCAAAATTGATCCCTATCTGTTTTTGGTGGGTTATTTATAAATAAATTGAACTCCCCATGTCAAATATCTCACGTAATTAGCTTAAGGTTCGTGGGGTTCTTGGGTTCAGCTCCTGGTGTGTTTGGCGTCCTTGGTTGGTGGTTGAAGGCGTAAGTGTATACCAGTCATGGGCATTTTTGGTAAATGGAAGATTATATGTTTTTTCTTGTGGCTGCCTGGGTTCTTTTGAGGTCAGTGGGTTACAACAATCTTTCGATTTTATTTTTGCTTATCTATTCTGGATTGTATTGCTTTCGAAAATAGTTGTTACTTATTCAGGTGCATTTTGGTCAGCTTGTTAATTTTGATAGAATTCGGTATTACTGGGAAAAAAAAATGGGTGCACCCCTGTTCCTTTTTATCGCAGTAGCCTCTTCTTTGATATTTTTTTCTTCTAATCTCCTTGGTTTGAGAAGCAGGGGCTGCTTGATCAAAAGTTTTTTTGTTATTGGTCCATGATTGACAAATTTATGGAAGGGTTTCTTGTTCTTCATACTGCTGATTTTCATCCTAGTCAAGACTATTGGGTTCATTGTTATGTCGTATACAAAGGGCAATACCGGAATCTTCTTGTTTGGTTTGCGGTTGATCAAAATATTTTTTTTTCCTTTTGAAAATGTTGCTGCTGAGTTTGATTCTTGCCATGGCTGCTGGGTTAACTTTAATTTTGAAAGGGGCAATTTTGGAATTTTAAAAGTGTAAAATGGGATAAACCCCAAATCTCATAGAGTTGACATCACAAATGCAGTGGAACTAGCTGTTTCAACATCAGAAGCATTAACAATCCACACATGTATGTCTATTTTTAGTTTCATGGATCAGCTTCAAAATGTGGCCTTTAAATTTGCACGCTAAGTGTTTGTGAAAAGTCCTTATCAATGATTTGGCATTTAGAGGCACCTTTTGGGATTGAGAAAGTTGGGCCTTCTTGAGTTGATCTATTATAATGTTAGAAAGGATTAGAATTTAGAAGAATGAACTCAATTTATATGAATGTTTGATTTTATAAAAAAAAATATGAATTTTTAGCGTTGTTGTTTCTCTCTCAATTTCAGATGATTCATTATGTAAAAAAAAGATAGAAATTAAGTTTACAACAAAACTGTTCCTTTTTTGCTTTTCTGTTTATCTGGTTTTACATAGAAGTTTCAATTCTACCGTATAAACTTGCCATGCGAATGGCTCCTAATATATTTCCTCTTGATATAACGTAAGAATAAAATTAATTTTTTATATTATTTGATATACTTATTTTTCTTACATAATTTTTTTATTTTTTATTTTTGGTATTGCAATGTGTTGGATATGCATTCCAGCAAATTTACTGGAGTGAGTTGGGTGCTTGGGCTGACGGAGTTCTTGGGAGGGAGGTGATGTTAAAATTATTTTCTAAAGAAAGAGATGAAGGATTGATACACCATCTCATGGCTTCAAAGAAGCTTCATCCATCCTTAATATCTGCCCAGAGTGAATATAATGTGTAAGATGAGAGTTTTGATGAAGATTATCACAATCTTCATTGATGTTTTGAGAATTCTTTCATTAATGGTTCTTATCTTGTGGTTTGTTAAGCAGATTATGGGAGTACTTTTGGCTGCAGTTCTTAGACCACAAGAATCTCAATGCCCTTTAGCTCAATACATTACACGAGAGCTTTTAACATGCTTAATAATGGAACATGTAATGAGATTCGCAAGCCCTGAGTGAGTATTCAAGAATCATACTCTTTCTATTTCTAGTTCTCCACACTTTCAACTTTTGATTTATACACTTTTCAATATGCGTATTAATGAGTTGATTGAGGGTATTTGTCTTGCTAACAATAAGGGGGAGAAAGAAACGGTTGTTGATCAGTCCAATGTCACTATTCAACCCCATAATCAACCTTCTATTACAATCAATGACAAAGGTCCAAAGTGAAACAGTGGGTCTTCTTCTAGTCAAAAGTTAGAGAAACCACCATCTACCCCTAACATCCAAAAGGAATCTTCTGTAACTGTAAACCCATCTTCCACCATGGTTAGTGGGCCCATCCAAGATGAGTCCATACTTACACGGACTTCTGATTGGGCCTTTGTTCTTGAAGCAGCAGCCCAAAGAAGGACAGAAGTTCTTCAACCATAGAATCTTCAAAACATGTGGACTAAAGGAAGAAACTATATGAAGAAATCTCAAAAGAATTCTACTTCTTTCATCATAAAAGGTGGAATCAATGAAAAATTGAATCATGATATAGGAAATAATCAATAAAGAGACCAAAACTTAAACTCAAACACAACTTTAGCTTCTATCCCCCATCGATTGCTTTTTTATTATTCGGGTAATTAATATCTCTACCTTTTTTTATATTTAATTCACTAATAATATCTATACATATACATCTATATAAAAAAAACCTTTTTTTCTATATTTTGAAGGTATGCACCTGTTCTTAGCGATTCGGTTGTTGGTGAGCTGAAGTTGTTAGAGCCAATTGATGTAATTCTCCTAGGTATTAATTTTGTATTTTTCAAGATTTATTTTATATACTTTTCTTAAAATGCAAATTTGTTAAATATTCTGTTACATTTAAGATATTACAAGAATTGAGATGCTTGCGGTTACTGGTATGGATTTTAATCCTTCTACATTATAAAACTTACTTTGTTTCGTATTTTCAAATATTAAATACTTATTTTATCAAACCGTATTAAAAAATATAAAAGATAGGTACATTTGTTCAGAAGAGAACAAATCCTTTAAGCCATTACAATCATAATGTTCTTGCCCATATAAGCTGTGATTTGATAACATTGGTAATTTCTTTAGATGTGAATTCATTGTAACAGATACATTTGGAAGATCGAGTGAACCGGCATATTCTGAAACTGCCCTGTTTCCCCTGGTCTTGTCTTCTAGACTTGACCTTATTTCTCTTCGTATCTGTCATTTTTGTTACTTTGTAGTTTTAATTAATATATAAACATGTTTCTTGGATTTTTTTCAGGAATTCCTAAAATAGAGAAGCTAGAAATTGAAGGGAAAGGTTTTCATACAAACTTATATGCAGTTCGTGGTAATTATAGTGGAGGAAAAGAGGGTAAGAGTAAAATCATGTGGCTTAGATCAATGGTTGGAAGTCCAAATCTTATTTCCATTCACGATATCTTTTTTCTTTTACAAAATTTTACCACTTTATGAGAAACAAAGTGAAATGTGGGTCTATAAATTGTTTTTTTTATTGTAAGTGAAACAGAAAGGATCATCAAACATATGATCAAACTATTTAGGCTAGTATTGTCTGTTGCTCCTTCTCCTGCTCCTGCTCTTCCCCCATCATTTTCTTCCATTATGCAAAGGGTATTTTAGGTTATATGATTAGAGAGTACCATGTATTCACAACACATTAAGTGAAGCTTCAAAAGTTACAGCAACTAAGAGGAAAATGATCTTGATGTTCATGGTCTATTTAATGAGTAAGCATTAGGATTTTACACTCAAGTTAAATCTTTTCATTTTGTAATATTGATTGGGGAACCTTTTTACTGCAAATAAGTGAAAGAGTTTCCTTGCTACTTTCTGAAATCGAATCCCTTCTTCATCATTGAGTGAAATCCTCTTTCCAGAAACAACCCATAAAAGACCATTCAATATCAAGGTCCCAAACCATAGTTATAGCCCATGATTTGCACTGCTACTCACACCTTCTCATCCTTCTGTTCTTTATCTTCTGTTATCCATCCAATATACAAACCTCGACTTTAAATACTGCTCTTGAATTTATGTGCTCATGCGGACACTAGATCTGATAGAGTACCCACCTCCTGTCAATCTTCAATCAATTCGCCTTTCCCTTCATGTAATTTATATGTCTCAATTCCACTATTCTCATGTATATATTTATAGTTCTTACATCTATTTCTATTCAAATGAGACTTAGTATGTAATTTAATGTATTATTGGTCTGATATAGTAGCTAAAGCTCTAACACCTACATTATAAGCCGTTTTTTTTTACTAATTTGAACTTATTATGCTCAGGTTAGTGATGACGGAACTTCTTGTTGGATTATGTTGCTTCCAGCTGCCATATCTGCATAATTCTTGTTTTCTCTTCCTCCAATTTTCTTTCTTTATTTACTTACTTGAAGTTGGCATTTGGTTTATGCATATTAGGTCTGGTATTAGGCAGCATATATAATCTCTTTCATGCAAGTTTAAATTTTTTAGAGGTCTCTTTGGCTGATTCTTTAGTGGATAAAGGAAAGGATAGCCTCCTTATACCTGAACAAACTCAGGTAAGCTTTGACAGGGTATTGTTGTTATTCAAGTAGTCCCAACATTAAATTGTTGTAACTTTGAATGTTTGACTAATGTTCATTGATGTATTATTGTATAGAATCTTAATGTTTGAAGGTTGTGGACTCTACTATAGTGAATCGCTACCCTCATCGGTCCGAAATTCAGATGATAGTATTAAATGAAACCGAGAGTATGTAGCGAAAAATTTACTAACAAAAAAATACATTACATGACATGATATATTGGTTGAGTAGCTTTATAGGTTCTCATGGGTGGTGTTAGATGGAATTGTGATGATATACTCTCTAGTTCATAGGATCAAGGATTGTCTATTAACCTGAGGTATTATATGCAACGAACATTCCATGTTTGATTCTTCTAATAATTATATTAGCATATTAATTTTTTGACTTTTATTTGATCAGGTCACAAGAATTATCGGAGCAAGGGTTCATTAGTCTTAAAGAATTATGAAAGGCAAGATGCAACTCTACTTAGTTGGAATTTGATGTTTATCATCTTTGTGTATATCTTTTTAGTTTGTATAGCATTACATTGCAGAAGGTGTCCCTTAATAGCAATGTAGTATTGGGTTATATAGTTAGGGAAAACCTCTTAATTAATAACAATGTATAGTTAGATCCCCTTAATATCAATGTATTACATATATATGGTATTTTATTTTTCGTTATGAGACATTAAATGCAAATTTCATTTGAAAATTAGTAAATCTATAAATAATATTTTTTTTAACATTTAAAATTACGATACGCAAAAATGTGTGTCATCTTCATTTATGACATGTCCTTTCTTGACAGGGCTTCCTTGATACGCATTGCGTGTCATAAACACGCGCGTCGTAAGGTTACGATAGGCAAATGCGTGACGTCTTCCTTTACGACAGGGCCTTCCTTGATACGCATTGCGTGTCATAACTGCGCGTTGTAAATGCGTGTCATCATTGGGCGTCGTAAATAGACGACGCGGAAAAGCGTGTCGTCTCTCTTTATGACAGGGCCTTTCTTGACACGCATTTGTGCGTCGTCTGAGCGTTTTACGACACTCATTGCGCGTCGTAAAAGGATGTTTTTCTAGTAGTGCATGGACTAGCAAAATCGGACTCACCGAGTCCATGGGGGGACTCGACGAGTTCATGCCTAAAATCATCCTACTTGTCGAGTAAGTTCATGCACTCGATGAGTAGAATGCCCAGATGTAGTTTTTCGAGTTTTGTTGCTTGAAATGGACTAGAAACATTACCCTAAACTGTTTTGGTCTTTTAAAACTTGTTTTAGATGGTGTAATGGTTATGCTAATCCATTTTCAATGGCCATTATCAAATTTCAAGTTCTATATGGTTTATTTATGATTCTAGAAACTGTTGATAAGCATGTTCATGAATTTATGAGTTTAGAAGATCATAGGAATTATTTGTAAGTTGCTTGTTAGTTTAATTCTTGATCATTATCTGTTTTAATGGAATCCATAATTTGTCCTCAAGTTATGGATTACCAAAAGTCATTCTTTTAAAGTCCATTCAAGAATCACATAGGTTACATAAAATGAGAAGTATCTTATTTTAATAAACCATTAACTCATAAGTTATTAAATATGAAAAGTTTCAAAAGTTACAAAACATGCCCTCAAATTTTGGAACATGTAAAGTCAACTTCAAAACTTTAGTTCCAACCCCGAGAATTTTAAAATTTAAAATTCAACCCTTATACTTTATAATATTATAAGTTTAATAATAATTATATATGTATAAGAACAAGTCGTTTTACCGTTAGTAAGCCTCATTCACGAAGTCGGTCTATAAGGAGGGGTATAAGGTTGTTGCCTATAAAAGTGCAGCTTAATGGGTGTCCACTCTCAACCACCACTTCCTTGATCGGTGGAGGGTTGTTAGCTGAACAGGTAAGACAAGGACTTTAAATCTTCATTAAAAGTATGATGAGTATAAAGTAGCTAAGTGTTTTTATAAATTCCCAATATTAGTTACTTTAGGAAAATGTGAATAAAGTGCTAACCCATGAAATTACACCTTACACTTTGATTAAGTCATTTGTGGAGCGTGTGTGGTTAATCGGCACACTAACCTAGACTTAACAAGGTAGGAAAAGGGTGGCTTAGGGTTTATCATAGGTCGGTGGAGCGCGTGTGGTTAACCGGTCCGTCGATAGAGTGATAAACATTAAGGGTACCAAGTAATTTGCATGGTTACTTCACACTTTGTTTTGTGATCCTCGACATCCCAGTCACAAAACATGAAGGGCACACTCGAGATTGAAACATGCCATTGAAAAGTTCAATGAATCTCAAAGAATCTACGAGTTTCAAAACCAATTAAAACATAATTACTTATTTCATTTTTCATGGTTGAAATTGGTGAATCGTCATTCACCTACCTTCAAATATTTTATTGCTTTGATTACGACATCCCTTTTCTAAGTTATAAAGTATTGTTTTGGGTCCTAGCCTTAGTATTACATTTGGGTGTCTTATTAAGGACTATCTTTATATCTAATCTAAACTTGTCTTTCTTATTTTTTAGATGTCTTCCAACAATGTTGCTTCTAGCTCAAACCCTACTGGCTCCTTCTCTCTCATGAACCTTTGTGGGAGAGTCATGTTTGATGGACCCAACTTTATGGATTGGATCAGGAACATCAGGATGGTCACTCGATAGAAGGACACGGAATATGTCCTCAACAAGGAGCTTAAGGAACTTGAGTCGTCTGCTACTCCTGAGGAGATCGTTGAATACCAGGCACATAAGAGAGATGCTACCAAAGTGGCATGTGTCATGTTGGCAACAATGACAACCGACCTCCAATGGTCCTATGAGGACTACTACCGTTTTGAGATGCACCAGTATTTAATGGACGCTATCATCAGAGTGCTCGTCAAGAGAGGTATGAAATCATCTATTCCATGATAACAACCCAGATGAAGGATGGTGAAACCATCACGGGCCACATGCAGAAAATGAAAAGCTATGTGGACCGTTTCCTGAAACTGAATGTGAACTTCCCCGACGAGTTGGCAATTGACATCATTTTGCACTCTTTACCTTCGTGTTATGATCAATTTCGTTAAAATACCACATGAACAAGGAGGAAGTTACACTTAGCAAACTTCAAGAACTCTTGAAGACCGCATAAACTGGTCTTAAGAGTAAATCGGTTGTTACCACACCTAGTCCTACCGCAGCCCCTGTCTTGGCAATCGGACAAGGCAAAGGAAAGAAGAAGAAGAAGAGTCCTTCAAAGGGTACCAAGGGAAATTCCCTTGATGGCTCCTCGTCAAATGGAACCAAGAAAGGTTTCATCACTCCTACTGCTATCCCTAAAGAGGTTGAATGCTTCTATTGCCATGAAAAGTCGCACAGGAAGCGAAACTGCCCAAAGTACCTGCAAGACGTGAAGGATGGGAAAGTGAAACCCAACCATGCAGGTATATACACTATATTGTCTAATAATTCACTCCATTCTAATTCTTGGGTCCTTGATATTGGTTGTGGTATTCATGTATGTACTGATTTGCAGGGACTAAGAAGAAGTGAGAATGTGGAGCATGGGAAGACAAACTTGATCATGGGGAATAGGAAAACTTCACCTGTCACCAAGATTGGAGTTTATTCTTTGTTTCTAAGTAGTGGATTATTGTTAGAATTGAATAAGTTTTGTTACTATCTGAAATGGCGAGAAATATTATTTCCTTTCATGGTTTGTACAAACAAGGTTTTACCTTTTCGTTTGATAATGAAATTGGTGGTATTAATGCTTTCTTTAATAATGTTCTTTATTTTAAAGCATTACCTTGTGATGGTGTGTATGAAACTATGTCGGTTGTAGATAACCTAGGAAATAATATGTTGTGTATCGATTCTTCCACTTGTTTGGATAAAGCATCATTATGGCATTGTCGTCTTGGACATGTAAGCAGGTAACTCATAGGCCAACTCCAAAAGGATGGAGTTTTGGAGTCATTTGACCTAAAATCAGATGATAGTTGTGAATCTTATTTGCTTGGGAAAATGACAATGTCGCCCTTCACTGCTACTTGTGATAGGGGTGATGGTTTGTTGGACCTCATACATACTGATGTGTGTGAACCCTTCAGAACCGCCACAAGAGACGCTAACCACTTCTATATGACTTTTACTAATGATTTTAGTAGATATGGATATGTCTACTTAATCAAGAATAAGTCAGAGACCTTTGAAAGATTCAAAGAGTTCAAACATTAAGTGGAGAATCAGTTGGGAAGGAACATAAAGATGCTTCGATCCGATCGAGGTGGTGAGTATCTTAGTATAGAGTTCCTAGACTATCTTAAAGAATGTGGGATTATCTCACAATTGACACCTCCCAGGACAGCACAGCTTAATGGTGTGCTAATGAGAGGGGCAATCGAACCTTGTTGGATATAGTTCGTTCCATGATGAGTCGAGCTTCACTACCAATCTCATTCTGGGGGTATGCCTTAGAGACCGCCACCCATATCCTTAATCTAGTCCCTACAAAGAAGGTTGCCAAAACACCTCATGATATGTAGACCAAAAAAGTTCCCAATCTGGACCACATCAAGATTTGGGGTTGCGAGGCTTTCGTGAGTCGTGAGTCTCACGATAAGCTTGAACCTCAAAGTTAGAGGTGTATTTTCATTGGCTACCCACATAGATCCTTTGGTTACATCTTCTACAGACCTAGTTATAATGTGGTCTTTGTAGCAAGGAGAGGAGTTTTTCGCAAGAGAGAGTTCATGAGCCAAGGAAACAGTGGGAGGCAAATTGACCTTGAAGAAATTCAAGAGTCAAGTGGTGAAGGAACCTCCAACCCTAGCAATCAACCTGAGGAGTAAACTCCTGTTGATCCGACAGAAGAGTCTGTACCTTTGAGGCGTTCCACGAGAGTTAAGAATGCATCTGAGCATTACTATGGTTTCCATATTACCACGGAAGGTGCTACACTTATCAGTGATAGCACACTGGTAAGTCTGGATGAACCTAATAGCTACACGGAAGCCATGGGTGGCCCTGAGGCTACTAAATGTAAAGAGGCTATGGATAGCGAGATACAATCCATGTATGACAATCAAGGTTGGAACTTGGTTGACAATGTACGAAGTAGTAAGACAGTTGGGTGCAAATGGATCTTCAAGAAGAAGACCGACCTGGATGGTAATATACACACTTATAAGGCGTAACTAGTTGCAAAGGGAATTTCTCAAACTTCGGTAGTTGATTATGATGAGACCTTTTCAACAGTAGCGAAGATTAAGTCTATTAGGGTTATTTTAGCCATTAATGCATTACATGATTATGAAATATGGAAAATAGATGTCAAAACCGCTTTCCTTAATGGAAAGTTGGTTGAGAATGTTTACATGAGTTAGCCAAAGGGTTTTGTTAGTACAGAGTACCTAATAGAGTGTGTAAGCTTGAGAAATCCATCTATGGGTTAAAGCAAGCACCTCGCCAATAGAATCGTTGTTTTGATGAGAAAGTCAAAGAGTTTGGCTTTTCGAGGAGTCAAGATGAATCTTGTGTATATGTCAAGGCTAGTGAGAGTATAGTTAGCTTTATGGTATTGTATGTAGATGACATACTAGACATAGGAAATGACATCCCAACTCTGCAGGAAGTGAAGTCCTGGCTTGGGAAGTGTTTCGCTATGAAGGATCTTGGAGAAGTTGCCTATATCCTAGGGATATGAATTTTGATAGAGAGGAGTAAGAGACTAATTGGACATAGTCAAAGTACCTACTTGGAGAAGGTGCTGAATAGGTTCAGCATGCATAATTCCAAGAAAGAAGAGTTACCGATCCAGAGTAACACCAGACTGAGTAAGACTCAGAGTCTAAGTAAGGAGGCTGAGATAGCAGAGATGAGTCGAGTACCATATGCTTCTGATGTAGGCTCGATCATGTATGCAATGACTTAAACTTGTCCTGATATGGCCTTTGCATTGAGCATGGTCAGTAGATATCAGGGGAACCCTGGCAAGGTTCACTGGACTGCGGTAAAGAACATTCTCAGGTACCTACAGAGGACTAAGGAATGGGTCCTTACCCTCGGTGGGAGTGATGAATTGAGAGTAGTAGGGAAAAGTGATGCTGACTTTCAGACTGATAGGGATAATTTTCTCTCTCAGTCAGGCTGACTCTTTACCTTAAACGGAGGAGCAATTTCTTTGAAAAGCTCCAAGCAGGAGAAAGTGGTTGATTCAACTTGCGAATCAGAGTATATAGCGGCAAGTGAGGCATCAAAGGAGGCTATATGGCTAAAGAACTTCATTGGAGACCCTGGAGTTATACCAGCTATAACGGAGCCTATAAAGACTTTATGTGATAGTGAAAGTGCAGTTGCCTTAGCCAAGGAACCAAGGGATCACGGAAGATCCAGAGAAATCGACAGAAAATACCATTTCATCAGACATCGAATAAACGGACTCCTCGTGGCAAAGAGAGTATCATCGGATGAGAACCCAGACGATCCCCACACGAAGGGACTAGGCAGGGTTAAGCATTTCCAACATGTGAGGCGCATAGGGCTAAAGGATGATATTAGTTTTAGTAGTTAGATAGCTTTGAAATGTGTAAAGTGTAATTGACATTTGATGATGAATAAAAGATGTGTTTATTTATGAGTGAAGTGTTGCGATCTTTTGTCAATCATTTACTATCGTTTCATGTTTGCATGTTTTGACTTCCAAAATAATTATGTTATTGCATTTCATATTATTCAAATTCTCCACAGTCGGTCATATGTTGGAAGTAGATATGAATCAAGACTGCCATGTAATTGGTTGTAGATGTCTAAGATGTTGGACATTGCAAAGTGTTTCTACAACACTCATGAGTGCTCATAAGTTCTGAGTATTGGATTCAACCCACACTCACTGGTATCACTACATGGAATTTATCTCGAGTGATCGTGAGATGGTAATATGATATAAGTCTTCAAACATAGAGATGTGACTTGTTGCCTATGAGTTGGTTATACATTGGTTGTACGAAAACGCATTGGTAACTCGATGTTATACAACGTGCCTTTGTGTATGATTCAAAAAGTAGTAGAACAAGCATATGAGGCGATGTTTATCTGTTCCTTCTTGGATTAGAAGCAATATCTGGGCCCCTTGATGCTTTCGTGTTGACCCATGTACTGGGCCCGGTCAGAACTAAGTTGATGTGTTCAATTAAGTTCTATGTCAAACAAATCAGAAATAGGAAAACAAATTGTTCGACAATAAGTAAGACATTGTTCCATGTATTTGTCCGGCTGATATCTAAAACAGAGGATTATATGATCATTTATATTAAAATGGTGTATAATCATCATCTTAGTTCCATGAGACCCTGGAAGAGATACGATTGTTGATCGGTTCATGAAGTCATTCTTACAGTTGTAGTTATTAGACTTATCCAAGTGGGAGATGTTGGATAAGGTGTCTAAGTCCATAACTTCTTTGGTATATACTTGACCCGACCCGACATGGTCCATTTGGGTTGCATCTCACCCGAACTATTTATGGATAATTTTATGAGAGTTATACACATATGTTTATTAATATATTATAAGTTATAATATATTAATATGAAGTTATGTTATTTAATTAGTATTAGTCTTAAATTAATTATGAATTAATTTAGAGATTAAAAGGAAGACTAATTAGATTATGGGCTATTGGTTTTATATAGTGTGGGCTAACACTCATTTGTTAATGGGCTAGGCTTATATGGAAGTCCATGGATCATCCATGGAGCTTTTAACCCATGGATCCTTGGAAAGGAAAGGTCATGGGTTATTAGGGTTTCACCCTAACCATGCACACTATATAAGCATGCTCATGGAGCATGAAATGGCCCCTAAGGGGTAACTAGTGAACTAGTGTGTGTGTGCTTGTGTGTGGCCGAAAATACAAGTGTGTATACCCTCTCAAAGTTTTCCAAGAGTTTGTGGTGTTTTGTGATTCCATTTGAGGCATTCACACTATTGGTGCTTGGCCCTCAAACTCCTTAGGAATTGAACTCATCATCAAAAGGTATGTAATCTCATCTAATTCTTTTATGTTTAAAAGTACCCCATGCCGTGTTAGATAGGTTGTGAACCTTGGAAAAATTATTATTTTGCATGCATTTAGACAAACATAGATCCAAGGTTTATTAGTGTTGCATGCACACTTAGGAAGTGTTAGATTGCTCAAAACCCAACAGTGGTATTAGAGCCTAGGCTTGCTTGTTTGAATACTTGATGCAAATTGCTGAAAATCGAAGATTTTATGCTGTCTGCACAGCTGACTCGCCGAGTCCATGAAGGGACTCGACGAGTCCAAGGCAAAACTCATCCAACTCGGCAAGTTGGTTCATGCACTCGACGAGTTGGACCCCCAGACAGCATATCTTCGAGTTTTTGTGCTGGAATTGGTCTAGAATCATTACCTTAAACTGTTTTGGACTCATAAAACCTGTTTTGATGTGGTAATGATGATGGTGGACCAATTTCAAAGTTATAATCAAAATTTCAATGTTATATGTGTTCATGTGATTCTTGAAATTGTTGATGTGGATGTTCATGTTCATATGAGTTTTTTTAGATCATAGGAATTATTTGCAAATTGTTTGTTAGTTAATTCTTGATCTTAATGTGTTTTAATGGAATTCTTAATTTGTCCTCAAGTTATGGAATTCCAAAAGTTTTTTCTTTTAAATGTTTTTTAAGAAGTCATAAGTTACTTTTTCTTGAAGAGTTTTTCCCATAAATGTTTTATGGACTCCATAACTTGTCCTCAAGTTATGGATTTCCAAGAGACTCTTCATTAAAAGCTTGAAAACACTTAATTAAAACTCATAAGTTATGAATATCCAAAAGTTTATGAATTGTTCAAAACTTGCCCTCAAGTTTTGGAATTTGTAAAGTCTCACACAAACTTTAATTCCATACCCTAGAAGTTTTAAAAGTTAAAATTCTACCCTTATACTATTATAAGATTAATGGTTAATTATTATATATATATATGTATAAGAACAAGTCGTTTTACCGTTAGTAGGCCTCATTCACGAAGTCGGTCTATAAGGTGGGTATAAGGTTGTTGCCTATAAAATGGCGACTTAATGGGTGTCCACTCTCACCCACCGCTTGCTTGATCGGTGGAGGGTCGTTAGCCGAACGGGTAGGACAATGACTTTAAATTCTCATTAAAAGTATAATGATTATTATAAAGTAACTAAATATTTTATTTAATTCCCAATCTTAGTTACTTTAGGAAAAATGTGAATTTGGTGCTAGCCCATGGAATTCACACTTTGTACCTTACCAAGTCGTTGGTGGAGCGTGTGTGGTTAACCGGCACACTAACTTGGACTAGTAAGGATCACGAAGGGTGACTTAATGTTTTTCAAAGATCAATGGAGCGTGTGTGGTTAACCGGCACATTGATTAGGTGATAATATTAAGGGTACCAAGTGAATTGGTATGGTTATTCACACCTTGTTTTGTGATCCTCGGCATCCCAGTCACAAAATTTGAGAGGGCACACTCGAGATTGAAACATGCCATTGAAAAGTTCAATGAATCTCAAAAGATCTAGGAATTTCAAATCCAATTAAAACCTAATAAATTATTTCGTTTTTCATGGTGGAAATTGGTGAATCGTCATTCGCCTACCTTCAAATATTTTATAGCTTGGATTACGGCATCCCTCTTCCAAATTATAAAATATTGTGTTGGGTCCTAGCCTTAATATTTCATATTGGGTGTTATATTAAGGATTTTGAATCAACTAACTTGATTTTCTCCCATTATAGATGTCTGGTTCAGACAACTATGATCTTCCCAAATCTCTTGAAGATGGTGTCCCTCAGCATCATGCTTCACTTCCTCCACTTCTCCAATTATTCTCCCTCACCCACAAGTTCTTGAAAAGTTTAAAGTCACTCAATCCCTATTGGCAAGCATTGTCTATGTGTGCTTACATCTTGCAGATAAAGTCACATATTGACAAGCCGGGAGAGTTGGGTGTCAAAGTCTCATGAAAGTTGGATGTTCAATCACTTTCTTAGTAACATAGTGAGTCTCTTTGGGACTACTATGAGACGGACTATGACATGGCCCTTAATGATGTTATCTATTTGCTTGGTGTTGTGGAATCAGCAATGATTTGGAACACCAGTAAAGCAAATTTGATTAAAAGAACAACTTCCCAAGTCTTAAATGGACATTGACAATGGTAGCATTGGATATCTAGAAAAGGATTTCTCTTCCCAATGGAAAGGGATCAGCCATAGTCAACTCGGTTGACCAAATGGTAAAGAGAAAGGCTAAGTCTGAGATAGTCTCATGTGCCATTACCAAAGGGTCCATGTGTTTTGTTGCCAAAGGAAGGGGCATTGGTTGCGAAGCTGCCCTATTCACCTAAAAGGTCATAAGGTTGATCAAGTCAAGAGGTTTGACTCCACTTGGGGTAAAGTCCACTTTTTAACTCTATTAAGTTCCTATTTGGAGATTCTTATTACATAATGTGAATAGGTCACATGCTGATGTTTTTAAGAATCAAAGAAAATATAGGAAGCTTAAAGTAAGTATATGTTGATTCTGATTGCGAAGGTGGGTTTCGATCGCATGGTTCGGTAATCAGAATTTTGAGTTGTTGCTTAAGAGTTATAATATATTGCTTATGAATAGATAACAACAGGTTTTCATGTGGATTGTAAGGATAAGTTTTTCCGCAAAGTTTTTAAAAAAAAAAGAAAAAAAAAGGTTTTAATTTTATTTATTTTAAAAATATCGTTACAATGGCATCTGTGGAAAATTGTTGCTTATATGTTTCCAGTAATAGCAATATTGGAAAGTGGATTGGATTCTTTCATTTATGGTAGTGTCTGAATTTACCAAATGAAGAAAGTTTTTCATCACCCAAGTTTCAATTGGACAGAAACTTGGAATCATACAAGTTGTATTGTATGATGAATGCGAATTTTCATCTTTGAAAATTAAGACTGATTCTTTTATCACATGTATATGTGAGTCAATTGAAGGACTAAGGAATTAGGTACACTGGGTGTGCGCTGGTTAAGGTCCACCACAAAGATTGATTTGTCATGATTTACTAAAGATTGGTAAATATGATTATGCTTATAAGGTTAAGTATAATTCTGTAACATTGGAAAGGTTACAATGTATGACAAAACAAATGAGAAGAATCAAATTAGGCAAAAAGATAAAAGTTTCTCAAATCTGAAAGGATGGGAGAGTACTTTAGTATCGTATTTCATGATCATCTTAATGATTATGAAACCATATCACAAATTCATACTCTAAGGACGTCTTAGTGCATCGTTATGTCTAAGAAGAGAGGTCATGAATTGTTGAATTGGTTAAGATCGAGAAGATGAGTAATACTTCGTTCCAAAACAATTCTTAGAGTCATACTCCAAGATTGTAACTTTGAGTGACATAAAGGAAGATTTATTAACACTAGTCAAATGTAAGAGTAAAATGTTTTCTACTGTTGTACATTTGAGATTGGTAAGTTGTGATGTCTTGGATGAGACAAAGACCAACTAAGACCAATTGTGTGAAGTGTTAGTCTTGATAAGAATCCGCACTATCCCTTGAATATTTGTTTTGTCAAGGAATGGTTCTTGACTGGGGAAACATATATGTCAAGGGGACAGTGGGAGCCTTAAAGATCCCGAAAGAGTTTCAAGATTTAATCAAGTGTAAAACCTGTAATTTATCACTAGCACACGACTTAAGGTTTGCAACTTATCGTGTTGACATAATTCTTGTGTCTGTACCTACTTCAAATAAGTTGAATTTGCATGTGAGTTATCAGAGTTCAACTTGGAAGCATTGGTGGGCCTTGTGCTGCCAAGGTGACAAGAAACTAAAATCGAACAAGTTTAAACCATGTAAGGCTGAATTTGTCACTAATCTTATCTTGTGATTATGGTTTTGACAAATTCACATGGATAGCAACTCATACACTATAAAATCTAAGTGTCATAAGGTTTCTCTCCGATTCATGAAAATGATGGTGAGGAAACGCTTTCACTAAGTAGATTTTACGTAGATATCAATTGTGTTATTTGCATTTTCAAAAGTCGTTAGTGGAGCGCGTGTGGTTAACTGGCACACTAACATGGACTTGTGAGAAATGGCAAATGCCTAAGCAATTAAGACTATGATTACGGTATCCCTTTTCATAGTTCTTAAAATTGTTTAGACACACATGTGAGCTATCTAAGAAAGGGTGTATGAATCTAAATTTCAGAAGTCCAGCAAATTTCTGGAAATATGTCAGAGCTAGTGGGAGCATCAGAGTTATGCTGATAATCATCATGTTAGTGGGAGCATGATTATTACGTTTAGTGTTGCAAGTTAGCAATGTTAATTATAGAAAACAAAGTTTCAATTCGTGAAGTTGCAGGGGTTGAAAAGTTGTTTTGCTATAATTAAGGGAGAGGAAATTATACTTCATTTCAATTCTAAAGCTTAGATTGAGATTTTAATCATCTTTAGTCAAGAATATATATATATATATATATATATATATATATATATATATATATATATATATATATATATATATATATATATATATATATATATGAATTTTATGTTGGAATGGTTCAACTTGAAGAAATTCTATATATTGCGTTTTCAAAATTCGATTATGATTACAGCATCCCTCTTCATAGTTAAATTTTGAAAAACATGGCAAATAAAAAAAATATTGTAGCAAAAGACTGGTCTGGTATCATGTCTTTATGTCAAACATCATGAATCGTGTCTCATATGCTTCGGATATAGGATCGATTGCATGTGCTATAATATTCATCTTTTCTAAATTTTCCAAATGCTTAAGGCATTGAGAAGGGAAAATTCTAGAACTGGATATGACTAAAGTGATTAAGCAATTGTCGAGGACAAATCTGAGGTTCGCCAAAGATGGGTTGCTCAGGGAAAGTTGGAAGTATGATGTAAGTTGTCGGAAAGGACCATATTGACATATTCTGAAAAGAAGTAACTCTTGTTTGGAAGTGATAGTCAAAATGGGACTATGGAAATGTCTCCATAGGTGGAAGTTATTCAATCTATGTAAGATTAGAAAACCTTAATGCAAGAAGGATGTTCAAAGCAATGTACTTTGAATATGAGACTTCCGTTCCATAGAAGTTGACCTTCTTTGGAATACTCTGTAATGACTGGTGACAAGGTTTTGGTGACTTTGTGCATAATCATTACAAGAGGAACATTGCATAAAAGTTTAAAATTTAACAATTTTTTTGGTAAATGATAGGAATCGGGGATTCTCACATTTACAACAAGGATTTGGGATTGTGAAATGAGTATCATTGGAATCATGTGCAATTGATCTACATCACAATGTAAGGATCATAGACAAACATAGTGTGCATACTTGGAGTATGGCATAACTATTGTTTTAGAAAAACAAAGTGTACATGCCAGGAGCATGGGACGACTGTTGTTTTTATTCAAGTCTTAAGTTGATTATTTGAAACAATATACAATGAATAATGTGTAATCAATATGGTGATAAATAAAAGATGGTTCTATTTATATTCAAAAGGGTTCTAAGACCATATTGGATTCGATTATTATTGTGTTTCACTTTGCATGTTTTGACATCCAAAATAGCTAGGTTATTCTTTCCGAATGACTATGTTATTTAAACACTCCATAGTCGTTCATATGTTGGAAGTAGGTATGAATCAAGACTGTCATGAATCGAGTTTGTAGATGGCTAAATGGGTTTAGTCATAGCAATGGTTGCTACAACATTCATGAGTGCTCATAAGTTATGAGTATTGGAATAAACCCACGCTCACTTGTATCACTTCATGGAATTTATCTCGAGTGATCGTGAGACGGTAATATCATATAAATCTTCAAACCTAGAGATATAAGTTGTTACCTATGAGTTGGTTGTGCATTGATTGCACATAAACGCATCAGTAACTTGATGTTATAAAACGTGCCTTTGTGTACAATTCAACAAGTAGTAGAACAAGCATATGAGTCGAAGTTTATCTGTTCCTTCTAGAAATAGAAGCGATGTTGTGACCTATGTACCGGCCGGTCAGAACTAAATTGATGTGTTCGATTAAGTTCTTTGTCAAACAAATCGGAAAACCGGGAAACAAACTGTTGGACAATAAGTACGATGTTGTTCCATGTATTTTTCCGGCTGGTATCATGACAACAGAGGATTTTATGATCACTTATCTAAAATGGCGCTTCATAGTTCAACAGAGTTTTCAAGAGCTACGATTGCTGGTTGGTTCCTGAAGTAACATACGCAAATATAGTTATTAGACTTATCCAAGTGGGAGTCTGTTGGATAAGGTGTCTAAGTCCATAACTTATTTGGTATATACTTGACCCAACCCGGCATGGTCCATTTGGGTTGCATCTCACCCGAACTATTTATGGATAATTTTATGAGTGTTATACACATATGTTTATTAATATATTATAAGTTATAATATATTAATATGAAGTTATGTTATTTAATTAGTATTAGTCTTAAATTAATTATGAATTAATTTAGAGATTAGAAGGAAGACTAATTAGATTATGGGCTATTTGTTTTATATAGTGTGGGCTAACACTCATTTGTTAATGGGCTAGGCTTATATGGAAGTCCATGGATGATCCATGGAGCTTTTAACCCATGGATCCTTGGAAAGGAAAGGTCATGGGTTATTAGGGTTTCACCCTAACCATGCACACCATATAAGCATGCTCATGGAGCATGAAATGGCCCCTAAGGGGTAACTAGTGAACTAGTGTGTGTGTGTGCTTGTGTGTGGCCGAAAATACAAGTGTGTATACTCTCTCAAAGTTTTCCAAGAGTTTGTGGTGTTTTGTGATTCCATTTGAGGCATTCACACTATTGGTGCTTGGCCCTCAAACTCCTTAGGAATTGAACTCATCATCAAAAGGTATGTAATCTCATCTAATTCTTTTATGTTTAAAAGTACCCCATGCCATGTTAGATAGGTTATGAACCTTGGAAAAATTATTATTTTGCATGTATTTAGACAAGCATAGATCCAAGGTTTATTAGGGTTGCATGCACACTTAGGAAGTGTTAGATTGCTCAAAACCCAACAGGAGACTGTTGGATTAGGTGTCTAAGTTCATAACTACTCCTGAAATGTACTTGACCTGGTTAGCATGGTCCATTCGGGTTGCATGGCATTGCAACACTTGGATAAACTAAATGAGAGAAAGGACACTTAAGGATTATTAATATATTATAAGTTCTAATATATTAATAATATTAATTAATTAGTATTGATCAAAAAATTTATTTGTAATTAATTAAGTGATAAAAAAGAGACTAATTAAATATATGGGGTTGATTGTGTAAATCATATATTTTTGTATAATGGGTTAATGATCCATGGTTTGTATGGATTGGGCTAAAACCCATAAGGAGATCAATGGATAGTCCATGGATGTTACAAACCCATGGATCATGGAATATGGAAAGCCATGAAAATTACAGTTTACATGGTGTAACCCGACTTGTGCCACAACTATATAACGACCCCTAGACTAGCAAAATCGGACTTATACAAGCAAGAAAAAGGGCTAACCCATTTTGAGGTCTTACTGAACTTCTCTCAAGGTTATTCCAAGTGTTGTGGTGTTGTGTGAGACATTTGAGGCTGAGGTGCTAGGCTCACAAGGTTCTCAAGGAATCCTAACAACAAAAAGGTATGTTCTTCTTCTAGCATTTATGTTTAAAAGTTCCCCATGCTATGCTACATAGGTTAAGAACCTTGGAAAACAATTTTGTGTGTATCTTAGTAAAACATAGATCCAAGGTTTCTAGGGTGGCATGTACACCTTAGGAGTGTTAGAATACTCAAAACCCTTTAGAAGTAGTCGGAGATGTCGATAACTGCATCAAGATGCTTGTATGCATCTTCATAATCCTTTCCGGTGAAAGGAATCTCCTTCAATGCAACAAGGATGTGCCACTTAAGTTCAAACATGGTAGTGGCGGGTATGGAGCGTTGCACAACCCCAGACCGGTCTCATCATGAATCCTCTTTTTTATGCCTCCATATAGAGGTCGGCAATGTCGGCCATGGTGTTGTCGAGTTCTTCTTTGTGATCACTCTCTTCAAAATCGGTAACACTTTCCTCCTTCTTGATCTCATACTCGATGTCTAGTTTCGTGTTGCTAGATTCCCCCATTTTCTTTCCCTTCTTCTTGCCAAAAACCGATCTAAGACTTTTGAAAGACGACTTCTTCGGAGTATCTTCTTCGGTCTTGTCCTTATTCTTGCGAAACGATGATTCCAGGTTTTCATGTGGTGGAATAAAGGATGGATTTGATCCACGGGTCATAAACAATCTGCACAAGACAGAAAAAAACACGCGTAAAAAGAACAAAATAAACTTAAAAACGAAACTGGAAAATTGCCTTGCAGTCGTCGAGTCGGTGTGAATGGACTCGGCGAGTTCAAGGGTAAAACAGAAAAAAAAATTCTAAAAGAAAAGAAACTAAAACTTAAATCTTATTAAAACTTTTCCTAAAGCAGTGACTTTGTGCAAGAAAATCTTACACAAAGGATCGATAACACTAGCAATTAAAATTAATTTTAGAACCGTTCCCTGGAAATGGCGGCCAAAAAAAGTTGATGTGTGTGGAATGCACTAGTTTTAATCCTACTTTTTAATATAAATTAGACACACAAAAGGCAATGTACCTGCCAATTGGTGGTATAGTTTAGCAAGCGGGGTATCGGCACAGGGAACGACAATTAAGCTAATTACTAATGTTATCTAAAAAAACAATACAAGAAAGGGTTTTATCAAGTTTTGCAAGACTAGTAACTTAAGTACTTAACTAATACTCAACTAAGCAACTAACATCTAAGCAAACGAAAATCAACTAAATTCAATAATGGAAAAGACTTCTGTTTAGGTTTTGAATCACTTTTTCTATGGTTGATTTTATGACAGTGCAATGGATTAATTGGCATTGGCTAGTGATTAGTGTGATTAGGTTCACGTTCGCTATTACTAATCCTTAGAAAACAGATTAATTTAAATAGTGGCCAAGTGGTTAAACTAATAGATTTCCTAGTTTGTTGATCTGGTTTAAGTAAAACTTGTAGTAGCTAATCAAATTGTTTATTCAATTAACCTCTTGTTGATGGTTCGTCACACAAGCTCACACATTAATTTACTTATTTTCTAATTATCCCTAGTTTCATGTTCGCTATTCCTAGGCATATGACAATGTTTTCACACAAATCATATGAGATTAGAAATTAAGAGATGTTCATACAACTTAATATGTCGGTTAATTAACAAAAAATAGTTGTAATTAACACATATGGTTCTTTAACAAGCTTAACAAAACAAAATTACCAAATTAAATTAATCCAATCATAAAATCAAGCCATATTCATAAAGTCATATATCCTAAACAAATGTTATGAGTTTTTGGCTCATAATTAAAGCAGAAAACAACTCAAAAACGAAATCAATTGATGCAAACATGGTTTAAACAAAAGATTAAGTAAATAGTACACTTAAATTGCGTTGATCTCCCCATAATCGAATGCTTAGACTCAATATTAAAGTTCCAGAGCTCCAACAGCAACTTGAATCGCAAATTAAACTTCAAGGGTTCCAGAGAGAAGTCCCAAATTCATGAATTAAAGCCCTTTATAGAGTTTCTAAAAGCAGGGGCTACTCGTCGAGTCCATAGACCGACTCGATGATTCCCCCACTTAAAATCCATATACGTTAAGGAATATTATTTGTTTGCAAATCTTCGAACCTACTCGGCAAGTAGGCACCCAACTCCCCGAGTCCTTCAGTTTTTTTTCTTTCTTTTCTTCTTTCTTTAATTCCCAAGCTTCCTATCGCTTTTTCTGCTTCCTTTTGCTTCTGTGCTCATCTTTTAGGCTACAAATATATTTTAAACATATCTAAATACCTTTTGTTCATAATTTACAATAAAATAGCCAAAAAGTATTAAGATTTAACGCAAAACATATGACTAATTATGCACATATCAAAGGTGCAAGACCCCGGTTTGCTGGGGGAGGTCAGGCATCAAGTCATGGAGAGTATAGAGGTTGTACTCAACACTACTAAGTTGATTTAGCAGGTGTGCGACAGGTTGCGAGTCACGCAAAGCCGACAGAATAGTTATGTAGATCGACGACGCTCGGACCTTGAGTTTTAGGTAGGAGACTTGATTTTTCTGAAGGTATCACCTTGGAAAGGTGTCATCCGATTTCGAAAGTGGGGAAAGCTGGGCCCTGGATACATTGGATGTTTTAGGATTTCGGCCAAGTGGGAAAGGTTGCATACCGGTTGGATTTGCATAATGAGTTCATCCAGATCCATAACACATTCCATGTGTCTCAGCTTCGAAAGCGTATGGTTGATGAGTCCGTAATTGTTCCTCTGGATGAGACTTAGGTTGATGGTCGCCTGGATTATGTTGAGAGACCGGCAAAGATCTTAGATCGAAAGATGAAGGCCCTGCATGAAGCGGGAGATCGCTTGGTTTCTGGAGCGGTGCTTGACCTACAGGAAGGTCAAGGCCAAACATCAGCGACGTCATAGCAAGGTTCAGTCACTACCCATTCATATGTGGAAGTGGGAAGAGATCATCATAAACTTCATCACGAAGTTACCGAGTACGACGAGGGGTGTGGATGCCATATGGGTTACTATAGATAGACCAACGAAGACTGCCCACTTTATTTCGATCTCCGAGAGCATCTCTGCTGAGAAATTAGCAGATATTGTATTTCATATTATTCAAATTATCCACGGTCAGTCATATGTTGGAAGAAGATATAAATCAAGATTGTCATGTAGTTGGTTGTAGATGTCTAAGATGTTGGACATTGCAAAGTGTTGCTACAACACTCATACGTGCTCATATGTTCTGAGTATTGGATTCAACCCACACTCACTGGTATCACTTCATGGAATTTTATCTCGAGTGATCGTGAGACTGTAATATGATATAAGTCTTCAAACTTAGAGATATGAATTGTTACCTATGAGTTGGTTATACATTGATTGTACGAAAACGCATTGGTAACTCGATGTTATAAAACGTGCCTTTTTGTATGATTCAAAAAGTAGTAGAAAAAGCATATGAGGCGAAGTTTATCTGTTCCTTCTTAGATTAGAAACAATATCTGGGCCCCTTGATGATTTTGTGTTGACCCATGTACCGGGCCCGATCAGAACTAAGTTGATGTGTTCAATTAAGTTATATGACAAACAAATCAAAAATCCGGAAACAAACTGTTGGACAATAAGTAAAACATTGTTCCATATATTTGTCCGTTAAATATATAAAATAGAGGATTATATGATCACTTATCTTAAAATGGCGTATCATCGTCATCTCAGTTTCGCGAGACCTTGAAAGAGTTACGATTGTTGATCGGTTCCTGAAGTCATTCTTGCAGTTATACTTATTAGACTTATCCAAGTGGGAGACTGTTGGATTAGGTGTCTAAGTTCATAACTATTCCTGGAATGTTCTTGACCTGGTTAGCATGATCCATTTGGGTTGCATGGCATTGCAACACTTAGATAGACTAAATGAGAGAAAGGACACTTAAGGATTACTAATATATTATAAGTTCTAATATATTAATAATATTATTTAATTAGCATTTATCAAATAATTAATTTGGAATTAATTAAGTGATCAAAAAGAGACTAATTAAATATATGGGGTTGATTGTGTAAATCATTTATTCTTGTATAGTGGGCTAATGATCCATGGTTTGTATGGATTGGGCTAAAACCCGTAAGGTTCTCCATGGATAGTCCATGGAGGTTACAAACCAATGGATCATGGAATATGGAAAGCCATGACAATTAGGGTTTACATGGTGTAACCCGACTTGTGCCACAACTATATAAAGTCCCCTAGACTAGCAAAATCGGACTTATACAAGCAAGAAAGAGGGCTAGCCCATTTTGAGGTGTTAGTGAACTTCTCTCAAGTTTATTCCAAGTGTTTTGGTGTTGTGTGAGACATTTGAGGCCTCACACCTGAGGTGCAAGGCTCACAAGTTTCTCAAGGATTCCAAACAACAAAAAGGTATGTTCTTCTTCTAGCATTTATGTTTAAAATTTCCCCATGCTATGCTAGATAGGTTATGAACCTTAGAAAACAATTTTGCATGTATATCAGTAACACATAGATGCAAGGTTTCTAGGGTTTCATGTACACCTTAGGAGTGTTAGAATGCTCAAAACCCTTTAGAAGTAGTCGGGGATGTCGTTAACTTCATCAAGATGCTTGTATGCATCTTCATAATCCTTTCCGGTGAAGGGAATCTCCTTCAATGCAGTAAGGATGTGCCCCTTAAGTTCAAACGTGGCAGTGGCGGGTATGGAGGGTTGCACAAGACCCGGACCGGTGTCGTCTCGAATCCTATTTTTGTATGCGTCCATCGAGAGGTCGGCAATGTCAGCCATAGTGTTGTCGGGTTCTTCTTCGCGATCACTCTCTTCAAAAATAGTAACACTTCCCTCCTTCTTGGTCTCATACTTGGTGTCTTCTTTCGTGTTGCTGGATTCCCCCACTTTCTTCCTTTCTTCTTGCCAAAAACCGATCTAAGACTCTTGAAAGGTGACTTCTTTGGAGTATCTTCTTCAGTCTTGTCGTTATTCTTACGAAATGATGATTCAAGGTTTTCAAGTGGTGGAATCAAGGATGAATTTGATCCACGGATCATAAACAATCTGCAAAAGACAAAAAAAACACGCGTAAAAAGAAAAAAACAAGTTAAAAAATGAAACTCAAAAATTGCCTTGCACTCGTCGAGTCTGTGTAAATGGACTCGGCGAGTTCTAGGGTAAAACAGCAAAAAAAAAAAAAACATAAAATGAAAATTCTAAAAGAAAAGAAACTAAAACTTAAATCTAATTAAAACTTTTCCTAAAGCAGTAACTTTGTGCTAGAAAATCTTACACAAAGGATCGATAACACTAGGAATTAAAATTAATTTTAGATCCGTTCCCTGGCAACGACAGCCAAAAAAACTTGATGTATGTGGAATGCACTCGTTTTAATCCTACTTTTTAATATAAATTAGACACACAAAAGGCAATGTACCTGTCAATTGGTGGTATAGTTTAGCAAGCTGGGTATCGGCACAAGGAACGTCAATTAAGCCAATTAATAAAATTATCTAAAAAACAATAAAAGAAAGGGTTTTCTCTAGTTTTGCAAGACTACAAACTTAAGTACTTAACTAATACTCAACTAAGGAACTAACATCCAAGCAAACGAAAATCAACTAAATTCAATAATGGAAAAGACTTCTGTTTAGGTTTTGAATCACTTTTTCTATGGTTGATTTTATGAAAAGTGCAATGGATTAATTGGCATTGGCTAGCGAGTAGTGTGATTAGGTTCACGTTCGCTATTACTAATCCTTAGAAAACAGATTAATTTAAATAGTGGCCAAGTGGTTAAACTAATAGATTTCCTATTTTGTTGATCCGGGTTAAGTAAAACTTGTAGTAGCTAATCAAATTGCTTATTCAATTAACCTCTTGTTGATGGTTCGTCACACAAGCTCACACATTAATTTACTTATTTTTCTAATTAACCCTAGTTTCGTGTTCGCTATTCCTAGGCAGATAACAATGTTTTCACACAAATCATATGAGATTAGAAATTAAGAGACGTTCATACAACTTAATATTTTGGTCAATTAACAGAAAATAGTTGTAATTAACACATATGGTTCTTTAACAAGCTTAACAAAACAAAATTACCAAATTAAATTAATCCAATCATAAAATCAAGCCATATTCATAAATTCATATATCCTAAACAAAAGTTATGAGTTTTTGGCTCATAATTAAAGCAGAAAACAACTCAAAAACAAAATCAATTGATGCAAACATGTTTTAAACAAAAGATTAAGTAAAGAGTACACTTGAATTGCCTTCAAGTTCCAGAGCTCCAACAACAACTCTAATCGCAAAGTAACCTTCAATGGTTCCAGAGAGATGTCCCAAATTTGTAAATTAAAGCCGTTTATATAGTTACTGAAAGTAGGGGCTACTCGTCGAGTCCATAGACCGACTCGACGAGTCTCCCACTTAAAATCCATATATGTTAAGGAATCTTATTTGTTCGCGAATCATCGAACCTACTCGGCGATTAGGCACCCAACTCCCCGAGTTCTTCAGGTTTTTTTTCTTTCTTTAATTCCCAAGTTTCCTATCACTTTTTCTTCTTCCGTTTGCTTATGTTCTCATCTTTTAGGCTACAAATACATTTTAAACATATCTAAATACCTTTTTTTTTTCATAATTTGCAATAAAATAGCCAAAAAGTATTAAGATTTAACACAAAACATATGACTAATTATGCACATATCAAAGGTGCAAGACCCCGGTTTGTTAGGGGAGGTCAGACATCAAGTCATGGAGAATATATAGGTTGTACTCAAGACTACCAACTTGATTTAGCAGGTGTGCGACAGGTTCCGAGTCATGCAAAGTAGACAGAATAGTTATGCAGATCGACGACACTCGGACCATGAGTTTTAGGTAGGAGACTTGATTTTTCTGAAGGTATCACCTTGGAAAGGTGTCATCCGATTTCGGAAGTGGGGCAAGCTGGGCCCCGGATTCATTGGATGTTTTTGCATTTCGGCCAAGTGGGAAAGGTTGCATACCGGCTGGATTATCATGATGAGCTCATCTAGATTCATAACACATTCCATGTGTCTCAACTTCAAAAGTGTATGGGTGATGAGTCCGTAATTGTTCCTCTAGATGATATTTAGGTTGATGGTCGCCTGGATTTTTGTGAGAGAGCGGCAGAGATCTTAGATTAGAAGACGAAGGCCCTGCATGAATCGGGAGATCGCTTGGTTTGTGGAGCGGTGCTTGACCTACAGGAAGGTCAAGGCCAAACATCAGCGGCCTTATGGCAAGGTTCAGCCACTACCCATTACTATGTGGAAGTGGGAAGAGATCACCATGGACTTCATCATGAAGTTACCGAGGACGGCGAGGGGTATGGATGCCATATGGGTTATTATGGATAGACCGAAGAAGACTGCCCACTTTATTTTGATCTCCGAGAGCATCTCTGCTGAGAAATTAGCAGATATTTATGTGCGCGAGCATCTCCAAAATGGAGCTTAATTGAGAAGAAGAAGTTAGTGAGAAAGCTTAGGAGTGGCATTGTGTTCCAATAATTTGTAACTAGATCACCTTGAAGAGCTTTTGGTGATATAAACTCTTGATCTTGCCATCTTATTCATTAGATCTAGCTAGGGTTTTCCATATTGTCCCTTTAGTTGGTTTTTAGACCTGCTCTTGAGAGTTGAGCAAGTCCAAAGACTAAAATGGTTAGATCTCAGCTTTGTGAGCATGCTAGATGGATAAAGGTGCTAGCTTGAAGGGTATCTAGACTCCATGCATGAGTTTGAAGCTTTATATGAAGTCCTAATATGAAGAATGAAGTTTTGAAGTCCCATATAGCATGAAAGGGCATAAAGTTGCTAGCTTTATGCCCTACGACGTCTTAATGAACTCAAATCTGATATTGGATGTTTGAACATGAAGTATTAAGCACATAATGGAAGTAGGTGCTTAATCTACTTGTACGTTGGACGAAATTTAGTGTACGCAACGTGTACAACTCAGGGACTCAGTACGCTGCACGTACAAGGATGGTATGCAAGCCGTACGCACTCGGATGGGTTTGCACTCATTTTGGGCTTGTAAACCATTTGGGCCTTAATCAGTCATTGAGCCTGGTCATGTTTTGAGTTAGTGGTTCAATTTATCTGTTTTCAGTCATGGTTGCTGTGGTTGGGCTTTATGATGGGTTTTGAGCATTCTAACACTTCCTAAGTGTACATGCAACCCTAATAAACCCTGGTTCTATGTTTGACTAAGATACATGCAAATAATTATTTTCCAAGGTTCTTATCCTATCTAGTATGGCATAGGGATCTTGAATCAAATAAAGCAAGTAAAATTACTTACCTTGTAGTTGTAGTTGATTGCTTGTAGTTTTAGAGCCTAGCATCAATAGTGTGGATGCCTCAAATGGAAATCACAGATCACCACAAACTTTGGAACCTTGAGAGAATAGTCACAACTATCTTGAAATCGGCCCTCTACTTTACTCACCACAACTAGTGTGATTTCAAGAACCAAAGCCTCCTTTATATAGTGTGGTGGATTAGGGTTACATCCATGTAAACCCTAATACCCATGTCTCTTCATTTTCATGAGATCCATGGGTTAAAGCTCTATGGAGTATCCATGGACTTTCTATGCAAGCCTAGCCCATTCCAAATAAGCATTAGCCCACACTATATAAATATAAGAGCCCATATTTAATTAGTAATACTTTTGATCTCTAAATTAATCCTAGATTAATTATAGATCAATACTAATTAAATAATATGATCTTATATTAATATATTAGAACTTATAATATATTAATAAATCATAACTTATACTATTCTCAAAAGATTATCCATAAATTATTCGGGTGAAGTGCAACCCAAATGGACCATGCCGGGTTGGGTCAAGTACATACCAAATCTAGTTATGGACTTAGAAACTATATCCAACAGTCTCCCACATGGATAAGTCTAATAACTATAGTTGCAAGTATGACTTCAGGAACCGATCAACAATCGTAGCTCTTTAAACTCTGTTGAACTAGAACGCGCCATTTTAAATAAGTGACCATATAATCCTCTGTTCTAGATATCATCTAGACAAATACATGGAACATGGTCTTAATTATTGTCCAACATTTGTTTCCCGATTTCCGATTTGTTTGACATGGAACTTAACTGAACACATCAATTTAGTTCTGACCGGGCCCGGTACATAGGTCAAAACAAAATCATCGAGGGGCCCAGATATCGCTTTTAATACTAGAAGGAACAGATAAACTTCGACTCATATGTTTGCTGTTGGGTCAATATTATGGTTTATACTTTGTTTTTCTAGGAAATTGTATTTTTATGTAATATCTTATGTGTTTACGGTCAAGTTTAGGGAGATGTTTACGGACTTAAACCCTGTTTATGGCCCATGTTTACCCGACCCATATTCTCATGTATATATATAGGGGTGAGGGGTGTGAGGACAAGAGTGATGAACGAGAGAAGAGAGAAACGGGAGATTATGTGTATGTGTGTGAATCTCACGTAAAGGAGCATCATTCCAATCTATTCAATACATTGAAGATTCATATTATTTTTCTTCTCCTTCTCTTCTACTTGATCTGACATCATCCGTTTGATAGGGATTCTGCACCATCAAACGGATCTGATTGATACACAAGCATTTTTGGGGACTTACAATTAGTATTAGAGCTTGGTTGTATCATTTAATATTTCCAGATCTGGAGCCGATCTGATCTTATTTTGAAGAGATTTTTGCGTTTTTAGATAGATCTCGCAAAATTAAGGGGAGTTTGTTCTTCGCGTTTTTTTTTCTAAAAACGAGTTTTTGATCGAGTTTTGGAGCAAAGAAAAGGTGAAAAAACGTTGTTTTTCGTCAAGAATAGCGATTTCTGGAGAGTTTATGGTCTTTGAAGGGTTTACTGGCTGGAGTTTACGGCCGGAAACGTGTTCACGGCCGGAAAGAGGTCGCCAGAGTTTGCGACCGGAAACTGGTCGCCGGCGGTTTGCGGTTCGACTTGGTGATTAGCTCGGCTTGGATCGCGCTTGCTCGGTTCAGCTACAGGCACGCCTCAATAAAAAATAGGAAACGACTTGCAGATCCCAGGGCTCGAACCTGCGACCTCCGGTTCAGCAACCCGACGCTTCACTAACTGCACCAGCAACAACTTTGTTCCTTCCCTCCCATATTTTAAACTTAAACACTCCCTAGCGCTTCCAACTTTCGCATTCTTGTCATTTTCAGCCCAAAACTTATTTTTCTTTAATTTTAAATTCCTTTTTCAAACCAAAATTTATAGTTTTTAAATTTTGACTTTTATTTTTGACTTTTTACTTAAAATTTTGTCTTTGACTTTTAAAATTTGATCTTTGACTTTAAAAACTTCGACTTTCTCATTTGACTTTTAAATTTTCAAATTTAGCTTTTCGGTTTGACTTTTAAGTTTGACTTTTCAAGTTTGACTTTTTAAATTTGAGTTTTAAGGTTGACTTTTGAGGTTTCTATTCAAAGGGCGTTTTTAAATTTAAGTTTGACTTCTAGTTGTGCTTTACGAGGGAATTGAAAAACATGAAAGAGAGTCGTCAGGAGATTTTAAGACAAAATTTCAAGATGTTCGATTATATTCCTGGAGAGACCCTGGAAGCTCAGTTGCAGCGATTTACCACACTCTCTACTGAGATGAATATAGCTGGGATCGTCTTGACCAAATCTGAGATAAACAAAAAGCTGCTGAATGCACTTCTAAAATCATGGGATATGGACGAGGCTGACATCAAAAAGACAAAAGATCTCAATCGTCTTAGTCTGACTTATATAATTGAAGAACTTAATGCTTTGAATTGTCGAAAAACAATGAGTTCCACAAACCTCCCGGTCAATGAAGTTTCATGTTCTCAATCATGTGAAGTTTCATGTACTCTATCTAGTGAAGACACGATTAAATTTCTTCAGGAACAAATTTATTTATTAACAAGGGAAGTCGAGGACATGAGATATAAAGGATATCAACTCAGGAAAGGATGGAAACCCCTGAAGGCTGAATTAGAAGCAAAAACCAAGGACTTTAGGAAACTTCAGGAAGAGTATAGCAACAAGTGTGAAAATTATGACTATATTAAGAGACAACTTTCTGCTGTAACTGAAGAACTTGACGCTTTAAAAATTAAGTGTGGAAAAACAGACGTTAGTTTTAAAAATTATACTGCGTCAAATCAGACAGTCGAGTCCTTATATGAAACCCAATTAAAATTCAAAGAAAATCAAAACAAGGGTCTAGCGTATGATAGTGTACCTCCTCCTTATAATCATAACTACACATCCATCCCTATGACACAGGACGAAACTGACAGGGAGCCACATCTTCGATATGGCAAACGAGTTAGATTTGTGTTAGGAGGAGTTACTAATGTTGAAAATACTAATGTTTCTGCTTCATGTGTAGGTAAAGTAGCAGAAGATGAGAACAAAGAGAGCACTACTGAACAAACCAATGACTCCTTGAACTCTAAATCTGTTGCTTCGAACTCAACTGCTTATGATCAACCTGCCGTTGAGAAATACATGCCACCAATTCCAACGTAACAGAGTTCTTGTGGCAATTGTGCATGTGGGAAAAATCAGAGACCAGGCAAGGATACGCCACCGGGGGCAGGAAGAAACAACTTCACAATGAAGAAAAATACATGTTTTCACTGTGGAACACCTTGACACATTTCCAGAAATTGTCCAAATCGCGCATACGTTCCCTACTATGCACAAGGCTGGCAGAACGCGCCAAGAGGGAGATACTTCAAAAGAAACCCCTCGAGATCACGATCAGAAATTGACGACTGGAATGACAAGAAGGCCAAGAATTCAACTCCCAAGGCCAAGAATCAAACTCCAAAGGCCAAGAATCCGAATCCCAAGGGCAAGAAGGGAATGTCGGCCAAGAAGTCCAATCCAAGAGATGCTCCCGTGAAGCCAAAGTCAAAATCATCTCAACGGCCGACATCAAGTTCAAAATCAAGTGCTGAGCCACCCATCAGATCGAAAAAGAAATGGGTTAAACCCAACTACAAATGGGTTCCAAAGGCTCACTCTCCCAAATCTCCTAATGCTTCTAACGTTTCTACATCTTCTGTTTGTGATAAACAAAATATGTTTTGGGAGAAAGTACCGTGCAAGGATGTAAAAGGTCGACCAGGTTTCAAAATGGACTGGGTTCCAAAGACCAACTGATTTCGCTCTGTGTCGGACCAACTATGGAGGCGTATCACCAAACTTCGGTTTGTTGGTAGTGGCATGTTCCTGGCACATGATAGGAGACCTCTCTCAACTGTACAACATTCATACCTTTGTTTGAGAGTATGTGTCCTTGCGGGAAAGGAAGAAAGGAAGGGCTCGCATTGGGTTAGTGCTTAATGACATGAAGAATTTTCGGATCTATTATGAGATTACGCGTGTTGTTCTTAGACCTTCTGGATGCAAATTCAATCGCTGACTTACGGTTTGCGTTTTCTTCTCTATACTTCTGATTTTTTCTTAAGTTGTTTCGCTTTAAAGACTAATTCTATTTTAGGATAGTTTAAATTTGCGCATTAACTTTTGTTTCTCTCATATGCACAAATTTAGGGGGAGAAATAAGAACAAAACAAAAATTAGAAAATTTTCAAAAAAAAAGTTGGTTATGAAATGTGGTTGAGGGAGATGTTCTGGGAAGTGATATTATCAAGTGATAATAGGCAACCTGAGTTTGCGTAACGTACCTGAAGTTGAAGGGTCTATGCTCTGGTTTGATGCGTCGGTAGGCACGAAAATTTTAAATGGACATGACTAGGCAGAGCTGAACTTAGGAAATTTATAGACTTGACAAATCTTGACCTAGTTAGATCCATTCAGCCTGACAATACGACACTCGGATAGGTTGAGCAGGGAGATATATATGGGAATCTACTTGTCACATTAAATGAACCCGTACTTGGAACCGTGGTTTAACTTTTCCTTGATGTGCGGATTCTGTCCTTAATTCCAGTTGGATGGGGCGACTGGTAAATTCCGATAAATTAGGTCTGTAGAATATCATTTTCTTTCTTTCCGTCTGTTAGTCATATGTTGTCTCCTTTGCGTGACTTCCAATCTGACCTGGTATACAACATATGCAACTCTATTTCTCTGCATGTTATATATGTGAAATACTTCTTATCTGTTATCCATATGCTGTCTCCTTTGCGTGATTTCTAATCCGACCTGGTACACAGCATATGCAACTTTCTTCTTCTCAACCCCTCTGAAGTAATAAGTAATAGAATTCTGAATCTATCCTCTCTCTGAATGGTTGTCTGCTCACCCGGTGTAAGGAGTACTCTGGAAGTTCTTGATGACTGGGGCATATCAGGAAGCGGGAAACACGTTCTAGTACACTTAAAATTGAACACATACAGATTGTCTATAGATCTCGCTGCTCAATTTAGGTGGACAACAATATCCCTGGTCGTCGTCAGATGAATGGTCCTTAAGATATAGTATCTAAGAAATTAGGATCAGATATAATTTTTAGGAACTTAAGTTCACTTTGTCTTGTGACAAATAGTGTCTCCTAAATCTTTCACAATTTTTCGTGTTTAAGTGGACCACAATACCGGCGATCGACCATACAAAGACGTGAAGATAGAAGGTACCGACAAGTGGATAAAGGTTTTCTAAAAACTTTGATCCCAAATCACTCGTAAAGTTAGATATCATTTTATTTTTGTTAAATTTGTTCATAGTTTCTTCTAATTTAAATATTAGGGGAGAATTAAAAAAATTAAAAATAATGAAAAAAATGGAAAAGGAAAAATCAAAAAAATTAAAAATCCAAAAATAGTGTTATTTATGTTTTATTTCTTGTTCAGAAAAATAAAAAATCCAAAAATATTTTTGTTTCTGTTTTCATTTGTGTGCTAAGTTTCCTTTAGTTTTGTTTTGTCTTGAAAAGTGATTTCAGGTATAGATAAGACTCATGGAGTTTGTGTTGAAGATTTCTGAGCCAAAGCCTCGTCTGTGAGCAGCGCAGAATTTGCATTCGAAGGAGCAAGAAATGAAGATTATTCTTTCAACATTCAATCCTTCAACCCCAGAAGCAAGGTGAAGTTGCAATTGAAGATTATGTGAAGATTGCATTGAAGCCTCCTCAATCAGTTTGTTGCTATCTTTGTACCTGCTGAAGTGATCCAGAAGATTTGTTCTCTCTGATGTTCTCTCTGAAGATTCTCAAGCTGAAAGCTCTATCTTTCAAGAATCAGTACATCAAGCCTCCTCACCCGACGTGCGTTCAAGGCCAAACTTTGAAGAAATGCCCAACTTCTCAAGATGAAGTCATTCATTGAAGATAAATGTTGAAGCCAAGCTCTCGATGAAGATTAACAAGAAAAGCCAGCTACTTTTTATGGGGAGCTTGTTGGGTCATTTAAGAAAAGAAAAGAAAGCTATAAACCAAGGGGGAGATTGTTGGGTCAATATTATGGTTTATACTTTGCTTTTCTAGGAAATTGTATTTTTATGTAATATCTTATGTGTTTACGGTCAAGTTTAGGGAGGTGTTTACGGCCGTAAACCCTGTTTACGGCCCATGTTTACCCGACCCATATTCTCATGTATATATATAGGGGTGAGGGGTGTGAGGAGAAGAGTGATGAACGAGAGAAGAGAGAAACGGGAGCTTGTGTGTATGTGTGTGAATCACATGTAAAGGAGCATCATTCCAATCTATTCAATACATTGAAGATTCATATTATTCTTCTTCTCCTTCTCTTCTACTTGATCTGACATCATCCGTTTGATTGGGATTCCGCACCATCAAATGGATCTGATTGATACACAAGCATTTTTGGGGACTTCCATTTGCTCTACTACTTGTTGAATTACACTCAAATGTACGTTTTATAACATCGAGTTACCAATGCGTTTTTGTACAATCAATGCATAACCAACTCATAGGTAACAAATCATATCTCTAGGTTTGAAGACTTATATGATATTACCGTCTCACGATCACTCGAGATAAATTCCATGAAGTGATTCTAGTGAGCGTGGGTTGAGTCCAATGCTCAGAACTTATGAGCACTGATGATTGTTGTAGCCATTTCCAACATCTTAGACCTCTGCAACCAATCATGACAGTCTTGATTCATACCTACGTCTGATATATGACCGACTGTGGAGGTTCAAATAATATGATATACCAAACATAATTATTCTGGAATTCAAAACATGCAAAAGAAATATAGTAAACGATTGACAAGTGATAGCAACACTTTACTCATAAATAACAGCTTTTATTTATCATCAAATGTCAATTACATTTTACAAATTTTGAGATTATCTAACTACTAAAACTAATATCATCCTTCAGCCTTATGCTCTGAGCATGCTGGAGATGCTTAGCCCGAGTTAGTCCCTTCGTGAGGGGATCTGCTGGGTTCTCATCCGATGATACCCTCTTTGCCATGAGGATTCCTTCTTCTATTCGATGTCTAATGAAGTGATATTTTCTGTCAATGTGTTTGGATCTCCCATGATCTCTTGGTTCCTTGGCTATGGCAACCGCACTATTGTTGTCACAGAAAATCTCCATTGGCTCCTTTATAGCTGGTACAACTCCAAGGTCTCCGATGAAGTTCTTTAGCCATATAGCCTCCTTTTCTGCCTCGCTCGCTGCTATATACTCTGATTCACAAGTGGAATCAGCCACTGTCTCCTGCTTGGAACTTTTCCAAGTAATTGCCCCTCCGTTTAGGGTAAAGACCCAGCCCGACTGAGAGCAGAAATTATCCATGTCAGTCTGAAAACTAACATCATTGTACCTTATAACTCTCAAGTCATCACTCCCACCAAGGGTAAGGACCCAGTCCTTAGTCCTTCGCAGGTACTTGAGGATATTCTTTACCGCAGTCCAGTGTGCCTTGCCAGGGTTTCCCGGATACCTGCTAACCATGCTCAATGCAAAGGCTACATCAGGTCGAGTACACATCATAGCTTACATGATCGATCCTACAACTGAATCATAAGGTATTCGACTCATTTCTGCTATCTCAGCCTCTATACTAGGGCTTTGCGTCTTACTAAATCTGGCGTTACTCTGGATGGGTAACTCACCTTTCTTGGAGTTATGCATGTTGAATCTTTTCAACACTTTGTCCACATAGGTGCTTTGACTAAGTCCAATTAGTCTTTGATGAGTTGAAAAACTCTTTGATTGTTTAGATGTTATACAGGTTAATCAGAATAATGCAAACAAAAATATCAAACACGAGAAAGAATCAAAATACGTTGAATGATTCAATAGATTCACGTCTCAGCATAGCTCGATAAAGAACTTCTGCTGTAGAGGCTTTTTAGGGTTACAATCGATAAAAGGTATTTGCTATGAATGATCGACTCCAAAATCTTACATACAAAGATGCATGCAAGCATCTATAAATACTAAAACCTAATAAATAAATCACGGATGGACAGGCCCAATCCGGATACAAAATTGGACTAAGGACCGAGCCCAAGACGCAACATATAATGGAACCTACAATCTCCCCCTTTGCGTCAATTGGAGCGAGACTCTACTTAAGCTTGCTAGAACCAGCTGCAGGAACTTTCTTCGTGGTATCGAATAGACGAGGAATGATGGCAAGAATGGTTTGTCTGAAACGAATGTACCACTGGATCATATCATCGAAATACTTTTTGTCATCTTCAGAACATGTTCCAAGAACGAAGTGGTATATAGATGCTTGTCAGCCAAGGCGAAAAGACATTTTTGGCCTTCATTACTGGTGAACATGACTGAGTTTCGATTTGGATCGATCCTCCCCATCTGCATTTTATTCAAATCACTTGCAGAACCAACTAGGGAGATGGTGGGCTTCTTCTTGAATACACTAGCAATCTCCTGATCCATCTTAGCAACCTCCATGATGTAGCAAACCAACATCCTCTTGAAGTGATCTATGATCGGCCCATATTCAGCTTCATTGGTGAGGAGGATGTTATGCAGGATGATCCAATCATGTGGATTCAGGTTAGGAAGATCAGCGAGAGAAATGGCATGTTCGGCTTTAGCTGACCCCCTCAATACTTTGAACCTGACATTAGTGAAGTTACCCTCCCGGAAGGGTTTGAGGACCCTAAATGTTGATGATCTTTTGCGCACTCCACGTCTGATACTGAGGCTGAGCAGACCTCAGATAGAAGTCAATAAGCTCCCTACCAACCTTCGGGTGAGGATGAGGGACTTCAGAAATGTGGGAAAATGCATGAAATATGAAGGCCTTTCGGGTCAAGGGCATGTCGAACTGAGAATCGACAGAATTAACCCTGTCCAAGGAGATCACAAGTTCCAGCCAGAGGATGCTGGGGGTCTCGATAGCTTCTTTGATAAGCTTTTCGAGAGTCCATGGAGGGAATAGGGTTTTTCGACTTTCAAGGAGATCATGAGCCTCCTTCATCTTCCTTTCGTTTGCTTCTGCCTCTCTAGCTATCCGAGCACTCATATCTGAATCCTTATCCCTGGCCTGTTTCTTCAAGAGATCAGCAATGGTTTCGTTGTCAACATCACCATCACTGTCATCCAGAGCCTTTTTCGCTTTATCTTGGGCACCCGAACCTGAAGCATGACCATTTGTTGGAGGTTCGGTTGCTTTAGTTGAAGCTGATGTAGAAGTAGGAGGCGGTTGAGATTGATTTTCACCCTATGAAGCTCCTTCTCCCCCTTGTTTTGGATGGGCCACGAACTCAGGAAGCCCCTCAATTTTGCTGAGCAGGGAAAGGACAGGAGCAAGCTTCTCAGCAAGCATTCGCCTCACTGATTAGTTGAGAATTGGGTCGTTTGCTTCAATAATGTTGGAGAGGGCTCCGTGGACATCCGAAACACAACTCGAAATGACCGCTCGCTCAGATCGAAGAGAAGCAACCTCCTTTTTTGATTGGGAAAGCTGAAGACTCTTGATCTTTAGAGCAGTTGTTTTGCGTGCAAGCGCATCCATCACAGAGTTCTCCGAAGTAAGGTCTTCTTGGAGCTTGGTCAATCGCTCCTCAACAACTGTCTGGAAAGATTTGTTGTCAGCTTCAAGAGTCTGACGAAGACCAGAAAAGAGTTGCTATTCAGATGCAAATGAAGAAGCCAGCTTCTCAACAACGGAATCGACCTTCGCTACATTAAATTCAGCGCCCCCTGTAAAGACTGTAAAAGAATGTTAGCATCGTGAAATACTTTTTTGACTTTTTCGGTCGCAGCAACACAGGCCTTTGTGGATGCCTCTATAGTGGCAGTGGCAGAGTTGATAGAGGCTTCATGAGCCTTGGTGAAAGTATCAACCATCCCCTGAATGGTATCCTCTGAGATATTGGACCTAGAGGAGGAGGAGGAGGCAATGAGACTATCAATTTTCTGATGAAGTTCCTTGATGTGATTTTTGGTGATAGGAGCATCATCGTCATCATCTCTTTGAACCTGGTAGGGACTGTAGTAGACATAATCAAAGGTCATGTCTTTCCCTCCAAGAAAAGTCTCGGTATCGGCTGAGTGATTGGGAGATGAAGGCGAAGGTGGAGGTTCGGTTGTGGGAGTAGGTTCGGGTGTGGAAGTAGGTTCGATTGCAGGTGCATGTTTGGGTGTTGAAGTACGAGCCGTCGTATCAGATACGTTGGTTCGAACTCCGGTGGTTGTTGCTATTGTGGCGTCTGAGAAAATGGGAGGTGGTACAGGAATAGAGGTGGGTGGAATATGAGTACTGGAGGTTATGGGGGGAATGGAAATAGAGATAGTGATTGGGAGAGGAGAGACATGTTTGGTTTTAACTGGTACCTCATTTGAAGGCGAACGGGGAGGAGAGTCGCCTCGAAACGACTCCTCTGAGTCTGAACTCTCATCCTCGGATTCACTGGAAGAAGAGGCAAGAATGAGTTTTCGCCTGGGCTGGGTTTTCCTCTTCTTTGGTGGAGGTGATTGGGCGACCTTCGTTGATTTTCTCTTTTTAGGAGAAGGGCCTTTCGCCCCTTTGACCACTTTCTTGTCTTTCCCCTTTGCTTGTTTCTTGCCCCTGGGAGCAGGTTTGTCAGCATCGTTGATAGACTGAAGCATCTTTGGGGTCAGTTCTCTCGGACCCGAAGGAAGAAACTCCTTGTAGGTCTTGATGATGCGACTCTCTCCTGAAACACAAGCATACATTGACTCTAGAATTGAGCCAACAAATATGAACTTGGAAGGATCAGTTACAATGATCTTGATAGTGAGAAAGATGCCAATAGAGGAGAGTGGAGAAGTGGCCACAATAAGGACATGATACTTGTCCATTGCCCATTTGGTAACGAGCGTCCAGAACCTGGCGTAGGAAATTTCAGAATGGCGAGAAGTAGAGGCAAGGCTTTGGATTAACTGCTGCCATAGAACTGAGCCATAGTCGAGGTTGACACCATTGTACAACCCATAGAGAATCGTCATGAACAGGCGACTAGCCCCATCAGAACCTGCACTCCTCTCTGATAGACCCTTGAACAGTATCGTGAAAAAGCCATTCCACTGAGGAGGAAGACACGACTTCTTGAACTTCATGACAGTGATAAGAATTTCAGTGTAACCCATGTTGTAAAACATGGAGAAAAATTGTCCCACAGAAATCGAATCAGGGGTAACCCGTGACTCATCAGGTTCAAACCCTAAAAGCGAGCAGAATCGCTGTTTTGAGATGGAGGTTTTGGTATCAAGGATGTCGAAGTAGATGCGATCACCAGACTTATCGTAGTGAGCAGTGGAGAAAATCTGGGATAGACATTCCATAGGAACAATCTCGACCTTGGTCAGTGCGAGAACCAGTGGAGAGTATTTGAGACACTCCACTATGGGGTACATAAAGGCATCATAGGAAACTGGTGTGAGATCAATGACCAAGCTTTGCTGGGGTCTGACTGGGAGAATGTGGGAGGTTTCATGAACAGAGGAGGAATCTGCCATTGTTGAGTGCTTCGAAGAAGAAGATGAACAGTGGGAGAAAAGTGTCTTTGCTTGCTCTCAGAAATTTGGGTGCAGTAAAGAGGTAAAACAACTTAGGGTTTACCCTTTATACCGTGTGTAGAAGTGAGAGAAAAATCCGCCCCCAAATCTTCTTGAAAAACGAATCGGTTCCTGAGTTGATTGACGTGTGACAGTTAGCAGCTCCTATGATTACGCATGAGAGAGAAAAACGTTTCCATTTTGCACGTCTTCCCATCAACTGCCTTTTTGAATTCCTGAAAGCTTTAGTCTCCCGGCTGAGTCATCATCTTATCTTTAAAATGAGATGTCTTCACTAAATAAAAGCAAACACGTAGATAAACCACAACATCCCATTGAGAATATAACATTAAAGACCAGAGCTATAAAAATAGCTTGTAGTGAACCAAACCAGACTTTTGGAAAATCAAAAAGATTTTTGTGCATAGAGTGTCAAATATAAAGAAACAAAGCTACATATATATGGGAAATTGTGATGTCAATATAGACACGAAACAGTGGATCCCGGGCACGAATCTCTTCCTTCAAAGTCAAGAGAGACTTTAAAGTGTTTGTGTAGTTTCCCGTTGAATTACGATCAAGCACTTGTTAAGAAGTGTTGAAAGGCATCCTTTAATGAGGCTTAGAGGGGTGGCTTTCGCTTCAGTTCAGAATTCCAGATCTTGACATAAGATAGAAACCGAATGAGGTACTTGTGACACCAATGTGGTCTGTTGAACAAGTAGGTTTGGAAAGTATTTTAGTGACTTGATGGAAAGGCTAGGTGTGAAATCTCAAGAAAATTTAAAACTGGATTCTATGGGAAGAAATGTTATGGTATGTAACATTTTCATAAGAATCACACAAAAAAAGAAAAATAGAGATTCCATGGTACAACCACTTGGGTGGATTCGTTAATTCATAAGTGAAAGCTAGAGCAAATTTAATTGTTCACCGTCAATGCATAGTGGGTATGGAATTGTGGGTTTCACTTTGCACGTAGTGACACGAAGCTAAGATCACAAACACAGAGATTGTGTAACCATAAACCTCAATGGTAATTTCTGAGAGTCTCAAGGGTTACATGTATGAAGCGAATATGATGGAGAAAAATGTTTGAGGTGGTGTAAGGAAACCAAAGTACCTCTGCTATAAAAATAGTGACCAAGCAGCAAACTCTTAACTCATATGAGAAAAGAGTAAGGTAACTCATGATTAGAATAAATTTAGCATCCTAATTGGGAAGATAAGGTTTGTATATACCCAGTCAATAAGGCTTTATTCAAAATCAGTTGAGGCTTTGGACAACATGCAGCAGCATGCTTGTAGGGACACTTAGCTAGTAAAAAGTGTGAGAGTCATACCTGCCCCCATCGATATTCCATAAACTGTTAACATAAACAGAAGTAGAGACAAAAAGAAAGAAATTATTTTTGGAATTTTTAATAATTTTGTAAAGAGAAAAACAAAACAAACCAAACTGAAAAGAAAGAAAATTTTTTTGAACCGAACCCGAAATGGACCGAACGCTCGGTTCATTTCGGTTCCTAAAAAAAATATTTTTGGATTTTTGGAAAACAATTGTACAAAAGTATATAACCAAAGATATCACCATTTTGAGATAAGCAAAAACAAGTGCAGTGGGACTGAACCCGAAATAGACCGAGAGTTCGGTTCATTTCGGTTCCCATGTGAACCGAACCCGAAATAGACCGAGCGTTCAGTTCATTTCGCTTCCAACTTTTAGTTTTGAGAAGGTGTCTTTGGTACTGACTCCGATTCCATCATACCTAGGCCTTGTAGGATTTTATTGAAACTTGCTTCGGGAAGGGCTTTGGTGAAGATGTCGGCCAGTTGATCATTGGTTCGAACAAAGTGAATTTCTACGTTTCCATCTTCCACATGGTCCTTAATAAAGTGATACCTCAGTGCTATATGTTTTGTCTTGGAATGTTGCACTAGGTTATGACAGATCGTAATTGCACTTTCTGAGTCGCAATATAGTGGGATCTTTTTCATATTGAGTCCATAATCCCGGAGTTGGCTTTGGATCCAAATCACTTGAGATGTGCAGGAGGCAGCTGCAATGTACTCTGCTTCGACTGTAGATAGAGAAACACATGTTTGTTTCTTAGATTGCCAGCTCACCAACTTCCCGTCGAGGAATTGACAGCCTCCTGTAGTGTTTTTCTAGTCTAGAACACATCTTCCTAGGTCTGCATCTGAGTAGGTTGAACGAAGAAACCTGAGTTTGAGGGATACCAGAGACCGAGAGAGGTGGTTCGCTTCAAATACCGGAATATATTCTTCACTGCCAGCATGTGTGGTTCACGAAGATTTGCTTGAAACCTGGCACAATAGCATACTAAAAACATTATATCGGGCCTTCTAGCTGTGAGGTACATCAGGGAACCAATCATTTGGCGATATAGCGTTATGTCGACTGCTGGTTTTTCCAAAGATGGTGTGAGCTTGGTGCCAAACGTCATAGGGACTTTGACCTTTGAGTCTCCCATCATGCCGAATTTAGCAAGGAGAGTCTTCGTATATGCTTCCTGGTTGATAAAGATGCCATCGGGTCCCTGTCTAATATTTAAGCCAAGGAAAAAGTTAATCGGACCCATTGAGCTCATTTCAAATTTAGTCTCCATCAACTTTATGAATTCAGCTGTTAGGCTAGGATTCGTTGAGCCAAAGATGATATCATCGACATAGATTTGAACGATCATAAGGTGGTTACCTTCCTTTTTACGAAAGAAGGTTGGGTCAACCGAACCTTGTTTGAATTTAGACATCTTTAAAAACTTAGTTAATGTTTCATACCATGCCCTATGTGCTTTTTTCAGACCATAAACAGCCTTATCTAAGATGTAGCAGTGATCTAGATGCTTTTCATTCACAAAGCCAGGAGGTTGCTCCATGTACACGGTTTTTCCAAGTTCTGCATTCAGAAACCCACATTTCACATCCATCTGGTAGACCTCGAAATTTTTGTGTGCAACATAAGCAAGAAATATTCAAACGGATTCCAACATTGCTACCGGATCGAATGACTCTTCGTAATCGATTCCTTCTTCCTTGCAATAATATCCTTTCACCACTAGCCGAGCCTTATTCCGGATTACATTTCCCTCCTTGTCCATTTTGTTTCTGAACACCCATTTGAGACTGACAACCGAGGCATCTTTTGGTGTTGGAATGAGTCTCCAGACCTAATTTCTTTTGAATTCATTGAGTTCGTCTTGCATTGCCTGAACCCAATCAGAATGATTGAGAGCAATATTGATGGTATTCGGCTCTATTTTGGAGATGAAAGAATTAAACATGCAGAATTCTACTTTGGAGAATAAAGCAGTTTGCTTCGCCTTTAGTTGTGATCGAGTTAGAACCTTTTCTAATGCATCACCCACTATTTGAGATACAGGATGATCTCTGGTCCATTTAGTGAGAGGACGATAATTTGGATCATAGGATGGATCCAATTTAGCATTTACCATTTCTTCCAACTCTGATTGAACATCATCGTTATATTGCATATCGGAATTCTCCCCCTCGATAGATGATGAACCATATGGATGTGAACTAAGAAGTCTTTCTTCGATTGGGCTTTCGGCCTGATCCGGACTTACTGGACTTTCGGGTGCAACTGGGCTTTCGGGTGCTACCGGACTTTCGGGTGCAATTGGGCTTTCGGGTGCTACAGGACTTTCGGGTCTGTCAAAGATTGAATTCTCCCCCTGGACATGTGAGACCTGTTGATTTGAAGAAAACTGATTCTCCCCCTCAACCGAAGTACCACTCTGGGGAGGTTCCTTTCGAACTGGTTCTTCTTCTCCCATTTGTTTGGATGCATCTTCGACAATCTTCTTAACATGATCAATCTTGTTGTCTGCTGTCGTGGCCTCAAAGTGAGCAGCTTTCTCAGGTTCATCAAATAAATCCATGAACTGGTCAAAGAAATTGACTATTGGGGCTATGACTTGACCTGTTTGAGAGAAAATCTCTCCAATTGCTTCTTCGGTAGACTTGAACTTCGTGACGTAGTTGTCATCGAACGTCACATAATAGGTTTCTTCAATTCTTTTAGAACGCTTATTCAAAACCCTCTATGCCTTTGAAGTAAGAGAATATCCCAGAAAGATACCTTCATCAGCTCCGACATCAAACTTGTTGCGATGTTCTTTGGAATTGAAGATGAAGCACCTTGAACCGAACACGTGAAAGAACTTGACATTCGGCTTCCTGTTGTTAATAATCTCATAAGGAGTGAGAGAGAAATGCTTGTTGAGATAAGATCTGTTTTGAGTAAAACAAGCTGCAGCAATGGCGTCAGCCCAGAAATATAGAGGAAGGGAAGCAAAACTCAGCGTGGCTCGGGCCGCCTCACACAGGGATCAGTTTCGCCTTTTGACAATTCCGTTCTGTTGAGGTCTATAGGGGGCTGAGAAATTTTGACTGGTGCCTTTTTCTTCTAAGAAATCTTTGAATTCTTTGTTCTTGAATTCCAGTCCATTGTTGCTCTTGATGTTTCGAACGACTTTTCTCAGTTGCACTTCGACTTGCTTGATAAAGATCTTCAGTTTGGGAGTTGCCTCAGATTTGTACTTTAGAAAGAATACCTAAGTAAATCATGAGAAGTCATCAACAATAACAAGGATGTACTTGTTACTGCCAATGCTCTCGATTGATGATGGACCACATAAGTCGATGTGAAGCAACTCAAGTGGTTCAAAAACTTTGGTGTTTATGATTGTTGGGTGACTTTGGCGACTTTTTTTCCCCATTTCACATGCAGCACATAAGTGTTCTTGATCGAACTTAAGTAGTGGAGGTCCCCGAACATGACCACCGGTGACTAGCTTGTTGATGTCTTTGAAGTTGAGGTGTGAGAGCCTTCGGTGCCACAACCAACTTTTGTCTGAATGGGCTTTGGACAAAAGACATATGGCTGGATTCCCTTTGATTGGTCTGAGATTCAGAGGGAACATTTCACCTTTTCGTTCAGACTTGAGAATAACTTTGTTGGATTTCTTCTCTATTATCTCTGAACCTTCGTCATCGAACGAGACTTTGAGACCTGTACCTCCCACCAGTTGAGACACACTGATGAGGTTATGCTGCAATCCCTCTACATACGCCACCTTCCTAATTGTAAAGTCTCCATTGGTGATCATCCCATAACCCTTTATCGTTCCATAAGAGTTGTTACCAAACTTGACATTGCCACCGTTTTGAAGTGACCGAAACTCCCTTATCTCTTCCTTCCTTCCTATCATGTGACATGAGCAACCACTGTATATGTACCATTCTTCGTGGAACTGCTGGTCAGTTATAACCTGCAAAAATTAAGCAGATTTAGGAACCCAAAGTTTCTTGGGTCCTCGTGATCCTTTTACAGAAACAGGAATAGTAAGCGAAACATCAACAAGATATGTCCGTTTTATTAAGGTTGTTTCATCTTTCCTCTTAATAGTAAACACTTTGATTTTATTGGAGTTAGATGTAGGTATTTTGGATTCAGGTTCGGGAGTTTGGACTTTAGCTTGCTTTCAGTCTTCATCTGCTGAGGAAATCTTCCTTTTTCCTTTCAAATCCTTCGTCGATTGTGAGCTTGGTGTAGGACGAGAATTAGGCTTAGAAGAAGAATGAGAACAAGAAGAATTAGAGGAATAGAAGTTAGAATGAGAATCTTTCCTGACTTGAGGTTCAAAATGACTCTTTCGGTTGGGACCATTTGAGGGACTGAACCTGGACCTTCGGTTGCTGGACCGAAACTGCATTTTCGGTTGTTGTGGGTTGTTGTACCGAAACTGGGTCTTCTGCTATAAAAGCTTGATGGGCTGAACTCTGGTCTTTGTCTATTGTTACTTTTAGGACCGAACCTATCCTTCCAGTTTTGTTCTTCCTGTTGCCCGAAAGTCTTCTTCTGGTTCTTTTGATCTGATGGACCGAAGCTCCTTTTACTCTTATTTTCATCTCCTTTTGACTTGGAGTTTCTATCAAAGTGAGTATAGTGAGGATTTTGGGAACGCCAAAATTGCGTTCGCTCTGAGAGATTTTTCTTGTATCTCAAATTTCTCTGCTGCTTTTGATTTTTCACCTGTTTCGGTTGTCTGTGAATATTTGCCTTCTATTTCAGCTTCTGAGCAACAGGTTCACTTTTCATGGAAGAGGTTTTGCTTGTTGAGGAGACATATTCCTCTGGAACCTCTTTTGTGCCACTAGAACTGGGCACGTCAAAGTTGGTAGGTTTATTTAGTGGTTTTGCCACATATCTACCTTTGGCCTTCCATGATGTTCACTCCGACAAACCAACTGTTTCATCTGCGTTGTCTATCGGTGCATACCAGAAAAACTCATCACAACCATCTGCATTATCTTCATTTACCAATGCAGTGAGTTCGGCTGTCTGATGTTCGGTTACTCCTGTGACCTTATAAACCTGATTGAGAGTGGTTCTAACCTTTTGCTATACAATGCCCTTTTCATTAAGGATTGGGGACTTATTTTTGGACAGACGAGCGAATTCCACAAAATTTTCAGAAATCAAGTTTTTGTGGTTTTCAGGTTCACTCCTAATAAACTCTGAACAGTCAACCTCATCATCTACAAAGATTTCACTCATGTCATTGTCCTCATTAAGTTCAGATGCATTTTCAACTTCAATTTTATTTTCTGAACTTAATTTGGTACTCAATGAGTTAAATTTTTGTATAGTTTTGGCTCTTAGTTTCAACTTATCATTTTCATCCAAAAGATTCTTAAGCATGTCCTTATGGTCTTTGGACTTTATAAAAGATTCAATTTTGTCCAGACCATACATATAAGTGGGATTTACATCATCTGAAGATACAACACTTTCACAGTTGTATGCTTCGACATTGATTTCATCCTCCTTTAACTCAAGGAAGGGCAAAATCATGCGATGTATCTTCTGGCCTATTTCACAATCTAAATGCAGCTGAGTAATGTTAGTATAAAGTCTTTTTGCGATTAAACAAAAAACATTCCTCTGTTTTAACAATTTACGATTGTCTCTTTGCAAATAGATATTTTCATCCCTAGATTTAACCAGCTCAACCTCCTTCTGCTCAATCCGCATCCTTCGCTCCTCACTCTTGGATGATACCTTGCTTATTTGGTCAGTTAGGTTAGAATTCGTGACACGTGTTTGAGTTAAACAACTATCTAGATTTGAAAATTTTGAATTCAAGTTATTTAATTCTTTTTCATATGATGTTTGTGGAATTTTAAACGAAACAAAAATGGATTGTACCTTCTTGATCAGTTCATATAGTTCACTGATCTGCACACTGAGAGGCTTCGCTGTAAAGCACACATCCTCTCGCTCCTTAGCCACTTCGTTTCCACCATCAGTGTCGTATCCTCTCATATGGGATACATTTGTCACCATCAGATATCTTCCACCAGCGTCACCACTCTTCGCCACATAAGCCTTTCCATGAGAAGGCTTTCTCACCTCATCATCTTCTGAGACGGTTGACCATACTTGTACACCACCGAACTCATCATCATCTACCAAATCCTACACAACAAGAGCATTCATAGAGGGATTAGTAGTAGCTTTCTTCCTTTTAATCTCCTCCAGTCTTTTCAGGAGACTTGCTTCTTCATCCTTCTCCTCATCTTTCTTTGCCATTTTCTTCAATACGCAATCTTTTGCATAGTGATTTTTCCCACCAAAGTAAAAACAGCTGACACCAGAATCAGCTTCACCCTTCGCTTCTTTCTTTGATTCTTCAACCTTCGGCTCCTCTTTCACTTTTTTCAGAGCTGTAGCTTCCCTGCCAGTTTCGGTTCTTGTTGGTAGGGAACTTCTTCTTGATGAACCTTCTGGGATTTGACACTATCATAGCATAGTCTTCAGCTGTTAAATCGTAGTCTCCCAGATTAAAATCTTCTTCTTCTTCCGTTGCATTCTTACCTTTAGACAGAAGAGCCAAAGACCCCAAGTTTGAAACCACGCTTTTCTCTTGTAGCACAATCTTTTCCTGGGATTTCAGAATCCCCACCAGTTTTGCCAAAGAATACGATTTGAACTGCTCATGCGCTTTAACCGTCGACACAACCGCCCTCCATTCGGGTCTTAGGCCATTTAAGAAAGTGACCTTCTGTATGATGAGCTTTCTTTCTATGTCATGTTTGATCATCTTGCTGAGAAGATGATTGAACCGATCAAATGTTTGTGTAACAACCTCCTCTGGCTTTTGCTTGAACTCTCCAAATTCAGAGAGAAGTAACGTCTGAATTGAGTGCTCCAGATCTTCATCTGTGGAGTACAGCTCTCGCAGCCAATCCCAAATTTCCTTTGCTGTACCACAAGCACTTACTAATCGAAATGTGTTGGATTGAAGAGCGAATAGCATTAGTCTCAATGCCTTAATGTTGCATTGTAGGGTCCATTATGTGTTGCGTCTTGGGCTCGGTCCTTAGTCTAATTTTGTATCCGGATTGGGTATGTCCATCCGTGATTTATTTATTAGGTTTTAGTATTTATAGATCCTTGCATGCATCTTTGTACGTAAGACTTTGGAGTCGATCATTCATAGGAAATATGTTTTATCGATTGTAACCCTAAAAAGCCTCTACAGTGGAAGTTCATTATCGAGCTCTGCTGAGACGTGAATCTATTGAATCATTCAACGTATTTTGATTCTTTCTCATGTTTGATATTTTTGTTTGCATTATTCTGATTAACCTGTATAAGATCTAAACGATCAAAGAGTTTTTCAACTCACCAATTGGTATCAGAGCAGGAGACTGTGTAATTCATACACATCTCTTCTGTGAAAGAAGTGATTAGGGTTCATTCTGCATTCATTGATATTTATTGAGCCGTAACTCCATAATTGATGTATCTCATTAATTATTCATCTTGCCCTAATATTACGTATTACAAAGTCTGATCTTATAACAGGTTAAACGATCAAGCATGGATGATTCTCAATCCAATCTAATCAACATCTCTAACAGCATCGGATCAACAACCAAGATCCCAATCCTCTACACTCAAGATTATGAGGTGTGGACGCACCACTTTGAAGATTATGTTATTGGATTGGAAGATAACGGGTATCTGATATGGGAAGCTATCACAGCTAGCCCTTTCGCTCATTCAAGCACTTCAAGAATCATTAAAACTCAAAAGGAGTATAATGATCTATTCAAAGATGTGAAAGACGTCGCTCAGGATGAAAAAGAGAAGTTCCAATGCAACATTAAGGCATTGAGACTAATTCGATTTTCTCTTCAATCCGACACATTTCGATTAGTAAGTGCTTGTGGTACAGCAAAGGAAATATGGGATCGGCTGCGAGAGTTGTACTCCACAGATGAAGATCTGGGGCACTCAATTTAGACCCTATAGTCTTTTACTCCTGTTTCTCAAAATCCTTATCCCTAGGATATAGGCAGCTTCACCATGGTCCTTCATAGCGAAACACTTCCCAAGCCAGGACTTTACTTCCTGCAGGGTTGGGATGTCATTTCATATGAGTAGTCTGTCATCCACATACAGTACCAAAAAGTTGACTAAGCTCCCACTAGCCTTGATATAGACACAAGATTCATCTTCACTCCTTGAAAAGCCAAATTCTTTGACTTTCTCATCAGAGCAAAGATTCCATCTGCGAGGTGCCTGTTTCAATCCATAAATGGATTTCTCGAGTTTACACACTCTATTGGGGTACTCTGTACTGACAAAACCCTCTGGCTGAACCATGTAAACATCATCATCCAACTTTCCATTAAAGAAAGCGGTTTTGACATCCATTTTCCATATTTCATAGTCATGAAATGCAGCAATGGCTAACAGAACCCTAATAGACTTAATCTTGGCCACTGGTGAAAAGGTCTCATCATAATCAACTCCTGGAGTTTGAGAATAATCCTTTGCAACCAGTCGTGCCTTATAAGTGTGTACATTACCATCCATGTCGGTCTTTTTCTTGAAGATCCATTTGCACCCAATTATCTTACGATTAGGTGCATTCTCAACCAAGTTCCAAACTTGATTGTCATACATGGACTGTATCTCGTTATCCATAGCCTCTTTCCATTTAGTAGCCTCAGGGCTTGCCATGGCTTCCGTGTAGCTGTTAGGCTCATCCAGATTTACCAGTGTGTTATCACTGATAAGTCTCTCACCTTCTGCAGTAATATGGAAACCATAATAATGCTCAGGTGCATTCCTAACTTTGGTGGAACGCCTCAGAGGTATAGATTCTTCAGTCGGCTCAACAGGAGTTTCATCCTCAGGTTGAGGGCTAGGGTTTGAGGTTCCTTCATCACTTGACTCTTGAAATTCCTCAAGGTCAATTTGCCTCCCACTGTCTCCTTGACTCATGAATTCTCTCTCTCGAAAGGATCCTCTTCTTGCAACAAAGACCACATTATCACTGGGTCTGTAGAAGATGTAGCCAAAGGATTTCTGTGGATAGCCAACGAAAATACACCTTTCACTTCGGGGTTCGAGCTTATCGTGAGTCTCGCATCTCACGAAAGCCTCACAACCCCAAATCTTGATGTGGTCTAGATTGGGAACTTTTCCAATCCACATCTCGTGAGGTGTTTTGGCAACCTTCTCTGTAGGGACTAGATTAAGGATACGGGCGGTAGTCTCTAAGCATACCCCCAAAATGAGATTGGTACTGAAGCTCGACTCATCATGGAACGAACCATGTCCAAGAAGGTCAGATTGCGCCTCTCAGCTACATCATTCAACTGTGGTGTCCTAGGAGGTGTCAATTGTGAGATAATCCCACATTCCTTAAGATAGTAAAGGAACTCAGTACTAAGATACTCACCACCACAATCAGACCGAAGCATCTTAATGTTCCTTCCCAACTGATTCTCCAGTTTTTGCTTAAACTCGTTAAATTTGTCAAAGGTTTCTGACTTATGCTTGATTAAGTAGACATATCTATATCTACTAAAATAATTAGTGAAAGTCACATAGAACCGATTAGCATGTCTTGTGGCGGTTCTGAAGGGTCCACACACATCCGTGTGTATGAGGTCCAAAAAACCTTCACCACTAGCACAAGTGCCAGTAAAAGGTGACTTTTTCATTTTACCAAACAAACAAGATTCACAACTATCATCTGACTTTAGGTCAAATGACTCCAAGACTCCATCCTTTTGGAGTTGTCCTATTCGTTTCTTGCTTACATGTCCAAGACGACAATGACATAAAGATGCTTTATCTAAGCTAGTGGAAGAGTCAATATACAATACATTATTTCCTAGATTATCTACAACAGATACAGTTTCATAAACGCCATCACAAGGTAATGCTTTAAAATAAAGAACATTATTAAAGAAAGCATCAATACTACCATTATTATTATCAAAATAAAAGGTAAAACCTTGTTTATACAATGCATGAAAGGAAATAACATTTCTTGCCATTTCTGGCGAATAATAACACTTATTCAAATCTAATGTAAACCCACTATTTAGCATTAAGGAATAAACTCCTATCTTGGTGACAGGTGAAGCTTTCCTATTTCCCATGATCAAGTTTATCTTTCCCTGCTTCACATTCTCACTTCTTCTTAGTCCCTGCAAATCACAACATATGTGAATACCACAACCTGTGGTAAGGACCCAAGACTTAGAATGAGGTGAGTTATTAGACAATATAGTGTAGATACCTGCATGGGTGGGTTTTACTTTCCCATCCTTCACATCTTGCTGGTACTTTGGGCAGTTTTGCTTCCAGTGTGACTTTTCATGACAATAGAAGCATTCAGCCTCATTAGGGTTAGCAAAAGGAGTGACAAAACCTTTCTTGGTTTTGCTTGAAGAGAAGCCTTCAAGGGTCTTACCCTTGGTACCCTTAGAAGGGTTCTTTCTCTTCTTCCCTTTGCCATGCCCAATTGCCAAGACATTGGCCGCAGTTGGAGTAGGAGTAGTAGTAACAACCGAATTACCCTTTAGACCACTTTCGGCGGTCTTGAAGAGTCCTTGACGTTTGCTGAGGGTGACTTCTTCCTTGTTCATGTGATATGTCATGCAGAATTGATCATAACACGATGGTAAGGAGTGCAAAATGATTTCTATTTCTAACTCCTCGGGGAAGTTCACATTCAGCTTCAGTAAACGGTCCACATACCTTTGCATTTTCTGCATGTGGCCCGTGATGGGTTCACCATTCTTCATTCGGGTTGTTATCATAGAGGAGATTATTTCATATCGCTCTTGACGAGCACTTTGATGGTAATGGTCCATCCAGTCCTGGTGCATCTCAAAAGGATAATAGTCCTCATAGGACTTTTGGAGCTCGGCTGTCATGGTGGCCATCATGATGCATGCTACTTGTGTAGCATCTCTTTCATGTACCTCATATTCAACAAGCTCTTCAGGAGTAGCAATTGGCTCGGGTAGCTTTATCTCCTTGTCGAGAACATATTCTTTGTTCTCATACCGAGTGACCATCCTGATGTTTCTGATCCAATCAGTAAAGTTGGATCCATCAAAGATGACTCTCCCACAAAGATTCATGAGAGAGAAAGAGCTAGTAGGGTTAGAGCCAGAAGTATTGCTTTTGGAAGACATCTGAAAAGAAGAGGGAATAGATTAGATTAGATTTAGAGATAGTCCTTAATAAAACACCCAAATGTAGTATTAAGGCTAGGAACCAACACAATATTTTATAACTTAGAATAGGGATGTCGTAATCTAAGCTATAAGATATTTGAAGGTAGGTGAATGACTATTCACCAACTTCCACCATGAAAAACGAAATTTTAATTAGGTTTTAATTGGTTTAGAAACTCCTAGATTCTTTGACATTCATTGAACTTTCTTCAATGGCATGTTTCAATCTCGAGTGTGCCCTTCAAGTTTTGTGACTGGGATGCCGAGGATCACAAAACAAGGTGTGAAGTAACCATGCAAATTACTTGGTACCCTTAATGTACTACCCCTCAATCGATGTGCTGGTTAACCACACACGCTCCATCGATACTATGATAAACATTAAGTCACCCTTTACCTACCTTGTTAAGTTCAAGTTAGTGTGCCAGTTAACCACACACGCTCCACTAACGACTTAAACAAAGTGTAAAGTGTAATTTCATGGATTAGCACCTTATTCACATTTTCCTAAAATAACTAAGATTGGGAATTCAATAAAGTTTAGTTACTTTAGTATTATCATTATACTTTTAATGAGAATTTATAAGTCCTTGTCCCGCCCGTTCGGCTAACGACCCTCCACCGATCAAGGAAGCGGTGGGTGAGAGTGGACACCCATTAAGTTGTCATTTTATAGGCAACAACGTTATACCCCCCTTATAGACCGGCTTCATGAATGAGGCGTACTAGTGGTAAGATGACCTGATCTGATACATATATATATTATTATTATCTTATAATATTATAAGTATAAGGGTTGAATTTTAACTTTAAAAAATTCTAAGGGTTAGAACTAAAGTTTTAATCATGACTTTACTTGTTCCAAAACTGGAGGGCAAATTTTTTAAACTTTCAAAACTTTTCATTTCTTATAACTTATGAAGTTAATTGAGTATTAAAATGAAAACTTTTCATTTTTCTAACTCTTGTGTTCTTTTAATGGTTTTAATTCAAGTGTGACTCTTGGTTTTCCATAACTTGAGGACAAGTTATGGACTCCATTAAAACACATTATGATCAAGCATTAAACTACCAAGTAGGTTACAAACAATTCCTATGATCATCTAATCTTCATAAGTTCAAGAACATGAATATGAAAATTTCAAGAATCATAAATTAGTCATAAAACTTGTAATTTTTTATTATAGCCAATGTAAATGGATTAGCATAAACATTACACCATCTAAAACAAGTTTTATAACACCAAAACAGTTTAGGGTAAAGTTTCTAGTCCATTTCCAGCAGCAAAAGTCGACAATCTGCATTCTGAGGCTCCTACTCGTCGAGTGCATGAACCTACTCCGCGAGTAGGATGAAGATACACATGAAATCGGCGAGTCCCCCCATGGACTCGGCGAGTTCATCAAGAAGACATCAAAAAAATTAACTTTTGACATTATATTGCATCAAGTATGAAACAAACAAACCTAGGCTCTGATACCACTGATGGGTTTTGAGCATTCTAACACTTTCTAAGTGTACATGCAACCCTAATAAAACTTGGATCAATGTTTGACTAAAATTGTAACAGCCCGGAATTTCAGGTATTACTTTAAATTAATTTGGGGAATATTTAGGGGGGACTCGGCGAGTTGATGCCTGACTCGCCGAGTAGGACCACGGTCTTGGTCACAGATTCGCGACTGGACTCGACGAGTCCATTAGGGACTCGGCGAGTCGACGCTGTTCAAGCTGAAACCCTAGCCGTTTCGATTCTGGATCGTATATAATGTCTTTAGGGCCGTCATGTCTCGTCTTTTGGCCGATTGAAGATAACCTAAACGGCTGTGGGCATCTGGAGCAAGGGTGAAGGCTAGTGGAAGCTTAAAGAGGTTGTTAGGCAAGGAGAGGCAAGGTGGTGATCAAAGGAGGATCAAGGGGTTGAGCTCTGTAGGTTGGGGACGCAGGGGTCACGTTTTCCAGGTAATCCTCGGATCATTTCTGTAGTTTGGTGTTGTACACGAATCTAGGGTTTAGGAAACCCATTTAAGGATTTGATAGATTATAGAGTTGTTACAAGTGTTTAAATCCCAGTAATAGTATGTGTAAAGGTCCAGGAAGTCCCATATCTATATATTACGGAATCATGCGAATTACAGGAGGCAGTTGGTTGACTGCATGGCGAGGACTCGCCGAGTCCAATGATCAGACTCGGCGAGTAGCTTGAAGATTCACTAGGACTCGCCGAGTTGTTCTTCAGACTCGGCGAGTAGCTTGAAGACTTACTGGAACTCGTCGAGTCGTTCTTCGGACTCGGCGAGTGGTGTCAGGATGTCTATACTCGTCGAGTTACCCTTTGTACTCGACGAGTCCGGTCAAGATTGACCGTTGACCTGTATATATCTTAGAGGGGTCAGTTGTCTTGTTTGATAAGATCATTAACTAGGGCTGTGGTATTATAGGGAACCTGCAGACTAGCGGATTGTGTGCGAGTAGCTCGAGGAGGTTATAGCCTGCGTACTACGAGGTGAGTCTTCTCACTATACTTCACTCGGAAGGGTTTGACTGTTAGACCGGAAGGTCGCGTGTGTTATATTCATGCTATGTCTAGAGAGATAGATGCTTTATATGCGATGTGTGCTTATATGTGATGTATGATTATACGGGCCGGAAGGCGAGACTTTATGTGTTAGAAAGAACGGTATGATATATGTGCTTTATGTGTTAGAGTATTTGTATTATGTGTTATATATGTGTATGGGCCGGAAGGCGATTATCTTGTGGATCGAAAGATCCGGGCCGGAAGGCAATGTTATGTGGATCGAAAGATCCGGGCCGGAAGGCAATGTTAAGTGGACCGAAAGGTCCGGGCCGGAAGGCAATATTATGTGGACCGAAAGGTCCGGGCCGGAAGGCGTATGTGGGTAAGTCGTATACTGGGGAACTCACTAAGCATTTATGCTTACTAGTTGTGTTTATGTTTTTCAGGTACTAGTGATGACCGTGGGAAGGCGCCGGCGTGACACGTACACACTGCCACTGTTGGAGATCCTGGAGATTTATTATTTTTATTTTGAAATAAACTTGGAATAAACCCTTTTGTCGAATAATGATGTTTTATTTTTAACGAAAAATTTATTTGAAAATTTGAGCTGTTACAATTGGTATCAGAGCCTTGGTTTGAGGGATTCGGGTGTACTTTTGGGTGCAACTGAACTCAGACCGGGGATTTGAGGAAAAACTTTTTCTTAAAAATAATAAGGACATAACATTTTATAAAGGGCAAGGCGGTAAAAACAAGGGTGGAACAGTGTGTACGAGCAGCCAGCGTCCGAACGGTAAAGATCCCCAGAATACCTTACGATGTTATGTTATGCACTGAATTATGAATTGTTATGCATGCTAGAAGACTAGGTATACATGATAGGAATAGAATTGCCTGTTTTGTGATGCCTTAGTCTAGGGAGATTGCTTATATGAGATATTTGGTAGCGTGCAAGTAAATAGTACATACCAGAAGTAGAGTACCCGTTATTCGGGATTTGGGGAGGAAGATTTGGGACGAATACTGATACGGTGTGGTCGGTAGTATTGGGCCCGTACTACCGAAGGCACCGGATCAGTGGAAGACTCAAATAAGAATCCCTGGAAATCGGAGACTGGGTAGGGCGCGTATTGAGTACAATTGTACTTGGTGGAGTCTCTGATGATTTTATGTTGTATTTCAGAGACATCATGGTTGTCACACGCAATGGGGCGAGTTCGAGCGGTGCGAGTGACGAGGAGATTCGTCAGATTATTCAGGAAGAGGTAGCTGCGGCGGTCCGGGCTGAGATCCCGGAGATGTTTGGGTCTATTAAGACCACGTTGATGGAGGAGTTTGAGGAGCGGTGCGCCGCAATTTCTGAAGCTGCAGTTGCTGCCGCTACCGCAGCGGTGGCTGCTGCCAGGCCGCAAGGGGGTGATTCATTACCATTCAGGGAATTCAGCAACACGAAACCCCCTGAATTTGATGGGACGCAGGATCCGATTGCAGCCATGAGGTGGATCGCCGACATCGAGGGGTGCTTCTATACTTGCTCATGCCCGGAACACTTGAGGGTACGGTTCGCCTTGAACCAGCTCCGTCTGGGAGCGAAAGATTGGTGGAAGTTCGTGACGGTGAACTTCACTCAGGCAGAGATTACGGCAGTGACATGGGAGAGGTTTACGGAGATGTTCAGGGATGAGTACGTTCCCCCGGTAGAGAGGGAGCGGTTGATTCAGGAGTTCTTGACCCTTAAGCAGGGTACTGATTCCGTGGCAGTGATCACACGGAAGTTTCATGAGAGGGCAATGTTCTGCCCCGAGCTGGTATCTACGGAGCAGTCGCGGATGAGCCGCTATTTGGGTGTTTTGAAGAGGGAGATTCGGGAGTTTGTGTCAAACTCCACCTATCGCACTTTCACTGAGCTTCAGGCGAACGCCAGGAAGCGCGAGATTGAGTTGGAGACTCAAGCGAGGGAGGAGGCTGAGTCTCGGCAGGTGGATCGACGGCCGGCCCAGTCTCAGCCGGCAGCCAAGCGGATTAAGTTCGCTGATTCGAGGATGGGAGGTTCGAAGGGTCGCACTTGCGCGAAGTGCGGCAAAAGTCACGAGGGGGCGTGTCGAACTGGTGGTTGCTACAAGTGTGGCAAGGACGGACATATTGCCAGGGATTGCCCTAAGGGGTTTATGGTTTGTTTTCACTGCAACCAAACAGGCCATCGGAAGGCCGAGTGCCCGCAACTTCGTCAGGGAGCTACACCTACTACCCGGACTACTGAGACCCGACCGGTGAAGGTCGAGGCCCCGAGGGCTCGCGGGAGAGCCTTTCAGCTGACTGCGGAGGAGGTCCGCGCTGCGCCCGATGTTGTGGCAGGTATGTTATCTTTCATGTATTTAATTAAAGGTCGAAATGTTATGCTTATGTTAATGTATGTGTAGGTACTTTCCTTGTGAACTCTATGCCTGCTCTAGTATTATTTGATTCGAGTGCGAGTAGATCGTTTGTATCGTTAGCTTTTAGTCAGCACATCGGCATTAGTCGTGAGCCGTTAAGTCGGCCTTTGAGCGTTTCCATTGCGGCTGGGAGGGTGATTTGTGCTACGGAGGTTTTTCGGGGATGTGTGCTAGAGATCTTCGGGGTCGCATTTCCGATTGACCTAATTCCTATTGCGATGGGTGATGTCTGTGTCATTGTAGGCATGGACTGGTTGAGCCGATTCAGCGCTGTCATCGACTGCGAGCGTCAGTTGGTGACTATACGAGACCCTAGTGGGGGAGTTCTTACGGTGTACGGCGAGGGTACCCGTTCGAGATCAGCTTTTTGTTCAACTGCTAGGGCGAGGCAATGCCTACAGCGGGGATGTAACGGTTTCGTGGCGTATGTGATGGATACGCGGGAGAGTTCCGAGAGACCGAAGACATTGCAGGAGGTTCCAGTGGTGCGCGAGTTTCCAGATGTTTTCCCCGAGGATTTGCCGGGAATACCTCCTGCGAGGCAAGTGGAGTTTGGTATCGACCTAGTTCCAGGGGCGGCGCCTATTGCGAAGGTGCCTTATCGTCTTGCACCTCCGGAGATGCAAGAATTGTCCTCGCAACTTCAAGAGTTGTTGGGGAAGGGATTTATTCGGCCGAGTAGCTCGCCGTGGGGAGCACCGATTTTGTTCGTCAAGAAGAAGGATGGTTCACACCGGATGTGTATCGATTACCGGGAACTGAACAAGGTGACAGTTAAGAACCGCTATCCGTTACCAAGAATCGATGATCTATTCGATCAGTTGCAAGGGGCATCTTGGTTTTCCAAGATTGATTTGAGATCAGGGTACCATCAGGTAAGGGTGCGGGATGAGGACGTCCAGAAGACAGCCTTTAGGACGCGGTATGGGCATTACGAGTTCGTGGTGATGCCTTTTGGGCTCACCAATGCCCCAGCAGTGTTCATGGATCTCATGAACAGGGTATGCAGGCCGATGCTGGATCGGTCTGTGATTGTATTCATCGACGACATTCTGGTGTATTCGCGGTCTAGGGAGCAGCATGAGGGACATTTGAGGGAGGTCCTTGAGGTACTGAGGTCGGAGAAGCTATATGCAAAATTCTCCAAATGTGACTTCTGGTTACGGGAGGTTCAATTTCTGGGGCACGTTGTAAATCAGGCAGGGATATTGGTCGATCCGGCCAAGGTGGAGGCGGTGATGAGATGGGAGGCACCAAAGTCACCTTCGGAGATCAGGAGTTTCCTTGGGTTGGCAGGGTACTATCGAAGGTTCATTAGGGACTTCTCCAAGATCGCAGTGCCACTTACCAAATTGACCCGAAAGGGTGTTACATTCTCATGGGGACCCGAGCAGCAGACTTCCTTCGAGACACTTCGTCAGAGACTGTGCGAAGCACCAGTATTAGCCCTTCCTGAAGGGATGGAGGATTTCGTCGTATATTGCGACGCATCGATTTCAGGACTGGGTGCAGTGTTGATGCAGAGGGGCCATGTGATAGCCTATGCATCGAGGCAGCTGAAGCCTCACGAAGCGAGATATCCCACGCATGACTTAGAGTTGGGGGCAGTAGTGTTCGCCCTCAAAATTTGGCGTCACTACCTGTACGGGGTTCGTTGTACCATATACACGGACCATAAGAGTTTGAAGTATTTGATGGATCAACCCAACCTAAACATGCGCCAGAGGAGATGGTTAGACGTGGTTAAGGATTATGACTGTGAGATCCTATACCACCCAGGCAAGGCTAATGTGGTAGCCGATGCATTGAGTCGTAGGGCGGAGGGTACTCCGTTGCGGGACGTATGTTTGAGATTGACGGTGGTGACTCCGGTATTAGATACTATTCGTGGGGCACAGGCCGAGGTTGTGAAGTCTGGGATGCAGAAACAGGAGCGGGTCGTCGGGTTAATTTCAGAGTTCGTTACGGATGGGCGGGGACTTCTGACATTTCAGGGTCGGATCTGGGTGCCATTCGTGGGCGGTACGCGTGTCATTTTGATGGAGGAGGCACATAGATCGAAATTCTCGATCCATCCCGGTGCTACGAAAATGTATCTGGATTTGAAAAAGGAGTACTGGTGGCCTTGCATGAAGAGAGACGTTGCGTGGTTCGTGGAGAGGTGTTTGACCTGCCGTAAAGTTAAGGCCGAGCACCAGAGACCGCACGGTAAGTTGCAACCCTTGGAGATCCCTGAGTGGAAGTGGGATCAGATCACGATGGATTTCATCACCAAATTGCCGAAAACTGCCAGGGGAGTCGATGCGATTTGGGTGATTGTGGATAGACTAACAAAGAGTGCACATTTCCTTGCCATTAGTGAAAGTTCATCAGCAGATAAGTTGGCGGAGTTGTACGTGAGAGAGATAGTATCTCGGCATGGAGTGCCGACCTCGATTGTTTCGGACCGCGATGTACGTTTCACTTCCAGGTTCTGGAAGAAATTCCATGAGGAGTTGGGTACTAAACTGCATTTTAGTACCGCATACCATCCCCAGACCGACGGTCAAAGCGAGCGGACGATCCAGACATTGGAAGATATGCTTAGAGCGTGTGTGTTAGACTTCGGGGGTAGCTGGGATGCGCATCTGCCGCTGGCTGAGTTTTCCTACAACAACAGCCATCATTCGAGCATTGGTATGCCACCTTTTGAGTTGTTGTATGGTAGGAGGTGTCGGACTCCCATTTGCTGGGGAGAAGTGGGACAGAGAGTGATGGGCAGTACAGAGATCGTACTTCAAACGACTGAACAGATCCAACGGGTGAGGCAGAGGTTATTGACCGCCCAGAGCCGACAGAAGAGTTATGCGGACAGACGCCGGTCCGAGCTCGAATTCCAGGTCGGCGACTTCGTTCTCCTAAAGGTTTCTCCTTGGAAAGGGGTGATACGGTTCAGGAAGAGGGGCAAATTGGGGCCCCGGTTCATAGGACCATTTCGGGTAATTGCAAGGGTAGGTCGGGTAGCTTATCGGTTGGAGTTGCCAGCGGAGCTGAATCAGATTCACAATACCTTCCACGTATCACAGCTGAGGAAGTGTATAGCCGATGAGGCAGCAGTGGTTCCGTTAGAAGATATCCAGGTAGATGCGAGTCTGAATTACGCCGAGAGACCAGTAGCTATCAGAGATCGGAAGATCAAGGTTCTTCGGAACAAGGAAATACCTCTGGTGTTAGTTCAGTGGCAACATCGGAAGGGATCGGAGATGACTTGGGAGCCGGAAAGAGAAATGCGGGAGCAACATCCGGAGTTATTCGCAGAATGAGAGACTTCGAGGGCGAAGTCTAGTTCTAGTGGGGGAGAGTTGTAACAGCCCGGAATTTCAGGTATTACTTTAAATTAATTTGGGGAATATTTAGGGGGGACTCGGCGAGTTGATGCCTGACTCGCCGAGTAGGACCACGGTCTTGGTCACAGATTCGCGACTGGACTCGACGAGTCCATTAGGGACTCGGCGAGTCGACACTGTTCAAGCTGAAACCCTAGCCGTTTCGATTCTGGATCGTATATAATGTCTTTAGGGCCGTCATGTCTCGTCTTTTGGCCGATTGAAGATAACCTAAACGGCTGTGGGCATCTGGAGCAAGGGTGAAGGCTAGTGGAAGCTTAAAGAGGTTGTTAGGCAAGGAGAGGCAAGGTGGTGATCAAAGGAGGATCAAGGGGTTGAGCTCTGTAGGTTGGGGACGCAGGGATCACGTTTTCCAGGTAATCCTCGGATCATTTCTGTAGTTTGGTGTTGTACACGAATCTAGGGTTTAGGAAACCCATTTAAGGATTTGATAGATTATAGAGTTGTTACAAGTGTTTAAATCCCAGTAATAGTATGTGTAAAGGTCCAGGAAGTCCCATATCTATATATTACGGAATCATGCGAATTACAGGAGGCAGTTGGTTGACTGCATGGCGAGGACTCGCCGAGTCCAATGATCAGACTCGGCGAGTAGCTTGAAGATTCACTAGGACTCGCCGAGTTGTTCTTCAGACTCGGCGAGTAGCTTGAAGACTTACTGGAACTCGTCGAGTCGTTCTTCGGACTCGGCGAGTGGTGTCAGGATGTCTATACTCGTCGAGTTACCCTTTGTACTCGACGAGTCCGGTCAAGATTGACCGTTGACCTGTATATATCTTAGAGGGGTCAGTTGTCTTGTTTGATAAGATCATTAACTAGGGCTGTGGTATTATAGGGAACCTGCGGACTAGCGGATTGTGTGCGAGTAGCTCGAGGAGGTTATAGCCTGCGTACTACGAGGTGAGTCTTCTCACTATACTTCACCCGGAAGGGTTTGACTGTTAGACCGGAAGGTCGCGTGTGTTATATTCATGCTATGTCTAGAGAGATAGATGCTTTATATGCGATGTGTGCTTATATGTGATGTATGATTATACGGGCCGGAAGGCGAGACTTTATGTGTTAGAAAGAACGGTATGATATATGTGCTTTATGTGTTAGAGTATTTGTATTATGTGTTATATATGTGTATGGGCCGGAAGGCGATTATCTTGTGGATCGAAAGATCCGGGCCGGAAGGCAATGTTATGTGGATCGAAAGATCCGGGCCGGAAGGCAATGTTAAGTGGACCGAAAGGTCCGGGCCGGAAGGCAATATTATGTGGACCGAAAGGTCCGGGCCGGAAGGCGTATGTGGGTAAGTCGTATACTGGGGAACTCACTAAGCATTTATGCTTACTAGTTGTGTTTATGTTTTTCAGGTACTAGTGATGACCGTGGGAAGGCGCCGGCGTGACACGTACACACTGCCACTGTTGGAGATCCTGGAGATTTATTATTTTTATTTTGAAATAAACTTGGAATAAACCCTTTTGTCGAATAATGATGTTTTATTTTTAACGAAAAATTTATTTGAAAATTTGAGCTGTTACAAAAATACATGCAAATAATTATTTTCCAAGGTTCTTATCCTATCTAGCATGGCATGGGGAACTTGAATCAAATAAAGCTAGTAGAATTAGTTACCTTGTAGTTGTAGTTGATTGCTTGGAGTTTTAGAGCCTAGCACCAATAGTGTGGATGCCTCAAATGGAAATCACAAATCACCACAAACTTTGGAAGCTTGAGAGAATAGTCACAACTATCTTGAAATTGGCCCTCTACTTTACTCACCACAACAAGTGTGATTTCAAGAACCAAAGCCTCCTTTATATAGTGTGGTGGATTAGGGTTACATCCATGTAAACCCTAATACCCATGTCTCTTCATTTCCATGAGATCCATGGGTTAAATCTCCATGGAGTATCCATGGACTTTCCATGCAAGCCTAGCCTATTCCAAATAAGCATTAGCCCACACTATATAAATATAAGAGCCAATATTTAATTAGTAATACTTTTGATCTCCAAATTAATCCTAGATTAATTATAGATCAATACTAATTAAATAATATGATCTTATATTAATATATTAGAAATTATAATATATTAATAAATCATAACTTATACTATTCTCAAAAGATTATCCATAAATTGTTCGGGTGAAGTGCAACCCAAATGGACCATGCCGGGTCGGGTCAAGTAGATACCAAATATAGTTATGGACTTAGACACTATATCCAACACTTTATTGGGCCATGAAACTCATTAATAATTTTGGACATGGACTTTGGGCCCATTAGCAAAGAGAGACTTTTGGTCCAATGTGAAAGGACTAGGGGCTTGGGTTCTTTAATTGGATTATATTCAACCCTAACCTTAGGTTAATGGTATTATTGCTCAGCATGGGTTGTCACAGACTGTTAGGAGAGCAACTTTTGGATTTACCTGATAGAGGTGAGTCTCCTCACCATATCAATTGGTCGAAGGAACCTAGGCTGGCCCATTTTATGATATGTGATATACTAGTGATGTGGTGCTATGTGTTATACTAGTTGGTTATATGCTATATGGTTTGCTAGTTGTTTTGTGATATTTGCATGAAAGACCTCGAGGGGTTCCCGAGGCTTTTGCGAGTAAGACCTTGGAGGGTTTCCAAGGCATCTTAAGTAAAGACCTCGGGGGGTTCCTGAGGCACTAGGGTTTAAGACCTTGGATGGTTTCCTTGTCATCTCTAGTCAAGACCTTGGGGGTTTCCCAAGGCATTGGACTGAGACCATGTGGGGGTTCCCATGGCACCCGGAGTAAGACCCTGTAGGATTTCCAAGGCATCCTTATATGTTTATTTGTGACAACCCAAAATTTCTACCTTGTATAGTTATTCAAATCAATCAAGGTCAGACTCGTTTTTGCTAACTTCTGCATTGTTTAGAGTCAATTTGAGTGTTCTAAACCTAGTATAAGCAAGGTATGAGGCTAGGGATGAGTGTATTTGAGATCAACACCTTTCAATTAAGCCAAACACCCCTTGATTATGTGTATGCAGCCGCACACATGGGTGTACGGCCGTACACCCATCCCAACCATACACTCTCATGTATAAATGAGAGTCTTAGCCTTCATTTACTTCTTTTCACACTCATAAGCCAAGAAATCAACTTCTCTCTAAAGTATCATCTGATTTTTCTTCTAGATCTTCAAGTTGTAAGTTTTTCTTCCTTTGAGTTGATGATTCATTACACTACCTAGTAAGTATACATGATTTCATACATGAAATTACTCCTTTTGTTTAGATCTTCAAGTGTTCTCCAAGAACACCAAGAACACATACTAAGTTTTTGGACCTCAAACACCCCTAAAGGCTTCTATATTGTAAGTACCACTCCTCATGCTTGTTACTTACTATTTATAATCCTTAGAAATCATCCAAACCATGATCATCAAGGAGTGTACGGCCGTACACACCCCATGTGCTCGTACACCCCTTTATTTGTTGCTTAATGGCCTCAAAAATCATGTTTTATGCTAGCACTTGATCAAGAACACTTAGGGGATGCAAGATAGCACCTTGGAATACACTTTTGACCATTTTTACATGAATATCAAGGGTGTACGGCCGTACACTCCTTGTGTGGTTGTACACACCCTTTTTAAGGTCCAAATTGGCATTAAACTCCCATTAAGGCTAAGTACTGGTCAAGACACGCTTCCTAGATGCTTAATAGGAGTTTAAATCACTCAAAGGCATGTTTCACCATGAGTGCGCGGCCGCACACCTACTTGGGTGGTACGCTCTGTCCATACACCCACATGAAACATCTATTTTGGTCGTACACTCACTAGTGTGGCCATACACCCATTATATGCAACCCTTGGTACTTCTAGCACTTGAATCTAAGTGTTGTTATGTCCTAGGGTGTCTTTCCTTGCATGATTAGTTGTTTAAACAATAATTATATACATATATGTTTCATTATATGCTTATTAGGATCCGTTGTGCTCAAGTCTTCACTTGACACTTAGCATCCTATAAACTGATCTTTCATTCGTATCACTCACTACAGGTGAGTTCATACCCCTTAACTTACCTTTTAAATGATTTAAAATGATTTTATCGGGGGAATACAAGTTGAAACATTATAGTTATTATATCAATCACATGTGATTAATAACTATCAAAACAAATGGATATACTATACTTTAAACTGTGTTATCAAACCAACTACTTGAAATCGTTTTACAAACTTTTTATATGCAAAACTCCTTATTAAACTCTTTAAAACATATATATTTTCAAAATCACGTATATATACATATATTTATGTAAGTAGGATTTAAAGGACTTAGGACTGAGAACTCGCCTTATTTCATGTTCCTTGTTTGGTTGAGGACTTAGGGTATTCGGTTGTTTGTCCGACGGTCGTTTGAATCTTAGTTATATAATATGTGTATGTATATGGATATTGAAGTTCTACATTTAGTTCAATACCTTTGGGTAGCAAAGGTGTACAAACATGTTCATTTATACAAACAAATATACTAGTAAACTATAATAGGTATAGTTTAGGAAGTCAGTACTCACTATGTCTAGTACAATGAAACTTACAAGAGTCAGTTCATTCATGATTCAATACAAACTTACTATGATGAGAAACTAAGAGAATTTACTATTATGAGAAACATAACGAACATACCTAGATGAGAAACTAAGAGAACATACAATACACTACATTATACAAGAGAACATATTATGATGAGAAAAAAAGAGAACATACACTACACTAGTACATAGAGAACATACAATCCACTAGAACACATTATACAAACACTAGAACATTATAACATTAATGTGAGCCACTACTTCATGACATGGCAAGCAATTGCTGTGTCACGTTTTGCAACCAGAGTCTCCTGGAGGGAGAGCGTGAATTAGTGTATAGATCTATACGGGATTGACTATCCTACACCTTGCTGCTAGCTATAGTGGGACCAGCAGGTCTACGGGTGACTAATGTCATACCATTTCGATGCCTTAGAGCGTCGTGTTTTAACTAGTCGATCAAGCATGGTTACAACTATATCACATTTTGCCTTAATTAAAACAATGGTTTTAAGGTAGTTAAATGGTAGAAAATACAGGATTTTCTAGGAGATAAAAACAATTACAAATACATACAAACATTTACATCAAACATTTAGAAACACTTTCAGACAAGCAATGACACTAAAATACTTATGAATTCACCGGCTTTAATGTTGATCCTTGCTTTCAATGCTAGGTTTTGAGAAGATGGAGCACGTTCAAGACTTATCTCTTATTTTGATTCATATTTTTGGTGTCTTATAAACTATATAGAACACACTTGTATTAAATTTATATTATTAATGCAATGGTTGATGTTGTTGCTTGTTTAGTATTATGCATTGTTGTGATACTGTACATGACGTCCTCCGCCCCAGAAAGTTTCCGCCATTCAGGTTTTAGGGTGTGACAGATTGGTATCAGAGCATTGTTTATAGTGAATCGAGTATATCAACCCATAAAAGATATACAAACTATAAACACAATGGGATTAAATACTCCGACCAAGAGTATATACTATTAAATAATAAAATATTTAACCAAAGTATACACACTTGCATTCATACTAAAATCAGTGTCACTAGGACAGAACAAAAGTATTGCGGTTGTTGGACAGCACAAGTAGGCTTGGGAACAAATGATCAAATCTAGGAGTGATATAGCCCGATGAACTATATCTTTCCGAGAAGTGATTAGCATGTGCCTAAGAATGGTTGTGATGTTGCAGCAAGTCTAAAAACTTACCAACACTGCTACAACGAAAATAATAGAACATAACATAAACTTAAAATACTATAGGAGTATTTTGTGTTACTATAATTACTTATCTGAGAACTAAAGGTCTTTATTAGTAAGTCAATAGCTGCTTGGTGGATACGCTAAGGTTTAATGTGACTAGGATGTCATAGACTAAGAATCTGTGATCTTTTCTTTACTTCCTGTTCCTTGTTTGGTTGTGGATTTGGAGTTAGGGTCACTTATTCGAAGGTCTATCCTGTTTTGATTACATGTAACTGGTATGCACTATGCATGTATTCAAGTAACTGATAAAGATCATCTTATAATTATCTAAATTAGTATGTCTATTAATTATTTCTTTTATCCTTATTCTGACGTAGATAACATGGATGGATTCCATCCCCACGGCGACCCGTACTTTCCTAACCAAGGTAACAGAGGATGGCTTGATGTAGAGCCAGAAGAGAATCATCTAATCGCTCTGAATGACAACTTTGTAGAGAACTTTTAGGAGGATTCTAACTCCAAACCCGAAGTCAATAACCAACCCCCAATGGCTCAAATCCCAAACCCTAACCCTCATCCAGCATTTCAAGGCCTCACACCTCTATGCGCAACAAACTTGAATAGATGGATCCACGAACAGGGTCAACCCTTACCTTATAACGGAGATCGAAGCTTCTATAACTTGAGTGAAGGAGGCTATGCGGATAGAGTCCTACCTATTCTGGTCCGCAGGATTGCTCGTAATGATGAGTAGGGTAGAGCAGCCACCAAACCAAATCATGGAAGTTGATGCCGATGCGGGAGTCAATATTGTTCGCATTCTCCATTTGGAGTTTGCTTATGAAAGGACTCAAAACCAAAATGCGGCCCTGTAGAGAGATCTTACTGCAACCCAAGCTGAAGTCAGGGAACTTCGAGCTCGGCAGGCAATGTCTGAAAGGCTCATGAGTGATATGGAGCATTGTCTGGCAGAATCAAGGACTCATTCTAGTGGTTCTCGTCATAGATAGAGTCTACTCAACTTATCTTTTGGATATAATTTAGGTATATGTAAAAACTCTAATTTTAGCTCCTATCTATGATAAGACTTTAAACTTGTTAGGTCTTGCTAAGTTTTAGTTCTGTCAAAATTTTCCTATCTTGGTTTGATGTAAGACCTACTTCTAGGTCATTTTCCAAACTTGTTACACCTATAGTACCAATATTATTAATATATATATCTAATCTCATGGAAATTATTATCCAAATGCTATCATCTTCCTAGTACTAGATCTACATTCAATCATACTTTCAATTGATTCTTACTATCATTTCCATCTTTGTAAAACTTTTAGTTGAACAATGCCTCCTCAAAGAGTGACGAGGTGTAATCCTCCGATAACTCCTACGCAACCACCTCCACCTCCTCCTTAATATAACCCAGCAGCTTTTCAAGCTGCTGTGAATGCAGCTATTACTGCAGCTTTAACACAATTCATCTCGAGCGGTACTAGTGGGAGTGGGACTTATGTGCCTCCCACTGTTGTCGAAGCTCTAGTGTGCTCTAGAGAGTGCTCATACAAGGACTTCACTAGCTGCAAACCCAAGACCTTTAATGGAACTGGCAGAATCATTGCCCTCTCACAATGGTTCGAGAAAACGGAGTTGATCTTCGAGATATGCTCCTGTCCGGGAGGGAGCAAAGTCAAATTTTCCACCTGCACCTTCGCAGACCGAGCTCTGACGTGGTGGAATAGCCATGTCAAGTCACTATCTCTTTTAGTGGCGAATGCTATCGGATGGGAAGCTCTGAAGGAGCTTATGAATGAAGAATACTATCCAAGGGACAAAATTCAAAAAACTGGAGCAAGAGCTCTGTAGCCTAACCATGAAGGGCTCTGACATAGTTTCCTACACTGCCAGATTCAGCGATCTGGTAGCACTATGTCTGGGAATGGTCCCTTCTGAAGCGAAGAAGGTGGAGAGGTATTTTTGGGGGCTGGCGCCTCCATTCCAAGGGAATGTACTAGCTTCAAACCCCTCTACCTTTGATAATGCCAACCGATTAGCACAATGGCTCATTAACGCTGGGGTCCGTACCCCGTCAACAACAATCCTAGCCATCTTAGAACCCTCCAAAACCACTGATAACAAATGGAAATTTTGGGATGACAAAAAGAAGAATGTTGCACAGAAAGCTGCCAAAAAGCAGCAGGTCATAGCAGTTCATGCTGCGATAGCACCTGTCATTGTTGCGCTGGTAAATTAGTACGCTGGAAACTTGCCGAAGTGCAACAAACGCAGTTTTCACCACAACGGACCCTGGCAGGAAATGCAGTGCTCTAACTGCAACAGGAAGGGGCACTCTGCCCATTTCTGCAAAGCTCCGGCATGGCCGATCAACCAAGTCCCCGGTGTTGGTGTGGGCCAAGCTTGCTATGGTTGTGGCGAGGTGGGCCACTACAAAAGGAACTGCCCGAAGGCAAGGAATGCCGGTGGAGTGGGAAGAGTTTTCTCTATAGGCCACGAGGAAGCTGTTGTCGACCCCACAGTGGTTATTGGTACGTTTCTCCTCGATAACTCTTATGCATGCATACCGTTTAATAACGGAGCAGAGAGGAGCTTCGTAAATCAGAAATTTGCTCGCTTACTTAAACAACAATCATGTGCACTTAAAGAAGCGTTCACTGTAGAAATGGCTAACGGAAAGACTGAGAGCACTAGCAGTATATACATAGGATGTACTCTAACTCTAGATAGCCATTCATTTTCTATCAACCTCATGTTGGTCTCAATTAAAAGTTTCGATGTCATTATCGGTATGGATTGGTTGAGCCTGCATCGTGCCGACATCATGTGTTATGAAAAGGTTGTTCGCCTTAATCTTCCGTCTAGCAAAACTCTAGTAGTCTATGGCGACAAACCTGGAATGAACCTTCGTATCATTTCGAGTATTCAAGCCTAGAATTACTTGCAAAAGGAATGTCGTGCATTCCTTTCTTATGTTGTCGATGTGAGCCAAGAAACGAAGGACATTAAGAACATCCAAGTAGTATGCGATTTTCCCAACATCTTTCCAGAAGAACTCCCAGGATTACATCCGCAATGTCAATTCGAGTTCAGAATCAACTTAGTTCCACGGGCTACACCAGTAGCCAAATTGCCCTGTCGTCTAGCACCAGTGGAGATGCAGGAACTATCCGGTCAACTTAACGAGCTTCTCAGCAAGCGCTTCATTAGACCAAGCTGCACACCATGGGGAGCTCCCGTCTCGTTCATAAAGAAGAAAGACGGATCGTTTCATATGTGCATCAACTATATAGAACTAAACAAGCTTACCGTTAAGAATCGTTACCCTCTGCCTCGCATAGACGATTTGCTCGACCAACTTCAAGGGGCGAAGTACTTTTCAAAGATAGATCTGAGATCTGGGTAGCACCAATTACGAGTGCTAGAGGAGGATGTTCCGAAGACAGCCTTCTGAACTCGTTATGGATACTACAAGTTTTTAGTGATGTCATTCGGATTGAATAATGTGCCCGCGGTATTCATGGATTTAATGAATACGGTATGTCATTCTTACTTAGATCAGTTCGTCATTGTGTTCATTGATGACATACTTATCTACTCTCGTAGTAAGGAAGAGCATAGTGAGCATCTATGCTAGATCTTGGAAACATTACTATCAGAGAAGCTCTACGCGAAGTTCTCTAAATACGAGTTTTGGATTCGAAGAGTCGAATTCCTGGGTCACGTTTTTAGTGAAGAGGGAATTCATGTGTACCCTTCCAAAATCAAAGCCATTGAGAACTGGTCAGCACCAAAGACGCCTACAGAAATTCGCCAATTTCTAGGCTTCATTGGCTACTACAGTAGGTTCATTAAGAACTTCTCTAGCATCGTGAAACCACTTACTACATTGACCCAGAAAGGTGTGGCCTTTGACTGCGAAGAGAAACAAGAGAAAGCATTCCAAATGCTAAAACAACCCTTATGCACCGCTCCGATACTATCCCTCCTATAAGGAATAGAAGAATTTGTGTTCTATTGCGATGCATCCAATCCAGGGCTTGGCTGTGTTATGATGCAACGAGGTAAGGTCACCGCCTATGCCTCAAGATAGCTACAGACACACGAGGTCAACTACACCACACATGATCTTGAGTTAGGAGCAGTAGTGTTTGCTCTGAAGATCTGGAGACGCTACATGTATGGTACAAAAAGCTCTATCTTACAGACCACAATAGCCTACAACATATATTCGACCAGAAGGAGCTCAATATGAGACAACAACGGTGGGTTGAGCTACTCAGTGACTACAAATGCGAAATTCGTTATCATCCGGGCAAACCATCGTAGTAGCTGACGCCCTAAGTCGGAAAGAATACTCTGGTCGTAGGGTCAAATCATTGACTATGACTATCCATTCACATTTTTCCACACAAATTAAGGAGGCTCAGCTTGAAGCTTTGAAACCTGAAGATGTGGCGACTGAATCCCTTAGAGGGATGGATAAGAACTTGGAAGTCAAGGGTGGCGGAGCCTTATATTTCATGGATCGGATTTGGACACCGAAACACGGTGGTTTCAGAGACTTGGTCATGACCGAAGCCCACAACACTCGATATTTCGTCCGCCCAGGTTCAGATAAGATGTATCGGGATCTTAAAAAGTTATACCGGTGGCCTAACATGAAAGCAGAGATTGCTACCTTCGTGAGTAAATGCCTCACTTGCGCCAAGGTTAAGGTCGAATACCAGAAAACATTAAGTTTACTTCAAAAACCGGAGATACCTGAATAGAAGTGGGAGCGGATCACGATGAACTTCATAACCAAGTTGCCCTAGATGACAGGTGGTCTCGATACCATTTGGGTGATCGTAGACAGGTTAACCAAGTCCGCACACTTCCTGCCCATCGAAGAAACTGACAAGATGGAGAAGAAAACTAGAATATGCATTAGGGAGATAGTACAACTACACGGTGTTCCCATATCCATTATCTCGGATAGAGATAGTAGATTTACTTCGAGGTTCTGGAAGTCGTTACAAAGTTCCCTAGGAACTAGGCAGGACATGAGTACAACCTACCATTTTCAAACCGACAGAAAAAGTGAGAGGACTATTGAAACTGTAACATCGTAAAATTTAAAACAATTTTTCACATTTGAAAAACACATTTTTAACAAAACCATTCATTCATAAATATCATAACATCATCTTTTTGTTTCACAAAATGTCTCCCAAGATAACTCTGTAGTACTCTGTCACATAACTCTATTACCACACTAGGTAAAGTATAGTGAGAAGACTCACCTCGGTATCTCGGTAAATCTCTGACTCGGTAAACGCTGGCCTGGCCTCCGCCTAATCATATGAAATAAACACTCTATTTAATATAACTCTCAAAGGCTAGACTTTGTTCTCTCATGACACTCTCAGAAGGGTAAAAGACCATTTTACCCCTCTCATAACTCAAAGGTCCCACAATAGACCATACCCTAAAAGTCAACCAAAAGTCAACTCTCCGGGTTACGCTGTGCGTACCAGATGTGTACGCTGAGCGTACCCGGCTGCACCTCAAAATCGGGGAGCGCCACCCAGTATGCGGCGCGTACTAGGGATTACGCCTGACGTACTCCCCTACTTCAGCCCTTTAGCTCTTGAGGTCTTAAACAGTTAAGACCTACGTCCAAATTTTAGATCTGACCCCTTCTAAGCCCCTTAATCCATAAAGTTGATGACTTTAAGCCTTTGCATGGCTGAACAAGTCACCAACTCTCACAATGATCCAACCTTCAACTCTAGAAAGCTAAATACACATGCATGACTTCAAACTAACATCCAATATGGAAACTTAATGGCTCTAAATCACCAATAACACTGAAAAGGGACAGATCTCGGACCATGGAGCACTTTACACTCATAAAGTCTCCACCTTTGGGGTTTTTAGCCCTAAAAAGGGCACATACAACAACAACCAAAAGAAGAGGAAAGTTTTGAACTTTATACCTCCAAATGTATCCCTTTTCTCTGTAGATCTCAGATCCAAAATGGCACATCAAGCTTTAGCTTCCAAGAACTCCCTTCCTTCTTCTTCACCAAGTCACTAAAGCACCAAGAAGCTCAAATCAACACTCTCACACACTAAGGATGATGGGGATCTCTTTTAGGGTTTCACTCACTGATATGGAGGCTAAGGAATGATCCATAACACCCTTTAAATAGTGCACAAGGTGGATTAGGGTTTTTGCACCTGGGCCGGGTACTCCCGGTGTAACTCTAGGTACGCCCAGTGTACCTTGGCGACTCCGCATCCAAATTAAGCGCATGAGTACGCGCAGTATACCCCTCTGGTACGCCCAATGTACTCACATGCTACAATCCCACCACCTAAGGACTAAACATGCTCAATCATTAAAGAACAAGGATGAAAGAAATATACCTGAATCTCGGGGTGTTACAATTCTCCCCCACTAGAACCAGACTTCACTCCCGAAGTCTCATTCCTCGAACAACTCTGGATGCTGCCCTCGCATCTCCGACTCTGACTCCCATGTCATCTCGGACCCCTTCCGATGTTGCCATTGAACCAAAACCAAAGGTACTTCCTTGTTCCTCAAAACCTTGATTTTCCGATCTCTGATTGCCACCGGTCTCTCAACATAATTCAGGCTCGCATCCACCTGAATATCCTCCAATGGTACCACTGCCGACTCATCGGCTATACACTTCCGCAACTGCGACACGTGGAAAGTGTCATGGATCTGACCTAACTCTGCAGGTAGCTCCAACCGGTAGGCTACCCTGCCTACCCTTGCAATCACCCAAAAAGGACCGATATAACGGGGCCCCAACTTGCCCCTCTTCCTGAATCGGATCACTCCTTTCCAAGGATAGACCTTCAGGCGTACAAAGTCGCCAACATGGAACTCGAGCTCGGACCACCGCCTGTCCGCATAACTCTTATGATGACTCTGAGCGGTTAATAACCTCTGCATGACCTGTTGTATCTGCTCAGTCATCTGCAACACAATCTCTGTACTACCCATAACACGCTGCCCAACCTCTCCCCAGCAAATGGGGGTTCGACACCTCCTCCCATACAACAGCTCAAAGGGTGGCATACTAATGCTCGAATGATGGTTGTTGTTGTAAGAAAACTCTGCCAAGGGCAAATACGTGTCCCAACTCCCCCTGAAATCCAACACACATGCCCGGAGCATATCCTCAAGCGTCTGAATTGTCCGCTAAATCTGTCCATCAGTCTGGGGGTGATATGCGGTACTAAAATGCAGCCTAGTACCCAACGCCTCGTGAAAATTCTTCCAGAATCTGGAAGTGAAACGCACATCTCGGTCTGAGATAATCGAGATCGGCACTCCATGCCGCGATACCACTTCTCTCACGTACATCTCTGCCAACTTCTCTGCGGAAGAGCTCTCACTGATAGCAAGGAAGTGAGCGCTCTTTGTCAACCTGTCCACAATCACCCAAGTTGCATCGACTCCCCTAGCAGTCCTTGGCAATTTGGTGATAAAATCCATGGTAATTTGTTCCCACTTCCATTCGGGAACCTCTAAAGGCTGCAACTTACCATGCGGTCTCTGGTGCTTGGCCTTAACCCTACGGCAAGTTAACCACCTCTCAACAAACCACGCGACATCCCTCTTCATACGGTGCCACCAATACTCCTTCTTCAGGTCTAAATACATCTTAGTGGCCCCAGGATGGATCGAGAACTTCGACCGGTGAGCCTCTTCCATCAAAATGGTATGCGTTCCTCCCACAAACAGTACCCAGATACGCCCCTGAAATGTCATAAGCCCCCGGCTATCGGTATCGAACTCCGATACCAACCCGACAAACTCGCTCTCTCTTCTGGCTCTCAGGCTGCATAGCCTCAGCCTGTGCCCCACGAATGGTGTCCAACACCGGAGCTATCACGGTCAATTTGAAACATACATCTCGCAATGGGGGTGCTCTCCGCCCTGCGGCTCAGTGCATCAGCTACAACATTAGCCTTGCCCGGGTGGTACAGGATCTCACAATCATAATCCTTGACCACATCCAACCACCTCCTCTGTCGCATATTTAGGTTGGGCTGATCCATCAAATACTTCAGGCTCTTGTGGTACGTGTATATCGTACACCAAACCCCGTACAGATACTGATGCCAAATATTGAGGGCGAACACCACTGCCCCTAACTCTAGATCGTGGGTGGGATACCTTGTCTCATGAGGCTTCAGCTACCTCGATGCGTATACTATCACATGCCCTCTCTGCATCAGCACCGCTCCCAACCCCAAGATCGACACATCACAATACACCATAAAGTCCTCCATTCCCTCAGGGAGGGCTAACACTAGGGCTTCACATAGTCTCTGGCGAAGCGTCTTAAAGGAGGTTTGCTGCTCTGGGCCCCATGAAAAAGCGATACCCTTCCGGGTTAACCTGGTGAGCGGCACGGTGATCTTGGAGAAATCCCTGATAAATCTCCGATAATAGCCTGCCAACCCTAAGAAACTCCTGATCTCGGAGGGTGACCTCGGCACCTCCCATCTCATCACTACCTCCACTTTGGCCGAGTCGACCAATATCCCCTCCTGGTTAACGAGGTGCCCTAGGAACTGGACCTCACGCAACCAGAAATCACACTTGGAGAATTTGGCGTAAAGCCTCTCCGATCTCAGTACTCCGAGGATCTCCCTCAAATGCTCCTCATGCTGCTCCCTGGATCTCGAATACACCAAAATGTCGTCGATGAACACGATCACCGACCGATCCAACATCGGCCTGCACACTCTGTTCATGAGATCCATGAACACTGTCGGGGCATTGGTGAGTCCGAAAGGCATCACCACAAACTCATAATGCCCATAACGAGTCCTGAATGTTGTCTTCTGAATGTCCTCATCTCGCACCCTCACCTGATAATACCCAGACCTCAAATCGATTTTGGAGAACCAAGATGCTCCCTGCAACTGATCGAACAAATCATCGATCCTCGGCAACGGGTAACGGTTCTTGACCGTCAGCTTGTTCAACTCCCGGTAATCAATGCACATCCGGTGGGAACCATCCTTCTTCTTGAAAAAAAGGATAGGCGCTCCCCACGGCGAGCAGCTCGGCCGAATAAACCCCTTTTCCAGCAGCTCCTGAAGCTGCGAGGATAACTCTTTCATCTCTGGAGGTGCAAGCCGATAGGGCACCTTGGAGATAGGCGCGGCCCCCGGAACCAAATCGATACTAAACTCCACTTGCCTCACGGGAGGCACACCCGGCAACTCCTTTGGAAATACGTTTGGGAACTCACGCACTATCGGAAACTCCTCAACTGACCTCGGTCTCTCTGAATCAACCTGCATATCCATCACATACGCCACAAAGCCCTTACAGCCCTGCTGTAAGCACTGCCTCACTCTAGCGGCCGAACAAAATTGTTGGGTCTGAAAGGTGTTGAATCTTGGGCTCGTTCTTTAGTCCATTTTTGTCTCCGGATTGGGCCTGTCCATCCGTGAGTTATTTCTAGGGTTTAGTATTTATAGACGCTTGCATGCATCTTAGTACGTAGATTTGAAAGTCGATTATTTGAAAGATTTTATTTTTATCATTTGTAACCCTAATAGCCTCTACAGCGGAAGTTCTTTATCGAGCACTGTTGAGGCTTGAATCTATTGAATCATTCAACATATTTTGATTCATTCTTGTGCTTGATATTACATTTTAACGTTTCTGTGATTAACCTGTTCAAAGATCTAAACGATCAAAGAGTTTCTTAACTATTCAATTAGTATCAAAGCAGGAGACTGTGTAATTCATACACATCTCTTCTATGAAAGAAGTGATTAGGGTTTATTCTGCATTTACTGATATTTATTAAGCCGTCACTCCATAATTGACGTATCTCATTATTTATTCATCTTGCCCTAATATTACGTATTACAAAGTCTGATCTTATAACAGGTTATATGATCAAGCATGGACGATTCTCAATCTAATCCCATTAATATCTCAAATAGTATAGGATCTACAACCAAGATTCCAATTCTCTACACTCAAGATTACGAAGTATGGACGCACCACTTTGAAGACTACGTGATTGGATTTGAAGATAATGGGTATCTGATATGGGAAGCTATTATATATGGCCCATTTGCTCAATCAGGAACATCCGGAATCATTAAAACTCAAAAGGAGTACAATGATTTGTTGAAAGATGTGAATGATGTTATTCAGGACGAAAAGGAGAAGTTTCAATGCAACATTAAGTCATTGAGACTAATTTGATTCGCTCTTCAATCTGACACGTTTAGATTTGTGAGTTCTTGCAGTACAGCAAAGGAAATCTAGGATCGGCTGCGTGAGCTGTATTCCACTGATGAATATCTGGAGCACTCAATTCAGACTTTACTTCTATCTGAATTTGGAGAGTTCAAGCAGAATCCTGATGATTTTGTTACGCAGACGTTTGATCGCTTCAATCATCTTCTCAGCAAGATGATCAAACAAGATATTAAAAGGAAGCTCATCGAACAGAAGGTCAATTTTCTGAATTGTCTAAGATTTGAATGGAGAGTTGTTGTGTCTACGGTTAAAGCACATGAGCAAGAGAAAAGCGTGGCTTCAAATCTGGGGTCACTAGCGCTTCTGTCCAAGGGTAAGAGTGTAGAAGAAGACGAAGAGGATCTAAATCTGGGAGATCACGATCTGACAGCCGAAGACTATGTTATGATGGTGTCAAATCCAAGAAGGTTCATCAAGAAAAAGTTCCCTTCCAAAAAAAATTGTAACTGGTAGGGAAGCTACAGTTCTGAAAAGGTGAAAAATGAACCGAAAGTTGAGAAATCGAAAAAGGAAGCGAAGGGTGAAGCTGACTCTGGTGTCAGTTGCTTCTACTGTGGTGGGAAGAATCACTATGCAAAAGATTGCATGCTGAAGAAGAGGGCAGAGTTAGGTGAAGAGAACGATGAAGAAGCAAGTCTTATGAAAAGACTAGAAGAGATAAAAAGGAAGAAAGCTGCTACTAATCCCTCTATGAATGCTCTTATTGTGCAGGGTTCGGTAGATGATGATGAGTTCGGTGGTGTGCAGGTATGGTCGACTGACTCAAAAGATGATGAAGTGAGAAAGCCTTCTCATGGAAAGGCTTATGTTGCAAAAAGTGGTGAAACTGATGGAAGATGTCTTATGGTGACCGATGTATCTCAGATGAGGGGATACAACACTGATGGTGGAAATGAAGAGGCCAAGGAGCGAGAGGACTTATGCTTTACAACAAAACCGCTCAGTGTGCAGATCAATGAACTTGACAAACTGATCAAGAAGGTACAATCTGTTTTTCTGTCGTTTAAAATTCCACAAAAATCATATGAAAAAGAATTAAATAACTTAAGAATTTCAAATCTAGATAGTTGTTTAACGCAAACACGGGTCACGAATTCTAATCTAACTGACCAAATAAGTAGGGTGTCATCCAAGAGTGAGGAGCGAAGGATGTGGATAAAGCAGAAAGAGTTGGAGCTGATTAAGTCTAGGGGTGAAAACATTTATTTACAAAGAGACAATCTCAAATTGTTAAAACAAAGGAATTTTTTTTGTTTGATTGCCAAAATGCTCTATGCTAACATTACTCAACTGCATCTAAATTGTGAAATAGGGCAAAAGATATATCGCATGATTCTACCCTTCCTTGAGTTTAAGGAGGATGAAATTTATGCCGAAGCATACAACTGTGAAAGTGTTGTATCTTCCAATGATGTGAATCCCACTTACATGTATGGTTTGGACAAAATAGAATCTTTTATAAACTCCAAAGACCATAAGGACATGCTTAAAAATCTGTTGGATGAAAATGATAAGTTGAAACTTCGGACCGAAACCATACAAAAATTCGACTCATTGAGTACCAATTTGAGTTCATAAAACAAAATTGAAGTTGAAAATGAATCTGAACTTAATGAGGACGATGATATGAGTGAAATTTCTGTAGAGGATGAAGTTGACTATTCCGAGTTCGTCATAAGCGAACCCGAAAACCACAAAAACCTGATTTCTGAAAATTCTGTGGAATTCGTTCGTTTGTCCAAAACTAAGTCCCTATTTCTTAAAGAAAAGGTCGTCGTGTTTCAGAAGGTAAGAACAACTCCCAATTAGGTGTATAAGGTCACAGGAGTAACCGAACATCAGACAGCCGAACTCACTGCCATAGTGAACGAAGATAATGCAGATGGCTGTGATGAGCTTTTCTAGTCAGCACCGATAGACAACGCAGACGAAACAGTTGGTCTGTCAGAGCGAACATCCTGTAAGGCCAAAGGTAGATATGTGCGCGAACCTCTGAATAAGCCTACTAACTTTGACGTACCAAGTACCAGTGGCACAAAAGAGATTCCAGTGGAAGAAGTCACCTCCACAAGCGAAACCTCATCCATGAAGAGCGAACCGGTTGCTAAGAAGATGAAACAAAAGGCAAATATTCATAGACAACCAAAATAGGTGAAAAATCAAAAGCAGCAGAGAAACTTGAGATACAAGAAAAATCTCTCAGAGCGAAAGCAGTTTTGGCGCTCCCAAAAACCTCACTACACTTATCATGACAAAGATTCTAAGTCAAAAGGAGAAGAAAACAAAATTCAGAAGAACAAGAGAAAGATTTTCGGTCCACGCGAAGAACAGAACCGAAAGGATAGGTTTGGTCCCGAAAGCAACAGCAAGCTAAAAGCGAGTTTCGGTCTGCCATATAACAACAGGCAAAGACCTGATTTAAGTCCATCAAGCTTTTACAATAAAAGATACATTTTCAGACCACCAACCAACAACAACCAAAAATCTAGCTTCGGTTCATCATCAAACGGCTACCGAAGGTCCAGATCTAATCCCTCAAATGATCACAACCAAAAGGGTCATTCCAAACCTCAAGTTAGGAAAAATTCTCATTCTAATTTCTTTTCCTCTAATTCTTCTCGTTCTCAATCTTCTTCTAAGCCCAATTATGTTCCTACAAAAAATTCAAGATCGTCAAAGGATTTGAAAGGAAAAAGGGAGATTTCCTCAGCTAAGGAAGAATGAAAGCAGGCTAAAGTCCAAACACCAGAATCTGAATCCGAAACGCCTGCAACCAATTCTAATAAAATCAAAGTGCTTACTATTAAAAGAAAAGACGAAACAACCTTAATAAAACGAACATATCTCGTTGATGTTTCTCTTACTATTCCTATTTCTGTGAAAGGCTCACGTGGACCCAAGAAACTTTGGGTTCCTAAATCTGTTTGATTTTTACAGGTTATAAGTGACGAGCAGTTTGATGAAGAATGGTACATAGACAGCGGCTGCTCTCGTCACATGACAGGAAGGAAGGAAGAGCTAAGGGAGTTTCGATCACTTAAAAATGGTGGCAATGTCAAGTTCGGTAACAACTCCTATGGAACAATAAAGGGTTATGGGATGATAACCAATGGAGACTTCACAATAAGGAAGGTGGCGTATCTAGAAGGGTTGCAGCATAATCTCATAAGTGTATCTCAGCTGGTGGGAGGTACTGGTCTTAAAGTTTCATTCGATGATGAAGGTTCAGAAATTATAGAGAAGAAATCCAACAAGGTCATTCTGAAATCAGATCGAAAAGGCGAAATGTTTCCTCTGAATCTCAGACCAATCAAAGGGAATCCAGCTATATGTCTTTTGTCCAAAGCTCATTCAGACGAAAGTTGGTTGTGGCACCGAAGGCTTTCACATCTCAACTTCAAAGACATCAATAAGCTTTTCACCAGCGGTCATGTTCAGGGTCTTCCATTGCTTAAGTTTGATCGTGAACACTTGTGCGCTGCATGCGAAATGGGGAAACAGAGTCGTCAAAGTCACCCATCGATTATAAACACAAAAGTTGTTGAACCAATTGAGTTACTTCACATTGACTTATGTGGTCCATCATCAATCGAGAGCATTGGCGGCAACAAGTATATTCTTGTAGTTGTTGATGACTTCTCACATTTTACTTGTGTATTCTTTCTAAAGCACAAATCTGAAGCGACTCCCAAACTGAAAATCTTTATCAAGAAGGTCGAAGTGCAACTGAGGAAAGTCGTTCAAAACATTAGGAGCGACAATGGACTGGAATTCAAGAACAAAGAATTTGAAAACTTCTTGGCAGAAAAAGGGACCAGTCACAACTTCTCAGCCCCTTATACACCTCAACAGAATGGAATCGTCGAAAGACGAAACCGATCCTTGTGTGAGGCGGCTCGAACCATGCTAAGTTTTGCTTCACTTCCCTTATATTTCTGGGCTGATGCTATTGCTGCAGCATGTTTTACGTAGAATAGGTCTAATCTCAACAAGCGTTTCTCTCTCACTCCTTATGAGATCATCAACAACAGGAAGCTGAATGTCAAATTCTTCCATGTGTTCGGTTCCAGGTGCTTCATTTTCCACTCCAAAGAACATCGCAACAAGTTTGATGTTAAAGCTGATGAAGGAATCTTTCTGGGATATTCTCTTACTTCAAAGGCATTCAGGGTTTTAAATAAACGTTCTAGAAGAATTGAAGAAACCTATTATGTGACGTTCGATGACAATTACGTCAAGAAACTAAAGACTTTCGTAGAAGCAATTGGAGAAATTTTCTCTCAAACAGGTCAAGTCACAGCCTCGATTGCTAATTTATTTGACTGGTTCGTAAACTTATTTGATGAACCTGAGAAAGCCACTCTCTCGGAAGCCAAGGTAGCAAACAACAAAATCGATCATCTGAAGCACATTGTTGAAGATGCAGCCAAACAAATGGGAGAAGAAGAACCTCAGCACGACACTTCGGTTGAGGGGGAGAATCAATTCTCTTCAAAACAACAGGACTCACAAATTCAGGGGGAGAATCCAATCCCTGTAACACCTGAAAGCCCGGCTACACCCGAAAGTCCTATAGCACCCGAAAGCCCAAATCAACCTGAGGGTCCAAATGATTCATCATCTGTCGAGGGGGAGAATTCCAATATGTTCTATGATGATGATATTCAATCAAAGTTGGAAGAAATGGTCAATGCTGAATTGGATTCATCCTATGATCCAAACTATCCTCCACTCACCAAATGGACGAGAGATCATCTTGTATCTGAGATAGTGGGTAATATATCTAAAAAGGTCCTAACTCAATCTCAAGTGAAGGCAAAGCAAACTTCCCTATTCTCCAAAGTAGAGTTTTGCATGTTAAATTCTTTCGTGTCCAAAATTGAGCCGAAGACTGTCAATATTGCTCTTGATCATTCTGATTGGGTTCAAGCAATGCAGGATGAACTCAATGAGTTCGAAAGAAATAAGGTCTGGCGTCTCATCCCAACACCGAAAGATGCCTCAATCGTTGGTCTCAAATGGGTATTCAGAAACAAAATGGATAAGGAGGGTAACGTGATTCGAAATAAAGCTCGTCTTGTGGTAAAAGGATACAGCCAGGAAGAAGGAATTGACTACGAAGAAACATTTGCTTCGGTAGCCAGGCTGGAATCTGTTCGAATATTTCTTGCCTATGCTGCACACAAGAACTTCGAGGTCTACCAAAATGGATGTGAAGTGCACTTTTCTAAATGGGGAACTTGAAGAAACGGTTTACATGGAGCAACCTCCTGGTTTCGTGAATGAAAAGCATCCAAATCATTGCTACATCCTAGACAAGGCAGTTTATGGTTTGAAACAATCACCTAGGGCATGGTATGAAACACTAACCAAGTTTTTAAAGATGTCTAAATTCAAACAAGGTTCGGTTGACCCAACCTTCTTTTGTAAAAAGGATGGTAACCACCTTATGATTGTTCAGATCTATGTCGATGATATCATCTTTGGCTCAACGAGTCCTAGCTTACAGCTAAATTCAGAAAGTTGATGGAGAAAAAATTTGAAATGAGCTCAATGGGTCCGATTAACTTTTTCCTTGGTTTAAATATTAGACAGGGACCCGAAGGCATCTTTATTAACCAGGAAGCATATACCAAAACTCTTCTTTCTAAATTCGGCATGATGGGAGAATCAAAGGTCAAAGTCCCTATGGCGTTCGGTACCAAGCTCACTCCATCCTTGGAAAAACTGGCAGTTGACATAACACTATACCGCCAAATGATTGGTTCCCTGATGTACCTCACAGCTAGTAGGCCTGATATAATGTTTTCTGTGTGCTATTGTGCTAGGTTTCAAGCGAATCCTCATGAACCACACATGCTAGCAGTGAAAACCATACTCCGGTATTTGAAGCGAACCACCTCTCTCGGTCTCTGGTATCCCTCAAACTCAGGTTTCTTTGTTCAAGCCTACTAAGATGCAGACCTTGGAGGATGTGGTTTAGACAGAAAAAGCACTACAGGAGGCTGTCAATTCCTCGACGAGAAGCTGGTGAGTTGGCAATCTAAGAAACAAACATGTGTTTCTCTGTCGACAGCCGAAGCAGAGTATATTGCAGCCGCTTCTTGCACATCTCAAGTGATTTGGATCCAAAGCCAACTTCGGGATTATGGACTCAATATGAAAAAGATCCCACTAAAATTGTGACTCAGAAAGTGCAATTAGGATCTGTCATAACCCCGTGCAACATTCCAAAACCAAACACATTGCATTGAGGTATCACTTCATTAAAGATCATGTGGAAGACGGAAATGTAGAGATTCACTTTGTTCGAACTACTGATCAACTGGCTGACATCTTCACCAAAGCCCTTTCTAAAGCGAGTTTTAATAAAATTCTACAAGGACTAGGTATGATCGAATCGGAGTTAGTACCAAAAACTCTTTCTCAAAACTAAAAGTTGGAAGCGAAATGAACCGAACGTTCGGTCTATTTCGGGTTCGGTTTGCATGGGTACCGAAATGAACCGAGCGCTCGGGTTCGGTCCTATTGTACTTGTCTTCACTTATCTCTAAAAGGTAGTTTCTTTGGTTGTATTTCCCATTTTTTTTTAAATTTCCAAAAAAAAAATTGTTTTGTTTATTTTTTTTTTCTTTAAATCAAAATTTCATAAACTACAAAAATATTTTTTTTACCTTTACTTCTGTTTGTCTTTACCGTTAGTGGATGATCGATAAGGCAGGTATTGTTCTCACACTTTTTAATAGTTAAGTATCCCTAGAAGCATGCTGCTGCATGTTGTCTAAAGCCTCAACTAATCTGAATGAAGCCTTTCTAACCTGGTATATACAAACCTTGTCTTCCCAATTAGGCTATATCATTTATTCTAATCATGAGCTACCTTACTCTCTTCTCATATGAGATAAGAGTTTTCTGCTTAGTCATTAATTTTATAGCAGAGGTACTTTGGTTTCTTTACACCATCTCAAATATTTTTCTCCATCATATTCGCTTCATACATGTAACTCTTGAGACTCTCAGAAATTACCACTGAGGTTTATGGTTACACAATTTCTGTGTTTATGATCTTAGCTTGGTGCCACTATGTGCTAAGTGAAACCCACAATTCAGTACCTATTATGCATTGACGGTGAACAATTAAATTTGCTCTAGTTTTCACTCATAAAAAAACGAATTCACCGAAGTGGTTGTACCAAGAAATCTCTAATTTTCCTTTTGTGTGATTCTTATGAAATTGTTGAATACCATAACATTTCTTCCCTTAGAATCCAGTTTTATTTTTTTTTAGATTTCACCCAAATATATTTTCAACATGATACTTAAATATTCTCCACACCTACTTGTTCAACAGACCACATTGGTCTCACAAGTACTTCAGTCGATTTCTGTCTTATGTCAAGATCAGGAATTCTGAACTGAAGCACAAGCCTCCCAAATTAGCCTTATTAAAAGATGCCTTTCAACAATTCTTAATTAGTGCTTGATCATAATTCAACAGGAAACCACACAAACACTTTAAGGTCTCTATTGACTTTGAAGGAAGAGATTGTTGTATTAGTGTCTAAGTCCATAACTATTTTGGTATGTACTTGACCCGATGGTGCATGGTCCTTTTGGGTTGCCTTCACCAAAGCAACTTGATAGGATGAATAATGGAGAGAAAGGATTAAATATGATTTATTAATATATTATAAGAATAATATATTAAAGGAGAAATCATATTGTTTAATTAATATTAGTCAAGAATTAATTGGTAATTAGTTTTGTGACTAAAAGAGATTAATTAAACTTAAGGGACTGGAATTGTAATTATAAGATAATTGCAATTTGGGCTATGGATTGCCATATATTAAAGAGTGGACGAATTCTATGGGGAAACCCATTAGAAATCGTCCAAGGCCTTTAAGGAAAGGAGTCCATGGGTTGCTTAGGGCTTAAGCATCCAAATTAGGGTTTCCTTGTTAGATAACCCTAATAGCCTCACTATATATGGAACCCTTATGCCCTAAAAACGTAGACAAGCTTCCTTCTAGGGTTTCCACATGTTTTGGGCAACCTCCTTCTCTTCTCCTCTTCATCCTCTTGCTCTTGGTGTTTGTGAACCATTAGAGGAGTGACATTTGTGATTCTAAGCTTTCTAAAGTCAATACAAGAAGGATTTGAGATTGTTATTGCTACATAACAATCAAGGTATGATCTAAACCCTTATTTATATGTTATATTGATTATCATATTCTAGATCTAGGGTTTATAGTCTTGGATAAATTGCATGTATAATAGAGAAACCTAGATCCAAGCATTAGGGTTTGTATGAGCACATAGGATGTTCTTATGACCAAAATCGATCAGTGGTATCAGAGCCTTGATTGGTTTCTATTGTATTGATGCCTTGTATGTTTGTTGCATTTGAAAAAATACGATTTTTGTGAAACTGCCTGATGAACTCAGCGAGTCCCATAGTGGACTCGGCGAGTCCAAGCGTCAGAAAGAGCAAATATCGGGATTTCTTGCTGTTTATCCTTGAGATACTTGCCTTTATCATATTAGATCAATATAAATCTGATTTTATGATATATATATATATATATATATATATATATATATATATGAGTATATTCTTGATCTAATTGAAGATATTTATCAATTAATAAAATATTTATTTCCTTATGTGATAATTGATTAATTATTTTGATTAAATTGGTATATTGTTTTGCAAGAAATTATTAAATAAATCAAATATGGATAATTATGTGACTAAATGTTAATTTAGATTATTTGTTATTTGATCCCCTAGTGTTTTGAAAAGTTTCAAAACTTGCCTTCAAGTTTTGGAATTTAAATTTTGATTAAAAGTTTAATTTTGATGTATATTTAAATTCTAAACCCTAATGTTTTGAAATGTTTCAAAACTTGCCCTCAAGTTTTGGAATTTAAAAGTTGATTAAAAGGTTAATTTAGGAATGTTAAATTCTAAAACCCTAGTATTGTTTTGAAAAGTTCAAATCACACCCTTATGGTTTTATTAATTAATTAAGGTGTATAATTAAAAGAGGTTTAACAAATCCATAAAAGTTTAGGTTTACAATTTAATTGAATTAAAAGTATAATTGTTAAATTTGACCTCCTAGTATTTTAAAAGTATAAAATACACCCTATACTATATATAACATTAAAATTCTAACATTATATATATGTATGAGTAAAAGTCAGTCTTACCGTTAGTAGGCCTCATTCACGAAGCTGGTCTATAAGGGGTGTTTAAGGAAATTGCCTATAAAATGGCGATTAAATGGGTATCCACTCTTACCCACCGCACTCTTGACTAGTGAAGGGTCGTTAGCCAAACGGGTAGGATAGGACAAAAACCTTCCATTATAAGTATAATGAATTACAAAAGTAACTAAATATTTTACAAATTCCCAATCTTAGTTACTTAGGCAAAAGTGAATTGATGCAATTCCATGAAAATACACTTTGTGCCCTTGCGAAGACGTTAGTGGAGCGTGTGTGGTTTACCGGCATACTAAATGGTTATAAGCAAAGGTAGCAAAGGGTGACTCAATGTTTGTCATAGTTCGGTGGAGCGTGTGTGGTTTACCGGCACATCGAATAGGTGACTGTAACATGTGAGGGCACCATGTAAGTTTTCATGGTTATTCACACCTGCTTTGTGATCCTCGGCATCCCAGTCACAAACAAGAGGGGCATATCGAGATTTAAACATGCCATTGAAATGTTCAATGAATCTCAAAGGATCTAGGAGTTTTCATAGATTTAAAACTTAAATTTCTTTTTCGTTTTTCATGGTGGAAATTAGTGAATCGTCATTCACTTACCTTCAAATATTCTGCAACTAGATTACGGCATCCCTTTTGTAGGTTGTAGCATATTGTATTGGGTCCTAGCCACAGTATCTCATTTGGGTGATTTACTAAGGACTCAATCAATCAACTAACTTGAATTCGTTTTCTCCCGTTTTGTAGATGTCAAAGTACGACAAGTATGGTCTTCCCAAATCCCGTGGAACAAGCATTCCGCATGAAGATGATATTCCATGATTCGATTGAGGAACAAGAGATCATGCTTCACTTCCTCCACCTCCTCCAATTATTCTCCCTAACCCACAAGTTCGAAGACTTGAAAAGTTCAAGCTCACTCAAGCCCTTTTGGCAAGTAAACTTAAAGAAGGAAAGTCGGTGTGTGCACACATCCTAGGGATGAAGTCACACATTGATAGGTTAAAAATATTGGGATCCGTTGTCTGCGAGGAGATGGCAGTTGACTGGGTTCTTCAGTCACTTCCTAACTCATATAGTGAGTTCGTAAGAGAGTACTATATGATGAGCTGCGACGTGACCCTTATAGATCTCACCTATATGCTTATTGCTGCTGAATCAGCAATGGTTTGGCGCAATAGAAAAGCAAATTTGATTGGTGAATCTGACTTCAAGACCTCTATGGATATAGACAATGGCAACGAAAGACATGCTATGATCGAAAAGTTTGATCATAAGAGAAAGGCAATGTCTGAAGTAGTTCCATGTCCTGTTCCAAAAGAGTCAATTTGCTTTTATTGCCAAGAGAAGGGGCATTGGAGACGAAGCTGCCCTATTTACCTAAGAGATATAAGAGATGGGAGAGTCAAAACGTATGGCTCTGCTTTAGGTAAAAACCATTCACTAACTCTTTTAAGCTTCTATTCTAGATTCTTAATACATAATGTGATAAGATTACAATTGATGTTTTGTAGGATCGAAGAAAAGAAAGGAAGCTTAAGGGAAGAAGTGAGCAGAATCTAACCGTGAAGGAATGGATTTCGATCGCATTACTTGAAGATTAGATTCTTGAGCTACTACTTAGAGTTAGAATAAGATTGCTAAGAAAGATGTATTAGCATAGTTTTTCAAGAATTGCATTGTAAGGACAAATTTTATCCGCAATAAAATAAATTTTGATTTTATATTATTTATTTATCCTTGTAATGGCGTGTATGAAAAATTGATGTTAGAATGTTTAGCAATAATGGATTTGATTCTTAATTATGGAAATGTTGAAAATTTACTGAATAGGAAAAGTTTCTCATCGCCCAAGTTTCAATTGGACAGAAACTTGGAATCATGCAACTAGGTTGCATGATGAATGAAAAAAAAAATCGTATTTGGAAATTAGACTAATTCGTTGACAAAGTGTCAAGAGAAGGACTAGGAAATCAAGTACACAAAGTTGTGTGTTGATCAAGTCCACCATAAAAGTAACAAAGATATTCGTCATGATTTACTAAAGGTTTAGTAAATATGATTATACTTATAAGATTAAGTGTAATTCTGAATTGATTGAAAAAGTTTAAATCAATAGCAGAACGAATAATAAGAATCAAGTAAGCAGAAAGATAAAAGTTTCTCCATTCTAAGAAGAAGGGAGAGTACCTTTCATTCTTTATGATAGGTATTAATGATTAAGAACCATATCTCAATTGATCCTCTAAGTGAGTCTTAGTACAATTGTATGTCTAAGAAGAGGATTCAAGAATTGAAGTGATGGTTAAATCAAGAAGTCAATCATATTTCGTTCCAAAACAAGTCTTAGAGTCAAGACTGTGATATTGAGTGACAAGTATTAGGAAGGTTTATAACATTCATCAAATGTGGAAAGTTGTGATGTCTCAGATAAGACAAAGACCAACTAGGAACAATTTATGAAGTGTTTTAATAAAAACTACACTAACTCTTGAATATTTGCTTGTCAAGAAATGTTTATTGACAAGAGAATCTTATATGTCAAGGAGTCAGTGGGAGTCTTAATGGTCTTGAAAGGTTTCAAGAAAAAATCAAAATAAACCTTATCGATCACCACTAGCACACGAGTTGAGGTTTACAACCTATCGTGTTGACACTATTTTGTTTCTGTGCCATTCCAATTGAGTTAATTATGCATGTGAGTTCTATGAGTTCTCAATTGAATGCATAAAAGGCAAGGACCTTGATCAATGGAACGTACATTGGTAGGAAAGGGTGACCTTCTTAACTACTTGGAAGACATGGTGGGCAGCTATGTTACCATAAGGCATGAAGTCAAGATTAAGAAAGTTCGGTCCATATGAGTTTGAATTTGTCGTAAACTTTGGTTTTGACAAATTCACATGGATAGGAACACATACACCATTAAAGTCTAAGTGTCAAAAGATTCACTCCTTCATGAAAATGACTGTGAGGAAATGCTTTCACTAAGAAAGATTTAAAAAAAAAAGATAGTGATTGTGAAAATTGTATTCTCGAATTCGATTATGGTTACAGTATCCCTTTCCATGATTTGAATTGTGAGGTTTGGCAATTAGTCAGAATTGTTTAGACACACATATGAGCTATCAAGGGCAAAGGTGTATAAGCTTAGATAAAGGATTATCAAAGCATTAAGTATTAGAAACATGAACTTAAGAAATTCAATAAGTATTGTTTTTGTGGAAGTTAAGATGGTTTCTGAATACATGTCAAAACTAGTGGGAGCATAAGTGTTATGTTTATAATAATCATCACGATAGTGGGAGCATAAATGTTATGATTATATGATTATTAATGCAAGTATTGCAAGTTAGCAATATTAATTATAGAAAAACAAGAGTTACACCTTGCAAAGTCATAAGGGTTGTAAAGTTGTTTTGCTATAATTAAGGGAGAGAATATTATGCTTCATTTCAAATCTAAAGACTTAGGTTGTGGAATGTTAATAATTTAGTCAAGGAAACATAGTGCGTTCTTAAAAATCCGATTATGATTACGGCATTCCTCTTCATAGTTCGAATTTTGAGAACATAGCACATAAAATATTATGGCAGAAGATTGATAAAGTATCGAATCTTCGTGTAAGACATTATGCATTGTGTCCCATACGCTTCGGGTATAGGATTGATTGAAAATGCTATAATATTTGACCATTCTAAAATTTTCCAAATGTCTAGCGCATTTAGAGGGAAAAGGACAAGAATCGGTTTTCACTAAGATAATTAAACAACTACCAAAGGACCACCCAAAGTTCGCCTAGGATTGGTCGCTTGTGAGTACTTAGAAGTATAGTATTGGATGGACCATATCGACATTATTATGAATAGATAAGATTCTGTTGAGAATGAGTTGTCATATGGTAAGTATGGAAAGATTTCCATATTGGGAATTGAATATTGAAAATCTATGTCTAGATTAGAAAATTTATGCAAAAGGATGTTCAAAGGAATGTACTTTGAGTGAGAGACATCATATCTAAGGAATTGTCTTGTAACAATCTCCGATAGAGGACTTTGTAATTTCATTAGCAATAGTCATTGTGACTTTAGTGTAGTGACATTACAAAAGGATCATTGCATAAAATGTTAGAATCTGGCATATTCCATAAGTGGCAAGAATTTGATATTCTTTAACTTGTGAAAAGGATTAGGAGTTGTGAAATGAGTATGATTGGAAATGTGTTCATTTGATCTATTTCACAAAGTAAGAACCATAGGTAAACATTGTGTGCATGCTAAGAGCATGGGACAAGTGTAATAATTCAAGCAAGAAGTTGATTAACCAAAACAACAAATAATGAGTAATCGATATGGTGATAAATAAAAGGTGTTTATTTATACTCAAAGGTTTGAGGCCATATGGGATTAGTAGTATTCTTGTGTTTCACTTTGCATGTTTTGACTTCCTGAATAATTTAATTGGCTTAGAACAGTCAAATTATACAAACGGGCTACAGTCATTCATATGTTGGAAGTAGGTATGAATAAAGACTCTCGTGAATTGGTGTGTGGATTGTCTAAAGAGCATTAGACAAAGCAAATGTTTGTTGCAAAGTTCATGAGTGCTTATGAATATGATTTGAGCATTGGATTAAACCCATGCTCACTTGGATCACTCCATGAATTGTATCACGAGTGATTGGTGAGACGATAACATCTTATATTCTTGAAACTGAGATGTGTGAGTTGTATCTTGCGAATCGGTTGCACATTGATAATATGTAAACGCACTAGTAACTTGGTGTCATAAAACATATTGTTGTGTGTAATTCGATGAGTGAGTGCAAGCGAGCATTGAATCAAATTTTATCCGTTCCTTTTATCCAAAGTAGGATAAAAGCGATATCTTTGGGCCCCTCGATGATTTAGTGATGACAAACGTAATTGCTCGGCCGGGCTAGGGCTAATTTGATTTGTTCAATTAGTCAGTCATCATAAATCGGAAGTCGAGAAATACTACAGAGAGAATGATTAGAAATCATGTCTCATACGATATCTAGAATGGAGGAATATATGATCCCTTATCTAAAGGACATGCGTATCTGATAGGATCAGAGTTGATAGCGGCTTTGGAAAGCTACGATTGCAGATTAGGATCTGAAGTCATACGCATAATAGTTATTAGACTTATCCAAGTGGGAGACTATTGTACTAGTGTCTAAGTCCATAACTATTTTGGTATGTACTTGACCCGATGGTGCATGGTCCTTTTGGGTTGCCTTCACCATTGCAACTTGATAGGATGAATAATGGAGAGAAAGGATTAAATATGATTTATTAATATATTGTAAGAATAATATATTAAAGGTGAAATCATATTGTTTAATTAATATTAGTCAAGAATTAATTGGTAATTAGTTTTGTGACTAAAAAAGATTAATTAAACTTAAGGGAATAGAATTGTAATTATAAGATAATTGCAATTTGGGCTATGGATTGCCTTATATTAAAGAGTGGACGAATTCTATGGGGAAACCCATTAGAAATTGTCCAAGGCCTTTAAGGAAAGGATTCCATGGGTTGCTTAGGGCTTAAGCATCCAAATTAGGGTTTCCTTGTTAGATAACCCTAATAGCCTCACTATATATGGAACCCTTATGCCCCAAAAACGTGGACAAGCTTCCTTCTAGGGTTTCCACATGTTTTGGGCAGCCTCCTTCTCTTCTCCTCTTCATCCTCTTGCTCTTGGTGTTTGTGAACCATTAGAGGAGAAACATTTGTGACTCTAAGCTTTCTAAAGTCAATACAAGAAGGATTTGAGATTGTTATTGCTACATAACAATCAAGGTATGATCTAAACCCTTATTTATATGTTATATTGATTATCATATTCTAGATGTAGGGTTTATAGTCTTGGATAAATTGCATGTACAATAGAGAAACGTAGATCCAAGCATTTGGGTTTGTATGAGCACATAGGATGTTCTTATGACCAAAATCCATCAGAGATTCGTGCCCGGGATCCACTGTTTCATGTCTTTATTGACATCACAATTTTCCTCATATGTGTTGCTTTATTTCTTTCTCTTTGACACTCTATGCACGAAAATCTTTTTGATTTTCCATAAATCTGGTTTCGTTAATTATAAGCTATTTTTTAGCTATGGGATTTAATGTTGTAAATGAGATGTGGTTATTAATGTTACATGTACTTGTCATTATCTACGAAGACAGCTCATACTAAAAGGATAAGCCGCTGACTCAGCCGAAAGTCTAATCATTTTAGTATCTCAAACGGCGCTTGATGGGAAGGCGTGTGCAACGGGAAAGTTTTTCTCTCTCCTGCGTAATCATCGGGGTTCTAAACTGTCATGCGTCAATCACCTAAGGAAACGCTTCGTTTTTCTTTAAGAAGATTTGGGAATAGATTCTTCTCTCTCTTCTACCCACGGTATAAAGGGTAAATCCTACGGTCTTTTACCTCTTTACTGCACCAAATATTCAGAGAGCAAGAAACGATCACTTTCTCCCACTGTTCATCATCTTCCCCAAAAACCTCTCTTCAATGGCGGACTCCTCTTCAGTACATGCTACCTCCCACATTCTGCCCATCCGTCCTCAACAAAGCCTGATCATTGATCTCACCCCTGAAGTCTACGATGCTTTCATGTTCCCAATCATGGTGTGTCTCAAGCACTCTCCACTGGTTTCAGCACTAACCAAGGTCGAAATCATTCCAATGGATTGTTTGTCACATATATTCTCAACGGCCCACTATGACAAGTCTATCGATCGAATCTTCTTCGACATTCTTGAAACCAAGTCCTCCATCTCCAAACAACGATTATGTTCGCTTTTAGGGTTTGAACCTAATGAGTCTAGGGTTAACCCTGAATCTATTCCCGTGGGTCAGTTGTTCTCCATGTTTCACAACATGGGTTACACCGAGATTCTGACAACCGTTACAAAGTTCAAGAAATCATGCTTACCTCCTCAGTGGAATGGCTTCTTCACTGTGTTGTTCAAAGGGCTATCGGAACGAAGTGCAGGTTCAGATGGGGCGAGTCGATTGTTTATGACAATTCTCTATGGGCTGTACCACGGCATCAATCTCGATTATGGATCGGTTTTATGGTAGCAGCTGATTCAGAGCCTTGCGTCCACTACTCGCCATTCTGAAATCTCTTATGCCATATTCTGTACGCTTGTCACAAAGTGGTCGATGGACAAGTATCATGTCCCTGTTGTTGCTGATTCTCCACTCAACTCGATCAGAACTTTCCACACTACGAAGATTATAGTTTCTGATTCCTCGAAATTTCAGTTCGTTGGCTCAATCCCTGAGTCAATGTATGTGTGTGTTCCAAAGGACAGTCGCATCATCAGAACTTACAAGGAGTTTCGTCACTCAGGTCCCAGAGAGCTCTCTCCTAAAATGATTCAATCCATTCATGACGCTGAACGGCCTGCTCCCAGGGGAAAGAAGCAAGACAAGGGAAAAGACAAGAAAGTTGTCAAAGGTGCGAAGGGTCCTTCTCCAAAGAAGCGCAAACTGTAACGCCTGTGTTTCCGGGCTTGCCGTTTTTAGCAATATAATAGTCTAGGTTAACCTTTGTAACCCGTTTTAATAAGATTGTATTATTTGAGTATTATGTGTTTTGTGCTTAATTGCTTAATTATGTGGTTTGATTAATTAAGAATAAAAATAAGCGTCAAAATTTAAGAGTAAAATAAACTTAATATCTTTGATCTATGTTGTAGTAGTTGAAACGAGGTTTCCGAATATATATAGAACGCCCAAATCTGACTTCGTATGAGGAAGTTATGATTTATCGAAGTTCCGGCTTAGCGGTGTGCAGCCCGAAATACTCGATTTGAGATCGAGCGGTTTTTAGCCGAAGCAATCTAAACGAGGATCGAAGGTCTCGTTGTTGGTATCAAAGCGATAAAAAGTTAGGCGAGAACGGACGTCAAACGAAGAAGTTATGAATTTATAACGAAGTTTTTATGTCACGGCCTATTAAAAATAAATAATAAAAATAAATTCGAAATTAGCCGATGGAGTCTAAACGAAAGTTGTAGAGCGTAGTCTCACATTCGCGTGGATATAAAGAACGTCGAAAACGGAGTTCGTATGAAGAAGATATGAATTTCCGAAGTTTATTTAATATTTTGTATTTAAATTTAATTGGAAATTCGGAAGCATTATCCGAAGGAGTCACCGATCTGATCCGAGGTACGCCCCGCGTACTCGAGTACGCCCAGCGTACTCCGAGGGATGTCGACACTCGCACTCGAGCACTTCGGATACGTAAGCAATGACGTTTTGGGCAGTACGCCCCGCGTAACGCAGTACGCCCCGCGTACTCCGAGGCTCCAGCCTCCTATAAATAGGATGCGAGGGTTCCGGGTATTTTTGCCAATTCCCTCTCATTTTCGTGTCGAAGCTCTGCATTTTTACCCCCGAAGCTACCCCGAAGCCCCGGTATCATACTCTAGCCCCGAGGCAAGTCCCGAGATCCCGAAGATCCCGAGAAGCGCGGTTCCCGAGTCGAAGCTCTGCCCGCGAGAAGTTCGATTTTCGAGGAGATCTTCCAGATCTGCTGTGGATTACTACTTCTATAAGCCGTAGTGCTGTCGGATCGTCTTCTGATCAAGTGAGTGTGTAGTTATTTCTTCTAATACAATAATACGAAGTATTTTATATAAAAAAATACGTGCTATGTGTATATATTTGGTTGTGTTATGTGTGAATGAGTATTCACTCTCTTCTATCTTATAGATCTGCTTATTTCTTTATGAGATATGTGTTATGTGTGTGTGCCTCATCTGTTATGTGACATATGTGTTGATTAAAAGCATGCTATACAGGTTTTCTTTAAACTACGTATGAAAATATATATTTTTATCTACTAATATGTTGGGTAGAACATGGGTAGATAGTTGGTGTGTAATAAACAGATGAGAGGCCTCGATGTTGTTGTTATTGTTGATCTAGTTATTCAGCGGAGTATGGATAACGACCACGGACTCTTTCTAGACAGTCCAGTGGAACACTAGCAGGTTCATAACCTGTAGGTGTTGTGAACGATGTGTTCACCGGTGTACTCTATCCCCCTCATGGTTGCCTTTAGGATATCTATTGTTGAGGAAACCCCTTCGCAGTGATGTCCGTCCCGATGAAAATCCTAGATTAGGTCCCTTGAGATAGTTGTTTTAGGGACGTAAAGTGAGGATAACGGGAATGGGTAATCGGGATAGTGATTGGTTGGTGAAATTAAATATAACTTATTTATTGTGGGTTGAAAACCCTATATGCTCACCAGGCTCCCAAGCCTGACCCACTCAGTTTTATTTGTATTACAGGAAGTGGCACAAGGGCGTAAGATGGATGGATCATCTTGTTGTTTTGTTTACAAGTCTTTATATGTATATATTTGTTGAATGACTTGTAATGTTTATCGTTTATGCTTTATGGTCTGTATCGGAACATGACATCCCGAGTTTTGATTATATAATGAAATGCATCTCTTGATGAAATGCTTTGATAAATATTATTTTATCATGTTTTGTTTTGGGAACAAATTCCGCAACTCTTTCAAATCAAAAGGATTTACTCTGAAAATATTTAAAAGCATAAATGAAAATCGGTCTTTTCTGGCCGAGATTTTGGGGATGTCACACAAACCTTCCAAGGAAGCTCAATCACCTCCACCAAAGAAGAGGAAGACTCAGCCCAGGCATAAATTTATTCTTGCCTCCTTCTCCAGTGAATCTGAGGAAGAGATTTCAGACTCAGAATAGTCACTTCGAGGTAATACTCATCCACGTTCACCAACCCCTGAGGTACCTATTTTCTCTAAACCTATCTCTCCTCCCCCAATCTCCATCTCTATTTCCATTCCCCCCATAACCTCCACTACTCAAATACCACCCACCTCTATCCCTGTACCACCTCCTATTTTCATTGAAGCCACCACAACAACCACCGCTGGCATTCGAACCAACGTATCTAATACGGGGGCTCCTACTTCAGCACCTGAACCTACCCCCACTACAGCACATACATCCACAGCCGAACCCACTACCACAACCGAACCTCCACCATTGCCTTCATCTCCTAATCACTCAGCAGAAGATGATGAACCTTTTCTTGGAGGAAAGGACATGACATTTGACTCGGTCTACTACAGTCTGTATCAAGTTCAAAGTGATGATGATGATGATGCTCCAGTCACCAAGAAGCATCTCAAGGAACTTCATGAGAAAATCGATAGTCTCATTGCTTCCTCCTCCTTTTCCTCTCGGTCCACTATCTCAGACACTGCTATTCAGGGGCTCGTTGATACGTTCACAAAGGCTCATGAAGCCTCCATCAACTCTGCCACTGCTGCTATCGACGCTTCTACTAAGGCGTGTGCTGCTGCGACCAAAAAAGTCAAAAAACTATTTGTTGATGCTAATTCTCTTTTGCAATCTTTACAGGGAGCCGCAGACTCCAATGCAGAGAAACTTGACTCTCTTGTCAACAAGCTGGCCACTTCAATTGCCTCTGAACTGCAGTCCTTTGCCAGTCTTTGTTAGTCTCTCAACGATGACAATAAATCATTCCAGGCGACTGTTGAGGAGCGTTTGACAAAGCTGCAAGAAGATCTCGCTTCCGAGAACTCAGTGATGGATGCTCTTGCTTGCAAAACTATTGCTCTCAAGGTCAAGAGTCTTCATCTTTTCCAATCAGAAAAGGAAGTTGCCTCTCTCCGATCTGAGCATGAGGTTATCTCATCGTGTGTTTCGGATGTCCACGCTGCCCTCTCCAACATCATCGAAGCACATGATCCTATCCTGAACTACTCTGTGAGGCGCACTTTAGCTGAGAAGCTTGCTCCTGCCCTTGCCCTACTAAGCAAACTTGAAGGGCTTCTTCAGTTTGTGGCCCCTCCGAAACAAGGGGGAGAAGACGTGTCTCAGCCACCTCCCACTTCCACATCAGCTAAAGCAACCGAACCTCCTCCAGCAAGTCAAGCCTCAGGTTTGGGTGTCAAAGACAAAGGAAAGAAGATTGCTGAAGACAGTGATGATGATGATAAAGAGACCATCGCTGATCTCTTGAAGAAACAAGGCCGGGAAAAAGATGCTGACATGAGCGCTCGAGTTGCCAGAGAGTTCGAGGCGAACGAACGAAAAATGAATGAGGCTCATGATCTTCTTGAGAGTAGAAAAACTCTTTTTCCTCCGTGGACTCTCGAGAAGCTTTTAAAAGAAGCAATTGAAACTCCCAGCATCTTGTGGCTCGAACCAGTGATTTCTTTGGATCAGATCAATTCTGTTGACTCTCAGTTCGATATGCCACTGACCCGAAAGGCCTTCATCTTCCATGCTTTTGATAATGTTGCTGATGTCCCTCATCCTCACCCAAAGGTTGATAAGGAGCTTATTGAATTCTATCTGAGGTCTGCTCAACCTCAGTATCAGATATGGAGTGCTCAGAAGATCATCAACGTTCGGGTCCTCAAACCGTTTCGTGAGGGGAACTTGACGAACATTCGGTTCAAAGTGCTGAGGGGTTCTGCTAAAACTAAACATGCTATATCACTTACTGATCTTCCCAACCTGAATCCACATGATTGGATTATTTTGCATAACATCCTCCTGACCAACGAAGCTGAGTATGGGCCAATCATCGATCACTTCAAAAGGATGCTTGTATGCTACATCATGGAGGTTGCGAAGATGGATAAAGAGATCGCAAGTATCTTCAAGAAAAAACCTACTATCTCTCATGTTGGCTCTGCTAGTGATTTGAATATGATGCAGATGGGAAGAATTGACCTGAAGCGGAATTATGTTATGTTCACAAGGAATGAAGGCCAAAAATGCCTGTTCGCTTTGGCAGATAAGCACCTATACACCACTGCGTGCTTGGAACATGTTTTGGGGATCATTCATCGACCCAAGCAGAATTCAGCAGATGACAAGAAGTATTTTGATGACATGATCCAGTGGTACATTCGCTTCAGACAGACCATCCTTGCCCTAATTCCACGTCTGTTTGAAACCACGAAGAAAGTTCCTGCAGCTGGTCCCAGCAAGCCGAAGTAGAAGTTTTGCTCCAATTGACGCAAAGGGGGAGATTGTTGGGTCTGAAAGGTGTTGCGTCTTGGGCTCATTCTTTAGTCCATTTTTGTCTCCGGATTGGGCTTGTCCATCCGTGAGTTATTTCTAGGGTTTAGTATTTATAGATGCTTGCATGCATCTTAGTACATAGATTTGAAAGTCGATTATTTGAAAGATGTTATCTTTATCATTTGTAACCCTAATAGCCTCTACAGCGGAAGTTCTTTATCGAGCTCTGCTGAGGCTTGAATCTATTGAATCATTCGATATACTTTGATTCATTCTTGTGGTTGATATTACTGTTTAACGTTTCTATGATTAACCTGTTCAAAGATCTAAACGATCAAAGAGTTTCTTAACTCTTCAAAAATGCTGACCCAGAACGTGTACCCTCACCGTACACCGTAAGAATTCCCCCACTAGGGTCTCGTATGGTCACCAGCTGTCGCTCGCAGTCGATAACCGCTCCAAATCTGCTCAACCAGTCAATGCCCACAATGACACAGACATCACCCATCGCAATTGGAACCAAATCAATCGGGAACTCAACACTGAAAATCTCGAATACGCACCCTCGGATCACCTCTGTGGCATATATCACCCTGTCGTTAGCTATGGAAACTCTCAAAGTTCGACTCAACGCCTCACGACTAACACTGATATGCTGACTAAAAGCCAAAGATACAAAAGACCGACTCACACCCGAGTCAAATAACACCAAGGCAAGTACAAAATTCACAAGAAAAGTACCTACGCATAACATAATATAAGCACAATATCTCAACATGAAAATAAATACACGAAAGAATACATACCAGCCACGACATCGGGTGCTGCACGGACCTCCTCCACGGTTAACTGAAAGGCTCTCCCTCGTGCCTTCGGTGCCTCGGCCTTCACTGACCGACTCTCGGTAGCTCTGATGGCAGTAGGAGCAGATCCCTGAGATGCTCCCTGTGCTGATCCCCGCAACTGCGGACACTCTGCCTTCCGGTGTCCGGTCTGGTTGCAGTGAAAACATAATGCAAACCCCTTGGGGCAGTCCTTGGCCATATGCCTCTCCTTGCCACATTTATAGCAAGACCCTGCTCTGCACACCCCGTCGTGGCTCTTGCCGCACTTGCCACAAGTGCGGCCCCTCTGGCTCCCTGATCTCGAATCGGCGGGCTTGGCCCGCTTGGCTACCGGCTGAGACTGCACCGGTCGCCGGTCCCTCCCCTGAGACTCAGCCTCCTCCCTAGCCTGAGTCTCTAGCTCTATCTCCTTCTTCCGATCATTTTCCTGAAGCTCGGAAAATGTCCGGTACGTCGAGTTCGCCACGAACTCACGTATATCCCTCCTCAGAATGCTCAAATATCGACTCATACGTGCCTGCTCGGAGGACACGTGCTCTGGGCAGAACATCGCCCGCTCATGAAACATCCTCGTAATCACCATAACAGACTCGATACCCTGCTTGAGGGTCAGAAAATCATGTGCCAAACGCTCCCTCTCCACCTGGGGAACGTACTCATCTCAGAACATAGTAGTGAACCTCTCCCAGGTCACTTCTGCAAGCTCAGCAGGCGTATAGTGCGCCGTCACAAACTTCCACCAGTCCTTCGCTCCCAAGCGAAGCTGGTTCAGCGCGAACCGGACTCTCAAATGCTCAGGAGACAAGCAAGTGAAGAAGCACCCCTCTATGTCTGAAATCCATCTCATCGCCGCAAATCGGGTCCTGGGTCCCGTCAAACTCCGGTGGTTTTGTGTTGCTGAACTCTCGGAACACCAACGCATCACCACCCTGCGGCCTCGTCGCAGCTATAGTTGTGGTGGCCGCAGCAACAACAGCCTCAGAAAGAGCAGCGTACTTCTCATCAAATGTCTCTGTCAGCGTGGTCTTGATAGACCCGAACATCTCTGGTATTTCTGCCCTGATGGCCGCAACCACTTCCTCGTGGATGATCCTATGGATCTCCTCATCCCTCGTATTGCTGGTCCCTGGTGTGTGGCGAGTCCAAACCATGATCTCTCTCTCTCTGAAATACAACATAAGAATAATATCAGGGACTCGCTCGAGTATACTCACACTCAAATACTCCATCCTACTTGTCCCTTGGTACTCCAAAGATTCTTACTCGGACTGTGCACTGACCCGGTGTCTTCAGTAGTATGGGCCCAATACTACCGTCCACACCGCATCAGCATCCACCCCGATTCCTCCTCCCAGAGTCCCAAGTCCCAAGCACTCTACTTTCTCTAATAATATAATACTCGCAAGCAGATCTCTCGCAGTTTCCTTGTTGCTACCTAAACACTCTAAAATATTCATAGTAGCAAGACTCCTAGATTCAGGCATCACATATCAGGCCACTCTAGTCCTAATAAGAATACCTAGTCTACTCTAGCATGCATATCATAGCTCATCATATAACATATCACATCATATCTCATAACACTTATAATAATGGTATTTTGGGAAACCACCGTTCGGGCGCTGGCTGTTCGTACACACGGCACTGCTCTGTTTGTCTCGCAATTTCTTCTTTTGAAAACTTATTTTATTATCAAAATTTTCTCAAATCCTCGGTTTGAGTTCAGATACGCCCGAAGGTGCACCCGAATCCCTCAAACCTAGGCTCTGATACCAACTTGTAACACCGTAAAATTTAAAAAAAGAAATCACATTTGAAAAACACATTTTTAACAAAACCATTCATTCATAAATATCATAACAACATGTTTTTGTTTCACAAAATGTCTCCCAAGATCAAATACATCTAATCACATTTGTGTGTATGAATCAAGCCGGCGCCTTCCCGCGGTCATCACTGGTACCTGAAACACATAACACTGAACACGGTAAGCATAAGCTTAGTGAGTTCCCCAAAATACCACACTAACACATAATAGCCACTCGAGGCTATAACTCTGTTGACCCTCTAGTCAATGTGTCTCAGTGGGGCCCTCCAGCCCCAACTCTAGGGACCCGAAAGTCCAAACTTTGTAACTCTGAATCATGCATATCACATATCACCATAAATCACAACACATAAATAACATGCAATCACACTGGCATATAACTCTATAGTACTCTGTCACATAACTCTATTACCACACTAGGTAAAGTATAGTGAGAAGACTCGCCTCGGTATCTCGATAAATCTCTGACTCGGTAAATGCTGGCCTAGCCTCCGCCTAATCATATGAAATAAACACTCTATTTAATATAACTCTCAAAGGCTAGACTTTGTTCTCTCATGACACTCTCAGAAGCGTAAAATACCATTTTACCCCTCTCATAAGTCAAAGGCCCCACAATAGACGATACCCTAAAAGTCAACTCTCCGGGTTATGTTGCACGTACCAGATGTGTACGCTGAGTGTACCCAGCTACACTTCAGAATCGGGGAGCACCACCTAGTATGAGGCGTGTACTAGGGATTAAGTCTGGCGTACTCCCCTGCTTCAGCTCTTTAGCTCTTGAGGTCTTAAACAATTAAGACCTACGTCCATATTCTAGATCTAACCCCTTCTAAGCCCCTTAATCTGTAAAGTTGATGACTTTAAGCCTTTGCATGGCTGAACAAGTCACCAACTCTCACAATGATCCAACCTTCAACTCTAGAAGGCTAAATATACATGCATGACTTCAAACTAACATCCAAGATGGAAACTTTATGGCTCTAAATCACCAATAACTTTTGGGGGTTTTAGCCCTAAAAAGGGCACATAAAACAACAACCAAAAGAAGAGGAAAGTTTTGAACTTTATACCTCCAAGTGTATCCCTTTTCTCTGTAGATCTCAGATCCAAAATGGCACCTCAAGCTTTAGCTTCCAAGAACTCACTTCCTTCTTCTTCACCAAGTCACTAAAGCACCAAGAAGCTCAAATCAACACTCTCACACACTAAGGATGATGGAGCTTTATTTTAGGGTTTCACTCACTGATATGGAGGCTAAGGAATGAGCCATAACACCCTTTAAATATTGCATAAGGTGGACTAGGGTTTTTGCACTTGGGCCGGGTACGCCCGGCGTAACTCTAGGTACAGCCAGCGTACCTTGGCGACCCCTCTGGTACGCCCAGCGTACTCACTTGCTACAATCCCACCACCCAAGGACTAAACATGCTTGACCATTAAAGAACAAGGATGAAAGCAATATACCTCAATCTCGGGGTGTTACAGAAACTTTGGAAGATATGTTGCGAGCCTACGTTATAGACTTTGGGAAGGCATAAGATACTCATTTACCCCTTGTCGAGTTTTCCTACACTAGTAGTTATCACACGAGTATAAAGGCTACTCCATTTGAAGCCCTATATGGCCGAAAGTGCAGATCCCCCCTATGCTGAGCTGAGGTGGGTGACACCCAGATACCTAAAGGACGAGTTCTTGACAACACTCTCACAAGTCCGGAAATCATTCGGGAAACGACAGAGAAGATCGTTCAAATCCGTGAACGATTAAAATCCACTAGAGACCAACAGAAAAGCTACACAGACAAGAGAAGGAAACCTTTGGAATTCCAGGTTGGCGACCGTGTTCTATTGATGGTCTCACTCTGGAAGGGCTTGAAACGCTTCGGAAAGCAAAGAAAGCTAAATCCAAGATACATAGGGCCTTTCGAGATTCTCGCTAGAATCGGCCTTATAGCTTACAAACTCAAACTACCTCGCGAACTCAGTAACATACATTCTACTTTCCACGTCTCGAACTTGAAAAAGTGTCTGTCCGACGACACTCTTGTAATCCCACTCGACGAGATCGAGATCGACAATGGCCTCAACTTCCTAGAAGAGCCTGTAGAGATCATTGACCGGGAGGTCAAGCAAACGAAGCAAAGCCATATCCCGATAGTGAAGGTTCGCTGGAATGCCAAGCGAGGACTGGAATTCAATTGGGAGCGTGAGGATCAAAAGAAGTTGAAATATCCTCATCTTTTCGCTTAGTTATATGTAATAGCTTATTTGCTTAAACTCTAATTTTGGGACTAAATTCTCTCAAACGGGGGGATGATGTGAAAAACCCGAAATTTCTACCTTGTACAGTTATTCAAATCAATCAAGTTCAGACTCGTTTTTGCTATCTTCTGGCATTGTTTAGAGTCAATTTGAGTGTTCTAAACCTATTATAACCAAGGTATGAGGCTAGGGATGAGTGTATTTGCGTTCAACACCTTTCAATTGGGCCAAACACCCCTTTATTAGGTGTGTGCGGCCTCACACATGGGGGTATGGCCGTACACCCATCCCAACTGTACACTCTCATGTATAAATGAGAGTCTTAGCCTTCATTTACTTCTTTTCACACTCCTAAGCCAAGAAATCCACTTCTCTCTCAAGTATCATCCGATTTTTCTTCAAGATCTTCAAGTTGTAAGTGTTTCTTCCTTTGATTTGATGATTCATTACACTACCTAGTAAGTATACATAATTTCATCCATCAAATTACTCCTTTTGTTTAGATCTTCAAGTGTTCTCCAAGAGCACCAAGAACACCAAGAACACCTACTAAGTTTTTGCACCTCAAACACCCCTAAAGGCTTCTATATTGTAAGTACCACTCCTCATGCTTGTTACTTACTATTTATACTCCTTAGAAATTATCCAAACCATGATCATCAAGGAGTGTATGGCTGTACACACCCCATGTGGCCATACACCCCTGTATTTAGTGCTTAATGGCCTCAAAACTCATGTTTTATGCTAGCACTTGATAAAGAACACTTAGGGGATGCAATATAGAACCTTGGAATACACTTTTGACCATTTTTACATGAATATCAAGGGTGTAAACCCACATGAAACATACCATTTTGGCCGTACACCCATATGAAACATACCATTTTGTTCGTACACTCACTAGTGTGGCCATACACCCATTATATGCAACCGTTGTTACTTCTAGCACTTAATTCTAAGTGTGTCTATCTCCTAGGGTGTCTTTCCTTGCATAATTAGGTGTTTAAACAATAATTATATACATATATGTGTCATTATATGCTTATTACGATCCGTTGTGCTCAAGTGTTCACTTGACACTTAGCATCCTATAAACCGATCTTTCATTCGTATCACTCACTGCAGGTGATTTCGTACCCCTTAACTTACCTTTTAAATGATTTTAAATGCATTTACAAGGGGGCAGAGGAATACAAGTTGAAACTTTATAGTTATTATATCAATCACATGTGATTAATAACTATCAAAACAGATGGATTTAGTATAGTTTAAACTGTGTTATCAAACAAACTACTTCAAATCGTTTTACAAACTTTTTATATGCAAAACTCCTTATTAAACTCTTTCAAACTTATATATTGTCAAAATTATGTCTATATAGATATAGTTATATAAGTAGGATTGAAAGGACTTAGGACTAATAACTCGGCTTATTTCCTGCTCCTTGTTTGGTTGTGGACTTAGGGTATTCGGTTGTTTGTCCAACGGTCGTTTCCATCGTAGTTATATAATATGTGTATGTATATGGATATTAAAGTTCTACATTCAATTCAATACCTTTGGGTAGCAAAGGTGTACAAACATGTTCATTTATACAAACAACGTTACTAGTAAACTATAATAGGTATAGTTTAGGAAGTCACTACTCATTATGTCTAGTACAATGAAACATACAAGAGTCAGTTCATTCATGAGTCAATACAAACTTACTATGATGAGAAACTAAGAGAATTTACTTTTATGAGAAACATAACGAACATACTATGATGAGAAACTAAGAGAACATACAATACACTACATTATACAAGAGAAGATACTATGATGAGAAACAAAGAGAACATACACTACACTAGTACAGAGAGAACATACAATACACTAGAACATACTATACAAACACTAGAACACTGTAACATTAATGTGAGCCACTACTTCATGACATGGCAAGCAATTGTTGTGTCACATTTTGCAACCAGAGTCTCCTGGAGGGAGAGCGTGAATTGGTGTATAGATCTATACAGGATTGACTATCCTACACCTTGCTGCTAGCTACAGTGGGACCTGCAGGTCTACGGGTGACTAATGTCATACCATTTCGATGCCTTAGAGCGTCGTGTTTTAACTAGACGATCAAGCATGGTTACAACTATATCACATTTTTCCTTAATTAAAACAATGGTTTTAAGGTAGTTAAATGGTAGTAGCTATATATTAATACTAGAAGTACATGATTATTATTTTCCCATTACATTCATATCGTGAGCTTCTCACATAAATGGTAATGTAAACTATATTTCTGGTAAATGATAGTCTATCTTATGGGAAAATTACACACTTTTACAAAGAATTAACACACATAACATTTGGGCCTTGGTAGAAGGTTAATTTTAGTAGAAAATACAGGATTTTATAGGAGATAAAAACATTTAAAAATACATACAAACATTTACAAACACTTTCATACAAGCAATAACACTAAAATACTTATGAACTCACCAGCTTTAATGTTGATTCTTGCTTTCAAAATAACTTGTATTCTCAGGTCATCAGTAGAAAGGTATCGATGCCAGGTTTTGAGAAGATGGAGCACGTTCAAGTCTCATCTTTTATTTTGATTCATATTCTTGGTGTCTTATAAACTATACATAACACACTTGTATTAAATATATATTATTAATTCAATGGATGATGTTGTTGCTTGTTTACTATTATTAATTGTTGTGATACTATACATGACGTCCTCCGCCCCGGATCGTTTCCGCCGTTCAGGTTTTGGGGTGTGACATTATTTGCATGGCTTATGTTGTTTATGGGATTGATATGACTTAGGTGATTATGTGGATTATATGGGGTATGCTCTGGAGAACTTACTAAGCATTAGCTTACAATTTTTTGATTTGTTTATGGTACTTCTGAGCCTGAGGGCAAGGGCAAGGCTTTATGGCGTGGTGTGCACTCTCCGGCATTTTATATGGGGACCCTCCGATATTTGAAATAAAATGTTGATGTTATGAATTTTGAAAACAATTGTCACTGAGATTTCATATTTTTTACAAAAATGTTTGGTTATTTAAAAATGAAAATTTTATTTGGAAATTTGGGTCGTTAAAAGTTCGTATCATAGCCTTGGTTGAGGGATTCAGGCACACTTTGAGGTGTGTCGGGACTCAAGCTAAGGAAATGGTAAAATTGTTTTTAAAAATCAAAAGTTAACAACTTCTTAAAATGGAAAAAGGGGAGAGTGCAATGCGTGTGATCGACCTAGACCAAGTAAGTAGTGTTGGGTTTTATTATACTACAACATCCTATGGGGCACATACAACCCTAAATACCTTGGATCTTTGTTTTCTCTATTATACATGCAAATATGAAGTTTCCAAGATATTACCCTATACTAGCATACAAATATCATATACTTGGGTAATAAAATAGATAGAATGCATACTTTTTTGATGTAACTTGTCTTCATGAAGCTTGAGTGCCTAGTGCCCCAAGTGTGACACCTCAAATGGTTCACACAACACCATGAACACTTGGAATAACCTTGAGAATAAGGATACTTTGGTTTTCTCTAGATAAATCGGCCTTGCCTTTTCGTGTACACACACTAGTGCCCATTTCACCAACCAAGGACATCTTTATATAGTGTGGAGATTAGGGTTAAACCCTAATACCTATGACCTTTCATCATATGATCCATGGGTTAAACACTCCATGGACTATCCATGAAAGCTTAGCCCAACCTAAATGAACTTGGCCCATCACACAAATATATCTTCGAGTCCATATTTAATTAGTTCCTTTTGATCACTTAATTAATTATAAATTAATTCTTGATCAATACTAGTTAAATAATATGATTATATATTAATATATTAGAACTTATAATATATTAATATAAATCACAAGTATCTTTTTTCCTCATCTTGTCTATCCATTTGTCCCGATGCCATGCAACCCAAATGGAGCATGTCGGGTCGGGTCAATTCTTACCAATTATAGTTATGGACTTAGACATTAATCCAATAGTCTCCCACTTGGATAAGTCTAAAACTATTATTGAGTATGACTTCAAACCCCGACTAGCAATCGTAGCTCTCAAAAACTTTTGTCGAACTCTGACCTTGCCGATGAACTCTGACCTTTGTCAATGACTTGTCCATTAGATAAGGGATCATATATTCCTCCATTCTGGATATCATATGGACTGAGACATGGATTATAAATCATTCTATGTGTCCATTTGTTGTTTCCGATTTCCAATTCATGACGACTGACTGATTGAACAAATCAAATCATTCCTGTAACGCCCCGAGTTTAGAAGTGCAAGTTCAGGGTTCTTAGTGTAAATAAGGAAGGTCGACTCGGCGAGCCGATGGGTAGACTCGGCGAGTCGAGTCGCGGTTCTGGTCACATGTTAAAGTGACCTACTCAGCGAGTCGGAGGCTGGACTCAACGAGTTGGTGCTGGAATGAGAAAAACACTAATATTTGAGGTTGCCCCTATTTAAAGGACTTTATGTCCTTCACCCAGACCCCTAATCCCCCATAGAGTTCCAGAAGCCCTAATATCTGAGAGTGTGAGCTGGGAGAAGTGTTTGGAGCTTTGAGGAGTGAACTTTGTGAAGGGGACTTGTAGATCAAGAGGCTAGCACCAAGGATTTCGTGTGAATCAAGAACCCACTCTAGTTTGGGCACGTTTTGGGAGGTAATAAGGTGTTATCTTAACCTTTTATCTAGAATCATTCATATGTGGAGGCTAGGGCTTTCGTTGGTTAAGGAATTTTATTATGTAAGCTATATCTGAAGCTGAAACTTCAGATCTCAAACTCTTTTGAGTCCTAAGCCCATAAATTTTCCAGTTAATTCTTGCAAGGATTAGACTCTCCTAAGGTGTAAAGCTCCATTGGAAGCTTAGTTTGGTCATTTAGAGCCCCTAGAGCCTTGCATACACGTAAAGTTTGCAACTTTATGTGATAATCATGCCCTAGAATCTTGGATCTACAATATGGAGTTGTTGCATGGCTTAGAAAGCCAATGTATGGTTTAAGAAATGAAGCGACTCGGCTAGTCACATGGGTGGACTCGGCAAGTTGTATGAATATGTACATGGACTCGACGAGTTGGTAGAACAACTTGGGGAGTCTATTGAAGATTGCCTTGGAATCGGCGAGTCTGGTCGAGAAGTCCTAACCTTTTTGGTTGAGCTGTGAATTGGTGAGTCGAGGGACGACTAGGTGAGTTGAGCAGGAAGGGACTCGGAGCTTGTTGGACTCGACGAGTCTTCGGGCGACTCAGCGAGTTAAGTCGTGGCATGGGAGGTTCTGAGCATAGGAACTCAACGAGTCAACTGGTTGACTCGGCGAGTAGGGTCAACCATGAAAGTTGACTTTGACTTTGACCAAGGGTTGACCAATTGAATTCCAAGGTTATTTTGGTAATTATTCGTGTTAATTTGTTTTGGTTATTTGGTAATGATCAGTGGTGGAGTTCGTGTTGGTGGTCGGAGCAGCGTGGCCTTAATTCTTCAAGTCGGCAGTTGCAGGTGAGTTATCCTCACTATATCAATAGGGTCAACGGCATCAAGGCCGGCCCTTTATGATTTACATCCTGGTTTAGGATGGTTACTTTGTTATTGCCATGTTAGATTTCATCCTGGTTTAGGATAGGTGTTATGTTATTGCTATGTTACAATTCATCCTGTTTAGGATGGTTGTTATGCTAGAGATCGGTTATATCGGTTGTCATGGTATGCTAGATATGATTCTGATATGTTAGATCGGAATCAGGATAGATAGTAAGTTATGCTTTTATGATCCGTAAGGATTGGGATGTTAGTGACATGTTAGGTCGATGCTCTAGTTACGGGTGAAACTCTATGATTGATGGTCAGTGAGATAGATATGTTTGCTATGTGTATGTGTCAGTATATGAAAGTATGGGTAGATGGTTATTTGCTTGTTGTTGGGTTGAGGTGGTCCTACTTTGTGCTAAAGGCCAACACACCCTCTGAGCGGTCCGGGGAGACTGTAGGCCCACACGGCGGACCAGTCATGCCGAAGGCTGAGGATAGATTCAGATAGACTGTAGGCCAGTAGGGCGGACCAGTCCGGCCTATGGCCCAGTATGTATGTTGTTTGATTGATCGTTATGGCTATGGTTTCTGCCAGCGTGGTATTGGTATTTTGGGGGTAGATCACTAAGCCCTCGGGCTTACAGTTTTCAGTTTATTGTTTTAGGTGATGGGTTTTAGCCATAAGAACTTTCCTATGTGCGCATGCAAAACCCTAATGCTTGGATCTAGGCTTTCTAATTAAACATGCTTTGAATCCAAGACTTCTAATGACTATTTAGGTGTAATAACAATATTGAAACAGTTCTAGAATCATACCTTTGAATTCCTTGTTGATCTTGTTGTCTTGGAGCTTCTAGAGTCACAATTTTCACTCCTCTAATGGCTTACAAACACCAAATAGCAAGGAGGATGATTTGGGAGAGAGGAGAGGGGAGGGAATTCGGCCAGGGGTTCTCTACTTTTGATCAAGTGCCGATTTCCCTTTGCCATAGGGTCTATTTACACTTGTAGACTCCTTAAGGGTTACAGCTTAAACCCTAATTGGATAATCTTCTCTTAAAGCAATCCAAATCCATTCCTTGGATAACCTTGGATGATTTGAAGCTATCCATAGCTTCTAGAATCCGTCCACTATCTATCCAATATGGATTTACAGTCTAAAGTTTAACTATCAAAAAATTGACAGTTTGTACCCTCTTATTTAATTAATCTCTTTAAGTCACCAAATTAATTCCAATTAATTCTATGACTTATATAAATCAAATAACAATATATTATTCTTTATATTATTCTCATAATATACTAATAATATTTACTCTCTCTTAATAAATCATCCTATCAAGTTGCTATGGTGAAGGCAACCCAAAAGGACCATGCACAACCTGGTCAAATACTTGCCTAATATAGTTGCAGCCTTAGACACTATTGCAACAGTCTCCCACTTGGATAAGTCTAGTAACTATATGCACAAGTACAATTCGGTTGGCAATCGTAGCTCTCAAAGACGCTGTCAAACTCTGATCTAATCAATCTTGTCCTTTAGATAAGGGATCGTACAGTCCTCTGTTAGATATCATGCTGACAATCTATGGAATGATTAGTCAAGCATTTAGGTTTCTCGATCTCTGATTTATTCGACATAGAACTTAATCGAACACATCAATTCAGTTCTGACCGGGCCCGAGACATAAGTCAAATCAAATCATCGAGCGGCCGAGATATCGCTTTTACCTTCTTAAATAAAAGTTACAGATAAACTTCGACTTATATGCATTTACTTATTCAATAATCAACTATACACAACAATGTGTTTTATAACATTGAGTTACCAATGCGTTTTCGCATTATCAATGTACAATCAATTAGCAAATAATAAACCATATATCTAGGTTTTAAGACTATATGATATTATCGTCTTGCGATCACCCTTTTATATCATATTCCATAAGGTGATTCCAGCAAGCGCGGGTTTGTTCCAATGCTCAAAACCAGTTCATAAGCACTCAAGAACGTCACAGCAACCCTTTTCTATGTCTAATACATTTAGACAATCTACGCACCGATTCATGACAATCTTCATTCATATCTACTTCCAACATATGAACGATTGTGGACAATTTGAACAATTCGATTATTCCTAATAAACTCAATTTTTCTGGAAGTCAAAACATGCAAAGTGAAACAATAGCTAAACAATTAACATAAGACAGTAACATTACTCATAAATAAAACTCCTTTATTTAATCATCAAATGTTAATTACATTTATCTATTACACGTTTCTAATACTATCGAATCTATGCTAATATCATCCTTCAGCCCAATACTCCTAGCATGCTGCAAGTGCTTAACCTTACTCAGTCCCTTCGTAAGCGGATCTGTTGGGTTATCTTCTGATGATATCCTCTTCACTACGAGTTGTCCTTCTTCTACACGATGTCTAATGAAGTGATATTTTCTGTTGATATGTCATGATCTACCATGATCCCTCGGTTCCTTGGTCAAGGCAACTGCTCCTTCGTTATCACAGAAAATCTCCATGGGCTCCTTTATGGCAGGTACAACTCCTAGATCACCGATGAAGTTCTTCAGCCATATTGCCTCCTTCGGCGCTTCGCTCGCTGCAATGTACTCTGATTCGCACGTTGAATCAGCTACAGTTTCCTACTTGGAACTTTTCCATGTCACTGCTCCGCCATTTAGGGTAAAGACCCAGCCCGACTGCGAACGGTAGTAGTCCCTGTCGGTCTGAAAACTGGCGTCACTATACCCCCGCACCTTCAAGTCATCACTCCCTCCGAGGACTAAGAACCATTCCTTTATCCTCCGAAGGTACTTAAGGATATTCTTCACCGCAATCCAATGTGCTCTGCCAGGATTCCCTTGATATCTGCTAACCATGCTCAAAGCGAAGGCTACATCAGGGCGAGTACAAGTTATAGCGTACATGATTGAGCCAACTGCGGAAGCGTATGGAACTCGGCTCATTTCTGCTATCTCAGCTTCGGTACTCGGACTTTGAGTCTTACTCAACTTGGCATTACTTTGTATCGGTAATTCTCCCTTCTTCGAGTTTTCCATACTAAAACGTTTTAGTACCTTCTCCAAGTAAGTGTTCTAACTAAGTCCAATTAGTCTCTTACTTCTTTCTCTTACTATCCTTATTCCCAAAATGTAAGAAGCCTCTCCGAGGTCCTTCATAGCGAAGCACTTCCCGAGCCAGGACTTAACCTCCTGCAGAGTCGGGATGTCGTTTCCTATGAGTAATATGCCATCGACATATAGAACGAGGAAGCTTACTATACTCCCACTGGCTTTGACATATACACAAGACTCATCTTCGCTTCGTACAAATCCAAACTCTTTGACTTTCTCATCGAATCAAAGATTCCATCTGCGAGACGCTTGCTTAAGTCCATAAATGGACTTCTCAAGCTTACACACTCTATTCGGATGCTTTGGATCCACAAACCCCTCTGGTTGAGCCATGTAAACATTCTCAACCAACTTTCCGTTAAGGAAAGCGGTCTTGACATCCATTTTCCAAATCTCATAATCATGAAATGCGGCAATCGCTAGCATCACTCTAATAGATTTTATCTTTGCAACTGGTGAGAAGGTCTCATCATAGTCAACTCTGCGAGTTTTAGTAAAGCCCTTCGCAACCAATCGCACTTTATATTTGTGTACGTTTCCATCCACGTCGGTCTTCTTCTTGAAGATCCATTTGCACCCAACGATCTGACGTCCGGGCACATAATCAACCAAATTCCAAACTTGGTTATCATACATGGATTGGATCTTGCTATCCATTGCCTCTTTCCATTTCGCAGACTCCGGGCCTGCCATGGCTTCCTTATAGCTATTAGGTTCATCAAGATTTATTAGTGTACCATCACTAATATACGTGTCCCCTTCGGTAGTAATATGAAAACCATAAAACTGGGGTAGAACTCTAACTCTATCGGAACGTCTAAGAGGTAAGGATTCGTCAATCGGTTCAACCGGAGTTTCCTCCTCGGGTTGAGTGTCAGCGGTAGAGGTTCCTTCATTTATCGACTCTTGAATTTCTCAAGCTCGATTTGCCTCCCACTGTCTCCTTGGCCTATGAGTTCTCGCTCTCAGAAAACTCCTCTCCTCGCAACAAAGACAACATTGTCCTTCGGTCTATAGAAGAGATATCCAAAGGATGTCTGCGGGTAGCCGACGAAAATACATCGCTCACTTCGAGGTTCGAGCTTGTCGTGAGTATCTCGTCTTACGAAAGCCTCGCAACCCCAAACCTTGATATGTGCCAACGAGGGAGCTTTCCCTGTCCACATCTCGTGAGGTGTTTTGGCAACCTTCTTAGTATGGACTCGGTTAAGGATATGGGCGGCAGTCTCTAAGGCATACCCCCAAAAAGAGATTGATAGTGAAGCACGACTCATCATAGAGCGAACCATATCCAATAAGGTTCGATTATGCCTTTCTGCCACACCATTCAACTGTGGTGTCCTAGGAGGCGTCAATTGCGAAACTATTCCACACTCCTTGAGATAATCGTGGAATTCAAGAATTAGGTACTCTCCTCCTCGATCGGATCGAAGCATCTTGATTTTCCTGCCCAATTGATTCTCGACTTCATTCTTGAACTCTTTAAACTTTTCAAAAGTTTCTGACTTTTGCTTGATTAAATAGATATACCCATATCTACTATAATCATCGGTAAAAGTCACGTAGAAGCGGTTCCCATCCTTCGTGGTTGATCTAAATGGTCCACATACATCGGTATGTATTAGGTCCAATAGGCTCTCACCCCTTTCTCACGTACTTGTGAAGGGTGATTTAGTCATCTTTCCATGTAAAGAAGACTCGCACGTGCCATCTTCCCTAAGGTCGAATGAATCCAGCACTCCATCCTTTTGGAGTTGGGCTATGCGTTTCTTGTTGACATGTCCAAGACGACAATGCCACAAGGATGCTTTATCCATACTAGTGGAAGAATCTATGTTCAAAACATCATTTCCTAAGTTATCAACAATCATAACAGTTTCATAAATTCCATTACATGGTATAGCTTCAAAGTAAAAGACACCATTTAGATAAGCCAAAATAGAACCATTCTCATTATTAAAAGAAAATCTAAAACCTTGTCTATATAAACCATGAAATGAAATGATGTTTCTAGCCATTTCTGGCGAATAGCAACAATTGTTCAAATCTAAACATAAATTATTCCTAAGCACTAAAGAATACACTCCAATCTTGGTCACAGGCGATGATCTTCTGTTCCCCATGATTAGATTGATTCTTCCTTGCTCCACATCCCTACTTCTTCTTAGTCCCTGCACATTAGAACAAATGTGGTAACCACAACCGGTATCAAGAACCCAAGAAATAGCATGATTAGAATCGTTAGATTTAATTGTATATATACCTACGAAAGATGGCTTGATCTTTCCTTCCTTGATGGCTTGCAGGTATTCTGGGCAGCTTCTCTTCCAATGTCCTATCTTGTGGCAGTGGTGGCACTCTGCCTCCTTCGGGTTAGGGTAGGGCTTAGCGGGATCAACTTTGGTCCGACTAGAAGAGGCACCATCTCGGGCTTTAACCTTGCGATAGTTCTTAGACAAAGCCTTCCTCTTCTATCCCTTTCCTTGACCAATAGCCAAGACAGCAGCAGCGGGTGGATTGGGAGTTGGTGCAACAGACTTGTCTTTGAAGTTGCTCTTTGTTCATGTGGTAGGTGTCGCGGCAGCTACAACGGCTGTAACAGCGGCAAGGGGTAGGAACCGGTCGAGGTTTTCAGTATCGGGACTTCGATAATACGAAGCCCCCTACTTTCGATGGAGTTCAAGATCCGATCGTTGCTATGAGGTGGTTGTCAGACGTGGAGGGTTGTTTCTTCACGTGTTCATGCCCCGCTGATAAGAAGGTGAGGTGTGCTCTGAACCTTTTGAGGCTCGGGGCAAGGGATTGGTGGTGGTTGACTGCAGGATCTTATTCGGATGCGCAGCGGGCCGCGGTTTCTTTGGATCAGTTTCGGGAGATGTTTAGCATTCGATATGTTCCGAGGGTTGAGAGAGAAAGGTTGACTCAAGAGTTCTTGGAACTGAAGCAGGATTCAGAGTCGGTGACGGAGATCACCAGGATGTTCACTGAGAGGGCAATGTTTCGCCCTGAGTTTACTACGTAGCAGGCTCAGATGTCGCGATATCTGAGTATGCTCAAGAGGGATATCAGGCAGTTTGTGTCTACACAGAGATGCGAGACCTTGTTGGAGTTGCAAGAGGCCGCTCGGCGGCGTGAGTTGGAGATTGAGTTACATTTGAGAGAGCAGAGGCAGGCCCCGGTGCAGTAGCAGCCTGCGCCGAAACGGTCCAAGACCGTTGATTCCAGGTTGAGAAGTCAGAGTGGCCTCACTTGTGAGAAGTGCGGAAAGGGTCATACCGAAGTTTGTAGGTCCGGTGGTACGTGTCGCGAGTGTGGTAATAAGGGGCATTGTGCGAGGGATTGCTGTCAGTCAGCCCTGATTCAGGATTTGAGGATCTCTTATCACAGTCATTAGATTGGACACTTGATGGTCAACTGTCCACAGGTCGTTGCAAGACCGGTGCAGGCTCCAGCACCGGCCATTTTGAGGACTACGGGAGGAGGTCAGGGTGGATCGAAACCTCCAAGGGCTTGGGGACACTGGAAAGGAGTGATGACTATGTTCAACTAGGGTTTTGCAGCTGGAAGTGAAATGGCTAATTGATGAATTGGATTGACGTTTGGTGGGGAAAGGATTGTTCCCTCTCAGTTTCTCAAGCTTGAAGGAGTGAGCAGACTTGTGACCCGAGGACAAGTTGTTCTCCAGCATTGGGGTCAGTTGGTTGCAGAGGTTTGCAACATTATTCGAGCGCCGGTAACCGCAGGTGGGTAAACTTGGCATAAGTAAATGTGGAGTCCGGTTTTCCTTGGATCTCTTGCATCGGATGGTAAGGAATGATTGTACAATCTATTGCACATTAAGAGTGTAGGTTATGTCTTGGGAGTAGTTGTATCCCAGCTTAGGGCAGAGGTTGTTTCAGCTGCTGCAGTTCAGCTATGGACGTTTGAGCTGATAATTGGGTCACGTTGTGAACCTTGAAGTGGCTGATTCTAGTGCCTGGGAGCGGGAAGTTTATTGGAACACCTTTGGAAGAAAAGGGGGTATTATGGGGGAAGTCCACGGGTAGGGTTTCTCAGAATGGTCATTCAACATTGTCGGGACTCAGTGGTATTAGCAACCGTTCGTGGTCGACGGACGGAAGCGCCAGCGGAAAGGGGTTTGTTGGAAAAGTATTAGTTGGAGCATTTATATGTTGGCCTTCAAGGCATGAGTGTGGGGTCGCTCAAGCATTAGTGGGTGACAGGTTCTCTGGAGTTCAACAAGTTTTCATTTGGTTCTTGGAGGTTTGTGATCATTCGGGATGGGCTAGTACTAGAACACTAGTGGGAAAGAGTTGGTCGGCCTCAGATCGGTCGTCAGGAAGTGAGAAGGATTTAGAATCCTCCAGTTTCCATGTATTATGAAGTCTTAGTCGAATCTAAGTGGGGGAGTATTACCGTGCGATGCGGATGTGGGAAGGGTTTTGAAACAGGGATAAGTTTCGTAACCCGATAGGGAGAATGGAGGCCTAGTGGCTGCTTGGTTCAGGGTTGTGTGAGTCGGGGGTTCGGTAAAACTCCCCATTATGTGTATCCCGTCTTCTCGGTAATTGAAAACAGAATTTGGGGATTTGGGTTGGAAGTCTGGTTATGATTGAGTTAAGTTCGAGTATTCACTCAAGGGTGTGCTCAACTCTGAGGTTTTGGATTGATAGATTGATGGTTTTGTTAGCTGCCAGGGCTCGACAGCGTTGCAGCACGGGTATGTGGGTTATTTAGCGTATGTGATAGACGCATAGGGCAGGGAGCAGACCATGGGTTCAGATGAGGTAGTTGATCGATGTGAGGCCTAGGTTTAGGCCGGGGGAAAAAATTCAAGGGACGGATTCGAAGTTCGGAACCCCTAGAGGGCTAGAACTGACTGCATGGGAGAGATTCCCGGGAAGAATGGTTTAGGGGGGCGTACGACAGTCTTGAGCGGTCCGGATATACTGAAGGCCGGAAGGCGTACCAGTCAGGCCGAAGGCTCGGGGAACAGTCTAGATAGGCTGAAGGCCCAGGAGGGCGGTCCAGACATGCTGAAGGTTCTGAGAGTGGTCCAGATAGGTTGAAGGCCTGGAAAGGCGGTCCAGTCATGATGAAGACTCTGTATGTGTTATTGGATCGGTATGAGGAGTATAAGTGAATAGGTTGCCATGTGATGGTAATAGATATGGTCTGGCCCCAAGTATTGATCATGATGATGGATTCGGCTGGAGGTCGTGCATGGGCCTAGATAGTATGTGATAAGATTCTGAGTATATGGGAGTTCGAGAATAGCAGTTGCTCTACATGGATAGTGTAGAGTGGATTTTAGCACAGTGGCACTTACAAGTGTGGCAAGGATTGTTGAGTAGATTCCCTGGAAGGGGAAGGTAGATAGCTCCAGAAGGAGTATGGGTCCTCTGAAAGGAAAACAGTAGTGGGAATGGGTGAGCGAAAGTACTTTAGTTATTGATAATAAGCATTGGGGTTGTACCAAATATATGGGAGCACTTACGGGTTGGATGCCCGTTGAGGTTGTAGCAATGTTGGATAATGCGCAGGCATGTTTCAGTCTCCTTGGGAAAGGAGGAGGATAGTGAGTATATGGGAGTTCAAGAATAGCAGTTGCTCTACATGGATAGTGTAGAGTGGAATTTATCACAGTGGCACTTGCAAGTGTGGCAAGGATTGAAATGGAAACATTTTGTAAAAACAATTACTATTTGACTATTTTGTTAGTATTAAAAGTTTAAATTTGGCGTAAATTTTATGGGTGTTACAAGTTGGTATCAGATCCTTGGTTTTAGTGAATTGGAGGAACACTCGTGTGAATCCAGTCCCAAATCAAGGAGATTTTCGGAAATAAGTTTTAAAATGGTTTTCAAAATAAAGGATGGAGGATGCAGAGGGTACGATCAGCCGAAACCTATAAGTAAACCCTAAAATACCATGCAGTTATTTGATATTATGATATTTTAGAACACCATGCTAGTGCTAGGCTACCGATCTTCATGAATCACATGATAGATTTGCCTGATTGCTTCATGCCTATTAGCCTAGGGTTTCTTGTATGTGGAATTGACATCATAACTGTAGATGTTTAGTTTATGCATCACGGCTGTGCATAATAAATACCTTATTGCCTGATAATGTGGATTTGGCCTTCGGGTAGGATCGGATATTCGAAAGTCTATTGGGTCCAGCGTTATGTGCGGCTAGCATGCATTAGCTTTTGCAGGGGATGATGGAAGTTTCATGGATGTGAGAGTCGTGATAAATGGTGAGTCTAGATTCGAGGTATTTGGTATTCCCCTAAAATGAGGGTTGAACGCATTTCCTATGTTAATGATATTGTTAGGGCGTCGTGGTGATACTTGAGACAAATATGGGTAGGTGTAGAAGGTAGTATGGGCCCGTACTACTGAAAGCTTAGGACCCATACGCGTATCAAGGAAGTCACAACCCCTAGGGTTTTGTTGGGAGCTAGTTCTCGGGGTTATCATGAGGAATGCCTAATGTCCTGTGGTCTATTTTCTGTATGGCGATTACAAGATGTCTCGGGGTAGGATCCGGTTCGGGATCGAGATCAGGAGAGGGTGATCAGGGTGGATCGGTACCACCTGGGGCCATTGGTCAGATGAGTACGGACGAGTTGGATGTCAGGATTCATGTGATCCTGCATGATGAGATTGCTGCTATGTTCCAGGCTGAGTTGCCGGAGATGTTGGGTCGATCAACACCGCCATGGTTGAGTAGCTTGATGAGCGCTATGCTGCTCTTTCGGAGGCGGCTGTCGCGGCAGCTACAACGGCTGTAACAGTGGCAAGGGGTAGGAACCGGTCGAGGTTTTCAGTATCGGGACTTCGATAATACGAAGCCCCCTACTTTCGATGGAGTTCAAGATCCGATCGTTGCTATGAGGTGGTAGTCAGACGTGGAGGGTTGTTTCTTCACGTGTTCATGCCCCGCTGATCAGAAGGTGAGGTGTGCTCTGAACCTTTTGAGGCTTGGGGCAAGGGATTGGTGGAGGTTGACTGCAGGATCTTATTCGGATGCGCAGCGGGCCGCGGTTTCTTTGGATCAGTTTCGGGAGATGTTTAGCACTCGATATGTTCCGAGGGTTGAGAGAGAAAGGTTGACTCAAGAGTTCTTGGAACTGAAGCAGGATTCAGATTCGGTGACGGAGATCACCAGGATGTTCACTGAGAGGGCGATGTTTCGCCCTGAGTTTACTTCGTAGCAGGCTCAGATGTCCCGATATCTGAGTATGCTCAAGAGGGATATCAGGCAGTTTGTGTCTACACAGAGATGCGAGACCTTGTTGGAGTTGCAGGAGGCCGCTCGGCGGCGTGAGTTGGAGATTGAGTTACATTTGAGAGAGCAGAGGCAGGCCCCGGTGCAGTAGCAGCCTGCGCCGAAACGGTCCAAGACCGTTGATTCCAGGTTGAGAAGTCAGAGCAGCCTCACTTGTGAGAAGTGCGGAAAGGGTCATACCGGAGTTTGTAGGTCCGGTGGTGCGTGTCGCGAGTGTGGTAATAAGGGGCATTGTGCGAGGGATTGCCGTCAGTCAGCCCCGATTCAGGATTTGAGGATCTCTTATCACAGTCATTAGATTGGGCACTTGATGGTCAACTGTCCACAGCTCGTTGCAAGACCGGTGCAGGCTCCAGCACCGGCCACTTTGAGGACTACGGGAGGAGGTCAGGGTGGATCGGAACCTCCAAGGGCTCGGGGACACTGGAAAGGAGTGATGACTATGTTCAACTAGGGTTTTGCAGCTGGAAGTGAAATGGCTAATTGATGAATTGGATTGACATTTGGTGGGGAAAGGATTGTTCCCTCTCAGTTTCTCGAGCTCGAAGGAGTGAGCAGACTTGTGACCCGAGGACAGGTTGTTCTCCAGCATTGGGGTCAGTTGGTTGCAGAGGTTTCCAACATTATTCGAGCGCCGGTAACCGCAGGTGGGTCGACTTGGCATAAGTAAATGTGGAGTCCGGTTTTCCTTGGATCTCTTGCATCGGATGGTAAGGAATGATTGTACAATCTATTGCACATTAAGAGTGTAGGTTATGTCTTGGGAGTAGTTGTATCCCAGCTTAGGGCAGAGGTTGTTTCAGCTGCTGCAGTTCAGCTATGGACGTTTGAGCTGATAATTGGGTCACGGTGTGAACCCTGAAGTGGCTGATTCTAGTGCCTGGGAGCGGGACGTTTATTGGAACACCTTTAGAAGAAAAGGGGGTATTATGGGGGAAGTCCACGGGTAGGGTTTCTCAGAATGGTCATTCAACATTGTCGGGACTCAGTGGTATTAGCAACCGTTCGTGGTCGACGGACGGAAGCGCCAGCGGAAAGGGGTTTGATGGAAAAGTATTTGTTGGAGCATTTATCTGTTGGCCTTCAGGGCATGAGTGTGGGGTCGCTCAAGCATTAATGGGTGACAGGTTCTCTGGAGTTCAGCAAGTTCTCATTTGGTTCTTGGAGGTTTGTGATCATTCGGGATGGGCTAGTACTAGAACACTAGTGGGAAAGAGTTGGTCGGCCTCAGATCGGTCGTCGGGAAGTGAGAAGGATTTAGAATCCTCCAGTTTCCATGTATTATGAAGTCTTAGTCGAATCTAAGTGGGGGAGTATTACCGTGCGATGCGGATGTGGGAAGGGTTTTGAAACAGGGATAAGTTTCGTAACCCGATAGGGAGAATGGAGGCCTAGTGGCTGCTTGGTTCAGGGTTGTGTGAGTCGGGGGTTCGGTAAAACTCCCCATTATGTGTATCCCGTCTTCTCGGTAATTGAAAACAGAATTTGGGGATTTGGGTTGGAAGTCTGGTTACGATTGAGTTAAGTTCGAGTATTCGCTCAAGGGTGTGCTCAACTCTGAGGTTTTGGATTGATAGATTGAAGGTTTTGTTAGCTGCCAGGGCTCGGCAGCGTTGCAGCACGGGTATGTGGGTTATTTAGCGTATGTGATAGACGCATAAGGCAGGGAGCAGACCATGGGTTCAGATGAGGTAGTTGATCGATGTGAGGCCTAGGTTTAGGTCGGGGGAAAAAATTCAAGGGACGGATTCGGAGTTCGGAACCCCTAGAGGGCTAGAACTGACTGCATGGGAGAGATTCCCGGGAAGAATGGTTTAGGGGGCGTACGACAGTCTTGAGCGGTCCGGATATACTGAAGGCCGGAAGGCATACTAGTCAGGCCGAAGGCTCGGGGAACAGTCTAGATAGGCTGAAGGCCCTGGAGGGCGGTCCAGACATGCTGAAGGTTCTGAGAGTGGTCCAGATAGGTTGAAGGCCTGGAAAGGCGGTCCAGTCATGATGAAGACTCTGTATGTGTTATTGGATCGGTATGAGGAGTATAAGTGAATTGGTCGCCATGTGATGGTAATAGATATGGTCTGGCCCCAAGTATTGATCATGATGATGGATTCGGCTGGAGGTCGTGCATGGGCCTAGATAGCATGTGATAAGATTCTGAGTATATGGGAGTTCGAGAATAGCAGTTGCTCTACATGGATAGTGTAGAGTGGATTTTAGCACAGTGGCAGTTGCAAGTGTGGCAAGGATTGTTGAGTAGATTCCCTGGAAGGGGAAGGTAGATAGCTCCAGAAGGAGTGTGGGTCCTCTGAAAGGAAAACAGTAGTGGGAATGGGTGAGCGAAAGTACTTTAGTTATTTATAATAAGAATTGGGGTTGTACCAAATATATGGGAGCACTTACGGGTTGGATGCCCGTTGAGGTTGTAGCAATGTTGGATAATGCGCAGGCATGTTTCAGTCTCCTTGGGAAAGGAGGAGGATAGTGAGTATATGGGAGTTCAAGAATAGCAGTTGCTCTACATGGATAGTGTAGAGTGGAATTTATCACAGTGGCACTTGCAAGTGTGGCAAGGATTGAAATGGAAACGTTTTGTAAAAACAATTACTATTTGACTATTTTGTTAGTATTAAAAGTTTAAATTTGGCGTAAATTTTATGGGTGTTACAAGTTGGTATCAGATCCTTGTTTTAGTGAATTGGAGGAACACTCGTGTGAATCCAGTCCCAAATCAAGGAGATTTTCGGAAATAAGTTTTAAAATGGTTTTCAAAATAAAGGATGGAGGATGCAGAGGGTACGATCAGCCGAAACCTATAAGTAAACCCTAAAATACCATGCAGTTATTTGATATTATGATATTTTAGAACACCATGCTAGTGCTAGGCTACCGATCTTCATGAATCACATGATAGATTTGCCTGATTGCTTCATGCCTATTAGCCTAGGGTTTCTTGTATGTGGAATTGACATCATAACTGTAGATGTTTAGTTTATGCATCACGGCTATGCATAATAAATACCTTATAGCCTGATAATGTGGATTTGGCCTTCGGGTAGGATCGGATATTCGAAAGTCTATTGGGTCCAGCGTTATGTGCGGCTAGTATGCATTAGCTTTGCAGGGGATGATGGAAGTTTCATGGATGTGAGAGTCGTGATAAATGGTGAGTCTAAATGCGAGGTATTTGGTATTCCCCTAAAATGAGGGTTGAACGCATTTCCTATGTTAATGAAATTGTTAGGGCGTTGTGGTGATACTTGAGACAAATATGGGTAGGTGTAGAAGGTAGTATGGGCCCGTACTACTGAAAGCTTAGGACCCATACGCGTATCAAGGAAGTCACAACCCCTAGGGTTTTGTTGGGAGCTAGTTCTCGGGGTTATCATGAGGAATGCCTAATGTCCTGTGGTGTATTTTCTGTATGGCGATTACGAGACGTCTCGGGGCAGGATCCGGTTCGAGATCGAGATCAGTAGAGGGTGATCAGGGTGGATCGGTACCACCTGGGGCCATTGCTCAGATGAGTACGGACGAGTTGGATGTCAGGATTCATGTGATCCTGCATGATGAGATTGCTGCTATGTTCCAGGCTGAGTTGCCGGAGATGTTGGGTCGATCAACACCGCCATCGTTGAGTAGCTTGATGAGCGCTATGCTGCTCTTTCGGAGGCGGCTGTCGCGGCAGCTACAACGGCTGTAACAGTGGCAAGGGGTAGGAACCGGTCGAGGTTTTCAGTATCGGGACTTCGATAATACGAAGCCCCCTACTTTCGATGGAGTTCAAGATCCGATCGTTGCTATGAGGTGGTTGTCAGACGTGGAGGGTTGTTTCTTCACGTGTTCATGCCCCGCTGATCAGAAGGTGAGGTGTGCTCTGAACCTTTTGAGGCTTGGGGCAAGGGATTGGTGGAGGTTGACTGCAGGATCTTATTCGGATGCGCAGCGGGCCGCGGTTTCTTTGGATCAGTTTCGGGAGATGTTTAGCACTCGATATGTTCCGAGGGTTGAGAGAGAAAGGTTGACTCAAGAGTTCTTGGAACTGAAGCAGGATTCAGATTCGGTGACGGAGATCACCAGGATGTTCACTGAGAGGGCGATGTTTCGCCCTGAGTTTACTTCGTAGCAGGCTTAGATGTCCCGATATCTGAGTATGCTCAAGAGGGATATCAGGCAGTTTGTGTCTACACAGAGATGCGAGACCTTGTTGGAGTTGCAGGAGGCCGCTCGGCGGCGTGAGTTGGAGATTGAGTTACATTTGAGAGAGCAGAGGCAGGCCCCGGTGCAGTAGCAGCCTGCGCCGAAACGGTCCAAGACCGTTGATTCCAGGTTGAGAAGTCAGAGCAGCCTCACTTGTGAGAAGTGCGGAAAGGGTCATACCGGAGTTTGTAGGTCCGGTGGTGCGTGTCGTGAGTGTGGTAATAAGGGGCATTGTGCGAGGGATTGCCGTCAGTTAGCCCCGATTCAGGATTTGAGGATCTCTTATCACAGTCATTAGATTGGACACTTGATGGTCAACTGTCCACAGCTCGTTGCAAGACCGGTGCAGGCTCCAGCACCGGCCACTTTGAGGACTACGGGAGGAGGTCAGGGTGGATCGGAACCTCCAAGGGCTCGGGGACACTGGAAAGGAGTGATGACTATGTTCAACTAGGGTTTTGCAGCTGGAAGTGAAATGGCTAATTGATGAATTGGATTGACGTTTGGTGGGGAAAGGATTGTTCCCTCTCAGTTTCTCGAGCTCGAAGGAGTGAGCAGACTTGTGACCCAAGGACAGGTTGTTCTCCAGCATTGGGGTCAGTTGGTTGCAGAGGTTTGCAACATTATTCGAGCGCCGGTAACCGCAGGTGGGTCGACTTGGCATAAGTAAATGTGGAGTCCGGTTTTCCTTGGATCTCTTGCATCGGATGGTATGGAATGATTGTACAATCTATTGCACATTAAGAGTGTAGGTTATGTCTTGGGAGTAGTTGTATCCCAGCTTAGGGCAGAGGTTGTTTCAGCTGCTGCAGTTCAGCTATGGACGTTTGAGCTGATAATTGGGTCACGGTGTGAACCCTGAAGTGGCTGATTCTAGTGCCTGGGAGCGGGAAGTTTATTGGAACACCTTTAGAAGAAAAGGGGGTATTATGGGGGAAGTCCACGGGTAGGGTTTCTCAGAATGGTCATTCAACATTGTCGGGACTCAGTGGTATTAGCAACCGTTCGTGGTCGACGGACGGAAGCGCCAGCGGAAAGGGGTTTGTTGGAAAAGTATTAGTTGGAGCATTTATCTGTTGGCCTTCAGGGCATGAGTGTGGGGTCGCTCAAGCATTAGTGGGTGACAGGTTCTCTGGAGTTCAGCAAGTTCTCATTTGGTTCTTGGAGGTTTGTGATCATTCGGGATGGGCTAGTACTAGAACACTAGTGGGAAAGAGTTGGTCGGCCTCAGATCGGTCGTCGGGAAGTGAGAAGGATTTAGAATCCTCCAGTTTCCATTTTTTATGTAGTCTTAGTCGAATCTAAGTGGGGGAGTATTACCGTGCGATGCGGATGTGGGAAGGGTTTTGAAACAGGGATAAGTTTCGTAACCCGATAGGGAGAATGGAGGCCAAGTGGCTGCTTGGTTCAGGGTTGTGTGAGTCGGGGGTTCGGTGAAACTCCCCATTATGTGTATCCCGTCTTCTCGGTAATTGAAAACAGAATTTGGGGATTTGGGTTGGAAGTCTGGTTATGATTGAGTTAAGTTCGAGTATTCGCTCAAGGGTGTGCTCAACTCTGAGGTTTTGGATTGATAGATTGAAGGTTTTGTTAGCTGCCAGGGCTCGGCAGCGTTGCAGCACGGGTATGTGGGTTATTTAGCGTATGTGATAGACGCATAGGGCAGGGAGCAGACCATGGGTTCAGATGAGGTAGTTTATCGATGTGAGGCCTAGGTTTAGGCCGGGGGAAAAAATTCAAGGGACGGATTCGGAGTTCGGAACCCCTAGAGGGCTAGAACTGACTGCATGGGAGAGATTCCCGGGAAGAATGGTTTAGGGGGCGTACGACAGTCTTGAGCGGTCCGGATATACTGAAGGCCGGAAGGCATACTAGTCAGGCCGAAGGCTCGGGGAACAGTCTAGATAGGCTGAAGGCCCTGGAGGGCGGTCCAGACATGCTGAAGGTTCTGAGAGTGGTCCAGATAGGTTGAAGGCCTGGAAAGGCGGTCCAGTCATGATGAAGACTCTGTATGTGTTATTGGATCGGTATGAGGAGTATAAGTGAATTGGTCGCCATGTGATGGTAATAGATATGGTCTGGCCCCAAGTATTGATCATGATGATGGATTCGGCTGGAGGTCGTGCATGGGCCTAGATAGCATGTGATAAGATTCTGAGTATATGGGAGTTCGAGAATAGCAGTTGCTCTACATGGATAGTGTAGAGTGGATTTTAGCACAGTGGCAGTTGCAAGTGTGGCAAGGATTGTTGAGTAGATTCCCTGGAAGGGGAAGGTAGATAGCTCCAGAAGGAGTGTGGGTCCTCTGAAAGGAAAACAGTAGTGGGAATGGGTGAGCGAAAGTACTTTAGTTATTTATAATAAGCATTGGGGTTGTACCAAATATATGGGAGCACTTACGGGTTGGATGCCCGTTGAGGTTGTAGCAATGTTGGATAATGCGCAGGCATGTTTCAGTCTCCTTGGGAAAGGAGGAGGATAGTGAGTATATGGGAGTTCAAGAATAGCAGTTGCTCTACATGGATAGTGTAGAGTGGAATTTATCACAGTGGCACTTGCAAGTGTGGCAAGGATTGAAATGGAAACGTTTTGTAAAAACAATTACTATTTGACTATTTTGTTAGTATTAAAAGTTTAAATTTGGCGTAAATTTTATGGGTGTTACAAGTTGGTATCAGATCCTTGTTTTAGTGAATTGGAGGAACACTCGTGTGAATCCAGTCCCAAATCAAGGAGATTTTCGGAAATAAGTTTTAAAATGGTTTTCAAAATAAAGGATGGAGGATGCAGAGGGTACGATCAGCCAAAACCTATAAGTAAACCCTAAAATACCATGCAGTTATTTGATATTATGATATTTTAGAACAGCATGCTAGTGCTAGGCTAGCGATCTTCATGAATCACATGATAGATTTGCCTGATTGCTTCATGCCTATTAGCCTAGGGTTTCTTGTATGTGGAATTGACATCATAACTGTAGATGTTTAGTTTATGCATCACGGCTATGCATAATAAATACCTTATAGCCTGATAATGTGGATTTGGCCTTCGGGTAGGATCGGATATTCGAAAGTCTATTGGGTCCAGCGTTATGTGCGGCTAGTATGCATTAGCTTTGCAGGGGATGATGGAAGTTTCATGGATGTGAGAGTCGTGATAAATGGTGAGTCTAGATGCGAGGTATTTGGTATTCCCCTAAAATGAGGGTTGAACGCATTTCCTATGTTAATGAAATTGTTAGGGCGTTGTGGTGATACTTGAGACAAATATGGGTAGGTGTAGAAGGTAGTATGGGCCCGTACTACTGAAAGCTTAGGACCCATACGCGTATCAAGGAAGTCACAACCCCTAGGGTTTTGTTGGGAGCTAGTTCTCGGGGTTATCATGAGGAATGCCTAATGTCCTGTGGTGTATTTTCTGTATGGCGATTACGAGACGTCTCGGGGCAGGATCCGGTTCGGGATCGAGATCAGTAGAGGGTGATCAGGGTGGATCAGTACCACCTGGGGCCATTGCTCAGATGAGTACGGACGAGTTGGATGTCAGGATTCATGTGATCCTGCATGATGAGATTGCTGCTATGTTCCAGGCTGAGTTGCCGGAGATGTTGGGTCGATCAACACCGCCATCGTTGAGTAGCTTGATGAGCGCTATGCTGCTCTTTCGGAGGCGGCTGTCGCGGCAGCTACAACGGCTGTAACAGTGGCAAGGGGTAGGAACCGGTCGAGGTTTTCAGTATCGGGACTTCGATAATACGAAGCCCCCTACTTTCAATGGAGTTCAAGATCCGATCGTTGCTATGAGGTGGTTGTCAGACGTGGAGGGTTGTTTCTTCACGTGTTCATGCCCCGCTGATCAGAAGGTGAGGTGTGCTCTGAACCTTTTGAGGCTTGGGGCAAGGGATTGGTGGAGGTTGACTGGAGGATCTTATTCGGATGCGCAGCGGGCCGCGGTTTCTTTGGATCAGTTTCGGGAGATGTTTAGCACTCGATATGTTCCGAGGGTTGAGAGAGAAAGGTTGACTCAAGAGTTCTTGGAACTGAAGCAGGATTCAGATTCGGTGACGGAGATCACCAGGATGTTCACTGAGAGGGCGATGTTTCGCCCTGAGTTTACTTCGTAGCAGGCTTAGATGTCCCGATATCTGAGTATGCTCAAGAGGGATATCAGGCAGTTTGTGTCTACACAGAGATGCGAGACCTTGTTGGAGTTGCAGGAGGCCGCTCGGCGGCGTGAGTTGGAGATTGAGTTACATTTGAGAGAGCAGAGGCAGGCCCCGGTGCAGTAGCAGCCTGCGCCGAAACGGTCCAAGACCGTTGATTCCAGGTTGAGAAGTCAGAGCAGCCTCACTTGTGAGAAGTGCGGAAAGGGTCATACCGGAGTTTGTAGGTCCGGTGGTGCGTGTCGTGAGTGTGGTAATAAGGGGCATTGTGCGAGGGATTGCCGTCAGTCAGCCCCGATTCAGGATTTGAGGATCTCTTATCACAGTCATTAGATTGGACACTTGATGGTCAACTGTCCACAGCTCGTTGCAAGACCGGTGCAGGCTCCAGCACCGGCCACTTTGAGGACTACGGGAGGAGGTCAGGGTGGATCGGAACCTCCAAGGGCTCGGGGACACTGGAAAGGAGTGATGACTATGTTCAACTAGGGTTTTGCAGCTGGAAGTGAAATGGCTAATTGATGAATTGGATTGACGTTTGGTGGGGAAAGGATTGTTCCCTCTCAGTTTCTCGAGCTCGAAGGAGTGAGCAGACTTGTGACCCAAGGACAGGTTGTTCTCCAGCATTGGGGTCAGTTGGTTGCAGAGGTTTGCAACATTATTCGAGCGCCGGTAACCGCAGGTGGGTCGACTTGGCATAAGTAAATGTGGAGTCCGGTTTTCCTTGGATCTCTTGCATCGGATGGTATGGAATGATTGTACAATCTATTGCACATTAAGAGTGTAGGTTATGTCTTGGGAGTAGTTGTATCCCAGCTTAGGGCAGAGGTTGTTTCAGCTGCTGCAGTTCAGCTATGGACGTTTGAGCTGATAATTGGGTCACGGTGTGAACCCTGAAGTGGCTGATTCTAGTGCCTGGGAGCGGGAAGTTTATTGGAACACCTTTAGAAGAAAAGGGGGTATTATGGGGGAAGTCCACGGGTAGGGTTTCTCAGAATGGTCATTCAACATTTTCGCGACTCAGTGGTATTAGCAACCGTTCCTGGTCGACGGACGAAAGCGCCAGCGGAAAGGGGTTTGTTGGAAAAGTATTAGTTGGAGCATTTATCTGTTGGCCTTCAAGGCATGAGTGTGGGGTCGCTCAAGCATTAGTGGGTGACGGGTTCTCTGGAGTTCAGCAAGTTCTCATTTGGTTCTTGGAGGTTTGTGATCATTCGGGATGGGCTAGTACTAGAACACTAGTGGGAAAGAGTTGGTCGGCCTCAGATCGGTCGTCGGGAAGTGAGAAGGATTGAGAATCCTCCAGTTTCCATGTATTATGAAGGCTTAGTCGAATCTAAGTGGGGGAGTATTACCGTGCGATGCGGATGTGGGAAGGGTTTTGAAACAGGGATAAGTTTCGTAACCCGATAGGGAGAATGGAGGCCTAGTGGCTGCTTGGTTTAGGGTTGTGTGAGTCGGGGGTTCGGTAAAACTCCCCATTATGTGTATCCCGTCTTCTAGGTAATTGAAAACAGAATTTGGGGATTTGGGTTGGAAGTCTGGTTATGATTGAGTTAAGTTCGAGTATTCGCTCAAGGGTGTGCTCAACTCTGAGGTTTTGGATTGATAGATTGAAGGTTTTGTTAGCTGCCAGGGCTCGGCAGCGTTGCAGCACGGGTATGTGGGTTATTTAGCGTATGTGATAGACACATAGGGCAGGGAGCAGACCATGGGTTCATATGAGGTAGTTGGTCGATGTGAGGCCTACGTTTAGGCCAGGGGAAAAAATTCAAGGGACGGATTCGGAGTTCGGAACCCCTAGAGGGCTAGAACTGACTGCATGGGAGAGATTCCCGGGAAGAATGGTTTAGGGGGGCGTACGACAGTCTTGAGCGGTCCGGATATACTGAAGGCCGGAAGGCGTACCAGTCAGGCCGAAGGCTCGAGGAACAGTCTAGATAGGCTGAAGGCCCAGGAGGGCGGTCCAGACATGCTGAAGGTTCTGAGAGTGGTCCAGATAGGTTGAAGGCCTGGAAAGGCGGTCCAGTCATGATGAAGACTCTGTATATGTTATTGGATCGGTATGAGGAGTATAAGTGAATAGGTCGCCATGTGATGGTAATAGATATGGTCTGGCCCCAAGTATTGATCATGATGATGGATTCGGCTGGAGGTCGTGCATGGGCCTAGATAGTATGTGATAAGATTCTGAGTATATGGGAGTTCGAGAATAGCAGTTGCTCTACATGGATAGTGTAGAGTGGATTTTAGCACAGTGGCACTTGCAAGTGTGGCAAGGATTGTTGAGTAGATTCCCTGGAAGGGGAAGGTATATAGCTCCAGAAGGAGTGTGGGTCCTCTGAAAGGAAAACAGTAGTGGGAATGGGTGAGCGAAAGTACTTTAGTTATTGATAATAAGCATTGGGGTTGTACCAAATATATGGGAGCACTTACGGGTTGGATGCCCGTTGAGGTTGTAGCAATGTTGGATAATGCGCAGGCATGTTTCAGTCTCCTTGGGAAAGGGGGAGGATAGTGAGTATATGGGAGTTCAAGAATAGCAGTTGCTCTACATGGATAGTGTAGACTGGAATTTATCACAGTGGCACTTGCAAGTGTGGCAAGGATTGAAATGGAAACGTTTTGTAAAAACAATTACTATTTGACTATTTTGTTAGTATTAAAAGTTTAAATTTGGCGTAAATTTTATGGGTGTTAGAAGTTGGTATCAGATCCTTGGTTTTAGTGAATTGGAGGAACACTCGTGTGAATCCAGTCCCAAATCAAGGAGATTTTCGGAAATAAGTTTTAAAATTTGTTTTCAAAATAAAGGATGGAGGATGCAGAGGGTACGATCAGCCGAAACCTATAAGTAAACCCTAAAATACCATGCAGTTATTTGATATTATGATATTTTAGAACAGCATGCTAGTGCTAGGCTAGCGATCTTCATGAATCACATGATAGATTTGCCTGATTGCTTCATGCCTATTAGCCTAGGGTTTCTTGTATGTGGAATTGACATCATAACTGTAGATGTTTAGTTTATGCATCACGGCTGTGCATAATAAATACCTTATAGCCTGATAATGTGGATTTGGCCTTCGGGTAGGATCGGATATTCGAAAGTCTATTGGGTCCAGCATTATGTGCGGCTAGCATGCATTAGCTTTGCAGGGGATGATGGAAGTTTCATGGATGTGAGAGTCGTGATAAATGGTGAGTCTAGATGCGAGGTATTTGGTATTCCCCTAAAATGAGGGTTGAACGCATTTCCTATGTTAATGATATTGTTAGGGCGTTGTGGTGATACTTGAGACAAATATGGGTAGGTGTAGAAGGTAGTATGGGCCCGTACTACTGAAAGCTTAGGACCCATACGCGTATCAAGGAAGTCACAACCCCTAGGGTTTTGTTGGGAGCTAGTTCTCGGGGTTATCATGAGGAATGCCTAATGTCCTGTGGTGTATTTTCTGTATGGCGATTACGAGACGTCTCGGGGCAGGATCCGGTTCGGGATCGAGATCAGGAGAGGGTGATCAGGGTGGATCGGTACCACCTGGGGCCATTGGTCAGATGAGTACGGACGAGCTGGATGTCAGGATTCATGTGATCCTGCATGATGAGATTGCTGCTATGTTCCAGGCTGAGTTGCCGGAGCTGTTGGGTCGCACAACACCGCCATGGTTCAGTAGCTTGATGAGCGCTATGCTGCTCTTTCGGAGGCGGCTGTCGCGGCAGCTACAACGGCTGTAACAGTGGCAAGGGGTAGGAACCGGTCGAGGTTTTCAGTATCGGGACTTCGATAATACGAAGCCCCCTACTTTCGATGGAGTTCAAGATCCGATCGTTGCTATGAGGTGGTTGTCAGACGTGGAGGGTTGTTTCTTCACGTGTTCATGCCCCGCTGATCAGAAGGTGAGGTGTGCTCTGAACCTTTTGAGGCTTGGGGCAAGGGATTGGTGGAGGTTGACTGCAGGATCTTATTCGGATGCGCAGCGGGCCGCGGTTTCTTTGGATCAGTTTCGGGAGATGTTTAGCACTCTATATGTTCCGAGGGTTGAGAGAGAAAGGTTGACTCAAGAGTTCTTGGAACTGAAGCAGGATTCAAAGTCGGTGACAGAGATCACCAGGATGTTCACTGAGAGGGCGATGTTTCGCCCTGAGTTTACTTCGTAGCAGGCTCAGATGTCCCGATATCTGAGTATGCTCAAGAGGGATATCAGGCAGTTTGTGTCTACACAGAGATGCAAGACCTTGTTGGAGTTGCAGGAGGCCACTCGGAGGCGTGAGTTGGAGATTAAGTTACATTTGAGAGAGCAGAGGCAGGCCCTGGTGCAGTAGCAGCCTGCGCCGAAACGGTCCAAGACCGTTGATTCCAGGTTGAGAAGTCAGAGCAGCCTCACTTGTGAGAAGTGTGGAAAGGGTCATACCGGAGTTTGTAGGTCCGGTGGTGCGTGTCGCGAGTGTGGTAATAAGGGGCATTGTGCGAGGGATTGCCGTCAGTCAGCCCCGATTCAGGATTTGAGGATCTCTTATCACAGTCATTAGATTGGACACTTGATGGTCAACTGTCCACAGCTCGTTGCAAGACCGGTGCAGGCTCCAGCACCGGCCACTTTGAGGACTACGGGAGGAGGTCAAGGTGGATCGGAACCTCCAAGGGCTCGGGGACACTGGAAAGGAGTGATGACTATGTTCAACTAGGGTTTTGCAGCTGGAAGTGAAATGGCTAATTGATGAATTGGATTGACGTTTGGTGGGGAAAGGATTGTTCCCTCTCAGTTTCTCGAGCTCGAAGGAGTGAGCAGACTTGTGACCCGAGGACAGGTTGTTCTCCAGCATTGGGGTCAGTTGGTTGCAGAGGTTTGCAACATTATTCGAGCGCCGGTAACCGCAGCTGGGTCGACTTGGCATAAGTAAATGTGGAGTCCGGTTTTCCTTGGATCTCTTGCATCGGATGGTAAGGAATGATTGTACAATCTATTGCACATTAAGAGTGTAGGTTATGTCTTGGGAGTAGTTGTATCCCACCTTAGGGCAGAGGTTGTTTCAGCTGCTGCAGTTCAGCTATGGACGTTTGAGCTGATAATTGGGTCACGGTGTGAACCCTGAAGTGGCTGATTCTAGTGCCTGGGAGCGGGAAGTTTATTGGAACACCTTTAGAAGAAAAGGGGGTATTATGGGGGAAGTCCACGGGTAGGGTTTCTCAGAATGGTCATTCAACATTGTCGGGACTCAGTGGTATTAGCAACCGTTCGTGGTCGACGGACGGAAGCGCCAGCGGAAAGGGGTTTGTTGGAAAAGTATTAGTTGGAGCATTTATCTGTTGGCCTTCAGGGCATGAGTGTGGGGTCGCTCAAGCATTAGTGGGTGACAGGTTCTCTGGAGTTCAGCAAGTTCTCATTTGGTTCTTGGAGGTTTGTGATCATTCAGGATGGGCTAGTACTAGAACACTAGTGGGAAAGAGTTGGTCGGCCTCAGATCGGTCGTCGGGAAGTGAGAAGGATTTAGAATCCTCCAGTTTCCATTTTTTATGTAGTCTTAGTCGAATCTAAGTGGGGGAGTATTACCGTGCGATGCGGATGTGCGAAGGGTTTTGAAACAGGGATAAGTTTCGTAACCCGATAGGGAGAATGGAGGCCAAGTGGCTGCTTGGTTCAGGGTTGTGTGAGTCGGGGGTTCGGTGAAACTCCCCATTATGTGTATCCCGTCTTCTCGGTAATTGAAAACAGAATTTGGGGATTTGGGTTGGAAGTCTGGTTATGATTGAGTTAAGTTCGAGTATTCGCTCAAGGGTGTGCTCAACTCTGAGGTTTTGGATTGATAGATTGAAGGTTTTGTTAGCTGCCAGGGCTCGGCAGCGTTGCAGCACGGGTATGTGGGTTATTTAGCGTATGTGATAGACGCATAGGGCAGGGAGCAGACCATGGGTTCAGATGAGGTAGTTTATCGATGTGAGGCCTAGGTTTAGGCCGGGGGAAAAAATTCAAGGGACGGATTCGGAGTTTGGAACCCCTAGAAGGCTAGAACTGACTGCATGGGAGAGATTCCCGGGAAGAATCGTTTAGGGGGGCATACGACAGTCTTGAGCGGTCCGGATATACTGAAGGCCGGAAGGCGTACCAGTCAGGCCGAAGGCTCGGGGAACAGTCTAGATAGGCTGAAGGCCCAGGAGGGCGGTCCAGACATGCTGAAGGTTCTGAGAGTGGTCCAGATAGGTTGAAGGCTTGGAAAGGCGATCCAGTCATGATGAAGACTCTGTATGTGTTATTGGATCGGTATGAGGAGTATAAGTGAATAGGTCGCCATGTGATGGTAATAGATATGGTCTGGCCCCAAGTATTGATCATGATGATGGATTCGGCTGGAGGTCGTGCATGGGCCTAGATAGTATGTGATAAGATTCTGAGTATATGGGAGTTCGAGAATAGCAGTTGCTCTACATGGATAGTGTAGAGTGGATTTTAGCACAGTGGCACTTGCAAGTGTGGCAAGGATTGTTGAGTAGATTCCCTGGAAGGGGAAGGTATATAGCTCCAGAAGGAGTGTGGGTCCTCTGAAAGGAAAACAGTAGTGGGAATGGGTGAGCGAAAGTACTTTAGTTATTGATAATAAGCATTGGGGTTGTACCAAATATATGGGAGCACTTACGGTTCGGATGCCCGTTGAGGTTGTAGCAATGTTGGATAATGCGCATGCGTGTTTCAGTCTCCTTGGGAAAGGAGGAGGATAGTGAGTATATGGGAGTTCAAGAATAGCAGTTGCTCTACATGGATAGTGTAGAGTGGAATTTATCACAGTGGCACTTGCAAGTGTGGCAAGGATTGAAATGGAAACGTTTTGTAAAAACAATTACTATTTGACTATTTTGTTAGTATTAAAAGTTTAAATTTGGCGTAAATTTTATGGGTGTTACAAGTTGGTATCAAATCCTTGGTTTTAGTGAATTGGAGGAACACTCGTGTGAATCCAGTCCCAAATCAAGGAGATTTTCGGAAATAAGTTTTAAAATGGTTTTCAAAATAAAGGATGGAGGATGCAGAGGGTACGTTCAGCCGAAACCTATAAGTAAACCCTAAAATACCATGCAGTTATTTGATATTATGATATTTTAGAACAGCATGCTAGTGCTAGGCTAGCGATCTTCATGAATCACATGATACATTTGCCTGATTGCTTCATGCCTATTAGCCTAGGGTTTCTTGTATGTGGAATTGACATCATAACTGTAGATGTTTAGTTTATGCATCACGACTGTGCATAATAAATACCTTATAGCCTGATAATGTGGATTTGGCCTTCGCGTAGGATCGGATATTCGAAAGTCTATTGGGTCCAGCGTTATGTGCGGCTAGTATGCATTAGCTTTGCAGGGGATGATGGAAGTTTCATGGATGTGAGAGTCGTGATAAATGGTGAGTCTAGATGCGAGGTATTTGGTATTCCCCTAAAATGAGGGTTGAACGCATTTCCTATGTTAATGATATTGTTAGGGCGTTGTGGTGATACTTGAGACAAATATGGGTAGGTGTAGAAGGTAGTATGGGCCCGTACTACTGAAAGCTTAGGACCCATACGCGTATCAAGGAAGTCACAACCCCTAGGGTTTTGTATGGAGCTAGTTCTCGGGGTTATCATGAGGAATGCCTAATGTCCTGTGGTGTATTTTCTGTATGGCGATTACGAGACGTCTAGGGGCAGGATCCGGTTCGGGATCGAGATCAGGAGAGGGTGATCAGGGTGGATCGGTACCACCTGGGGCCATTGGTCAGATGAGTACGGACGAGTTGGATGTCAGGATTCATGTGATCCTGCATGATGAGATTGCTGCTATGTTCCAGGCTGAGTTGCCGGAGATGTTGGGTCGATCAACACCGCCATGGTTGAGTAGCTTGATGAGCGCTATGCTACTCTTTTGGAGGCGGCTGTCGCGTCAGCTACAACGGCTGTAACAGTGGCAAGGGGTAGGAACCGGTCGAGGTTTTCAGTATCGGGACTTCGATAATACGAAGCCCCCTACTTTCGATGGAGTTCAAGATCCGATCGTTGCTATGAGGTGGTTGTCAGACGTGGAGGGTTGTTTCTTCACGTGTTCATGCCCCGCTGATCAGAAGGTGAGGTGTGCTCTGAACCTTTTGAGGCTTGGGGCAAGGGATTGGTGGAGGTTGACTGCAGGATCTTATTCGGATGCGCAGCGGGCCGCGGTTTCTTTGGATCAGTTTCAGGAGATGCTTAGCACTCGATATGTTCCGAGGGTTGAGAGAGAAAGGTTGACTCAAGAGTTCTTGGAACTGAAGCAGGATTCAGAGTCGGTGACGGAGATCACCGGGATGTTCACTGAGAGGGCGATGTTTCGCCCTGAGTTTACTTCGTAGCAGGCTCAGATGTCCCGATATCTGAGTATGCTCAAGATGGATATCAGGCAGTTTGTGTCTACACAGAGATGCGAGACCTTGTTGGAGTTGCAGGAGGCCGCTCGGCGGCATGAGTTGGAGATTGAGTTACAGTTGAGAGAGCAGAGGCAGGCCCCGGTGCAGTAGCAGCCTGCGCCGAAACGGTCCAAGACCGTTGATTCCAGGTTGAGAAGTCAGAGCAGCCTCACTTGTGAGAAGTGCGGAAAGGGTCATACCGGAGTTTGTAGGTCCGGTGGTGCGTGTCGCGAGTGTGGTAATAAGGGGCATTGTGCGAGGGATTGCCGTCAGTCAGCCCCGATTCAGGATTTGAGGATCTCTTATCACAGTCATTAGATTGGACACTTGATGGTCAACTGTCCACAGCTCGTTGCAAGACCGGTGCAGGCTCCAGCACCGGCCACTTTGAGGACTACGGGAGGAGGTCAGGGTGGATCGGAACCTCCAAGGGCTCGGGGACACTGGAAAGGAGTGATGACTATGTTCAACTAGGGTTTTGCAGCTGGAAGTGAAATGGCTAATTGATGAATTGGATTGACGTTTGGTGGGGAAAGGATTGTTCCCTCTCAGTTTCTCGAGCTCGAAGGAGTGAGCAGACTTGTGACCCGAGGACAGGTTGTTCTCCAGCATTGGGGTCAGTTGGTTGCAGAGGTTTGCAACATTATTCGAGCGCCGGTAACCGCAGGTGGGTTGACTTGGTAAAGTAAATGTGGAGTCCGGTTTTCCTTGGATCTCTTGCATCGGATGGTAAGGAATGATGGTACAATCTATTTCACATTAAGAGTGTAGGTTATGTCTTGGGAGTAGTTGTATCCCAGCTTAGGGCAGAGGTTGTTTCAGCTGCTGCAGTTCAGCTATGGACGTTTGAGCTGATAATTGGGTCACGGTGTGAACCCTGAAGTGGCTGATTCTAGTGCCTGGGAGCGGGAAGTTTATTGGAACACCTTTCGAAGAAAAGGGGGTATTATGGGGGAAGTCAACGGGTAGGGTTTCTCAGAATGGTCATTCAACATTTTCAGGACTCAGTGGTATTAGCAACCGTTCGTGGTCGACGGACGGAAGCGCCAGCGGAAAGGGGTTTGTTGGAAAAGTATTAGTTGGAGCATTTATCTGTTGGCCTTCAGGGCATGAGTGTGGGATGGCTCAAGCATTAGTGGGTGACGGGTTCTCTGGAGTTTAGCAAGTTCTCATTTGGTTCTTGGAGGTTTGTGATCATTCGGGATGGGCTAGTACTAGAACACTAGTGGGAAAGAGTTGGTCGGCCTCAGATCGGTCGTCCGGAAGTGAGAAGGATTGAGAATCCTCCAGTTTCCATGTATTATGAAGGCTTAGTCGAATCTAAGTGGGGGAGTATTACCGTGCGATGCGGATGTGGGAAGGGTTTTGAAACAGGGATAAGTTTCGTAACCCGATAGGGAGAATGGAGGCCTAGTGGCTGCTTGGTTCAGGGTTGTGTGAGTCGGGGGTTCGGTAAAACTCCCCATTATGTGTATCCCGTCTTCTCGGTAATTGAAAACAGAATTTGGGGATTTGGGTTGGAAGTCTGGTTATGATTGAGTTAAGTTCGAGTATTCGCTCAAGGGTGTGCTCAACTCTGAGGTTTTGGATTGATAGATTGAAGGTTTTGTTAGCTGCCAGGGCTCGGCAGCGTTGCAGCACGGGTATGTGGGTTATTTAGCGTATGTGATAGACGCATAGGGCAGGGAGCAGAACATGGGTTCAGATGAGTTAGTTGATCGATGTGAGGCCTAGGTTTAGGCCGGGGGAAAAAATTCAAGGGACAGATTCGGATTTCGGAACCCCTAGAGGGCTAGAACTGACTGCATGGGAGAGATTCCCAGGAAGAATGGTTTAGGGGGGCGTACGACAGTCTTGACCGGTCCGGATATACTGAAGGCCAGAAGGCGTACCAGTCAGGCCGAAGGCTCGGGGAACAGTCTAGATAGGCTGAAGGCCCAGGAGGGCGGTCCAGACATGCTGAAGGTTCTGAGAGTGGTCCAGATAGGTTGAAGGCCTAGAAAGGCGGTCCAGTCATGATGAAGACTCTGTATGTGTTATTGGATCGGTATGAGGAGTATAAGTGAATAGGTCGCCATGTGATGGTAATAGATATGGTCTGGCCCCAAGTATTGATCATGATGATGGATTCGGCTGGAGGTCGTGCATGGGCCTAGATAGTATGTGATAAGATTCTGAGTATATGGGAGTTCGAGAATAGCAGTTGCTCTACATGGATAGTGTAGAGTGGATTTTAGCACAGTGGCACTTGCAAGTGTGGCAAGGATTGTTGAGTAGATTCCCTGGAAGGGGAAGGTATATAGCTCCAGAAGGAGTGTGGGTCCTCTGAAAGGAAAACAGTAGTGGGAATGGGTGAGCGAAAGTACTTTAGTTATTGATAATAAGCATTGGGGTTGTACCAAATATATGGGAGCACTTACGGGTTGGATGCCCGTTGAGGTTGTAGCAATGTTGGATAATGCGCAGGAATGTTTCAGTCTCCTTGGGAAAGGAGGAGGATAGTGAGTATATGGGAGTTCAAGAATAGAAGTTGCTCTACATGGATAGTGTAGAGTGGAATTTATCACAGTGGCACTTGCAAGTGTGGCAAGGATTGTTGAGACAAAGGAAGGTGAGACAGCAGGTTAAGAGACTCGGGAGTAGTCTGGACCGGTGATGAGGACTGTACGAGGATATTACAGTTGGAGGTCAAGGACCTAGAGGTCGTGATAGGGAGGTGTAAGTGGGTTGCACTCCGTTGAGTGGAACCACGGAGTTCGGAAGGGATGCAAGGATGAAGCCTTGGATTTTCAGTATGGTTGTGATCAGGAGGTTATGTATGTAGCGGTAAATCATCCTGGGGATGTCTAGAGGTATCATCAGTGTGTCGGGTTTTCTAGCCCGAGGATGTTAGAGCAGGTTCAGCATGCGTGTGTGATTGCAGGGGAGAGCTCATGAGAGTTGGACTTTATAGAGGTTTAATAAGTAGTGTTCAGAGGAACCTGGGTCGATTGATACCAGGAGGTACATTGTGGGATTGTTATCCGGAATGGTGTGCTGCAGCAGGCTTTCAGGACGAAGCCAAATTTAAGTGGGGGATAATTGTAACACCCCGAGTTCAGAAGTGCAAGTTCAGGGTTCTTAGTGTAAATAAGGAAGGTCGACTTAGCGAGTCGATGGGTAGACTCGGCGAGTCGAGTCGCGGTTCTGGTCGCATGTTAAAGTGACCAACTCGACGAGTCGGCGGCTGGATTCGGCGAGTTGGTGCTATAATGAGAAAAACCCTAATCTCCGCGGTTGGCCCCTATTCAAAGGACTTTATGTCCTTCACCCAGACCCCTAATCCTCCAAAGAGTTCCAGAAGCCCTAATATCCGAGAGTGTGAGCTGGGAGAAGTGTTTGGAGCTTTGAGGAGTGAATTTTGTGAAGGGGGCTTGTAGATCAAGAGGCTAGCACCAAGGATTTCGTGTGAATCAAGAACCCACTCCAGTTTGGGCACGTTTTGGGAGGTAATAAGTTTTTATCTTAACCTTTTTTTCTAGAATCATTCATATGTGGAGGCAAGGTGTAACAACAAAAAATTTCAAAATAATTTTTCGTTTTCAAAATCACATAATGTATCACATCACAATTTCAAATCCCTAATCAATATTGTTTTCAAAACAAATCCCAAGATCTCTACACATAATAAACTCCATTGGTGTGTGCACGTGTCAAGCCGTCGCCTTCCCATGGTCCTCGCTAGTACCTGAGACATCAAACACAACAACTGTAAGCATAAATGCTTAGTGAGTTCCCAAAATACCACGTACACAGATACGCCACTCAAGGCTAAATCCGACCCTCCGGTCTAGATGTCTCAGCGGGACCCTCCAGTCCCGCAGCTCGTCGGACCCTCCGGTCCAGTCATAGCTCATTGGGCCCTCTAGCCCGGTCAGAATCGTTGGGCCCTCCAGCCCTGTCTATATAATCATACATCATACAAATAACACATAACACAAAATCTCTAAGACAACAAATAATCGTATACATAGCACATAAGACCCTCTGGTCAACTCGAAACACCACTCAAGTAACGTACAGTGAGAAGACTGACCTTGCGTATCTCGGTAACTCGTAAATCTCGTAACCACTAGTGCCCGATCTCCCAAGCTATCGTCCTCCTACAACATAAGCATATTTCTAGTTAATACCACCTTGACTCTGGCTGACTAATACCACGAAGTCAAACCAGTCAACTCTAGTCAACGGTCAACGGTCAACGGTCGACCCGACTCGCCGAGTCTGGCGTGGACTCGCCGAGTCCCTACGGGAACCCGATCCCTCTGAATCTCTTCCGACTCACCGAGTCACTCACCCGACTCGGTTACTCAGCCCCTGGTTCGTAATCTTTGAACAACCCGCACCAACTCGCCGAGTCTGGGAATGGACTCGGCGAGTGCATTCCATGCACAACCCCAACCGACCTTCTGAGGTCAGATCCGCTTCACTAACTCATAGATCCAGTCTCCTTAAGCTTATTGACCACGTAAAGTCCAAGTCTTGGTGCTCATTAAGCATCGAATAGCTCATGAATGGTGTTTTAGCCTCAAATACATTGATCCCAAGCCAAAACCTCCATGGATGCATATAAAGCTTTGGTAAAGAGGTGCTCTGGACCTCTATGGGTCCAAATCTAGGACCTTAACTCGCTAAGGGACCATGAGGACACTAGATCTAGCCACAAATGGGTTCAAAAGCCCTAAATCTACATGAACATCACAAAAACAGAGAATGATTCGGAATTGTACCTCAGTTGTGATGTCATGGACCTCAGTTCTTCAGGAATCCACCCCTCTCTTGCTTCCTCTTGGCTAGATCTCCTCTTTCCTTGTTAGGCAATAACTCCAAGATCAATAATGGCTCATTCCCTTACTTGAATCGCTCAAATGCTCTAGGGTTTCACTCTGGGGACTGATGAGCGCAAATGACAGCCATCAGGCCCTTTAAATATGCCTCAAACCCGAGAAATTAGGGTTTCATTAAACAGCGCAGACTCACCGAGTCTACCAAGGCGACTCGTCGAGTCCGGGCATCAATCCGGGTGAGTAATCGCGTCTCAACTCGGCGAGTCTGCGCACCAACTCGCCGGTTTCTTCCACAAAACTCAAAATAAAAAGAATAATTAATATACCTGAAATCCCGGATGTTACAACAGCTCAAAGGGTGGCATACCGATGCTCGAATGATGGCTGTTGTTGTAGGAAAACTCCGCCAAGGGCAAATGCACGTCCCAGCTTCCGCCGAAATCCAACACACATGCCCGGCGCATGTCCTCGAGCGTCTGAATCGTCCTCTCACTCTTCCCGTCAGTCTGTGGGTGGTATGCGGTACTAAAATGCAACCTCGTACCCAACTCCTCGTGAAATTTCTTCCAGAATCTGGAAGTGAAACGCACATCTCGGTCTGACACGATCGAGATGGGTACTCCATGCCGTGATACCAACTCCCTCACGTATAGCTCTGCCAACCTCTCCGCAGAAGAACTCTCACAAATAGCGAGAAAGTGGGCGCTCTTCGTCAATCGGTCCACTATCACCCAAATCGCATCGACACCCCTTGTCGTTCTCGACAATTTGGTGATGAAATCCATGGATATTTGATCCCACTTCCACTCCGGAATCTCAAGTGGTTGCAACATACCATGCGGTTTCTGGTGCTCGGCCTTAACCCTACGACAGGTTAGGCATCTCTCAACGAACCATGCCACATCCCTCTTCATCTAGGGCCACTAATACTCCCTCTTCAGATCCAGATACATCTTATTGGCCCCAGGATGGATCGAAAACTTCGATCTGTGCGCCTCTTCCATCAAGATAGTACGCGTCCCGTCCACAAACGGTACCCAAATCCGACCCTGGAAGGTCATAAGCCCGCGGCTATCGGTAACAAACACTGACACCTGCCCGATAACTCGCTCTCTCTTACGGTTCTCCGGTCTCAGTGCCTCGGCCTGGGCCCCTCTGATGGTATCCAATACCAGAGTCATCACTGTCAACCTCATACAGATATCTCGCATCGGGGCACCCTCTGCCCTACGACTCAGGGCGTCGGCTACCACATTAGACTTGCCCATGTGGTACAGGATCTCGCAATCATAATCCTTTACACATACAGCCATCTCCTCTGCCGCATGTTCAGATTGGGCTGATCCATTAAGTACTTCAAGCTCTTGTGGTCCATGTATATCGTACACCGAACCCCATATAAATAGTGACGCCAGATCTTGAGGGCAAACACCACAGCTCCCAACTCCAGATCGTGGGTGGGATATCTCATCTCATGAGGCTTTAACTGCCTCGACGCATACGCAATCACATGCCCTCTCTGCATCAACACCACTCTCAACCCCGATATCGATGCATCACAGTACACCACGAAATCCTCCATCCCTTCCGATAGTGCGAGCACAGGAGCTTCGCACAATCTCTGGCGAAGGGTCTCAAACGAGGTCTGCTGCTCTGGACCCCATGAGAAAGTGACACCCTTCCGGGTCAACTTGGTAAGTGGCACGACGATCTTGGAGAAATCATTGATAAATCTTCGATAGTAGCCTGCCAGCCCTAAGAAGCTCCTGATCTCCGTAGGTGACCTCGGCACCTCCCAACTCATCACAGCCTCGATCTTGGCCGGGTCAACCAAAATCCCATTCTGGTTAACGAGATGCCCTAAGAACTGGACCTCCCGTAACCAAAAATCGCACTTGGAGAATTTGGCGAAAAGCCTCTCCACTCTCAGAACTCCGAGGAGCTCCCTCAAATGTTCCTCATGCTGCTCTCTGGTCCTCGAATGCACCAGGATGTCATCAATGAATACAATTACCGAACGATCCAACATCGGCCTACACACCCTATTCATGAGATCCATGAATGCCGCTGGTGCATTGGTGAGCCCGAATGGCATCACCACGAACTCGTAATGCCCGTAACGAGTCCTAAATGCCGTCTTCGGGATATCCTCATCTCGAACTCTCATCTGATGATACCCCGACCTCAGGTCTATCTTGGAGAACCAAGACGCCCCTTGCAACTGATCGAATAGATCGTTGATCCTCGGTAATGGATAACGGTTCTTGACCGTCAACTTGTTCAACTCCCGGTAATCAATGCACATCCGGTGTGAACCATCCTTTTTCTTGACAAAAAGGATCGGCACTCCCCAGGGAGAGCTACTGGGACGGATGAACCCTTTCCCCAACAACTTTTGCAGCTGTGAGGATAATTCCTACATCTCTGGCGGCGCTAGGCGATATGGCGCCTTAGCGATAGGCGCAGCCCCGGGAATCAAATCGATACGAAACTCCACCTGCCTCTCGGGAGGCACACCCGGCAACTCCTCGGGGAACACGTTCGGGAACTCACACACTATCGGCACATCATCCACTAAACTTGGCCTCCCAACGGCCTCTCGCATATCCGTCACATAGGCTACGAACCCCTTGCAGCCCTGCTGCAAACTCTGCCTCGCTCTGGCAACCGAACAGAATATTGAACCACCACGAGTCCCCTTGCCATAAACTGTCAGCACTCCCCCACTAGGATCTCGGATCGTCACCACTTGACACTCGCAATCTATGACAGCCCCGAAACGGCTCAACCAATCCATGCCCACTATAACACAAACATCCCTCATGGAAATCGAAAGCTTAGTTTGGTCATTTAGAGCCCCTAGAGCTTTGCATACACGTAAAGTTTGCAACTTTACGTGATAATCATGTCCTAGAAGCTTGGATCTACAATATGGAGTTGTTGCATGGCTTAGAAAGCCACAGTATTGTTTAAGAACTGAAGCGAATCGGCGAGTCACATGGGTGGAGTCAGCGAGTTGTATGAATACGTACATGGACTCGGTGAGTCTGTTGAAGATTGCCTTGGACTCGGCGAGTCTGTTCTTGGACTCGACGAGTCTGGTCGAGAAGTCCTAACGTTTTTGGTTGAGATGTGAATCTGTGAGTCGAGGGACGACTCGGTGAGTTGAGTAGGAAAAGACTCGGAGCTTGTTGGACTCGACGAGTCTTGGGGCGACTCAGCGAGTTGATTCGTGGCATGAGAGTTTATGAGCATAGGAACTCGACGAGTCAACGGGTTGACTCGGCGAGTAGGGTCGACCAGGAAGGTTGACTTTGACTGAGGACTTTGACTTTGACCAAGGGTTGACCAGTTGACTTCCAAGGGTATTTTGGTAATTATTCGTGTTAATTGGTTATGGTTATTTGGTAATGATCAGTGGTGGAGTTCTTGCTGGTGGTCGGAGCAGCATGGCCTTAATTCTTCAAGTCGACAGTTGCAGGTGAGTTGTCCTCACTATATCGATAGGGTCTACGGCACCAAGGCCGGCCCTTTATGATTTACATCCTAGTTTAGGATGGTTGCTTTGTTATTTCCATGTTAGATTTCTTCCTAGTTTAGGATGGTTGTTATGTTATTGCTACGGTAGAATTCATCCTGTTTAGGATGGTTGTTATGTTAGAGATCGGGTAGATCGGTTTTCATGGTATGCTACATATGATTCTGATCTGTTAGATCGGAATCAGGATAGACAGTAAGTTATGCTTTTATGATCCATAAGGATTGGTATGTTAGTGACCTGTTAGGTCGATCCTCTAGTTACGAGTGAAACTCTATGATTGATGGTCAGTGAGATAGATATGTTTGCTATGTGTATGTGTCAGTATATGAAAGTATGCGTACATGGTTATTTGCTTGTTGGTTGGGTTGAGGCGGTCCTGCTTTGTGTTGAAGGCCAACACACCCTCTGAGCGGTCCGGGGAGACTGTAGGCCCTCGCGGCGGACCAGTCATGTCGAAGGCTCGGGATAGATTCAGATAGACTGTATGCCTGTAGGGCAGACCACTCCGGCTGATGGCCCAGTATGTATATTGTTTGATTGATCGTTATGGCTATGGTTTCTGCCAGCGTGGTATTAGTATTTTGGGGGTAGCTCACTAAGCCCTCGGGCATAGAGTTATCAGTTTATTGTTTCAGGTACTTCAGGAGAGCGAGGGAAGGCAAAGGCGTGACAGTACTGCTCCTCATCTTCGTGGTCTATTTTGGGACACTCTGATGATAATTGAATTGGAAACGTTTTGTAAAAACAATTACTATTTGACTCTTTTGTTAGTATTAAAAGTTTAAATTTGGTGTAAATTTTATGGGTGTTACAAGTCCTGGATTGGCCAAGCACTCGCATGTATCATCATTAAATCATCGAAGGGCCCACAGATATCTCTTTCATCCCGAAGGTAAAAAGAATGGATAAACTTTGACTCATACGGCTTGTTCTACTACTTGTTGTATCATACACAAAGGCATGTTTTATAACATAGAGTTACCAAATGCGTTTTCGTGCAATCAATGTACAACCAACTCATAGTAACAACTCATATCTCTAGGTTTGAAGAATATAAGATATTATCGTCTCATGATTACTCATGATAAAATCCATGAAGTGATTCAAATGAGCGCGGGTTGAATCCAATACTCAGAACTTACGAGCACTCATGAGTGTTGTAACACAACTTTTTCCACCAACTTGGACCTCTACAAGCCAGCCCATGACAGTCTTGATTCATATCTACTTCCAACATATGACTGACTGTGGATGGTTTGAATAACTTAGTCATTCGGAAGAATAACCTAGTTATTATGGAAGTCAAAACATGCAAAGTGAAACAAAAGAATAAATGAATCAAATATGGTATCAAACCCTATGAATATAAATAGACCACTTTTATTTATCACCATATTGATTACTCATTATTCATTGTTTCGGTTTTATCAACATTATACCTAAATTAAAAACACTAGTTATCCCATTCTCCAAGCATGTACATTATGTTTTTCTGAACAATAGCTTTGCCATACACCAAGTATGCACTCTATGTTTGTCTATGATCCTTTTCTTTGTGAGCTAGATCAATTGAAAATAATTTCAATGATTCTCTTTTCACACTCCCAAATCCTTGTCTTAAATGTAAGAATTCCAAATTCCTATCATTTATCGAGATCTATTTAGATTTTAAACTTATATGCACTATTCCTCTTGTAATAATTATGCACAAAGCCACAAAGACTTCGCAACAATCATTACAGAGTATTCCAATGGAGAGCAATTCCATAGAAACGATGTCTCAAATTCATAGTGCATTGCTTTGAAGATGCTTCTTGCATTAAGTTTCTTTAACCTTACACAGATTTCTTCCACCTATGAAGACAACTCTATATTCCCATTTTGACTACCACTTCTGAACAAGAGCTGTCTCTTTTCAGACTATTTCAATATGGTCCTTCCAATAGTAACATTATACTTCCAATTGTCCTTGAGCAACCAATCTTTGGTAAACCTTAGATTGTCCTTGACAATTGCTTAATCACTTTAGTCATATCCAATTCTAGAAATTATCCTCTTTAATGCTCCAAGGCATTTGGAAAATTCAGAAAGAATAAATATTATAGCACATGTAATTGATCTTGTACCCAAAGTAAATGGGACACGATTTATGATGTTTCACATAAAGACATGGTTCTAGACCAGTCTTTTGCCATAATATTTTTTTGTTTTCCATATTCTCAAAATTTGACTATGAAAAGGGATGTCGTAATCTTAATCGAATTTTGAGAACACAATATATAGAATTTTCATAAGTTCAACCAATCCAACATGAAATTCATATATATATATATATATATATATATATATATATATATATATATATATATATATATATATATATATATATATATTCTTAACTAAAGGTGATTAAAATCTCATTATAAGCTCTTTAGAATGATTATAAACTCAATCTAAGCTTTTTAGAATTGAAATGAAGTATAACTTCCTCTCCTTTAATTAAAGCAAAACAACTTTTTCAACCCTACAACCTCACAAAGTGAAACTTTTGTTTTCTATAATTAACATTGCTAACTTGCAATACTTATCATAATTATCATGCTCCCACTAACATGATGATTATTAGCATAACACGTATGCTCCCACTAGCTTTCACATGTATCCAGAAAACAGTCAGACCTCTAGAAGTCAATACTTTATTGACATTCTTACCAAAGTTCAGATTTCTGATACTAGATTGCTTTGATAAGACTTTATCAAAATTATACACCTTATCTTAGATAGCTCACAGGTGTGTCTAAACAATTTCAGAACTATGAAAAGGGATGACGTAATCATAGTCTCAAGTTTAGACCGTTTCCATTTCTCATAAGTCCATGTTAGTGTGTCGGTTAACCACGCACGCTCCACTAACGACTTTGAGAACTACAAATATCACAATTGTTGTCTACTTAAAATCTACTTAGTGAAAGAATTTCCTCACCATCAATTTCATGAATCGGAGAGAATGCTTATGACACTTAGATTTTATGGTGTATGTGTTCTTATCCATGTGAATGTGTCAAACCATAATCACAAGACTAGGTTAGTGACAAATCCTAAGTCATATGGATTGAACTTGTGCAATCTTAACCTCTTGCCACCTGGCAGCACAAGGGTCTGCCATTGCTTCCAAGTAGTTATGCAAACAATTGAGAACATGTAAAAATTAAATATATATATAGCCAACTTAACTGGAAAGAGCACAGAAATGTCAACACGATAGGTTATAAACCTCTAGTTGTGTGTTAGTGATGAAATACAGGTTTTATTCTTGATTACTTCTTGAAACCCTTTCAGAATCTTTTAAACTCCCACTGTTTCCTTGACCTATAAGACTTTATTGCCAAATATTCAAGAGATGGTGTGGATTCTAATCAAGACGAACACTTAATACAATTGCCCTAAGTTGGTCTCTGTTTTTTCTAAAACATCACAACTTACCAAATTTAAATGTACAAGAGAAGAAAACCTTTTACACTTACATTTCACTAGTGTTAATAAACCTTCTTAAAGATGTATCACTCAAGTTACATTCGTGGTGGGCTTGATCAGTGCACAAGAATGTGTACTCGATCCGTTAGTCCTTTACTTGACTCACACATCCATGTGAACAGGTAATTAGTCTTAATTTTGCAATGCTTTGAAGTTTTCATTCATCATACTATACAACTTGCATGATTCCAAGTTTCGGTCCAATTGAAACTTGGGTGCTGAGAAACTTTCTTTATTTGGTAAATTTGGACATTACCACAAATTAAAGAATAAAACCATTTTCCTATATTACTAGCAATGGAATCATATAAAAAACAATTTTTTTCACAAATGCCATTGTAAGGATACTTGAAATAAATAAAATCAAAAATTTGCTTTTATTTTAAAAACTTTACAGAAAAACTTATCCTTACAATCCATATGAAAACCTTGTTGTTTTATATTCCTAAGCAATGTGTCATAACTCCTATGTAACAGCTTCAAAATTCTGATGTGATCGAAGTCCATCTTCACGATCAGAAACAACATATACTTCCTTTAAGTTTTCTCTCTTTTCTTTGATTCTTATAACATCACCATGTGACTCAGTCACATTATGTAATAAGAATCTCCAAATAGGAGCTTAACAGAGTTACACAATGCACTTTACCTGAAGTAGAGTCAAACTTATTGAATTTGACATCCTTAGGTAAATTTGGCAGTTTCGCAAAAAGTGCCCCTTCCTTTGTCAATTTTAACAGATGGACCCTTTGGTAATGGTACATGGGACTATCACAGACTTAGCATTTCTCTTTACCATTTGGTCAACCGAGTTGACTATGGTCGATCCCTTTCCTTAAGAAGATAATGCTTTTTCTGGATTTCCAGTGTCATCATTGTCAATGTCCATAAATTTGCTTTACTAGCCTTCCAAATCATTGCTAATTCAGCACTACCAAGCAAATAGATAAGATCATTAAGGGTCTTGTCATAGTCTGTTTCATAGGAGTCCTAAAGAAACTCACTATGTGACTTAGAAAGTGATTGAACCACTAACTTTCTCAAGACTTTGACACCCAACTCTCCTGACTTGTCAATATGTTACTTCATCTCCAAGATGTGATCACACCTAGACCTTGCCTTGCCAATAGGGCTTGAGTGACCTTGAACTTGTGGGTTAGGGAGAATAATTGGAGGAGGTGGAGAAGTGAAGTTCCAAGAGATTTGGGAAGATCATAGATGTCTGAACTAGACATCTTTTGGGAGATATTCAAGTTTAGTTGATTTAATGTCCTTAATATAACACCCAATATGAAATATTAAGGCTAGGACCCAACAACCTATTTATAACTAGAAGAGGGATGTCATAATCCAAGTTATAAAATAGTTGAAGGTAGATAAATGACGATTTACCAATTTCCACCATGAAAAACAAAATATAATTAAGTTTTAATTGGATTTGAAACTCCTAGGTCTTTTGAGATACATTGAACTTTCAATGGCATTTTTGAATGTCGAGTGTGCCCTCTCAAGTTTGTGACTGGGATGTCGAGGATCACAAAAAAGGTGTGAATTAACCATGCAAATTGACTTGGTACCCTTAATTTTATCACCTAATCGATGTTCCGGTTAACCACACAGGCTCCACCGATTTATGATAAAACTTAAGTCACCCTTTGCCACACATTTTCAGTCCCATGTTAGTGTGTCGGTTAACCACACAGACTCCACTAACGACTTAACAATGGTGCAAAGTATAATTTCATGGGTTAGCACCATTTCACATTTTCCTAAGTAACTAAGATTGGGAATTGATAAGTGTTTATTTACTTAGCATTTATCATTATACTTTTAATGAAGGGAGAATTATAGTCCTTGTCCTACCCGTTCGGTTAACGACCCTCCACCAGTCAAGGAAGCGGTGGGTGAGAGTGAACACCCCTTAAGTTGCCATTTTATTGGCAACAACCTTATACCCCCCTTATAGACCGGCTTCGTGAATGAGGCCTACTAATGGTAAGACGACTTGCTCTTATACATATATATATATATATATATATATATATATATATATATATATATATATATATATATATATATTATTAACTTATAATATTATAAAGTATAACGGTTGAATTTTATCTTTTAAAATTCTAAGGGCATAACTTGGAATTAAAGTATTCATTAGAGAAAACTTTTCAAATTCCAAAACATGAGGGCAAGTTTTGAAACTATTCAAAACTCTAGGATTTTCATAACTTATGAGTTTTAATTAAAGCTTTAAAACTTTTAATGAAGAGACTCTTGGACATCCATAACTTGAGGACAAGTTATGGAGCCATAAAAACTATTTATAAGAAAAGACTCTTCATTTTTTTATGTAACCTATGGCACTTTTATGAGTTTTAAGATTCATAAATGTGACCTTTTATGTAACTTGAGGACAAGTTACAAAAACACATTTTATGAACTACCTCTAAACTAATTAGGATTGGAAACAACTAAAACACAATTTTTTTCATTAATCTAAACTAACTCATAAATCAAGGAAACATAAAACTTTTAGTAATCCATAACATATGGAATTAAATGCTTGTTTTATGATGAAACTTTTCATGCTCCATAACTTAAGAATAAGTTATGGAATTCTTTAAAACATTAACACCAAATTTTGTAACTCCATAAAAACTTTGAATCAAATTTTTTTTAAACCTTTTCATATCCATAACTTATGGAGTTTCAAAAACACTTAAGATCACAACTTTTAAAAAAAACTTTTGAGCTCCAAAATTTTATGACAAAATTTGTAACTCCTTAAAAAATTTAGATCAAACTTGTAAAACTAATAAAACAATCATATCATTTTATCTTTTACTAAATTTGACCTAATTCAACTCATATAGCAAATGATTCAAATTTTACAAATAATTAGTTTTTCACAAAAACAAGTAATTATCTTAAACTTTGACAAACGTCATGTTTTTTCCTTTATTTTTTTTCCACTTTGAAAATAAAACATTTGTATCAATATAACAAAAAACATCCCATGGCTCTGATACCACTGTTGGCTTTTAGTATACTACAACAACCTATGGTGCACATACAACCCTAAATACCTTGGATCTATGTTTTCTCTATTATACATGAAAATATGAAGTTTCCAAGATATTACCCTACACTAGCACACAAATATCATATACTTGGGTAATAAAATAGATAGAATACATACCTTTTTGATGTAACTTGTCTTCATGAAGCTTGTCTGTCTAGTGCCCCAAGTATGACACCTCAAATGGTTCACACAACACCATGAACACTTGGAATAACCTTGATAATAAGGATACTTTGGTTTTCTCCAGATAAATCGGCCTTGCCTTTTCGTGTACACATACTAGTGCCCATTTCACCAACCAAGGACATCTTTATATAGTGTGGAGATCAGGGTTATACCCTAATACCCATGACCTTTCATTTCATATGATCCATGGGTTAAACACTCCATGGACTATCCATGAAAGATTAGCCCAACCTAAATGAACTTGGCCCATCACACAAATATATCTTAGAGTCCACATTTAATTAGTTCCTTTTGGTTACTAAATTAATTATAAATTAATTCTTGATCAATACTAATTAAATAATATGATTGTATATTAATATATTAGAACTTATAATATATTAATATAAATCACAAGTATCTTTTTTGTGACATCCCCAAAATCTCGGCCAGAAAAGACCGATTTTTCATTTATGCTTTTAAAATAATTTCAGAGTAAATCCTTTTGATTTGAAAGAGTTGCGGAATTTGTTCCCAAAAACAAAGTATGATAAAATAATATTTACCAAAGCATTTCATAAAAGAAATGTATTTTCATTATATAATCAAAACTCGGGATGTCATGTTCCGATACAGACCATAATGCATAAACGATAACATTACAAGTCATTCAACAAATATATACATATACAGACTGTTGGATAAGGTGTCTAAGTCCATAACTATTTCGGGCTTGTACTTGACCCGACCCGGCATGGTCCATTTGGGTTGCATGGCACCATGCAATTGGTTAGACTAAATGAGAGAAATAACACTTGGAGATTATTAATATATTATAAGTTCTAATATATTAATAATATTATTTGATTAGTTTGATCAAGAATTAATTTGGAATTAATTAAGTGATCAAAGGTTAACTAATTAAATATATGGGTTCATCCATGTCTTGTATAGTGGGCTAAGAGGCTCCATGGATTATCAAGTTGGGTTCTACCCATAGGATGCTCCATGGATGCTCCATGGGAGTTACAAACCCATGGGTCATGAAAATGAAGAGTCATGACACATTAGGGTTTACATGGTGTAACCCTAGATGTGTCAACACTATATAAGGATCCCATTCTCCACCAAAATCGGCACTAAGAAGAAACAAGAGGGCTTGGCCGATTTTGAGAAGTGTGTGTTATCTCAAGAGTCTTTCCAAGAGCATTTGGTGTTGTGTGAAGCATTTGAGGCATCACACTTGGGGTGCTAGGCTCACAAGGTTTCAAAGAACACAAGCAACAACAAGGTATGTTATTCTATCTATGATTCAAGTTAAAATTGTTCCCCATGTATGCTAGATAGGAATATAACCTTGGAATTCAACTTTGCATGATAATTAGACAAACATAGATCCAAGGTTATTAGGGTTGCATGTACACTTAGGAAGTGTTAGAATGCTCAAAACCCATCAGTGGTATCAGAGCCTAGGCTTGTTTGTTTGTTATTTGTGCTTAAAAGTTGAAGAAAGTCGAAAATCTTGCTGTCTGACTGATGGACTCGGCGAGTCCATGGGGAGGACTCGACGAGTTCATGTGTATCTTCAACCTACTCGGCGAGTAGGTTTATGCACTCGGCGAGTAGGGTCGACAGAGTGCAGAATTTCGACTTGTGTTGCTGGAAATGGATTAGAATCATTACCCTAAAATGTTTTGGTACTTGAAAACTTATTTTAGAAGGTGTAATGTCTTTTCTAACTCATTTACAACAACAAATTATCAAAATTACAACAAGATTAGATGTGATTTTGATTCTTGAAAGTGTTCATATTCATGTTCTTGTTCTTATGATGTTTAGATGATCATAGGAATTATTTGTAACCTATGTGGTAGATTAATTCATGATCATAATGTGTTTTAATGGAGTCCATAACTTGTCCTCAAGTTATGGAAAACCAAAAGTCTCTTGGATTAAAAAACCATTAAAAGAACACAAGAGTTAGAAAAATGAAAAGTCCTCATTTTATTACTCTATTAAACTCATAAGTTACAAGAAATGAAAAGTTTTGAAAGATTACAAAACTTGCCCTCAAGTTTTGGAACAAGTAAAGTTAAGTTAAAACTTTAGTTCCAACCCCTAGAATTTTAAAAGTTAAAATTCAACCCTTATACTTATATTATTATGATTTAATAATTATATATATATATATATATGTATAAGAACAAAGTCGTCTTACCGCTAGTACGCCTCATTCACGAAGCCGGTCTATAAGGTGGGTATAAGGTTGTTGCCTATAAAATGGTGACTTAATGGGTGTCCACTCTCACCCACCGCTTGCTTGATCGGTGGAGGGTCGTTAGCCGAACGGGTAAGACAAGGACTTATTAATTCTCATTCAAAGTATGATGAATATTATAAAGTAACTAAATGTTTTATTAAATTCCCAATCTTAGTTACTTTAGGAAAAATGTGAATAAGGTGCTATTCCATGAAATTACACTTTACACTTTGATTAAGTCGTTGGTGGAGCGTGTGTGGTTAACCGGCACACTAACTTGGACTTAACAAGGTAGGTAAAGGGTGACTTAGGGTTTATTATAGTATCGATGGAGCGCGTGTGGTTAACCGGCACATCGATTGAGTGATAAACTTTAAGGGTACCAAGTGATTTGCATGGTTACTTCACACCTCGTTTTGTGATCCTCGGTATCCCAGTCACAAAACTTGGAGGGCACACTCGAGATTGAAACATGCCTTTGAAAAGTTCATTGAATCTCAAAGAATCTAGGAATTTCTAAGAACCATTCAAAAACCTAATACTAAAATATTGCGGTTTTCGTGGTGGAAATTGGTGAATCGTCATTCACCTACCTTTCAAATATGATATAGCTTAGATTACGGCATACCTCTTCTAAGTTATATTATATTGTGATTGGATCCTAGCCTTAATATTACATTTGGGTGTTTTATTAAGGACTCTCTTATATCTAAACTAATCTTGTCCTCTCTCCTTCAGATGTCTTTCAACAATGCTTCTGGCTCTAATCCTAATGGCTCCTTTTCCCTTATGAACTTGTGTGGGAAAGTCACCTTTGATGGATCCAACTTCAATGAGTGGATCAGAAACATCAGGATGATTACCCGCTACGAGGACAAAGAATATGTCCTTGACAAGGAGCTTAAGGAGATTGATGAGTCCACTGCAACTCCTCAGGAGATCGCTGAATTTCGGGCACATGAAAGGGATGCTACGAAAGTGGCTTGCATCATGATGGCCACGATGACAGCGGAGCTCCAAAAGTCTTATGAGGATTTCTACCCTTATGACATGCACCAAGATTTGATGGAAAGATACCATCAAAGTGCAAGACAAGAGAGGTATGAAATCATCTGCTCCATGATAACAACCATGATGAAGGACGGGGAATCCGCCACGAGCCACATGCAGAAAATGCAAAGGTATGTGGATCGTTTGCTGAAGCTTAATGTGAACTTCCCGGAGGATCTTGCAATAGATATTATTTTGCATTCCTTACCATCGTGCTATGATCAATTCCGCATGACATATCACATGAACAAGGAAGAAGTCACTCTCAGCAAACTTCAGGGACTTCTCAAGACCGCAGAAACAGGTCTTAAGGGGAAGTCGGTTGCTATCACTCCTACTCAAAACTCTACTCCGGTTTTGGCAATCGGGAAAAGTCGAGGGAGGAAGAGAAAGAGCTCTTCTAAGGGTACCAAGGCTCGGACCCTTGATGGCTCGTCTTCAAGTGGAACCAAGAAAGGTTTCGTTACTCCTTCTTCTGACCCAAAAGAGGCTGAATGCTTCTATTGCCATGAAAAAGCCCATTGGAAGCGGAACTGCCCAAAATACCAGCAAGATGTGAAGGATGGGAAAGTTAAACCCAACCATGCAGGTATTTACACTATCATTTCTAATAACTCACCCCATTCTAATTCTTGGGTCCTTGATACCGGGTGTGGTATTCACATTTGTTGTGACTTGCAGGGACTAAGAAGAAGTGAGGATGTGGAGCAAGGAAGGATAAACTTGATCATGGGAAATAGGAAAGTTATACCTGTTACCAAGATTGGAGTTTATACTTTATCGCTAAGTAGTGGGTTTAGTTTAGATTTGAATAAGTGCTGTTATTCGCCAGAAATGGCAAGAAATATTATTTCCTTTCATGCTTTGTACAAACAAGGGTTTACCTTTTCATTTAATAATGAAGTTGGTTCTATAGATGTGTTCTATAATAATGTCTTTTATTTTAAAGCATTACCTTGTGATGGTGTGTATGAAGCTGTATCTGTTGTAGATAACTTGGGAAATAATGTTTTGTGTATTGATTCTAATAATAATAACTTGGATAAAGCATCATTATGGCATTGTCGTCTTGGACATGTAAGCAAGAAACGCATAGGCCAACTCCAAAAGGATGGAGTCTTGGAGTCGTTTGACCTAAAGTCAGATGATAGTTGCGAATCATACTTACTTGGAAAAATGACAAAGTCACCCTTCACAGGTTCATGTGAGAGGGGTGAAGGTTTGTTGGACCTTATACACACGGATGTGTGTGGACCATTCAAACATGCCACAAGGGATGCTAATCGTTATTATTTGACTTTTACTGATGATTATAGTAGATATGGATATGTCTACTTGATCAAGCATAAGTCAGAGACTTTCGAGAGGTTTAAGGAATTTAAACAGGAAGTCGAGAATCAATTGGGCAGGAACATTAAGATGCTTCGATCCGATCGTGGTGGTGAGTATCTTAGTTCAGAGTTCCTCGACTATCTAAGGGAATGTGGGATAGTCTCACAATTGACACCTCCCAGGACACCACAGTTGAATGGTGGGGCTGAGAGGCGTAATCGAACCTTATTGGATATGGTTCGTTCCATGATGAGTCGAGCTACGCTACCAATCTCATTCTGGGGGTATGCCTTAGAGACTGCCGCCCATATCCTCAATCTAGTCCCTACAAAGAAAGTTGCCAAAACTCCTCACGAGATGTGGACTGGTAAAGTACCTAAACTAGACCACATCAAGATTTGGGGTTGCGAGGCTTTTGTGAGACGCGAGACTCATGATAAGCTCGAACCTCGAAGCGAGAGGTGTATTTTCATCGGCTACCCACAGCATTCCTTTGGTTACCTCTTCTACAGACCTAGTGACAATGTGGTCTTTGTAGCAAGAAGAGGAGTCTTTCGAGAAAGAGAGTTTATAAGCCAAGGAGACAGTGGGAGGCAAATTGATCTTGAAGAAATTCAAGAGTCAAGCGGTGAAGGAACTTCAAACTCTAGCCCTCAACTTGAGGAGGAAACTCCTGTTGAGCAAATTGACAAATCTGTACCTCTGAGACGTTCCACGAGAGTTAGGAGTGCACCTGAGCATTACTATGGATTCCATATTACTGCAGAAGGTGAGACACTTATTAGTGATGAAACACTAGTAAGTCAAGATGACCCTAACAGCTACGAGGAAGCCATGGCAGGCCCCGAGTCTGCTAAATGGAAAGAGGCTATGGATAGCGAGATACAATCCATGTATGACAATCAAGTTTGGAACTTGGTTGAGAATGTACCAGGTCGTAAGACAGTAGGGTGCAAATGGGTCTTCAAGAAGAAGACCGACATGGATGGTAAAGTACACACTTATAAGGCTAGACTGGTTGCAAAGGGCTTCTCTCAAATTCCTGGAATGGATTATGATGAGACCTTTTCTCCAGTAGCCAAGATTAAGTCTATTCGGGTTCTGTTAGCCATAGCTGCGTTTCATGATTATGAAATATGGCAGATGGATGTCAAAACCGCTTTCCTTAATGGGAAGTTGGCTGAAGATGTTTACATGAGTCAGCCAGAGGGTTTTGTCAGCAACGAGTACCCAAATAGAGTGTGTAAGCTTGAGAAATCCATTTATGGATTGAAGCAAGCACCTCGCAGATGGAATCTTTGCTTTGATGAAAAGGTCAAGGAATTTGGCTTTTCTAAGAGTGAAGATGAATCTTGTGTGTATGTCAAGGCTAGTGGGAGTATAGTTAGCTTCTTGGTATTGTATGTGGATGACATACTACTCATAGGAAACGACATTCCAACCCTGCAGGAAGTAAAGTCCTGGCTTGGGAAGTGTTTCGCTATGAAGGACCTTGGTGAAGCTGCCTATATTCTAGGGATAAGAATCTTGAGAGATCGGAGTAAAAGGCTAATTGGACTTAGTCAGAGTACCTACTTGGATAAAGTGCTGAAGCGATTCAGCATGCAGGATTCCAAGAAAGGAGAGTTACCCATCCAGAGTAACACCAGATTGAGTAAGACACAAAGCCCTAGCACTGAGGCTGAGATAGCAGAAATGAGTCGAACACCTTACGCTTTGGCTGTAGGATCGATCATGTATGCTATGACGTGTACTCGACCCGATGTAGCTTTTGCCTTGAGCATGGTTAGCAGGTATCAGGCGAACCCTGGCAAGGCACACTGGACTGCGGTAAAGAATATCCTCAAGTACCTACGGAGGACTAAGGACTGGGTCCTTACCCTTGGTGGAAATGATGACTTGAGAGTTGTAGGGTATAGTGATGCTAGCTTTCAGACTGATAGGGATAATTTCCGCTCTCAGTCGGGCTGGGTCTTTACCCTAAATGGAGGAGCAATCTCTTGGAAGAGTTCCAAGCAAGAGACAGTGGCAGATTCTACTTGTGAATCAGAGTATATTGCAGCTAGTGAAGCAGCAAAGGAGGCGATATGGCTGAAGAACTTCATTGGAGACCTTGGAGTTGTACCAGCTATTAAAGAGCCAATGGAAATTTTCTGTGATAGTGAAAGTGCTGTTGCCTTAGCCAAGGAACCAAGGGATCATGGGAGATCCAGACACATCGACAGAAAATACCATTTCATTAGACATCGGATCGAAGAAGGACTCCTCGTGGCAAAGAGGGTATCATCGGATGAGAACCCAACAGATCCCCTCACGAAGGGACTGAGTAGGGTTAAGCATCTCCAGCATGCTCGGAGCATAGGGCTGAAGGATGATATAAGTTTTAGTAGTTAGATAACCCAGAAATTTGTAAAGTGTAATTGACATTTGATGATGAATAAAAGGTGTTTTATTTATAAGTAAAGTGTTGCTATCTCTTGTCAATCGTTTACTATATTTCTTTTGCATGTTTTGACTTCCAGAATGATTTTGTTTGGTGTAACATATTATTCAAACCTCCACAGTCGGTCATATGTCGGAAGTAGGTATGAATCAAGACTGTCATGATGGGTTGTAGAGGTCTAAGGTGTTGGACAAGGCTACAACAATCATGAGTGCTCATAAGTTCTGAGCATTGGACTCAACCCACGCTCACTGGAATCACTTCATGGAATTCTATCTCGAGTGATCGTGAGACGGTAATATCATATAAGTCTTCAAACCTAGAGATATGATTTGTTACTTACAAGTTGGTTATGCATTGACTGTACGAAACCGCATTGGTAACTCGATGTTATAAAACGTACTTTTGTGTGTAATTCAATGAGTGGTAGAACAAACATATGAGTCGAAGTTTATCTGTTCCTTCTTGGATTAGAAGCTGATATCTGGGCCCCTCGATGATTTTGTTTTGACCCATGTACCGGGCCCGGTCAGAACTAGATTGATGTGTTCAATTAAGTTCTATGTCAAACAAATCGGAAATCGGGAAACAACTGCTGGACAATAAGTAAGACATTGTTCCATGTATTTGTCCGGCTGATATCTAGAACGGAGGATTATATGATCACTTATCTTAAATGGCGTACCATCATCTTCTCAGTTCTGAGAAACCTTGAAAGAGCTACGATTGCCGATCGGTTCCTGAAGTACTAGAGATATAGTTATTAGACTTATCCAAGTGGGAGACTGTTGGATAAGGTGTCTAAGTCCATAACTATTTCGGGCTTGTACTTGACCCGACCCGGCATGGTCCATTTGGGTTGCATGGCACCATGCAATTGGTTAGACTAAATGAGAGAAATAACACTTGGAGATTATTAATATATTATAAGTTCTAATATATTAATAATATTATTTGATTAGTTTGATCAAGAATTAATTTGGAATTAATTAAGTGATCAAAGGTTAACTAATTAAATATATGGGTTCATCCATGTCTTGTATAGTGGGCTAAGAGGCTCCATGGATTATCAAGTTGGGTTCTACCCATAGGATGCTCCATGGATGCTCCATGGGAGTTACAAACCCATGGGTCATGAAAATGAAGAGTCATGACACATTAGGGTTTACATGGTGTAACCCTAGATGTGTCAACACTATATAAGGATCCCATTCTCCACCAAAATCGGCACTAAGAAGAAACAAGAGGGCTTGGCCGATTTTGAGAAGTGTGTGTTATCTCAAGAGTCTTTCCAAGAGCATTTGGTGTTGTGTGAAGCATTTGAGGCATCACACTTGGGGTGCTAGGCTCACAAGGTTTCAAAGAACACAAGCAACAACAAGGTATGTTATTCTATCTATGATTCAAGTTAAAATTGTTCCCCATGTATGCTAGATAGGAATATAACCTTGGAATTCAACTTTGCATGATAATTAGACAAACATAGATCCAAGGTTATTAGGGTTGCATGTACACTTAGGAAGTGTTAGAATGCTCAAAACCCATCACAGACTTGTAAAAAAAACCACTTGATGGTTCATCCATCTTATGACCTTGCGCCACTTCCTGTAATACAAATAAAACTGAGTGGGTCAGGCTTGGGAGCCTGGTGAGCATATAGGGTTTTCAACCCACAATAAATAATTATATTTAATTCCACCAACCAACAATAACCCAATTACCCATTCTCGTTATTCTCACTTTACATCCCTAAGACAACTGACATAAAGGACCTAGTCTAAGAATATTTCATCGGGGCGACAACACATGCTTCGGGGGTTCCTCAGCAATATAAGTCAAATAAGGCAACCATGAGGGGGATAGAGTACAACGAATGAACACCCAAGTTCATTAACACCTACAGGTGGCGAGCCTGCTAGTGTTCCACATGACTGTCTACCCATGTTCTACCCAACATATTAGTAGATAAGAATATACATTTTTATACATAGTTTTTTTTAAAAAAACTGTATAGCATGCCTTAATCAATACATATTCCACATAACAGATGAGGCACACACAGATACCACGTATTTCATAGAAAACAAATCAGATCTATGAGATAGAAGAGGGTGAACATACATTCACACATATAACACAAAATATACACATAACATGTATTTCGTATAAAATACTTTATAATTATGCGTTAGAAGAAAGTAACCACACACTCACTTGATCAGAAGATGATCGGACAGCACTACGGCTTATAGAAGTAGTATTCTTAGGCAGATCTAGAAGATCTTCCCAAAAAACCGGACTCCTCGCGGGCAGCGCTTCGGCTCGGGAATCGCACTTCTCGGGATCTTCTGGGCTTCGGGACTTGCTTCGGGGCTCGGGAATGATATCGGGTCTTCGGGGTACTTCTGGCACGCAAAATGATGCAAAACGGGAGAGAGAACAGAGAAAAAGAGCAAATGAGCTGGCTGCCCTCGCATCCTATTTATAGGAGGCTGGAGCCTCGGAGTACGCGGGGCGTACGCGTCCGAATCGTCATGGCATGCGTCATCAGAAGAACTCGAGTGCGAGGCGTGTCACGCTTCGCTGTATGTTGGGCGTACTTCGGATCAGATCGGTGACTCCTTCGGATATACATCCGAATTAAAGATTAAATTTAAATACAAATTATTTAATAAACTTCGGAAATTCATATCTTCCTCATACAAACTCCGTTTTTGACGTTCTTTATATCCACGCGTAGGTGAGACTACGCTCTACAACTTTTGTTTAGACTCTGTCGGCTAATTTTGATTTAATTTTATTAATTGTTTTTAGTAGGCCCAGACAGGAAAACATCGTTATAAATTCATAACTTCTTCATCCGACGTCCGTTCTCGCCTAACTTTTCATCGTTTCGATACCAACAACGAGATCTTCGATTCTCATTTAGATTGTTTCGGCTAAAAACCACTCGATCTCAAATCGAGTATTTCGGGCTGCATACTGCTAAGTCGAAACGTCAATAAATCATAACTTCCTCATACGAAGTCGGATTTGGGCGTTCTTTATATATTCGGAAACCTCGTTTCAACTACTACAACATTATCCAAAGATATCAAGTTTATTTTACACTTAAATTTCGACGCTCATTTTATTCTTAATTAATCAAATCACATAATTAAGCAATTAATCACAAAACACATAATACTCAAATAATATACTTCTATTATTTCAAAACGGGTTACAAAGGTTAACCTAGACTATTACATCAACGAAAATTCCTAGCCTGGAAACGCGGGCGTTACAATTCTCTCCCCCTTAGGATGATTCCGTCCTCGGAATCACACATCAACAAACAAATGCGGATAGCGACTCAATATGTCACTCTCCGTTTCCCAGGTGAGATTTGGCCCATTCGAATGTTTCCAACGAACAAGCACTAATTCGACCATCTTGCGTCGAAGCTTCTTAGCCTTTCGGTCAACAATTTCCTCTGGTTCTTCAATTAACCTCTTATTTTCATCAATTCTCAATTCAGAAATTGGAATTATATCGGGAACTTCTCCCGTGAACTTCCTGAAATAACACACATGAAAAGTGTTGTGAATTCCATTCAGTTCCTCTGGTAGTTCAAGCTTGTAAGCTTGGTTCCCAATCCTCTGAAGAACTTTAAACGGTCCAATAAACCTTGGACTCAACTTTCCCCTTTTACCAAATCTTATAAGTCCCTTCCACGGCGAGACTTTAAGCAAAACCGAATCTCCAACTTCGAAGGTCATTGGCCTTCGCTTCTTGTCAGCATAGCTCTTTTGACGATCTTGAGCTGCTAACATTCTTTCTCTAATTATTTTCAACTTTTCGGCGGTTTGATGGACCATCTCGAGACCCATAAACTGCTTTTCTCCAGCCTCAAGCCAACAAGACGGCGTACGACACTTCTGTCCGTACAAAGCTTGATAAGGTGCCATCTTTATGCTCGAGTGGAAACTATTATTGTAGGAAAATTCTACCAAAGGTAAATGTTCATCCCAGTTACCTAGGAATTCCAGGGTACATGCTCTCAGCATATCTTCAAGTGTTTGTATTGTTCTTTCACTCTGGCCATCAGTCTGCGGATGGTAAGCTGTACTTAAACACAACTTGGTACCCAATTCCTCTTGTAGACTTTTCCAAAACCTTGAGGTGAAGCGGCTATCACGAATCGATACAATCGTTAACGGAACACCGTGATGCCTCACAATTTCCTTCACATAAGAATTCGCAAGCTTTTCCATAGACCATTTCTCATTGGCTGCTATGAAATGCGCACTCTTAGTGAATCGATCAACGACCAGCCAAATCATGTCGTGACCACTTTTTGTTCTGGGCAGTTTAGTGACAAAATCCATAGCAATATCTTCCCACTTACCCATAGGCACAGGCAATGGTTCTAAACTCCCATACGGTTTCTGATGTTGTGTCTTTACTCTCGCACAAGTCACACACTCAGCCACATACTTTGCAACATCAAGTTTCATCGTCGGCCATCAGTAGTAGGGTTTTAGGTCCCTATACATTTTAGTGCTACCAGGATGAATCGAGTACATGGTTTTGTGAGCTTCTTCCATCAGAAGATCTCTGACTCCTCCTGTCTTAGGTATCCAAATCCGATCTTGGAACACCTTCAGTCCATGACTGTTTACACCGAACACCAATGTTTTGCCCAAACGTTCCTCCTTTCAGTCATTCTTCTCAGAAGCTTCGCTTTGAGCTTTCTTTATACTTTCCAAAATAGTCGAGACAACTTCAATTCTCAACGCTCTTGGCCTTTTCCTTTCAAGATTGACTTTCCGACTGAGAGCATCAGCAACAACATTAGCTTTAACAGGATGGTAAAGTATCTCACAGTCGTAGTCCTTGAGTAACTCTAGCCAGCGTCGTTGCCTCATATTCAATTCTTTCTGATTAAAGAGATATTGGAGACTCTTATGATCAGTGAAAAGTTTGCACTTCGTGCCATAGAGGTAATGCCTCCATATTTTCAGAGCGAAAACTACCGCTGCCAACTCCAAATCATGAGTCGGGTAATTCTTTGCATGCTCCTTCAGCTGTCGAGACACATATGCTATCACCTTTTCTCTTTGGGTCAAAACACAACCCAATCCAACCCCATACGCATCGCTATAAACAGCGAAGTCTTCAACTCCATCGGGTAAAGAAAGTATCGGTGCCTCGCATAGCTTCTTCTTTAGCTTCTCGAATGCTTCTTTATGCTTATCACTCCAAGCATAAGTAGCTCCTTTGTGGGTCAAAGGTGTTAATGGAGTAGCAATAGAAGAAAAGCCTTGGATAAACCTTCGGTAATATCCGGCTAATCCTAAAAAGCTTCGGATCTCCATGGGACTTTTCGGTTGCTCCCACTTCATTATAGCTTCAATCTTTGCTGGATCAACCATTATCCCTTCTTGGTTGACCACGTGACCCAAGAATTGGACTTCACGAATCCAAAAATCACACTTAGAGAACTTTGCATACAGCTTCTCCTTCTTCAAGACTTCTAACACTTCTCGTAAGTGTCTGCCATGCTCCTCTTGGCTTTTTGAGTAAATCAGAATGTCGTCTATGAACACTATCACAGATTTATCTAGAAACGGATTACAAACGCTATTCATTAAATCCATGAATACTGCCGGGGCATTGGTTAGTCCAAACGACATAACCAAGAACTCGTAGTGTCCACATCTAGTTCTGAATGTAGTCTTCTCGATATCTTGCTCTCTTACTTTTAGCTAATGATATCCTGACCTTAGATCGATCTTCGAGAAATAGCTCGAACCTTGCAATTGATCAAATAGGTCATCAATCCTTGGCAACGGGTATCTATTCTTTATTGTTGCCTTGTTCAGCTCTCTGTAATCAATGCACATTCTCATACTTCCATCTTTCTTCTTCACAAATAACACCGGAGCTCCCCAGGGTGATGAACTAGGTCTAATGAAACCTTTGTCCAATAACTCCTGAAGTTGCATCATCAGCTCCTTCATCTCCGTCGATGCTAAGTGATACGGTGCTTTTGCTATTGGCATGGTTCCTGGTAACAAGTCAATTCTGAACTCCACTTGTCTATCAGGTGGTAATCCAGGAAGATCTTCGGGAAATACTTTCGGATAATCACACACCACTGGTATACTCTGTATCACCTTCTTTTCCTTCTTAGCATCGATCACGAATGCTAAATATGATGTACATCCCTTGGTCAAACACTTCCTGGCTTTCATTAGGGAAATGATTCCAGAATTTACTCGTCGTTTATCCCTGTACACCATAAATGAATCCTTCCCAGGCGGGTTTACTTTAACTATCTTCTTTTTGCATAAAATTTCGGCATCATTGGAGCTAAGCCAATCCATTCCCAGAACGATGTCGAAACCATTAAGTTCGATAGGCAATAATTCCTCGTGGAACTTATTCCCATTAAGGTCGATTAAGATGTTTTTCATACGATGGCTAACAGGTACAAACTTGCCACAAGCAACTTCGACTAATAAAGCATTATCTTTGAGTAGGTAATTCGTTTACGAGAAAGGTACCTGAAGCGACATCAGCTTCATCTTTTGCAGCTTCGAGTGTCATCTGGAAGGCTCTCGCCTTTGGCTTTGATGGAATGTTGGGCTTAGCTGCCTCCTTCTTCTTTGGACAGTCTTTCAAAATGTGCCCCTCTTCATTGCAACCAAAACACATCCTTTTGTTGTTCGGACACTCATTGGCAAAATGCCCAATTTTTCCGCACTTGTAGCAGGTTACATCCTCACTACATTTCCCAAAGTGCTTTTTCTTACACTTATCACACCATTTCGCTTCGCCTCCTTTTCCTCCACCAAAATTTTTTGAATCAGATTTCGAAAATTTGCTTTTCTTACCGGAACCAAATGTTCCCTCAAACTTTCGCTTCTCACCAACCTCAACCTTGTCGATGGTTCTCTCCTTAATCATGTTCTCAACAGACTTGGCAGCCCAGATAGCTACCTCTAGAGTATGTGCCTGACGTCCTGGCACCTCGTACTCCCATGGGAGTCCCTTTACATACTGGTCCACCTTTGTCAGCTCATCTTGGACGATACGCAAGGAAAACTCCATCTTATCGGTGAAGTTATTGGTGTAATCATCAACTGATACGCTGCCTTTCGTCAATGCCAAAAACTTATTCTCCAACTCCAACAGATTTTGAGCCGAGCAGAACTTGCGCTTGAACTGCACCAAGAACTCTGCCCATGTCAATTGCAGTGGCTCATTAGGGCTTAACGTCTTCCCTAGAGTGTTCCACCAACGAACGGCTCCACCACGGAATTGACGCACTGCATAGATAGTCTGCAACTTGCCTCTCCAGCCACAAGTGATGAAGGCCAACTCCATCTCTGAGATCCAATCCATAACTCCAATCGGATCCTCATTTCCATTAAAAGTCAATGGTTTGCAAGTTAGAAAGTCCTTGTACTTGAATCCCATTCCATCATTCCTTCCATCATGGTTATTTTGCCTAACTGTCGGTGGGTTGGCTTGACCAACAGACCCACTGAAGTCTAGAAATCCTACAAATTCCTAGTTCGCTTAAACTAATGCTCTGATACCAACTGTGACATCCCCAAAATCTCGGCCAGAAAAGACCGATTTTTCATTTATATTTTTAAAATAATTTCATAGTAAATCCTTTTGATTTGAAAGAGTTGCGGAAATTGTTCCCAAAAACAAATTATGATAAAATAATATTTACCAAAGCATTTCAGAAAAGAAATGTATTTTTATTATATAATCAAAACTCGGGATGTCATGTTCCGATACAGACCATAAAGCATAAACGATAACATTACAAGTCATTCAACAAATATATACATATACAGACTTGTAAACAAAACCCCTTGATGGTTCATCCATCTTATGCCCTTGCGCCACTTCCTGTAATACAAATAAAACTGAGTGGGTTTTCAACCCGCAATAAATAATGATATTTAATTCTACCAACCAACAATAACCCAATTACCCATTCCCGTTATTCTCACTTTACATCCCTAAGACAACTGACATAAGGGACCTAGTATAAGAATATTTCATCGGGGCGCCAACACATGCTTCGGGGGTTCCTCAACAATATAAGTCAAATAAGGCAACCATGAGGGGGATGGAGTACAACGAATGAACACTTAATTTCATTAACACCTACAGGTGGCGAGCCTGCTAGTGTTCCACATGACTGTCTAGAAAAGTCTGTGGTCGACATCTAAACTCCACTAGATGATTGAATCAAAACAACAACGAGGCCTCTCATCTGTTTATTACACACCAGCTATCAACCCATGTTCTACCCAACATATTAGTAGATAAGAATATACATTTTTATACATAGTTTTTAAAAAAAAAACTGTATAGCATGCTTTAATCAATACATATTCCACATAACAGATGAGGCACACACACATACCATGTATTTCATAGAAAACAAATCAGATCTATGAGATAGAAGAGGGTGAATATACATTCACACATATAACACAAAATATACACATAACATGTATTTCGTATAAAATACTTTATAATTATGCGTTAGAAGAAAGTAACCACACACTCACTTGATCAGAAGATGATCGGATAGCACTACGGCTTATAGAAGTGGTATTCTTATGCAGATCTGGAAGATCTTCACAAAAAACCGGACTCCTCGCGGGCAGAGCTTCGGCTCGGGAATCGCACTTCTCGGGATCTTCGGGGCTTCGGGACTTGCTTTGGGGTTTGGGAATGATACCGGGTCTTTGGGGTACTTCTGGCACGCAAAACGATGCAAAAAAGGAGAGATAAGAGAGAAAAAGAGCAAATGAGTCGGCTGCCCTCGCATCCTATTTATAGGAGGCTGGAGCCTCGGAGTACGCTGGGCGTACAGTAGTACGCGGGGCGTACACGTCCGAATCGTCATGGCATGCGTCATCCAAAGAACTCGAGTGCGAGGCGTGTCATGCTTCACTATACGTTGGGCGTACTTCGGATCAGATCGATGAATCCTTCGGATATACATCCGAATTAAATATTAAATTTAAATACAAATTATTTAATAAACTTCGGAAATTCATATCTTCCTCATACGAACTCCGTTTTCGATGTTCTTTATATCCACGCGTAGGTGAGACTGTGTTCTACAGCTTTCGTTTAGACTCCGTCGGCTAATTTTGAATTTAATTTTATTAATTATTTTTAGTAGGCCTGGACAGAAAAACTTCGTTATAAATTCATAGCTTCTTCGTCCGACGTCCATTCTCGCCTAACTTTTCATCGTTTCGATACCAACAACGAGATCTTCGATTCTCGTTTAGATTGTTTCGGCTAAAAACCGCTCGATCTCAAATCGAGTATTTCGGGCTGCATACTGCTAAGTCGAAACTTCAATAAATCATAACTTCCTCATACGAAGTCGGATTTGGGCGTTCTTTATATATTCGGAAACCTCGTTTCAACTACTACAACATTATCCAAAGATATCAAGTTTATTTTACACTTAAATTTCGATGCTCATTTTATTCTTAATTAATCAAATCACATAATTAAGCAATTAAGCACAAAACACATAATACTCAAACAATATATTTCTATTATTTCAAAACGGGTTACAAAGGTTAACCTAGACTATTACATCAACGAAAATGCCTAGCCTGGAAACGCGGGCATTACATTTTTTCCTCATCTTGTCTATCCAATTGTCCCGATGCCATGCAACCCAAATGGACCATTTCGGGTCGGGTCAAGTCTTACCAATTATAGTTATGGACTTAGACATTAATCCAACAAGTAGTTCCCCAATATGTTAGCCATGCTATACTGATATTTAGATTATGATAATCGTATGAATCTTGCTATGTGTATGCTTTCAAAATTGTATATGGTTAGGTTCTTATAGCCTCAGAATGGTTGATTTGGCCTTATTTCCTGTTCTTGTCTGGCTGTGGTCTTAGGGTTGAGTATGTTATTCGAAAGTCTATTTGATCATGTTCTTTGTATAATTTGAATGCATAAGGCAGCCTGCTATGATTGATTTGAGTTACGGTATGATGGGAGTGAGTAATTCTTAGGATAGCCTAGGATTTGAGTTATGCGGTAGTCTGTGAAATCTGTTTGCTTTGGGATGAATTAGGGTTATCAGGTAGAGCCTTAGGGAAGGTACAAGCAGGTGTGGAAGGTAGTATTAGGCCCGTACTACTGAAAGCACAAGACCTATACCCGAATTAATGTTAGATCTGAAAGCTCTAAGGAGGACCAGCGTGGAAGGATTCCCTTTAATACATCCTGATCATTATGTCTTATGATATTTCAGTGCAGTATGGTGGTGCACGACACGGAGCAGGGGGATCAGGATCAGGGTGTAGGTCGGGATATGCTACTAAGCCCATTGATGAGAGGTTGTGTAAGCCTATCGCAATGAGGTTATGAGAGGCATCCTTGACGCTACCCCAATGATCTTTGAGACAGTCAAGGAAGGGATGATAGAGATCATGGAGGAGCGACTCAGTTCTTTCCGAGCCGAGATTGTTGTGGGGCAGGCCAAGGCCCAAACTCCCTCGTTCAGGGAGTTCAAGGCATGCAGAGCGCCTGAGTTCTTTGGGGTCCGGGATCCCATAGTTATTCAACGTTGGGCAGCTGACATGGACACCACCTAGTGCACGAGCTCTCGCCCCAAAGCAGCAAAGGTGGGGTTTGCTTCATGTATGTTGAGGGATCGAGCTAGGGATTGGTGGGAGGAGGTGACCCCTCAAGTGGGGTCATCCGGAGTCACTGAGATGTCTTGGGAGGAGATTGTTAGGCATTTGAGTTGGATTTTGTACCATCCATCAAGGTGCAACAGATTATTAAGGAGTTCCAAAAGTTACAGCAGACCACTGAGACTGTGGAGGAGATCATCGCCAAGTTTCAGGAACGAGCACTATTGATCCTGTAGTATGCTCTGGATGAGGACATGGGGAGGACTATGTATCATTCCATGCTGAGGGATGATATTCAAGAGTTTATGAGCTTCTCAGGGTGCAAAACCATGAATAAGATGGGGGAGAAGGCCCGAAAACAAGAAATGGAGTTGGAGTTTTGCACCAAGCGGAAGTCAGAGCAAGTTCAGATAGCTGTCGGGCGGCTAAAAATCCTAAGACCTCTGATTCTTCTGGTAGGGGTCAGCTGGACCACGGCCGGTGTGTCAAGTGCTGGAGGTCACATAGAGGAGTTTGTCGGGTAACGGGCACGGTATGTTATACCTGTAGTCAACCCAGCCACGTGAGTCGGGATTGCCCCAAGAAGGGCTTGATCTATTTCCACTGCAACCAGACCGGCCATAAAAGGGCCGATTGTCTAAAGTTGCAGGGAGGAGGAGGAGCAGTGGCGGCGCTTGCGCCCGCCACAATGAGGATCACTAATGGCCGCCCTGCCAAGGTAGAGGCTCCTGCGGTGAATAGTCGCACATATCAGCTGAACACAGAGGAGGCTCAAGTCGCGCATATAGGGACCTTTTTGGTCAATGGTATGTTAGCCCATGTTCTTTTTGATTCGGGAGCTACCTGGTCATTCGTATATCTTGCTCTTAGCAAGAAGTTCCGGAATGCTCCGGGGATTTTGGATTACCTGCTGGAGGTTGAGATCGCTGATGACCGCACTGTGAGTGCTGCAATGGTATATCAGGGATGTGTCCTGAATGTGTTTGTGGAGAGATTTCATGTTGATTTAGTTCTGATACCATTACGAGAGCTGAAGGTGATTGTCGCGATGAACTGGTTGGGGGCCAATGGGGCCATGATAGATTGTAAGCGCCAACTGGTGAGAGTTAGAACCCCAAGTGGGGGAGAAGTGGTTATTCATGGAGAGAGGGCCTCGCAGGGGCCAACCTTCTGTTCAACTATGAGGGCTAGGAGATTTCTTCATCAGGGTTGTTCGGGATTTTTGGCGTATATCGCAGATACGATGGTTGAGACCACGATAGATTTGGTCAGTGTGTCAGGCGTACGATATTATCAGGATGCCTTTCCCGTGGAGTTGCTTGGAGTGCCTTCAAAGAGGGAAGTAGAGTATCGCATCGATTTGGTGTCGGGTGCTGCTCCGATAGCTAAGGCACCATATCGGCTAGCTCCGCCCGAGATGCAGGAGTTGTCTATGTAGCTTCAGGAGCTGTGTCACACCCCCAAACCGGAACGGCGGAAACGTTCGGGGGTGGCTGACGTCATGCATAGTATCACAACAATTGTATCATAGCAAGCATAGTAAACACAACCAGACATTGAATACATATGTGAAAAGGGTTTACATTGTTCAATACATAGTTTTATTCATATTAAAGTAAAATAGAAAGACGCGACTCTAACACTTCGACTTCTCCGAGCTCCTAGAAGTACCTGTCTACTAATTCCCTGAGAATGCAAGCAGTTTTGAAAGAATATCAGCATAAAGCTGGTGAGTTCATAAGCATTTAGTTTTTGTGGAAAAAGTGTTCTTTGAATCCTTTTGAAAAGTGTTCCTCAAGAAAATCCTATATTTTCTTAAGAAAAGCGTGTTTGAAAACCCATTCATTCCATGACTTCCAGGTTCGTACAAAACATATACAATCCAATGTGTCGTGGAATAAATATGAATATCCGTTGGTTGTAAAACAATCTGTTTTGAATAGCCGGTTTATCTCGGGAAAATTCTATATTTTCCCTAAAGGTTGATGGTTGATTATCTGTTTTAAACTGAGGTTTCCAAGTATCTACCATACTCGTGTTGATAAAAGCAGTTTTCTTTTAAAAACCCTGGTTACACCCAAAGAGGTATATTAGCCTTATTACATAAATAAAACTAAACAAAAGAAAACCGTGATGAACTAAGTCCTGAAGGTATTATTATTAATACCCTCCAGTAATTAAATCGGTTATTACTTTGAGGTTAGCTCACTTGATTCATTATTACAAAAGTAAATTCCTATTATCTAGGTTGTGAGTTTCATAACCATAACTGACTGGATATGGCCCGCAACGGCCGATATCCTTAATGACTTTGTCACCCGCAGACCTGCCGGTCTAACTGTAGCTAGCAGTGAGGTGCAGGATTGTCAGTCCTGTATAGATCTATACACAACAATCAAGCTCTCCCTACAAGAGACTCTGGTCACGAGTACTAGTCCTCCACTATGTTTCTTGTGGTGACTGTTACCAAGGACGTGTCTCAAACATAGCCTAAAAAATTTACAAGTAATAATACCGAAAATCCTCTTTATGATTTGCATGAATCCTTTATAAAATGATACATTTTTCTATATAATTCACAAGTTCATTGTTCTAGTTTTGAAAGCCGTTTCTACGTGTTGATTTCTTAATTGATTGGTAAAACTATTTTCCGTGTTAAAAGCATACTGAAAATATAATTATCTTAAACAAAATTATATATTTTGAGCACAAGTTTCCTTGTACTTTTGCTTGTATTCCCCCCTGAAAACATGAAAAACTCAGAAAAAGCATAGGGGTATGAACTCACCTCGGGTGATTTGAGTGAACGATCGATACGGAATACAGAATGTTCAAGTGAAGCCTTGAACACGATTTGATCCTAATCAACAAGTAATGAGACATTAAGGAGTCAAATGATGGTATTTCACCACTATATGTGACGAAGAACCATTCTAAGAACTTGGGAATACTTGCACTAAGTGTTAGGTCCTCAAAGGGTTGCATGAGTGAGGTGTATGGCCACCTTAAAGGTGTTTTCAAGGTCCATACTTGCATCCATGAAGTGTCCTAGGCCCATACTTGGTTGTAGTACAAGTTTAGGGTCATAGAAATAGATTTGTGGTCCTATGGTGTGTGTGTGTATGGTTGCACAAATGAATGTGTTTCCGTACACATGAGTGTGCTGCCGCACACAGGAGTGTGTTGCCGCACACACGGGTGTGTGGTCGCACTCCTTCAACGAGATGAAGAACATGATAGGACTTTCATGATTCAAAGCCTAGATCAAGAGGTTCTTCAAGTATAACAAGCCAAGGGATGGATTACTCACGTTTTTGAAGCCTTGGGAGGCTTTGTGGTTGAAGAATCTTGAGAGAAAAGGTGTTGTATGCTGCCAGGATTTTAAAGAAATGAAAGGAAAGGGGTCTACCCTTTATATAGGGTGGGTGTCCTGCCTAGAAAGGAGTGTGCTGTTAGGAGGTGTGTGTACGGCCGTACACCCATGTGTACGGTCGTACACTCCCTCTAAAGGTGTGTATGGCCTTGTTTTGACAGTATATAACGTCTTTACTCATTCCTAGACTCAACCTTGATCATGTTCAAGCTTAAAATCACTTAAACGAACCCTCAAATAGTGCCAAAAGTCAAAGAAACATGTTTAACTTTGATTGAAATGGCAAAGTGTGCGAGACAGAAGTTTCGGGTTGTCACAAGCTACTAGACCGAGGGTTCATTCATCTGAGCAGTTCCCCGTGGAGAGCACCGATCATGTTTTTAAAAAAGAAGGACGAGTCACACAGGATATGTATTGATTATCGAGAGCTAAACAAGTTAACAGTGAAAAACTGTTATCCGCTCCCGAGGATCGATGATTTGTTCGATCAGCTATAGGGTGCATCTTGGTTTTCCAAGATTGACCTTCGGTCGGGGTACCATAAAATGAGGATTTGATATGAGGATATATCGAAGACAACTTTCAGGACCCTGTACGGGCACTACGAGTTTGTGGTAATGCCATTCAGGCTCACCAATGCCCCAGCAACGTTCATGTATCTCATGAACAGGGTGTGTTGGCTGATGTTGGATCGGTCAGTGATCATTTTTATTGATGATATCTTGTTCTATTCTAAAACCAAGGAGCAGCACGAGCAGCATCTGAGGGAGGTATTGGAGACACTGAGGGCGGAAAGGCTTTATGCCAAGTTCTCGAAATGCAATTTTTGGTTACGAGAGGTGCAGTTTTGGGGCAAATCATCAACCAAGAGGGTATTTTTGTTGATCCAGCCAAGATTGAGGCGGTGATGCAGTGGGAAGTGTCGAGGAATGTGTTAAAGATTCATAGCTTCTTGGGTCTAGTGGGGTAATATTGGAGATTCATACAGGACTTCTCCAAGATTGTGGTGCCTTTGACCCGCATGACCATGAAGAATGTGACATTTCAGTGGGGGTTGGACTAGCAGTTGGCTTTCAAGACCTTGAGGCAGAGGTTATGTGAGGCCCCGATTTTGGCACTACCCGATCGATTGGATGGTCTGGTGGTGTATTGTGATGCGTCTATCATAGGGTTAGGCATTGTTTTGATGTAGAGGGGCTATATGATTGCATACGCCTCGAGGCAGCTGAAGCCTCATGAGGCGAACTACCCCACTCACGACCTGGAATTGGGGGAGTGATGTTTACCCTCAAAATCTGGAGACATTATTTGTATGGAGTGTGGTGCACCATTTATACTGACCACAAGAGTTTGAAGTATTTAATGGATCAGCAGAACCTCAACATCAGATAGAGAAGGTGGTTGATGTACTGAACGATTATGACTGCGAGATCTTATTGTTGGATTAGTGTCTAAGTCCATAACTATTTTGGTATGTACTTGACCCAATTGTGCATGGTCCTTTTGGGTTGCCTTCACCAAATCAACTTGATAGGATAAATTATGGAGAAAGAGGATTAATTATGATTTATTAATATATTATGAGAATAATATATTAAAGGAGAAATCACATTGTTTAATTAATATTAGTCAAGAATTAATAAGAATTAATTTGTGGCTAAAAGATATTAATTAAATAAAGGGGACTAGAACTGTCAATTGTGTGATAGTTGAATATTGGGCTAATGGACTCCATAAAGGATGGAGTGGACGAATTCTATGGGGAAACCCATTAGAAATCTTCCAAGGCCTCTAAGGAGGGAGTCAATGGGTTGCTTAGGGCCTAAGCAGTCAAATTAGGGTTTCCTTGTTAGATAACCCTAATAGCCTCACTATTTAAGGACCCTTAGCGTACCAAAAACGTGGCCAACTAATTCCTTAGGGTTTCTACACGTTTTTGGGTGCCTCCTCTCTGATCATTCTTCATCCTCTTACTCTTGGTGTTTGTGAGCCATTAGAGGAGTGACACTTGTGACTCTAAGCTTTCTAAAGCCATTAAAAGGAGGATTTGATATTGTTATTGCTACATAACAATCAAGGTAAGATCTAAACCCCAATCTTATATTAATATGATTAATTGTATGCTAGATCTAGGGTTTATAGCTTTGGATATTCAATTGCATGTTCATTAGACAAACTAGATCCAAAAGCTATTAGGGTTTGCATGTACACCATAGGAATGATGTTTTTGCTCATAACCCATCAGTGGTATCAGAGCCTTGGCTGTTTGTTTGATGTATTTGATGCTATTGTGAATTATCCTTTCTTAAAATTCGAAATTTAGGGTTTCTAGGGGCTGAACTCGCCGATTCCATAGATGAACTCGCCGACTCCATGCCTGACTCGACGAGTCAGCTGGTCAGAAAGAGGGAAAATCGGGATTTTGTGCTCTTTTGGCTGTTGGATAGTTACCAAAACGTTTTTTTATTGATATAAATCAGATTTTTATGATATTGGGTAATTATCTTTGCCAAAATTAAAGATAGATTCATATTAGTTAGATAATTATTTCCTTATATGATTAGATTTAATTATTTGAATTATTTGGTGAATTATCTTGCAAGAATTTGAACTAGGTCAAATTAGATAACCACCAATTAATTTTTAATTGCCTTATTTGAATTTTCTGATCTAGAATATTGTTGACAAAGTTTGGAAAGGTTTCAAATTAATCCCTTTAGGTTTTATAGTTTAAATTTTTGTTTTTGAAATTTAAATAAGTTAAACCCTAATGTTTTGAAATGTTTCAAAACTTGCCCTCAAGTTTTGGAATTTTAAAGTTTATTAACAGTTTAATTTAGAAATGTTAAATTCTAAAACCCTAGTATTGTTTTGAAAAGTTCAAATTACACCCTTATGGTTTTATTAATTAATGAAAGTGTATAATTAAAGGAGATTTAATAAACCCATAAAGTTTTGGTTTACATTTCATTAAATTAAAAGTATAATTTATTAAATTAGACCTCCTAGTATTTTAAAAGTGTAAAATACACCCTATAATATATATATATATATATATATATATATATATATATATATATATATATATATATATATATATATATATATATATATATATATATATATATATATAACATTAAAAGTCTAGTATTATATATGTATGAGTAAACAATCAATCTTATCGTTAGTAGACCTCATTCACGAAGCTGGTCTATAAGGGGTGTTTAAGGAAATTGCCTATAAAATGGCGATTGAATGGCTATTCACACTTACCCACCGCACTCTTGACTAGTGGAAGGTCGTTAGACGAACGGGTTGGATAGGACAGAAACCTTCCATTATAAGTATAATGAAGTACAAAAGTAACTAAATACTTTTACAAAATTCCCAATCTTAGTTACTTTAGGCAAAAGTGAATTGATGCAATTGCATGAAATTACACTTTTTACCCTTGCGAAGACGTTAGTGGAGCGTGTGTGGTTAACCGGCACACTAAATGGTTCTAAGCAAAGATAGCAAATGGTGACTCATTGTTTGTCATAGTTCGGTTGAGCGTGTGTGGTTAACCGGCACATGTGGAATAGGTGACTGTAACATTTGGGGGCACCATGTAAGTTTGCATGGTTATTCACACCTTGTTTTGTGATCCTCGGCATCCCAGTCACAAATCGAGGGGCATATCGAGATTTAAACATGCCATTGAAAAGTTCGATGAATCTCTAAAGATCTAGGAATTTTCAATAGATTTAAAAACTTAAATTTCCTTTTTGTTTTTCATTATGGAAATTGGTAAATCGTCATTTACCTACCTTCAAATATTATGCAACTAGATTACGGCATCCCTCTTCTAGGTTGTGGAGTATTGTGTTGGATCCTAGCCTCGATGTTTCATTTGGGTGTCACGTCGAGAATCCTAATCAACTTAACTTGAATTTTCTCCCGTTTTGTAGATGTCAAAGTATGACAACTATGGTCCTCCCAAATCCCGTGGAACAAGTTTTCCACATGAAGATGATATTCCACGATTCGATTGGGGAACAAGAGATCATGCTTCACTTCCTCCACCTCCTCCAATTATTCTCCCAAACCCACAAGTTTGAAGGCTTGAAAAGTTCAAGCTCACTCAAGCCCTTTTGGCAAGTAAACATGGGAAACATGTGTGTGTACACGTCTTAGAGATGAAGTCACACATTGATAGGTTAAGGATGTTGGGTGTTGAGATTTCAGGTAAGTTGGCTATTGACTGGGTTGTTCAATCGCTTCCTGAATCATATAGTGAGTTCGTTAGAGAGTACTATATGATAGATCATGACGTGACCCTCATTGATTTGACCTATTTGCCTATAGCTGCTGAATCAACAATGATTTGGCGAGCTGGTCGAGCAAATTTGTCTGGTGAATCAAACTCCCAAACTTCAATGGACATGGAAAATGGCGATATTGGAGATACAAAAAAGGTAAATTCTAATATAGTTCCTTGTACCATTCCAAAAGAGTCCATTTGCTTCTATTGCCAAGAGAAGGGGTATTGGAGATGAAGCTTCCCTATTTACCTAAGAGATCTAAGAGATGGGAGAGTCAAAACGTGTGGCTCTACTTTAGGTAAAATCCATTAACTAACTCTTTTAAGTTCCTATTCTAGATTCTTAATACATAATGTGATAAGATTACATTTTAATGTTTTGTAGGATCGAAGAAAAGAAAGGAAGCTTAAGGGAAGAAGTGGGCTGAATCTCATCATGAAGAAATGGATTTCGATCGCATTGCTTGAAGATTAGATTTTGAGCTATCACTTGGAGTTAGAATAGATTGCTAAGAAATATGTATTAACATAGTTTTCAATTGAATTGTATTGTAAGGACAAATTTTTCCGCAATAAAATAAATTTTCATTTATATTATTTATTTATCCTTGCAATGGCGTGTATGAAAAATTGATGTTTGAATGTTTCTATTATTAGCAATAATGGATTTGATCCTTAATTATGTTATTTGTGGAAAGGTCAAGAATTTACCAAATAGGGAAAGTCTCTCATCGCCCAAGTTTCAATTGGATAGAAACTTGGAATCATACAGCTTCGTTGCATGATGAATGAGAAATTTCATATTTGGAAATTAGACTAATTCGTTGACAAAGTGTCAAGTGAAGGACTAGGAGATCGAGTACACAAGGTTGTGTGTTGATCAAGTCTACCACAAGTGTAACAAAGATATTCGTCATGATTTACTAAGGTTAAGTAAATATGATTATACTTATGAGATTAAGTGTAATTCTCAGTTGATTGAGAGAGTTCCAATAAATAGCAGAATGAATAAAGAAGAATCAGGTAGGCAGAAAGATAAAAGTTTCTCTATTCTATGAAGAAGCGAGACTACCTTTTATTATGTTTTATGATAGTTCTTAATGATTAAGAACCATATCTCAATTGATCCTCTAAGTGAGTCTTAGTACAATTGTATGTCTAAGAAGAGGAATCAAAAAATTGAAGAAATAGTTAAATCAAGAAGTCAATCATACTTTGTTCCAAAAACAAGTCTCAGAGTTAAGATTGTGAATTGAGTGACAAGTCTCAAGAAGGTTTATAACATTCATCAAATGTGAAATTTGGAAAGGGTTTTCTTATTCTTGCAGATTTGAAATTGGAAAGTTGTGATGTCTTGGATAAGACAAAGACCAACTAGGACCATTTTTGTGAAGTGTTTTGTCTTGATAAAAGCTACACTAACTCTTCAATATTTGTCAAGGAATGTTTATTGACATCTTATATGTCAAGGAGTCAGTGGGAGTCTCAATGGTCTTGAAAGGTTTCAAGAACAAATCAAGAATAAACCTCATCAATCATCACTAGCACACGACTTGAGGTTTATGACCTATCATGTTGACATTATTTTGTTTCTGTGCCAATCAAATTGAGTTAATTATGCATGTGATTTCTATGAGTTCACATTTGAACGCATAAATGGCAAGCACCTTGATCAATGAAAAGTACATTGATATGAAAGGGTGAGCTGCTTAACTACTTGGAAGACATGGTGGGCACTCGTGTTACCATAAGGCAAGAAATCAAGATTGAGAAAGTTCAGTCCATATGAGTTTGGATTTGTCGCAAACTTTGGTTTTGACAAATTCACATGGATAGGAACACATACACCATAAAATCTTAGTGTCATAAGATTCCCTCCTTCATGAAAATGATTGTGACGAAATGCTTTCACTAATAGAGATTTTAAGAAAATAGTGATTGTGAAAATTGTATTGTCGAATTCGATTATGGTAACGGTATCCCTTTCCATAATTCGAATTGTGAGATTTGGCAATTAGTCTGAATTTTTTAGACACACATATGAGCTATCTAAGGCAAAGGTGTATAAGTTTAAGAAGCTTAGATAAAGGATTATCAAAGCATTAGGTATTAGAATATGAACTTAAGAAATTCAATAGGTATTGTTTTCTGGAAGTTAAGCTGTTTTCTAAATACATGTCAAAGCTAGTGGGAGCATAAGTGTTATGTAACAGCCCGAAATTTCAGGTATTGTTAAATTATGTTTTTGGGGTAATTTAAGAGGGGACTCGGCGAGTTGGAGCCTAGACTCGCCGAGTAAGATCACAGACTTGGTCGCGGGTTCGCGACTGGACTCGACGAGTCCAGATATGGACTCGGCGAGTCTACGCTGTTTAGCGAAAACCCTAACCGTTCAGGTTTGGGTCGTATATAACGCACTATATGTCGTCATTGTTCGTCTTTTAGTCGATTGAGAAGAACCCTAAGCGGCTGTGGGCATCTAGAGCAAGATTGAAGGCCATAGGTGTCTTGAAGAAATTGTGGTGCAAGGAGGAGAAGAGTTTTGGCTAAAGGAACTGCAAGGGATTCGAGTTCTAAAGTTTGGGGACACAGAGAGTGCGTTATTCAGGTAACATTTCAGATCATTCATGTTATATTGATGTGTGCATGGATCTAGGGTTTATGGAACCCATTTGGTGATTGGATGTATTATTACCTTGTTACCCAAACGAATATAACCCTGTATTAGGACCTTTAGAGGTCCAGAAGGTCCCATGCTTGTGTATTACGGAATTATACTTATCCCAGAATGCAGTTTGAGCGGTTGCATGGCATGGACTCGCCGAGTCGATGAACAGACTCGGCGAGTAGCTTGAAGATTAACTGGGACTCATCGAGTTGTTCTTCAGACTCGGCGAGTTGAGTCGGGGTGGCCCCGCGATTCTTCCAGGAGTAACTCGTCGGGTCAAGGAGGATACTCGACGAGTAGATAGGGACTCTCAGAGAGTTGGAGGACGTCTAGACTCGCCGAGTCGCCATGGCACTCGCCGAGTCCGGTCGAGTTGACCGTTGACCGTTGACCAAAGTTGACCTAAGTCTGACTTCTTAGGGATAGTCACACTTAGAAGATATAAGTGTTAATGAGAGATATGTGATGTTATAGGGAGGTTGTAGCTCGTCGGATTGTGCACGAGTGATTTCAGGATTTGCTAGCTTTCAGCATTTACGAGGTGAGTCTTCTCACTATACTGTACCCGGAAGGGTTTGACTGTGTGACCGGAAGGTCAGATATGATATGTGATATGTGGTAAGTTATTTGTTATATGTGCTATGTATGTTATGTGGGCCGGAAGGCAATATGTTATGAGCCGGAAGGCGATTATGTTATGGGCCGGAAGGCATTGTGTAGAGGACCGGAAGGTCAGGGCCTGGAAAGGCGTATGTGCGTAAGTGTATATTGGGGAACTCACTAAGCATTTATGCTTACAGTTGTTATGTATGTGTCTCAGGTACTAGCGAGGACCGTGGGAAGGCGCCGGCGTGATCGATACACACTGAAGGATGTTTTTATGATCTTGGGATTTAGACAATTTGTATTTGACATGATACTTAAATTATTTATGCCTTGTTTTGAACAGAAATACTTTATTTTTAAAATGAAAAATTTATTTGAAAATTTGCGTTGTTACATGTTATGATTATATGATAATAATCATCATGATAATGGGAGCATAAAGGTTGTGCTTGTATGATTATTAAGGCAAGTATTGTAAGTTAGCTATATTATTTATAGAAAACAAGAGTTATACTTTGCAAAGTCGTAAGGGTTGAAAAGTTGTTTTGCTATAATTAAGGGAGAGAATATTGTAATTCGTTTCAAAATCTAAAGCTTAGATTGTGAAATTTTTATTAATTTAGTCAAATGATACACAATGTGTTCTTAAATTTCTATTATGATTACGGTATCCCTCTTTGTAGTTTGAATTGTAAGAACGTGACACATAAAATATTATGGCAAAAAATTGATAAAGTATCATATCTTTATGTAAGACATTATGCATCGTGTTCCATACGCTTCGGGTATAGGATCGATTGCAAGTGGTATAATATTTGACCATTCTAAAATTTTCCAAATGTCTAGCGCATTTAGAGGGAAAAAGGACTAGAATCGGTTATGACTAAAATAATTAAGCAACTATCAAAGGACGATCCAAAGCTCGCTGAGGATTGGTCGCGTGTGAGTAGTTGGAAGTATGGTATTGGATGAAATTATTATGAATAGATAAGATTGTATTAATAATGAATTGTCATATGGAAAATATGGAAATGTTTCCATATTGGGAGTTGGATATTGAGAATCTATATCTAGATTAGAAACTTTTATGCAAGAAGGATGTTCAAAGGAATGTACTTTGAGTGAGAGACATCATATCTATAGAATTGTTTCTGATAGAGATTGGCCAAGTCTTGATGATTTTGAGCTATGACTTTACGAAAGAATCATTGCATAAAATGTTAGAATCTAGCATAAGTAACAAGAATTTGACATTCTTATACTTATGATAAGAATTGGGAGTTGTGAAATGAGTATGATTGGAAATGTGTTCATTTGATCTATTTTACAAAGTAAGGACCGTAGGTAAACATTGTGTGCATGCTAAGAGCATGGGACAAGTGTAGTAATAATTCAAGTAAAAAGTTGATTACCCGAAACAACAGATAATGAGTAATCAATATGGTGATTAAATAAAATGTTTTATTTATACCCAGAGTTTGGGGCCATATGGGATTAGTATTATTCTTGTGTTTCACTTTGCATGTTTTGACTTCCTGGATAATTAATTGGTGTGTGGATTATCTAAAGTGTATTAGACATAAGCAAATGTTTGCTGCAACGTTCATGAGTGCTTATGAATATGATTTGAGCATTGGATTAAACCCATGCTCACTTGGATCACTTCATGGATTTTATCACGAGTGATTGGTGAGATGATAATATCTTATATTCTTGAAACCAAGATTTGTCAGTTGTATCTTGCGAGTCGGTTACACATTGATAATATGTAAACGCACCAGTAACTTGGAGTCATAAAACATATTGTTGTGTGTGATTCGGTGAGTGAGTGCAAGCAAGCATTGAATCAAAGTTTATCGGTTCCTTTTATCCAAAGTAAGATGAAAGCAATATCTGTGGGCCCCTCGATGATTTAGTGATGGCACCTAAGCGCTTGGCCAGGCCGGGACTAATTTGATGTGTTCAATTGTAATCTATCGCCAGTCGTCATAAATCGGAAATTGGGAAACAGTATACAGAGAATGATTGAAATCCATGTCTCATGTCTATACGATATCTAGAATGGAGGAATATATGATCCCTTATCTAAAGGACACGATTCTGATAGGATTAGAGTTGACAGCGGGTTTTGAAAGCTACGATTGTAGATCAGGATCTGAAGTCATACGCAGAATAGTTATTAGACTTATCCAAGTGGTACACTGTTGGATTAGTGTCTAAGTCCATAACTATTTTGGTATGTACTTGACCCGATTATGCATGGTCCTTTTGGGTTGCCATCACCAAAGCAACTTGATAGGATGAATTATGGAGAGAGAGGATTAATTATGATTTATTAATATATTATGAGAATAATATATTAAAGGATAAATAATATTGTTTAATTAATATTAGTCAAGAATTAATTTTGTGGCTAAAAGATATTAATTAAATAAAGGGGACTAGAACTGTCAATTGTGTGATAGTTGAATATTGGGCTAATAGACTCCATAAAGGATGGAGTGGACGAATTTTATGGGGAAACCAATTAGAAATCATCCAAGGCCTCTAAGGAGGGAGTCTATGGGTTGCTTAGGGCCTAAGCAGTCAAATTAGGGTTTCCTTGTTAAATAACCCTAATGGTCTCACTATTTAAGGACCCCTAGGGTACCAAAAACGTGGCCAACTAATTCCTTAGGGTTTCTACACGTTTTTGGGTGCCTCCTCTCTTATCATTCTTCATCCTCTTGCTCTTGGTGTTTGTGAGCCATTAGAGGAGTGACACTTGTGACTCTAAGCTTTTTAAAGCCATTAAAAGGAGGATTTGAGATTGTTATTGCTACATAACAATCAAGGTAAGATCTAAACCCCAATCTTATGTTAATATGATTATTTGTATCTTAGATCTAGGGTTTATAGCTTTGGATATTCAATTTCATGTTCATTAGACAAACTAGATCCAAAAGCTATTAGGGTTTGCATGTACACCATAGGAATGATGTTTTTGCTCATAACCCATTACTTATACCATCCAGGGAAGGCCAACGTGGTGATCGATGCTTTGAGCCGCAAGATAGCAGGTTCTCCGATCGGGAACGTTTGTGATGATGACGAGAGTCTCTCCACTATTAGATATGATCAAGAAGGCTCAAGTGGAGGGTTTGAAGAAATATAATTGGAAGATAGAGTGGATTCGGTGTCAGTTTCCTTTATTTGTACGACTTGGTCGGGGACTCTTGAAACAATGTGGTCGGGTGTGGGTACCGATGACTGGGGGAGTGAGACAGATGATATTGGAGGAGGCACATAATTCCAAGTTCTCTATACATCTGAGAGCTACAAAAATGTTTAGACATCCGAGGCTGAGCTACTAGTGGCCCTACATGAAGCAGGAGATCGCCTGGTTTGTGGAGAGGTGCTTGACCTACATGAAGGTCAAGGCCAAACATCAGTGGCCTCATGCCAAGGTTCAGCCACTACCCCTTCCTATGTGGAAGTAGGAAGAGATCACCATGGACTTCATCACGAAGTTACCGACGACGGCGAAGGGTGTGGATGCCATATGGGTTATTGTGGATAGACTGACAAATAGTACCCACTTTATTCCAATCTTTGAGATCATCTCCGTTGAGAAATTAGCGTATATTTATGTGTACGAGGTTGTGGTTAGGCATGGGGTGCCAGTGTTGGTGGTCTCTGACCGGGATGTCCGATTCACATCCAGATTCTGGAGAAAGTTCCATAAGGAACTGGGCACAGAGTTACACTTCAGCACTACATATCACCCCCAGATAGATAGCCAAAGCGAGCGGACGATCCAGACGCTCGAGGATATGCTTTGGGCATGTGTATTGGATTTTGGAGGGAGTTGGGATATGTACCTCCAAGTAGCAAAGTTTTCATATAATAATAGTTATCATGCTAGTATCGACCGACCCCGTTCGAGATGTTTTATGGTCGGAGGTGAAGGACTCACATATGTTGAAGTGAGGTAGGACATCGAGTCATGGGAAGCACCAAGCTAGTGCTCAAGACCATCGAGTTGATTCAGCAGGTACGCGACAGGTTGCGAGTCGTGAAAATCCGTCAGAAAAGCTATGCTGGCCGGTTCTAATCAAACCTCGAGTTTCTGGTGGGAGATTTTATATCGCTATAAGTGTCGCCATGGAAGGGCATCATTAGGTTTCGGAATAAGGGCAAGTTGGGACCCCGATTTATTGGTCCGTTTAGGATTTCTGCTTGAGTCGGTAGGGTTGCTTATCGACTGGACCTTCCGGATGAGCTAATTCAGTTCCATAACACCTTTCATGTGTCCCAACTTCAGAAGTGTATCACTGACGAGGTGGCATTTATCACCTTGGAGGACATTCAGGTAGATGAGAGCCTGAATTACATCAAGAAGCCCATCGCAGTTCTGGATAGAAAGACTAAGGTCCTTCGTAACAAGGAGGTGAAGCTAGTGAAGGTGCAATGGTAGCACCAAAGAGGCTCCGAATAGACATGGGAGCCAGAAGGTGAGATGCGAGAGCATTACCCGGATCTGTTTGGGTCTACGAACTTCAAGGACGAAGTCTAGTTCAAGTGGGGAGGGTTGTAACACTCCAAATAAGGTAAACATTTTTAACCCTTTTAAATGATTTAGTTAGAAAAAATGGTCCCATTTATACATTGGGCGTACCTAAGCGTACGCTTAGCATACTATGGAGGAAGGATGGTGGAGGAGTATTGCGTATGCGGGGTGTACGCGACAGTCGACCAAAACCCTAATTTTCAGTCTTGACACCTATTTAAGCATCCTTAAGTCATTGGGGCTAAACCCTAATCCGCCTCTTGAGCCTCATTTAGTCCCTTTACCTGAGTTTTCCTTTGACATTGTGATTATGGAGCATAGTAGTCTGTTGGTGACCATTTTGGAGCATATTTGAGAAGAAGAAGTTAGTGAGCAAGCTTAGGAGTGGCATTGTGTTCCAAGAACTTGCATCTAGATAACTTTGAAGAGTTTCTGGAGGTATAAAGTCATGATCTTTCCATCTTATTCATTAGATCTAGCTAAGGTTTTCCATATTGTCCGTTTAGTTGGTTTTTGGACCTTCTCTTGAGAGTTGAGCAACTCTAGAGACTAAAATGATTAGATCTGAGCTTTGTGAGCATTCTAGATGCATAAAGGTGCTATCTTGAAGGGTATCTAGACTCGATGCATGAATTTGAAGCTTTATATGAAATTCCAATGTCAATAATGAAGTTTTGACGTCCCATATAGCATGCAAGGGCATAAAGTTGCCAAATTTATGCCTTAGGATGTCTTAATAAACTCATATATGATATTGGACGTTAGTACATAAAGTATTAAGTACTTAATGGAAGTAGGTGCTTAATCTATTTGTATACTGGGCGTAATTTAGTGTATGCAGCGCGCACAACTAGGCCACAGGGGGGTGACTCGTTGCTGTTCCGAGAGTTCAGCAACACGAAGCCACCTGAGTTCGATGGGACGCAGGATCCGATTGCTGCGATGAGGTGGATCGCGGATATAGAGGGGTGCTTCTACACTTGTTCATGCTCGGAGCACCTGAGGGTACGGTTCGCATTGAACCAGCTCCGTCTGGGAGCGAAGGACTGGTGGAAGTTCGTGACGGCGAACTTCACTTTGGCAGAGACTACAGCGGTGACATGGGAGGGGTTTACTGCCATGTTCAGGGATGAGTACGTTCCCCTGGTGGAGCGGGAACGATTGGTTCAGGAGTTCTTAACCCTCAAGCAGGGTACTGATTCAGTGGCGGCGATCACGCGGAAGTTTCATGAGAGGGCGATGTTTTGCCTCGAGCTGGTGTCCACAGAGCAGGCTCGGATGAGCCGGTACTTGGGTGTCTTGAGGAGGGATATACAGGAGTTTGTGTCGAACTCCACCTATCATACTTTTACGAAGCTTCAGGCGAATGCCAGGAAGCGTGAGATCGAGTTGGAGACTCAGGCCAGGGAGGAGGCCGAGTCTCAGCAGGCAGACCGGCGGCCGGCTCAGTCTCAGCCGGCAGCCAAGCGGACCAAGTCCGCCGATTCGAGGACGGGAGGTTCGAAGAGCCGCACTTGCGGAAAGTGCGGCAAGGGTCACGATGGGGCGTGTCGAGCCGGTGCTTGCTACATGTGCGGCAAGGAGCGGCACATTGCTAGGGAGTGCCCCAAGGGGTTTATGGTTTGCTTTCATTGCAACCAGACCGGCCATCGGAAGGCCGAGTGTCCTCAGCTTCGTCAGGGATCTGCACCTACTGCCAGGACTACTGAGACTCGACCGGTGAAGGTCGAGGCCCCAAGGGCTCATGGGAGAGCCTTTCAGCTGACTGCGGAGGAGGTCCGCGCTGCGCCCGATGTCGTGGCAGGTATGTTGTAATTCATGTATTTATTTTAATGTCGAGATGTTATGCTTATGTTATTATATGCGTAGGTACTTTCCTTGTGAACTCTGTGCCTGCCTTAGTGTTATTCGACTCGGGTGCGAGTAGGTCCTTTGTGTCCTTAGCCTTTAGTCAGCATATCAGCGCTAGTCGTGAGTCGTTGAGTCGACCTTTGAGAGTTTCTATAGCTGACGAGAAAGTGATTTGTGCCACGGAGGTTCTTCGGGGATGTGTACTAGAGATTTTCGGGGTTGAATTCCCGATTGACCTGATTCCTATTGCGATGGGTGATGTCTGTGTCATCGTGGGCATGGACTGGTTGAGCCGATTCGGCGCTGTCATCGACTGTGAGCGTCAGCTGGTGACTGTACGAGACCATAGTGGGGGAGTTCTTTCGGTGTACGGCGAGGGTACCCGTTCGGGATCAGCTTTTTGTTCGGCCGCTAGGGCGAGGCAGTGTCTACAGCAGGGCTGTAAGGGTTTTGTGGCGTATGTGATGGATACGCGGGAGGTCTCCAAGAGACCGAAGTCAGTTGAGAAGGTCCCCGTGGTGCGTGAGTTTCCAGATGTTTTCCCCGAGGAGCTACCGGGAGTACCACCTGTGAGACAAGTAGAGTTTGGTATCGATCTGGTTCCAGGGGCCGCGCCTATTGCTAAGGTGCCTTATCGTCTTGCACCTCCAGAAATGCAAGAGTTGTCCTCGCAGCTCCAGGAGTTGCTGGGGAAGGGATTCATTCGGCCGAGCAGCTCGCCGTGGGGAGCACCTATTCTGTTCGTCAAGAAGAAGGATGGTTCACACCGGATGTGCATTGATTACCGGGAGTTGAACAAGTTGACGGTCAAGAACCGTTACCCGTTACCGAGGATCGATGATTTATTCGATCAGTTGCAGGGAGCGTCTTGGTTTTCCAAGATCGATCTGAGGTCAGGGTACCATCAGGTGAGAGTGCGGGATGAGGATGTCCAGAAGACAGCGTTTAGGACGCGATATGGGCATTATGAGTTTGTGGTGATGCCTTTCGGGCTCACCAATGCCCCGGCTGTGTTCATGGATCTCATGAACAGGGTATGCAGACCGATGTTGGATCGGTCAGTGATTGTATTTATCGACGACATCCTGGTGTATTCTAGATCTAGAGAGTAGCATGAGGAGCATTTGAGGGAGGTTCTCGAGGTATTGAGGTCGGAGAAGCTTTATGCAAAGTTCTCTAAATGTGACTTCTGGCTGCGGGAGGTCCAATTTCTAGGACATGTTGTTAATCAGAAAGGGATATTGGTCGATCCGGCCAAGGTTGAGGCGGTGATGAGTTGGGAGGTGCCGAAGTCACCTTCTGAGATCAGGAGCTTCCTTGGGTTGGCAGGGTATTATCGGAGATTCATTAAGGATTTCTCCAAGATCGCAGTACCACTCACCAGATTGACCCGGAAGGGTGTTGCATTCTCATGGGGGCCCGAGCAGCAGACCTCCTTTGAGACACTTCGCCAGAGGTTGTGCGAAGCCCCGGTATTAGCTCTCCCGGAAGGGATGGAAGATTTCATAGTATATTGCGACGTATCGATTTCAGGACTGGGTGCAGTGTTGATGCAGAGGGGTCATGTGATAGTGTATGCGTCGAGGCAGCTGAAGCCTCATGAGGCGAGATATCGCACGCATGATTTAGAGTTGGGGGCAGTAGTATTCGCTCTCAAGATTTGGCGTCACTACCTGTATGGGGTTCGATGTACGATATACACGGACCATAAGAGCTTGAAGTATTTGATGGATCAGCCCAACCTAAATATGCGTCAGAGGAGGTGGTTGGATGTGGTCAAGGATTATGATTGTGAGATCCTGTACCACCCAGGCAAGGCTAATGTGGTAGCCGACGCGTTGAGCCGCAGGGCGGAGAGCACTCCATTGCGAGATGTATGCTTGAGACTGACTATGATGACTCCAGTATTGGATGCTATTCGTAGGGCACAGGCCGAGGCTGTACGACCAGAATTGCAGAAGAAGGAGCGGGTTGTGGGGTTGATTTCAGAGTTCGTTAAGGATGGACGAGGGCTTATGACGTTTCAGGGTCGGATTTGGGTACCGTTCGTGGGCGGTACGCGTATCACTTTGATGGAAGAGGCTCATAGATCGAAATTCTCGATCCATCCTGGTGCTACGAAGATGTATTTGGATTTGAGGAAAGAGTATTGGTGGCCCTGTATGAAGAGGGACGTTGCATGGTTCGTTGAGAGGTGCTTGACCTGCCGTAGGGTTAAGGCCGAGCACCAGAGACCGCATGGCAAGTTACAGCCATTGGAGATCCCCGAGTTGAAGTGGGAACAAATCACTATGGATTTCATCACCAAATTGCCGAGGACTGCCAGGGGAGTTGATGCAATTTGGGTGATTGTGGATAGGTTGACGAAGAGTGCACACTTCCTTGCCATCAGTGAGAGTTCTTCAGCGGAGAAGTTGGCGGAGATATATGTGAGAGAGGTGGTATCTCGGCATGGGGTACCGATCTCGATTATTTCAGACCGTGATGTACGTTTCACTTCCAGGTTCTGGAAGAAATTTCATGAGGAGCTGGGTACTAAATTGCATTTTAGTACCGCATACCATCCCCATACAGACGGTCACAGCGAGCGGACGATTCAGACGCTGGAGGACATGCTCTGGGCGTGTGTGTTAGACTTCGGGGGTAGTTGGGATGCGTATTTACCATTGGCAGAGTTTTCCTACAACAACAGCCATCATTCGAGCATTGGTATGCCACCTTTTGAGCTGTTGTATGGTAGGAGATGTCGGACCCCCATTTGCTGGGGAGAGGTGGGACAGAGAGTGATGGGCAGCAAAAAGATCGTGCTTCAGACGACAGAGCAGATTCAGCAAGTTAGACAGAGGCTATTGACCGCCCAGAGCCGACAGAAGAGTTATGCAGACAGGCGCCGATCCGAGCTTGAGTTTCAAGTCGGCGACTTCGTTCTCCTGAAGGTTTCTCCTTGGAAAGGAGTGATTCGATTCAGGAAGAGGGGCAAGTTGGGGCCCCGGTATATTGGGCCATTTCGTGTGATTGCAAGGATAGGCCGGGTAGCCTATCAGTTGGAGTTGCCAGCGGAGTTGGGACAGATCCACGACACCTTCCATGTGTCGCAATTGAGGAAGTGCATAGCCGATGAGTCGGCAGTGGTTCCATTAGAGGACATTCAGGTGGATGCGAGCCTAAATTATGCCGAAAGACCAGTGGCCATCAGGGATCGGAAGATCAAGGTTCTGAGGAACAAGGAGGTACCTCTGGTGTTGGTTCAGTGGCAACACCGTAAGGGATCGGAAATGACTTGGGAGCCGGAACATGAGATGCGGGAGCAGCATCCGGAACTATTTTCAGAGTGAGACTTCGTGGGCGAAGTCTAATCCTAGTGGGGGAGAGTTGTAACAGCCCGAAATTTCAGGTATTGTTAAATTATGTTTTTGGGGTAATTTAAGAGGGAACTCGGCGAGTTGGAGCTTAGACTCGCCGAGTAAGATCGCAAACTTGGTCGCGGGTTCGCGACTGGACTCGACGAGTCCAGATATGGACTCGGCGAGTCTACGTTGTTTAGCGAAAACCCTAACCGTTCAGGTTTGGGTCGTATATAACGCACTATATGCCTTCATTGTTCGTCTTTTAGTCGATTGAGAAGAACCCTAAGCGGCTGTGGGCATCTAGAGCAAGATTGAAGGCCATTGGTGACTTGAAGAAATTGTTGTGCAAGGAGGAGAAGAGTTTTGGCTAAAGGAACTGCAAGGGATTCGAGTTCTGAAGTTTGGGGACACAGAGAGTGCGTTATTCAGGTAACATTTCGGATCATTCCTGTTATATTGATGTGTGCATGGATCAACGGTTTATGGAACCCATTTGGTGATTGGATGTATTATTATCTTGTTACCCAAACGAATATAACCCTGTATTAGGACCTTTAGAGGTCCAGAAGGTCCCATGCTTGTGTATTTCGGAATTATACTTATCCCAGAATGCAGTTTGAGCGGTTGCATGGCATGGACTCGCCGAGTCGATGAACAGACTCGGCGAGTAGCTTGAAGATTAACTGGGACTCGTCGAGTTGTTCTTCAGACTCGGCGAGTTGAGTCGGGGTGGCCCCGCGATTCTTCCAGGAGTAACTCGTCGGGTCAAGGAGGATACTCGACGAGTAGATAGGGACTCTCAGAGAGTTGGAGGACGTCTAGACTCGTCGAGTCGCCATGGCACTCGCCGAGTCCGGTCGAGTTGACCGTTGACCGTTGACCAGAGTTAACCTAAGTCTGACTTCTTAGGGATAGTCACACTTAGAAAATATATAAGTGTTAATGAGAGATATGTGATGTTATAGGGAGGTTGTAGCTCGTCGGATTGTGCACGAGTGATTTCAGGATTTGCTAGCTTTCAGCATTTACGAGGTGAGTCTTCTCACTATACTGTACCCGGAAGGGTTTGACTGTGTGACCGGAAGGTCAGATATGATATGTGATATGTGGTAAGTTATTTGTTATATGTGCTATGTATGTTATGTGGGCCGGAAGGCAATATGTTATGAGCCGGAAGGCGATTATGTTATGGGCCGGAAGGCATTGTGTAGAGGACCGGAAGGTCAGGGCCTGGAAAGGCGTATGTGCGTAAGTGTATATTGGGGAACTCACTAAGCATTTATGCTTACAGTTGTTATGTATGTGTCTCAGGTACTAGCGAGGACCGTGGGAAGGCGCCGGCGTGATCGATACACACTGAAGGATGTTTTTATGATCTTGGGATTTAGACAATTTGTATTTGACATGATACTTAAATTATTTATGCCTTGTTTTGAACAGAAATACTTTATTTTTAAAATGAAAAATTTATTTGAAAATTTGCGTTGTTACATGTTATGATTATATGATAATAATCATCATGATAATGGGAGCATAAAGGTTGTGCTTGTATGATTATTAAGGCAAGTATTGTAAGTTAGCTATATTATTTATAGAAAACAAGAGTTATACTTTGCAAAGTCGTAAGGGTTGAAAAGTTGTTTTGCTATAATTAAGGGAGAGAATATTGTAATTCGTTTCAAAATCTAAAGCTTAGATTGTGAAATTTTTATTAATTTAGTCAAATGATACACAATGTGTTCTTAAATTTCTATTATGATTACGGTATCCCTCTTTGTAGTTTGAATTGTAAGAACGTGACACATAAAATATTATGGCAAAAAATTGATAAAGTATCATATCTTTATGTAAGACATTATGCATCGTGTTCCATACGCTTCGGGTATAGGATCGATTGCAAGTGGTATAATATTTGACCATTCTAAAATTTTCCAAATGTCTAGCGCATTTAGAGGGAAAAAGGACTAGAATCGGTTATGACTAAAATAATTAAGCAACTATCAAAGGACGATCCAAAGCTCGCTGAGGATTGGTCGCGTGTGAGTAGTTGGAAGTATGGTATTGGATGAAATTATTATGAATAGATAAGATTGTATTAATAATGAATTGTCATATGGAAAATATGGAAATGTTTCCATATTGGGAGTTGGATATTGAGAATCTATATCTAGATTAGAAACTTTTATGCAAGAAGGATGTTCAAAGGAATGTACTTTGAGTGAGAGACATCATATCTATAGAATTGTTTCTGATAGAGATTGGCCAAGTCTTGATGATTTTGAGCTATGACTTTACGAAAGAATCATTGCATAAAATGTTAGAATCTAGCATAAGTAACAAGAATTTGACATTCTTATACTTATGATAAGAATTGGGAGTTGTGAAATGAGTATGATTGGAAATGTGTTCATTTGATCTATTTTACAAAGTAAGGACCGTAGGTAAACATTGTGTGCATGCTAAGAGCATGGGACAAGTGTAGTAATAATTCAAGTAAAAAGTTGATTACCCGAAACAACAGATAATGAGTAATCAATATGGTGATTAAATAAAATGTTTTATTTATACCCAGAGTTTGGGGCCATATGGGATTAGTATTATTCTTGTGTTTCACTTTGCATGTTTTGACTTCCTGGATAATTAATTTGGTTCAGAACAATCAAATTATTCGAACGGACCACAGTCGTTCATATGTTGGAAGTAGGTATGAATGAAGACTATCGTGAATTGGTGTGTGGATTATCTAAAGTGTATTAGACATAAGCAAATGTTTGCTGCAACGTTCATGAGTGCTTATGAATATGATTTGAGCATTGGATTAAACCCATGCTCACTTGGATCACTTCATGGATTTTATCACGAGTGATTGGTGAGATGATAATATCTTATATTCTTGAAACCAAGATTTGTGAGTTGTATCTTGCGAGTCGGTTACACATTGATAATATGTAAACGCACCAGTAACTTGGAGTCATAAAACATATTGTTGTGTGTGATTCGGTGAGTGAGTGCAAGCAAGCATTGAATCAAAGTTTATCGGTTCCTTTTATCCAAAGTAAGATGAAAGCAATATCTGTGGGCCCCTCGATGATTTAGTGATGGCACCTAAGCGCTTGGCCAGGCCGGGACTAATTTGATGTGTTCAATTGTAATCTATCGCCAGTCGTCATAAATCGGAAATTGGGAAACAGTATACAGAGAATGATTGAAATCCATGTCTCATGTCTATACGATATCTAGAATGGAGGAATATATGATCCCTTATCTAAAGGACACGATTCTGATAGGATTAGAGTTGACAGCGGGTTTTGAAAGCTACGATTGTAGATCAGGATCTGAAGTCATACGCAGAATAGTTATTAGACTTATCCAAGTGGTACACTGTTGGATTAGTGTCTAAGTCCATAACTATTTTGGTATGTACTTGACCCGATTATGCATGGTCCTTTTGGGTTGCCATCACCAAAGCAACTTGATAGGATGAATTATGGAGAGAGAGGATTAATTATGATTTATTAATATATTATGAGAATAATATATTAAAGGATAAATAATATTGTTTAATTAATATTAGTCAAGAATTAATTTTGTGGCTAAAAGATATTAATTAAATAAAGGGGACTAGAACTGTCAATTGTGTGATAGTTGAATATTGGGCTAATAGACTCCATAAAGGATGGAGTGGACGAATTTTATGGGGAAACCAATTAGAAATCATCCAAGGCCTCTAAGGAGGGAGTCTATGGGTTGCTTAGGGCCTAAGCAGTCAAATTAGGGTTTCCTTGTTAAATAACCCTAATGGTCTCACTATTTAAGGACCCCTAGGGTACCAAAAACGTGGCCAACTAATTCCTTAGGGTTTCTACACGTTTTTGGGTGCCTCCTCTCTTATCATTCTTCATCCTCTTGCTCTTGGTGTTTGTGAGCCATTAGAGGAGTGACACTTGTGACTCTAAGCTTTTTAAAGCCATTAAAAGGAGGATTTGAGATTGTTATTGCTACATAACAATCAAGGTAAGATCTAAACCCCAATCTTATGTTAATATGATTATTTGTATCTTAGATCTAGGGTTTATAGCTTTGGATATTCAATTTCATGTTCATTAGACAAACTAGATCCAAAAGCTATTAGGGTTTGCATGTACACCATAGGAATGATGTTTTTGCTCATAACCCATTACTTATACCATCCAGGGAAGGCCAACGTGGTGATCGATGCTTTGAGCCGCAAGACAACAGGTTCTCCGATCGGGAACGTTTGTGATGATGACGGGAGTCTCTCCACTATTAGATATGATCAAGAAGGCTCAAGTGGAGGGTTTGAAGAAATATAATTGGAAGATAGAGTGGATTCGGTGTCAGTTTCCTTTATTTGTACGACTTGGTCGGGGACTCTTGAAACAATGTGGTCGGGTGTGGGTACCGATGACTGGGGGAGTGAGACAGATGATATTGGAGGAGGCACATAATTCCAAGTTCTCTATACATCTGAGAGCTACAAAAATGTTTAGACATCCGAGGCTGAGCTACTAGTGGCCCTACATGAAGCAGGAGATCGCATGGTTTGTGGAGAGGTGCTTGACCTACATGAAGGTCAAGGCCAAACATCAGTGGCCTCATGCCAAGGTTCAGCCACTACCCCTTCCTATGTGGAAGTAGGAAGAGATCACCATGGACTTCATCACGAAGTTACCGACGACGGCGAGGGGTGTGGATGCCATATGGGTTATTGTGGATAGACTGACAAATAGTACCCACTTTATTCCGATCTCTGAGAGCATCTCCATTGAGAAATTAGCGTATATTTATGTGTACGAGGTTGTGGTTAGGCATGGGGTGCCAGTGTTGGTGGTCTCTGACCAGGATGTCCGATTCACATCCAGATTCTGGAGAAAGTTCCATGAGGAACTGGGCACACAGTTACACTTCAGCACTACATATCACCCCCAGATAGATAGCCAAAGCGAGCGGACGATCCAGACGCTCGAGGATATGCTTTGGGCATGTGTATTGGATTTTGGAGGGAGTTGGGATATGTACCTCCAAGTAGCAAAGTTTTCATATAATAATAGTTATCATGCTAGTATCGACCGACCCCGTTCGAGATGTTTTATGGTCGGAGGTGAAGGACTCACATATGTTGAAGTGAGGTAGGACATCGAGTCATGGGAAGCACCGAGCTAGTGCTCAAGACCATCGAGTTGATTCAGCAGGTACGCGACAGGTTGCGAGTCGTGAAAATCCGTCAGAAAAGCTATGCTGGCCGGTTCTAATCAAACCTCGAGTTTCTGGTGGGAGATTTTATATCGCTATAAGTGTCGCCATGGAAGGGCATCATTAGGTTTCGGAATAAGGGCAAGTTGGGACCCCGATTTATTGGTCCGTTTAGGATTTCTGCTTGAGTCGGTAGGGTTGCTTATCGACTGGACCTTCCGGATGAGCTAATTCAGTTCCATAACACCTTTCATGTGTCCCAACTTCAGAAGTGTATCACTGACGAGGTGGCATTTATCACCTTGGAGGACATTCAGGTAGATGAGAGCCTGAATTACATCAAGAAGCCCATCGCAGTTCTGGATAGAAAGACTAAGGTCCTTCGTAACAAGGAGGTGAAGCTAGTGAAGGTGCAATGGCAGCACCAAAGAGGCTCCGAATAGACATGGGAGCCAGAAGGTGAGATGCGAGAGCATTACCCGGATTTGTTTGGGTCTACGAACTTCAAGGACGAAGTCTAGTTCAAGTGGGGAGGGTTGTAACACTCCAAATAAGGTAAACATTTTTAACCCTTTTAAATGATTTAGTTAGAAAAAATGGTCCCATTTATACATTGGGCGTACCTAAGCGTACGCTTAGCATACTATGGAGGAAGGATGGTGGAGGAGTATTGCGTATGCGAGGTGTACGCGACAGTCGACCAAAACCCTAATTTTCAGTCTTGACACCTATTTAAGCATCCTTAAGTCATTGGGGCTAAACCCTAATCCGCCTCTTGAGCCTCATTTAGTCCCTTTACCTGAGTTTTCCTTTGACATTGTGATTGTGGAGCATAGTAGTCTGTTGGTGACCATTTTGGAGCATATTTGAGAAGAAGAAGTTAGTGAGCAAGCTTAGGAGTGGCATTGTGTTCCAAGAACTTGCATCTAGATAACTTTGAAGAGTTTCTGGAGGTATAAAGTCATGATCTTTCCATCTTGTTCATTAGATCTAGCTAAAGTTTTCCATATTGTCCGTTTAGTTGGTTTTTGGACCTTCTCTTGAGAGTTGAGCAACTCTAGAGACTAAAATGATTAGATCTGAGCTTTGTGAGCATTCTAGATGCATAAAGGTGCTATCTTGAAGGGTATCTAGACTCGATGCATGAATTTGAAGCTTTATATGAAATTCCAATGTCAATAATGAAGTTTTGAAGTCCCATATAGCATGCAAGGGCATAAAGTTGCCAAATTTATGCCTTAGGATGTCTTAATAAACTCATATATGATATTGGACGTTAGTACATAAAGTATTAAGTACTTAATGGAAGTAGGTGCTTAATCTATTTGTATACTGGGCGTAATTTAGTGTATGCAGCGCGCACAACTCAGGGACTCAATATGCTGCGCGTACAAGGGTGGTATGCTAGGCGTACGCACTCATATGGGCTTGGACTCGTTTTAGGCTTGTAAGCCCTTTTGGCCTTAATCAATTAGTGCGTCTGGACATGTTTTGAGTTAGTGAGCCAATTTATCTGTTTTGGCCCATGGTTGCTATGGTTGGGCTTTACTGGGCCATGAGGCATATTAATGATTTTGGACATGGACTTTGGGCCCATTAGCAACGAGAGACTTTTGGGCCATTTTGAAAGGACGTGGGACTTGGGTTCTTTAATTGGATATATTCAACCCTAACTGTGGGTTAATAGTATGATTGTTTAGCACGGGTGATCACGGACTATTAGGAGAGCAACATTCGGATTTAGTAGACAGAGGTGAGTCTTCTCACCATATCAATAGGTCAAAATCACCAAGGCCAACCCATTTTGTGATATGTGATACACTAGTATTGTGGTTTTATGTGTTATACTAGTTTGTTACATGCTATATGGTATGCTAGTTGTTTTGTGATATTTGCATGAAAGACCTCGGGGGGTTCCCGATGCACTTGTGTGTAAGACCTTGGAGGTTTTCCAAGGCATCCTAAGTAAATACCTTAGGGGGTTCCTGAGGCACTAGGGTTTAGGACCTTGGAGGCTTTCCTTGGCATCTCTAGTCAAGTCCTCGGGGGGTTCCTGAGGCTTTGGGCTAAGACCATGTGGGGGTTCCCAAGGCACCCGGAGTAAGACCCTGTAGGGTTTCCAGAGCATCCTTATATGTTTATTTGCATGGATTATGTTATTTATGGGATTGATATAACATATGTGATTATGTAGATTATGTGGGGTATGCTATGGGGAACTCACTAAGCATTAGCTTACAGTTTGTTGATTTTTTTCAGGTACTTCTAAGCCTATGGGCAAGGGTAAGGCTTGATGGTGCGGCGTGCACTCTCCGGCATTTTATATGGGGACCCTCTAATATTTGAAATAAAATGTTTATGTTATGAATTTTGAAAACAATTGTCACTGAGATTTCGTATTTTATAGAAATGTTTGGTTATTTAAAAATGAAAATTTTAATTGGAAATTCCGTTCGTTACATGAAAACCCTAATCTATTTTGAGCATTTTGAGCTTTTGGAGTGAATTTTGGGCTTTCATGGTTGTGAAGGAAGATCGTCAAGGTGGTGGCTTTGCTCTCAACACTTTGGATCCAGCATTTTATCTTCATTGTGCATCTTTTGGAGGTAAAAAGCTTCAACCTTGATGTATATTTCTTATGGATCTAGTTTTAGCTCAAATCTGTCACCTTTCTGTCCCAAACTTGATTTTTGTGAGTAGGAGATACTCCAAGACGTTTTAGTTGTCCTTTAAGAGGTTTTAGGGTGTGTTAAGTCATAATAATGTGTTATGTGTCATTAGGTTCTTTGCATGCATGAGCTAGATTGTCTTAATGGGTAAAGAAACTAGTGTTTTGGGAGCTAAGGTCTTAATAGCCATGCTAAACCATAAAGTTGGAAGCTTTATGGTTAAGGACATCTTTTTTAGCCTAGATCTGGATTTTTGATGTAAGTGCTTAAGGATTAAGCACTTAATGATTAAAGTGGTGAGCAACCACATACGTTGGGCGAACCAAGGGGTACGTTTTGCATACGTGGTCAGCTCCTCGACTTTGGTCAATCGTGTAGTATGCCCCACGTACATAAGGAGTACGCCCCGCGTACTCACTAAGTCAAGTCAGTTGACTCAGTTGACTTTGACTTCGTTTTTCGCTAGGGTTTGACTTAGGGGTATTTTAGGAATTTTGATATGTATGTTGAATCTGTGCCACTAAATTTATTAAGGAGATTGGCATAGCTGATCTTGGAGCAGCGTGCGATTCGGTTTACTCATCTGTCTATGAGGTGAGTCTTCTTATTGTATCCATGAGTCGAAGGCGCCAATACTGGCCCATTATTGTGTTTCTCAAAATGATAGTGTAACACCGTAATTTTTCGAACAATTTTTTTCACATTTTTAAAAGCATACTTTCATTCATAAATATTATAAAAAAATTCCCATTGTATCACATATCAATCCATAGAAACACAAACCAAGATCATAATGCATAAAAACTCCTCATGGATGTACTGATCATGTCGGCGCCTTCCCGCGATCCTCACTGGTACCTGAAACACATAACACAACACTGTAAGCATAAATGCTTAGTGAGTTCCCCAAAATACCACATATAACACATAATAGCCACTTGAGGCTATAACACTGTAGGCCCTCTGGCCATAACTCTGTGGACCCTCTAGTCCTAACTCTGTGGACCTTCTGGTCCTAACTCTGTAACTCTAATATACACACAACATAAATCACATACATATAATGCGGTGCAACACATCACATAAATAGCATACAAGATACTCTATCACATAACTCTAATTACCACTCAACGTAAAGTATAGTGAGAAGACTCACCTCAAAAAATCTCGAAGAATCTCGAACTCGGAAATACTAAACTAGTCACCACCTAATCACATAAATAATTACTCTAATCAATATGACTTTCAAAGGCTAGACTAATTCCCCTATAAGTTCTCTAAGAAGGGTAAAAGACAATTCTACCCCTATAATGGCTCAAAAGTCCAAGCATTGACTAATCCCTAAAAGTCAACGAAGTCAACGGTCAAACTTTGACTAGACTCGTCGAGTGCACTCGGGTGACTCGGCGAGTCCACACTGGTCCTCTGAATCCTTCTAAGCGTCACTTGGCACGACGAGTTACCTCTCCATTCATCGGGTTACTCAGCAACAAATCGCAGGGCAACCCCGACTCGACTCGTCGACTCCACTTATGAACTCAGCGAGTTGCTCCCATGACAACATTCATCTGACCTCCTGAGGTCAGATCTGCTTCTCTAATCTATAGATCTGACTTCCCCATGAACAATAACCACATAAAGGTCAAATCTTGCTACACATGCATTGCACCCAAGGCTTATTTTGGTGAAATCCCTTCTAACATGGAAACCTATGTCCATTTCCTCCATAGAACCACAAAAAGCAGAATGGTTCAGGCTCTCTAGACCTCAATAGGTCCAGATCTAGAGTTTAGCAGTTAAAGGGACACTATACTCAACTAAACAAGCAATAAAAGGGTGTAGAAAACCCTAGATTCAATGCCCTTAAGCAACACAGAAGAATAGGATCGAATACCTACCTCAAAACTGATGATCCAAGCTGAAAACCCACTGAAATGCAATCCTCTTGACATCCCCTTTCTAGAAACACTTTCTCCTGGAAATCCAGATGTTACAATTCTCCCCCACTAGAATCAGACTTCGCCCTCGAAGTCTTACTCTGCAAACAACTCTAGACGCTGCTCACGCATCTCCAAATCCGGCTCCCAAGTCAGCTCGAACCCTCTCCGATGTTGCCATTGGACCTGCACCAGAGGCACCTCCTTGTTCCTCAGAACCTTGATCTTCTGATCCACAATCGCAACTGGCCTCTCAACATGATTTAGGCTGGCATCCACCTGAATATCCTCCAATGGTACCACTGCCGACTCATCGGCAATACACTTCCTCAACTGAGACACGTGGAAGGTATCATGGATCTGGTTCAACTCCGCAAGTAGCTCCAGACGATATGCTACCCTGACTACCCTCGTAGTCACCCTGAACGGACCGATGTACCGGGGCCCCAGCTTTCCCCTCTTCCTGAATCGGATTACTCATTTCCACGGAGATACCTTCAGGAGTACGAAATCCCCCACCTAAAACTCAAGCTCAGATCGTCGCCTATCCGCATAAGTCTTCTAGCGACTCTGAGCTGTCAACAACCTCTGTCTCACCTGTTGTATCTGCTCAGTCATCTGAAGCACTAACTCAGTGCTGCCCATCAATCGCTGCCCGACCTCTCCCCAGCATATGGGAGTCCGACACCTCCTCTCGTACAACAACTCAAAGGGAGGCATGCCAATACTCGAATGGTGGCTGTTGTTATAAAAAAAACTCAGCCAATGGCAAATACGTGTCCCAACTTCCTCCGAAGTCCAACACACATGCTCGCAGCATGTCTTCGAGTGTCTGAATCGTCCGCTCACTCTGACCATCCGTCTGTGGGTGGTATGCGGTACTAAAATGCAGCCTCGTACCCAACTCCTCATGGAATTTCTTCCAAAATCTGGAAGTGAAACACACATCTCAATCTGACACGATCGAGATCGGTACTCCATGCCACGATACCACCTCTCTCATATATAACTCTGCCAGCCTCTCAGCAGAAGAGCTCTCACTAATAGCAAGAAAGTGAGTGCTCTTCGTCAGCCGGTCAACAATCACCCAAATTGCATAGACACCCCTCGCAGTCCTCGGCAATTTGGTGATAAAATCAATGGAAATATGTTCCCACTTCCACTTGAGAACCTCAAGTGGTTGCAACTTGCCACGCGGACGCTGGTGCTCATCCTTCACCCTGCGACAGGTCAAGCACCTCTCTACGAACCACGCAACATCCCTCTTCATACAGGGCCACCAATACTCCCTCTTCAGGTCTAAATACATCTTAGTGGCCCTAGGATGGATCGAGAACCTCGATCTATGCCCCTCCTCCATCATAATGGTACGTGCCCCGCCTTCAAAAGGCACCCAAATCCGACCCTAAATTTTCATAAGCCAACGGCTATCGGCAACGAACTCAGATATCTACCCGATCACCCGCTCTCTTTTACGGTTCTCCGGTCTCATGGCCTCTACCTGGGCCTCCCGAATGGTGTCCAACACCAGAGTCATCACTGTCAATCTCAAACAAACATCTCGTATCGGGGCACTCTCCGCCCTGCGACTCAGGGCATCGGCTACAACATTAGCCTTGTCCAGGTGGTATAGGATCTCACACTCATAATCCTTTACCACATCCAACCATCTCCTCTGGTGCATATTCAGGTTAGGCTGATCCATCAGATACTTCGAGCTCTTATGATCCGTGTATATGGTACACCAGAACCCATACAAATAATGATGCCAGATCTTGAGGGAGAACACCATAGCCCCCAATTCCAGATCGTGAGTGGGATATCTTGTCTAATGAGGCTTCAACTGCCTCGATGCGTATGCTATCACATGACATCTCTGCATCAGCACCGCACCCAATCCTGATATCGACGTGTCACTATACACCACAAAATCCTCTATCCCCTCAAGAAGGGCTAATAGTAGGGCTTCGCATAATCTCTAGCGAAGTGTCTCGAATGAGGCCTGCTACTCTGGGCCCCAACTGAATGTTACGGCCTTCCGGGTCAACCTGGTGAGAGGAACAACAATCTTGGAAAAATCTCTGATAAATCTCCGATAATAGTCGGCCAACCCCAGAAAACTCCTGATCTCTGAGGGGGATCTCGGCACCTCCCAACTCATCACCGCTTCAATCTTGGCCGGATCGACCAATATCCCGTTCTGGTTAATGAGATGCCCCAGGAACTAGACCTATCGTAACAAAAAATCGCACTTGGAGAATTTGGCGTAAAGCCTCTCTGATCACAGAACTTTGAGGATCTCCCTCAAATGCTCCTCATGTTGATCTCTTGATCTCAAATGCCACCGGTGCATTGGTGAGCCCGAAATGCATCACCACGAACTCGTAATGCCCATAACGAGTCCCGAATGTTGTCTTCTGGATATCCTCATCGCGCACTCTCATCTAATGATATCCAGATCCCAGATAAATCTTGGAGAACCAAGACGCTCCCTGTAACTGATCAAACAAATCGTAGATCCTCGGCAAGGGGTAATGGTTCTTGACCGTCAACTTGTTCAACTCCCGGTAATCAATGCACATCCGGTGCGAACCATCCTTTTTCTTGACAAAAAGGATTTGCGCTCCCCACGGCGAGCTACTCGGACGAATAAACCCCTTACCCAGCAGCTCCTGAAGTTGCGAGGATAACTCCTTCATCTCTGGAGGCGCAAGGCGATAAGGCGCCTTGGCGATAGGTGCTGCCCCCAGAACCAAACCGATACGGAACTCTACCTGCCTCTCAGGAGGCACACCCGGAAACTCCTCGAGGAAAACACCTGGGAACTGACGCACTATTGGAACCTCATCAACCGATCTCAGTCTCTCCGCATCAATCCTTGTATCCATCATTTAAGCCACAAACCCACTACAACCCTACTGTAGACTCTGCCTTGCTCTGGCAGCCGAACAGAACGCTGACCTTGAACGGGTACCCTCACCGTACACCGTAAGAACTCCCCCACTAGGGTCTCTTATGGTCACCAGCTGTCACTCGCAGTCGATAACCGCTTTAATCTGCTCAACCAATCCATGACCACGATGACACAAACATCCCCCATCGCAATCAGAACCAAATCACTCGGAAACTCAACTGCGAAGATCTCAAGTACACATCCCTGAATCACATCGGCGGCATACACCGCTCGCTCGTCAGCTATGGAAACTCGCAGAGGTCAACTCAATGCCTCTCGACGAATACTGATGTGTTGACTAAAGGCAAATGTCACAAAAGATCGAATCGCACCCAAGTCAAATAACACCAAGGCAGAACTCACAAGAAAAGTACATACACACATCATAATATAAGCACAATATCTCAAACATCATAATAAAGACATGAAAGAATACATACCAGCCACAACATCGGGAGTTGTACAGACCTCCTCCGCGGTCAACTGGAAGGCTCTCCGTCGTGCCTTCGGTGCCTCGGCCTTCACCGGCCGACTCTCGGTAGCTCGAACAGCAGCAGGGGCAGATCCCTGCAATGCTCCTTGTGCTGATCCCCACAGCTGCGGACACTCGGCCTTCCGGTGTCCGGTCTGGTTGTAGTGAAAACAGAATGCAAACCCCTTGGGGCAATCCTTGGCCATATTCCCCTCCTTGCCACACTTGTAGCAATACCCTGCTCTACACAATCCCTCATGACCCTTTCCGCACTTGCTACAAATACGGCCCTTCTGGTTCCCTGATCTCGAATCGGCGTGCTTGGCCGCTTGGCTGCCGGCTGCGACTAAGCCGGTCACCGATCCCTCCCCTGAGACTCCGCATCCTCCATATCCTGAGTCTCCAACTCTATCTCCCTCTTTCGAGCATTTTCCTGGAGCTCAACAAATGTCCGGTACGACGAGTTCACCACAAACTCTCATATGTCTCTCCTCAAAATACTCAAATACCGACTCATACGTGCCTGCTTAGGGCAGAACATCGCCCTCTTATGGAACATCCTGGTGATCACAGTAACAGACTCAGTACCCTGCTTAAGGATCAGAAACTCATGGGCCAAACGTTCCCTCTCCACCGGGGGAACGTACTTATCACGGAACATAGCGGTGAACCTCTCCCAGGTCACCGTGGCAAGCTCAGCAGACGAAAAGTGCGCCATCACACACTTCCACCAGTCCTTCGCTCCCAAGCGAAGCTAGTTCAGCGCAAACCAGAGCCTCAAATGCTCTGGACATGAACACGTATACTCACACTCGATAGCTCAACCCTACTCGTTCACTGGTATCCCAACAATTCTTACTTGGGCTGCGCACTGCTCCGGTGTCTTCAGTTGTACGGACCAAATACTACCATCCACACCGCATCAGTATTCACCCCAAGTCCTCTTCCTAGGATCCCAAATCCCAAGTACTCTACTCTCACTATGCGTAGTCTACTCTCTAGCAGATCTCTCATAAGCTCCTCGCTGCTATCTACTCACTCCCAAGCATTTCCTAGCAACAAAACCCCTAGGCTAAGGCATCACAAATCAGGTCACTCTAGTCCTAATAAGAATACCTAGCCTACTCTAGCATGCATAACATATTATCTCATATCTCATAACACATAATATAAGGTTATTTTGGGAAATCACCGTTCCGGCGCTGGCTGATCGTAGACACTGCTCTGCTCTGTTCTTTTCAAAAACTTTTTACTCTTTTAGAAAAAAATTGTTTCATTTCAAAAAATTCCTCAAATCCTCAGTTTGAGTTCAAATGCGCTCGAAGTTGCATCTGAATCCCTCAAACCAAGGCTTTGATACCAACTTGTAACACCGTAATTTTTCGAAAAAAAAATTTCACATTTTTAAAAACATACATTGATTCATAAATATTATAAAAAAATCTCATTGTATCACATATCAATCCATAGAAACACAACCCAAGATCAACATGTATAAAAACTCCTCATGTGTGTACTGATCATGTCGGCGCCTTCCCGCGATCCTCACTGGTACGTGAAACACATAACACAACACTGTAAGCATAAATGCTTAGTGAGTTCCCCAAAATACCACATATAACACATAATAGCCACTCGAGGCTATAACTCTGTGGGCCCTCTGGCCCTAAGTCTGTGGACCCTCTCGTCCTAACTCAGTGGACCTTCCAGTCCTAACTCTGTAAACTCTGATATACACATAACATAAATCAAATATATATAATGTGGTGCAACACATCACATAAATAGCATACAAGATACTCTATCACATAACTCTAATTACCACTCAACGTAAAGTATAGTGAGAAGACTCACCTCAGGAAATCTCGAAGAATCTCGAACTCGGAAATACTAAACTAGTCACCACCTAATCAGATAAATAATTACTCTAATCAATATGACTTTCAAAGGCTAGACTAATTCCCCTATAAGTTCTCTAAGAAGGGTAAAAGACAATTCTACCCCTATAATGGCTCAAAAGTCCAAGCATTGACTAATCCCTAAAAGTCAACGAAGTCAACGGTCAAACTTTGACCAGACTCGTCGATTACACTCGGGCGACTCGGCGAGTCCACACTGGTCCTCTGAATTCTTCTACGCCTCACTTGGCACAACGAGTTCCCTCTCCACTCGCCGGGTTACTTAGAAACGAATCGTGGGGCAACCCCGACTCGACTCGTCGAGACCACTTATGAACTCGGCGAGTTGCTCCCATGACAACACTCATCTGACCTCATGAGGTCAGATCTGCTTCTCTAATCTAAAGATCTGACTTCCCCATGACCAATAACCACGTAAAGGTCGAATCTTGCTACACATGCATTGCACCCAAGGCTTATTTTGGTGAAATCCCTTCTAACCTGGTAACCTATGTCCATTTCCTCCATAGAACCACAAAAAGCATAATCGTTCAGTCTCTCTCGAGCTGAAAAGGTCCAGATCTAGAGTTTAGCAGTCAATGGGACACTATACTCAACTAAACAAGCCATAAAAGGGTATAGAAAACCCTAGATTCAATGCCCTTAAGCAAAACAAAAAATTTCAAATCTGCAAGGGCGAAAATGAAAATATGTTGAGTTTATAAGAATATTACCCGAAGAGGAAGCTATGAAGAAGTCTTGCACATTTCCACACCATCTCTCCAAAAAAATTGTCTGCTTCTTTTGGGAACTGTAACACCATCAGCATATTGCACATTGGTTTTCCCAATGGTTTCTGCCAACGCCTTGTTAGATTCCATGAGTGGCTGAAACAAGGATTAACATAAAATTTTATAATCACAAGTCAATTAATGCAATAAGAATAACAAAAAATTTACCTTTGAACCAGATTCGGTTACCAAGTATCCATCACGAGGGCAAGCCTGAGTACTGCGTACAACATATGTCAGACAAGACTTACAGTATAAATGAGTGCATTGTGTTTGGAGTGCTTCATGCGTATGACAAACAGGACAAAAGTATTCACCAACAAGAGATTGGATGTTTAATATTCACTCATTTTCAAAACCCCTGTTGCATCAGACTACTCTCGAGGGCATTCACAGTATATCAATACTATACAGACGTAGGTCTGCTTTAGTTACCCTGCCTAAAATGCTATAAAAAACCATCTAAAATGATTACTTTGTTTCCTTATTTTATTCACCAAGACAGGCCTGAGTAACAAGAAATTTACTTAGTTATATCATTAAATAAGCGAAACAAACATATCTCATTGTAGCAAAGTAGTTTATGCCTGTTAAAGATGCAAAACCTTGCCTTCACCAATGATTACATCAAATGATTGACCACTTTTAATCTCATCTCCAGTATTAAGAGAATAAAATTAAACAAAATTGGAGAAACGAAACACATGTAATAGGAAACAAGAAAGAAAAATAGGGTTACTAATGATTGACATTAAGACAACCAAACAGTGTTCACATCAGAAATTTAAGAATGCAGATAATAGAGGGTTGATGGAAAAATACCAACAATATTGGAAACATAACAAGAGCATTACTGCAAAGAGCACTCCTCTATATAATCTTATAAATCAAATTTATTGTCTCATTCCAAATGAGACAGCATTTAGTAACATGAAGATACATAAATACATGAACAGAAAAACTATCCAAATCTGGTATATGTAACATAAAGAAAACAGAGTCCTAGCTAGCATTTTAGTTGCTAACAGTCTTCCAAAGATATAACAAAACTTCAAATCTAGACGCAGTTCTGCTTTAGTTACCCTGAAAATGAGTAGTATTTTCTGCACATAGAAAACAAACCAGTTAGATTGCTATACAGACGTAGGTCTGCTTTAGTTACCCTGCCTAAGTCATTCAAAGCAAAACCATAACAATTAAGGAAACACCCAACATTATATTTCAACAAATTCTTTAGATTTTGTGGAATGAGTTCACTAGTTTCTAAAGAAAGTAAGCAATTGCATATTGAACTACAGTAATACACGAAATGGATAACACTTTATCAAGTTCTGGACCCCTACCCCATCTTAAATGACACCAACCAACCCAGATATCGGCATAAAGCAGAATTATAACACCAAACTAACCCTAGAACATCAACAATCATAAACCAAAATTAATATACATAATATGTTTGTTTAATAATGCTTCTAATTCTTGGTTGATTTATCAAATAACATATGTTGAGTCTACAGGGTTGCGTCATTGGGATTTGATGTTCGGTCCATTTGTACTCGCGGATTGGGCCTGTCCAGCCGTGTTTAGTTTTAGAGTTTATACATATAGTGCATGCATGCATTATATTGTTAACGCTTTTGAGAATTACTTTTGCTTATCGTATTGTAACCCTAGCCTATCTCTAAAGTAGCAATTCACATTGAATTCTTCTGAGATAGAGCATATTAATTATTTGACATACGTTTGATTTATTATTATGTTCATCGTTTTCTGTTCCTGTCGTTATTCATTATTATCTGCTGAATCTATCGATCTTAGAGAGTTTAATTCTCATCAATTGGTATCAGGGCAGGAGACTGTGTAATAAATACGCATCTCTTCTGTTGGAAGAATGATTCTAGGGTTTCCGCTTTTATCGAATCTATAGGAACCGTCATATCTTCATTGACGTTGTTTCTTAATCTTGATAAAACCCTAATTCAATTTTTTTTACAACTCTGATTCTTAGCACATATCTAAAAAGGACATCATGTCTCTTAACGATTCTCAAACCAATCCAATCAATATCTCCAACAGCATTGGATCCAGAACTAGAATTCCTATTCTTTACACTCAAGATTATGAAGTGTGGACTCATCACTATGAAGACTACATCCTCGGTTTTGAAGATAATTGCTATTTTATATGGGAAGCAATAACATTGGGTCCTTTTGTTCATTCTGTAACAAATAGAATAATAAAGACTCAAAAGGATTACAATCAACTCTTGACTGACGTGGAGAAGATTCCTCAAGACGAAAAAGAAAAGTTATAGTGCAACGTAAAAGCCATGAGAATGATAAGGTTGCTTTGAAGTCCGATATGTTTCTTCTTGTAAGCCTATGCACCATAGCAAAAGAGATATAAGATAGACTCAAAGATTTATATTCAACTGATGAAGACCTAGAACACTCCATCCAAACTATATTGCTCTTAGAGGTCGGTGCCTTCCAACAAAAGCCGGATGAAAAACTCATTCAGGCTTTCGATCGTTTCAACCATCTTCTGAGCAAAATGATCAAGCACGATATTGGAAGAGAAGTGATCGAACAGAAGGTCACATTTTTGAATGGTTTAAGACCCGAATGGATGGCTGTGGCGTCAACTGTGAAGGCTCATGAGCATTTTAAGTCCTATTCCCTGGAAAAGATGATGGGTATTCTCAAATCCCATGAAAGTGTTGTGACAAAATAAGTGAAAGTGGTGTCCGGCATGGGATCCTTGGCCCTTCTCTCTAAGGTGAAGAATGTGGCAGAAGATGAAGAGGAATCAGAGATGTCAGAATGCGATCTGACAAGAGAAGAAGATGCTCAGATAAAGTGAAAGATGATAAGAAAAGCAGTCCTCCGAAAGATGAAGAGAAGAAGGAGAGAAAACTGGTGGGAGACTCCAAATATGATTGTAATTTCTGCCATGGAAAAAACCACTTTGTCAAAGACTGCATGTTAAGAAAGATGTCAGAGAAGAAGAAGGGTGAAGATGATGAAGCATATTATATACGAAAGCAGGAGGAGATAAAGAAGAAGAAAGCTACTAACTGTTCAATGAATGCTTTGATTGTCTAGGAGAATTTCATGGATGATGAGTTCGGTGGTGTGGAAGTTTGGTCTACAGACTCATAAGATGAGGAGGTACGTAAACCCTCGCATGGTAGGGCATTTGTGGAAAAAGAAGGTAGCACTGATTTCGCTGGGAGATGCGTGATGGTGACAACTGGAGTGTCACAAATGAGGGGTTATACAACCGAAGGTGAGCATGATGAGGCGAATCAGAAGGAGGATAAGTGTTTCACGGCCAAGCCTGTGAGTGAAAGGATCAACAACTGTGATCAGTTGATCAAGAAGGTACAATCTATTCTCAAATCACTTAAAATACTTGTAACAAACTATGAAAAGGAATTAAACGAATTAAAATTTAAGTTTTCTAGTTTAAGTTGAAGCCTAATGCAAACTCTCCTCTCAAACGCTAACTTAACCTATCAACTTAGCAGGGCGACATCAAAGAGTGAGGAGCAAAGGATGTGGATCAAGAAGACGGAGTTAGAGTTAGTTAGAACGAGAGATAAGTTGATTTATGTACAGCGAGACAATCTAAAGTTTTTAAAACAACAAAATATTTTTTGCTTAATAGCTAAACGCCTTTACTCTAATATTACTCGGTTGCACTTAAATTGTGATATTGGCAAAAAGGTTCACAAAATGATCTTGCCATTTCTTGAATTTAAGGAGGATGAAGTGGATGTAGATTGCTACAATTGTGAATCAATTGTATCATCAGATGAGGTTTCAGATGCTTACAGGATAGGTCGTGACAAAATTGTGGCCTTTATAAAGTCCAAAGACCATAAGAACATGCTTAGGAATTTGTTGGACGAAAATGACAAATTAAACATAAAGACCGAAACCATGCAAAAATTTGACTCATCGAGTACCAAATTAAGTTTAGAAAATAAGATGAATGTGGAAAATTCTTCTAAGTTTGATGAGGACACTGACATGAGTGAAATTTTGTAGAGGATGAGGTTGACTGCTCTGAATTCCTCAAAAGCGAACCCAAACCAGCAAAACCTCTCATATCCGAAAACTCAGTTGCTTTCGCTCGTATGTCAAAGGACAAGTCAAAAGTCCTTAAAGAAAAGGTTGTAGTATTCAAAAAGGTGCAAACGGTACCCAATCAAGTCTATACCACCACTAGCACCACTAGAGTTACCAAGAAGCAAACAGCTGAACCGACTTCTTTGGTTGATGAAGACAATGTTGATGGGCGTGATAACTTTTTCTGGTCAGCTCCCATTGACAATGCAGACGAAACAGTAGGTGTGTCGGAGCAAACCTCGTGGAGAGTCAACGGTAGATATGTAGTTGAACCTCTTAACAAGCCTTCAAGCTTTGACAAGCCAAGTACGAGTGGTACTAAAGAAATTCCAGGCGAAACGGAAAAAACATCTGGAGAATCATCGCCAAGAGAAGTTTATGAAGAAAAGCCGAAACCAAGGGTAAATATTCACAAATCTCAATAACAACTTGTTGAGAAATCACATCAAAGGAACAGAAGGTATCAGAAGAATCTCAAAGAGAGAAAGCAGTTCTGGAATTCCCATAATGCTAATTACGTCCACAAAGTGTCGAATCCAGAGGAAAAAGCAAGCCCTCAGACGAACAAAGCTCCATGCACTCACTGTCAGTCTTGCAGACCAACAAACAGAAGAGACTGTTTCAGTACAAAATCAAGCAGGAATATGAACCGAAAACCAAGCTTCGGCCCTAAAGTCAACCAACAACCGAAGCCAAATCCAGTTATGGATATCAAAGGAAAGGGAAAGCTAGTCTCGCATCCTGAACTTCTTGTAAAAAAGACATTAGCTAACCTTAGGAATCTAAAGACATAGTCAACTAAAAATCTAAGAAAAAGAAAAAAGTCAGTTGTAGGTAAATCAAATCAAGAAAATAACAAAATCAAAGTTTTTACCATTAAACGAAAAGATGAAACCATGTTAATAAAGAGAACATATATGGTTGAGCTCTCTGTTGCAATTCCTTGTCCAGTAAAAGAATCACGAGGACCCAAGAAACATTGGGTTCCTAAATCTGCTTAAATTCTGCAGGTTATAAGTGACGACTAGTTCGACGACGAATGGTACATTGATAGTGGCTGCTCACGTCACATGACAGGAAGGAAGGAAGAGCTAAGGGAGTTTCGGTCCCTTAAGGATGGTGGATGTGACATATACGGGAACAATTCATATGGCACAATCAAAGGCTATGGAATGATCACAAAAAGAAAATTTTCAATCAGGAAGGTTGCATACATTGAAGGGCTACAACACAATCTCATCAGCATTTCTCAACTAGTTCTGGGAACTAGATGAAAAGTTTCATTTGATGATGAAGGTTATGAGATTGTCGAAAAGAATACGAAGACTGTCTTATTGAAATCCAAGCAAAAAGGAAAGATGTATCCTTTAAATCTTAAACCTATTTGAGGAAATCCAGTCGTATGTATTTTATCAAAAGTGAACTCTGACAAAAGTTGGATCTGGCACCGAAGGCTCTCACATCTCAACTTTAAGGATATCAATAAGTTAGTTATAGGTGATCATGTACGAAGACTTCCTCTTCTCAAATTTGATAAGGAGCACTTGGGTGTTGCATGTGAAATGCGAAAGCATAGCCGAAAGAATCATCCTACACGTGTTAACACAAAGATTATTAAACCACTTGAACTTCTACGCATCGACTTGTGCGGTCCTTCAGCCATCGAAAGCATCGATGGTAGTAAGTACATTTTGGTTATTGTAGATGACTTTTCACGATTCACTTGGGTGTTCTTTCTTAAACAGAAATCAGAGGCGACTCCTAAGCTCAAAGTGTTTATAAAGCAGGTGGAGCTTCGACTACAAAAGATGGTTAGAAACATCAAGAGTGATAATGGGCTGGAATTTAAGAATCAAGAATTCGAAGAATTTCTAGTTGATTGTAACATCCCGAAATTCAGGTAAAGCTATTTAACCCTTCTCTTTTTTCAATTTGTCAAGATTAACCCTTGAGTGAGTTTTGTAGCAAATGAGTATGTTGGGCGTACTGGAGAGTACGCTACGTGTACTCATGCGCTTAATTTGGACGCGGACTCGCCTAGGTACGCTGGGCGTACCCAGGGTTACGCTGGGCGTAGAGGGCCGAGATGCAAACCCTAATATTTGGCTTGTGCACCATATAAGGGATGCTAAGGGTTATTTTCAGCCACCATATCAAAGAGTGGAACCCTATGAGAGCCTTCCTTCGTCCTTTAGCTTGTGTGTGAGTTTTTTGAGCTAAAAGTGCCTTGGTGTGTTAGTGAAGAAGAAGGAGAGGAGCTTGTGGAGGCTAGGGCTTGAAGTGCAAGTTTGGATCTGAGATCTTCAGAGGAAGGAGCTTCATCTAAAGGTATAAAGTTCAAAACTTTCCTCTTTATTTTGGTTTGGTGTTGCATGGACCATTTCTAGGGTTAAAAGTCCCAAAGGTGGAGACTTTATGAGTGTAATGGACTCCATGGACCTAGATCTGTCCCATTTCAGTGATATTTGTGTTATAGATCCATAAAAATCCCAACTTGGTCGTTGTTATGGGATTATGCTTGAGTTATGAGCTTTTCTAGGGTTGGAAATGGAATATTATGGGTGTTAGTGACTTGTCCAGCCATGCAAAGGCTGAAAGTCACCAACTTTATGAATTAAGAGGCTTAGAAATGGTCAGATCTAGAAGTTGGACATGCGTCTTAACTGTTTAAGACCCCAAAAGCTTAGGAGTCTGAAACTGGGAGTTACGCGGGGCGTAATCCCAGTACGCGCGGAGTAAGGGGTCGCATACCCCGTTTCTGTGAGGTCGCCGGGTACGCCCAGCATACAGGTTTGGTACGCGCAGCGTAACCCAGAGGGTTGACTTTTGTTGACTTTTAGGGTTTTGTCAACTTTAGGGTCTTTGAGCCATGAGAGGGGTAAAATGGTCTTTTACCCTTCTAAGAGTACTAAGAGAGGGAATCGTCTAGCCTTGATAGTTGTATTGATTAAGAGTGTTTATTTCATATGATTAAGCGGAGGCTAGACCGGATTTTTACCGAGCTCGAGATTACTGAGTTACCCAGGGTGAGTCTTCTCACTATACTTTACCAAAGAGTGGTAATTAGAGTTATGTGACAGCGTACCTTGTATGTTTTTGTATGATGTGATTTCTATGTGATTTGTGCTATGTATGATTCAGAGTTTACAGAGTTAGGACCGAAAGGTCCACAAAGTTAGGACCAGAGGGTCCACAGAGTTATGGGACTGGAGGGTTCCACTGAGACACATTGACCAGAGGGTCAAACAGAGTTATAGCCTCAAGTGGCTAATATGTGTTGTATGTGGTATTTTTGGGAACTCACTAAGCATTTATGCTTACAGTGTTATGTTATGTGTTTCAGGTACCAGTGAGGATCACGGGAAGGCGCCGGCATGATCAGTACACACATGAGGAGTTTTACAAATTATGATCTTGGGTCGTGTTTCTATGGATTGATATGTGATACATTGACATTTTTATAATAATTATGAATCAAAGTGTGTTTTTAAAATGTGAAAAATTATTTGAAAATTTTGGGTTTTACAAGTTGGTATCAGAGCCTTGGTTTGAGGGATTCAGCTGCACCATCGGGCATATCTAAACTCAAACTGAGGATTTGAGAGATTTTCAAAATAAAATCACAAAATTTTTCTCAAAGAGTAAAAAGTTTTTGAATGAGCAGAGCAGTGTGTACGATCACCCAGCACCCGAACGGTGATTTCCCAAAATGCCCTTACATTATTAGATATGAGATATGTTATGATATGATATGCATGCTAGAGTAGGCTAGGTATTCTTATTAGGACTAGAGTGGCCTGATTTGTGATGCCTTAGCCTAGGGGTTTTGCTGCTAGGAGATGTTTAGGAGTGAATAGATAGCAGCGAGGAGGTTATGAGTGATCTTCTAAAGAGTAGATTATGCTTAGAGAGAGTAGAGTACTTGGGACTTGGGATCTTAGGGGACGACTTGGGGTGAATACTGATGCGGTGTGGACGGTAGTATTGGGCCCGTACTACCGAAGACATCGGATCAGTGCGCAGCCCAAGTAAGAATCCTTAGGGTACCTGGGATCGAGTAGGTATGGGATATCGAGTGTGTGTACACTCGAACGAGTCTCTGACATTTTGTGTTGTATTTCAGAGAGACACCATGGTTGGGACACGCCACAGACCTGAGAGCAGTGGTGTTAGCGATGAGGAGATCCGTAGATTGATTCATGAGGAGGTGGCTGCTGCCATCCGAGCTGAGATACCAGAGATGTTTGGGTCTATCAAGACCACCCTGATCGAGACTTTTGACGAGCATTACGCTGCTCTAACTGATGTTGTTGTTGATGCGGCCACCGCAGCCGTTGCTGCTGCGAGGCCACAGGGGGGTAACTCGATGTTGTACCGAGAGTTCAGCAACACGAAGCCACCCCAGTTTGATGGGACGCAGGATCCGATCACTGCGATGAGATGGATTGCTGATATTAAGGGATGCTTCTATACGTGTTCTTGTCCGGAGCATCTGAGAGTTTGGATCGTGCTGAACGAGCTTCGCTTAGGGGTGAAGGACTGGTGGAAGTTTGTGACAGCGCACTATTCTTCTGCAGAGCTTGCCGCGGTGACCTGGGAGAGGTTCACCGCTATGTTTCGTGATGAGTACGTTCCCCCGGTGGAAAGGGAACGTTTGGCCCAGGAGTTCTTGACCCTCAAGCAGGGTATCGAGTCTATTACAGTGATCACCAGGATGTTTCATGAGAGGGCGATGTTCTGCCCTAGACATGTGTCTTCTGAGAAGGCACGCATGAGTAGATATTTGAGCATTTCGAGGAGAGACATCCGCAAGTTCGTGGCGAACTCGACGTACCTGATATTTGTCAAGCTTCAGGAAAATGCTCGGAAGAGGGAGATTGAGCTCGAGACTCGGGCTAGGGAGGAGGCGGAGTCTCAGGGGAGGGATCGGCAACTGACACAGTCCCTAGTCGGCTGCCAAGCAGGCTAAGCCTGCCGATTCGAGATCGGGGAACCAGAAGGGCCGCACTTATGGCAAGTGCGGAAAGAGTCATGAGGGGTGTGTAGGGTAGGGTCTTGCTACAAGTGTGGCAAGGAGGGGCACATGGCCACGGATTTCCCCAAGGGGTTTGCAATCTATTTTCACTGCAACCAGACCGGACACCAAAAGGCCGAGTGTCCGCAGTTGCAAGGGTCATCTCAGGGAGCTTCACAGGGATCTGCCCCTGCTTCCGTGCGAGCTACGGAGAGTCGTCCGGTGAAGGCCGAGGCGCCGAAGACTCACAGGAAAGCCTTCCAGTTGACAGCGGACGAGGTCCGCGCAGCACCCGATGTTGTGGCTAGTATGTATTCTTTCATCTATTTATTTTGAGTTTGTGGTGTTATGCTTATATTATGATAGGCATAGGTACATTTCTTGTGAGTTTTGTACCTGCTTTGGTGTTATCTGACTCGGGTGCGAGTCGGTCTTTTGTGTCGTTGGCCTTTAGTCAGCACATTAGTATCTGTCAAGAGGCGTTAAGTCGACCTTTGTGAGATTCCATAGCTGACGAGAGAGCGGTGTATGCCACTGATGTGATTCGAGGATGTGTACTCGAGATCCTCGGCGTAGAGTTTCCGATTGATTTGGTCCCGATTGCTATGGGAGATGTCTGTGTCATCGTGAGCATGGACTGGTTGAGCAGATTTGGAGCGGTTATCGACTGCGAGCGACAACTGGTGAACATACGAGACCCTAGTGAGGGAGTTCTTACGGTTTATGGCGAGGGTACCCGTTCTGGGTCAGCATTTTATTCGGCCTCTAGAGCGAGGCAGAGTCTACAGCAGGGCTGTAGTGGGTTAGTGGCTTATGTGGTAGATACAAGAGTAGGTGCAGAGAGACTGAGGTCGGTCGATGAGGTCCAGATAGTGCGTGCGCTCCCAGATGTTTTCCCCGAGCAGTTTCTGGGTGTGCCTCCGGAGAGGCAGGTGGAGTTCCGCATCGATTTGGTTCCGGGGGCAGCACCTATCGCCAAGGCGCCCTATCGCCTTGCGCCTCCATAGATGCAGGAGTTATCCTTGCAGCTTCAGGAGCTGCTGGGAAAGGGGTTTATACGGCCGAGTAGCTCGTCGTGGGGAGAACCGATCCTTTTTGTCAAGAAGAAGGATGGTTCATACCAGATGTGAATTGATTACCGGGAGTTGAACAAGCTGACGGTCAAGAACCGTTACGCCTTATCGAGGATCGACGATTTGTTCGAGCAGTTGCAGGGAGCGTCTTGGTTCTCCAAGATTGATTTGAGGTCTGGATATCATCAGATGACGGTGCATGATTAGGATATCCAGAAGACAGCGTTCAGAACTCGTTACGGGCATTACGAGTTCGTGGTGATGCCTTTCGAGCTCACCAATGCACCGACAGCATTCATGGATCTCATGAACAGGGTGTACAGGACAATGTTAGATCATTCGGTGATCGTGTTCATTGATGATATATTGGTGTATTCGAGATCCAGAGAGCAGCATGAGGAGCATTTGAGGGAGATCCTTAGAGTTCTGAGATCAGAGAGGCTTTATGCCAAATTCTCCAAGTGCGATTTCTGGTTACGAGAGGTCCAGTTTCTAGGACACCTCGTCAACCAGAATGGGATATTGGTCGATCCGGCCAAGATTGAGGTGGTGATGAGTTGGGAGGTGCCGAGATCCCCTTTAGAAATCAGGAGTTTCCTTGGGTTAGCCGGTTATTATCGGAGATTCATCCAGGATTTCTCCAGGATTGTTGTTCCTCTCACCAGACTGACCCGGAAGGGCGTGGCTTTCAGTTGGGGCCCGGAGCAGCAGACCTCATTCGAGACACTTCGCCATAGATTGTGCAAAGCCCCAGTGTTAGCCCTTCCGGAGGGAATGGAGGACTTTGTGGTATATTGTGACACGTCAATATCGGGACTGGGTGCAGTGCAGATGTAGAGAGGGCATGTGATAGCATACGCATCGAGGCAGCTGAAGCCTCATGAGACGAGGTATCCTACTCACGATCTGGAAGTGGGGGCTATGGTGTTCACCCTCAAGAACTGGCGTCACTATGTGTATGAGGTTCAGTGTACCATATAAACGGACCACAATAGCCTGAAGTATCTGATGGATCATCCCAACCTGAACATGCGCCAGAGGAGATGGTTGGACTGTTGGGTTTTGAGCATTCTAACACTCCTAAGTGTACATGCAACCCTAAATACCTTGGATCTATGTTTTCTCTATTATACATGCAATTATGAACATCCAAGGTATTATCCTAATCTAGCATACAAAATAATGAATATAGCAAGATAGAATACATACCTCTTTGATGTAGAATGTCTTCATGAAGCTTGAGTGCCTAGTGCCTCAAGTGTGACACCTCAAATGGTTCACACAACACCAAATACACTTGGAATAACTTGAGAGAAACTTGAAAACTCCTAAAATCGGCTAGCCCATTCTTATTATTCATAGTGGCCGATTTTTCCCAAAGAATATGATCTTATATAGTTGTTACAATTAGGGTAAACCCTAATTGTCATGGCCTTCCATTTCCTTGGATCCATGGGTTCAAATACACCATGGAGCATCCATGGACCATCCTATGGGTTTTAGCCCAACTTGATTATCCATGGAGCATTAGCCCACTATACAAGTATGGATGATTTACACAATCAACCCATATATTTAAATAGTCTTCTTTTGATCACTTAACTAATTCTAGATTAATTCTCGATCAATACTAATTAAATAATCCTATTAATATATTAATCAACCTTAAGTGTTATTTCTCTCATTATAGTCTATCCAAGTACATGATGCCATTCAACCCAAATGGACCATGTCGAGTCGGGTCAAGTCTTACCAATTATAGTTATGGACTTAGACATTAATCCAACATGGACGTGGTAAAGGATTATGAGTTTGAGATCCTGTACCACCCGGGCAAGGCTAACGTGGTAGCCGATGCCTTGAGTCGTAGGGTAGAGAGTGCCCCGGTACGGGATGTTTGTATGAGGTTGACAGTGATAACTCAGGTGTTTGACACCATTCGGGAGGCCCAGGTAGAGGTCATGAGACCGTAGAACCGCAAGCAAGAGCGGGTGATCGGACAGATATCTGAGTTCGTTGCCGATATCCGTGGGCTTATGACCTTTCAGGGTCGGATTTGGGTGTCATTTGAAGGTGGGGCACGTATCATTCTGATGGAGGAGGCGCATAGATTGAGGTTCTCGATCCATCCTGGGGCCACTAAGATGTATTTGGACCTGAAGAGGGAGTATTGGTGGCCTTGTATGAAGAGGGATGTCGCATGGTTCGTAGAGAGGTGCTTGACCTGTCACAAGGTGAAGGCCGAGCACCAGTGTCCACATGGAAAGTTGCAGCCACTTGAGGTTCCCCATTGAAAGTGGGAACAAATTTCCATGGATTTTATCACCAAATTGCCGAGGACTACGAGAGGTGTCGATGCAATTTGGGTGATCGTTGACCAGCTGACAAAGAGCGCTCATTTTCTTGCTATCAGTGAAATCTCTTCCGCAAAGAGGCTGGAAGAGGTGTATGTAAGGGAGGTGGTATCGCGGCATGGTGTACCGATCTCGATTGTGTCAGGTCGAGATGTATGTTTCACTTCCAGGTTCTGGAAGACGCTCCATGAGGAGTTGGGTACTAGGCCGCATTTCAGTACCGCTTACCACCCATAGACGGACGGACAGAGTGAGCGGGCGATTCAGATGCTCGAGGACATGCTTCGGGCATTTGTGTTGGACTTCGGAGGAATTTGGGACACGTATTTGCCATTGGTTGAGTTTTCCTATAACAACAGTCACCATTCGAGCATTGGTATGCCTCCCTTTGAGTTGTTGTATAGGAGGAGGTGTCGGACTCCCATCTGTTGCGGAGAGGTAGGGTAGCGAGTGATTGGCAGCACTGAGATAGTGCTTCAGATGACAGAGCAGATACAACAATTTAGACAGAGGTTGCTGACGGCCCAGAGTCGCCAGAAGAGCTACGCGGATAGGCGACGATCCGAGCTCGAGTTTCAGGTTGGAGATTTTGTACTCCTGAAGGTATCTCCTTGGAAAGGAGTGATCCGATTCAGGAAAAGGGGCAAGTTGTGGCCCCGGTACGTTGGACCGTTTAGGGTGATCGTGAGGGTGGACAGGTTAGCATATCGTTTGGAGCTACCTGCGGAGTTTAGCCAGATTCATGATACCTTCCACGTGTCTCAGCTGAGGAAGTGTATAGCCGACCAGTCGGCAGTGGTGCTGTTGGAGGATATCCAGGTGGACACGAGTCTGAATTATGTTGAGAGACCGATCACGATCTTGGACCGGAACATCAAGGTTCTGAGAAACAAAGAGGAGCCTCTGGTTTAGGTCCAGTGGCAGCATCTGAGGAGGTCCGAGCTGATTTAGGAGCCGGAGTCAGAGATGCGGGAACAGCATCCGGAGTTGTTTTCGGTATGAGACTTCGAGGGCGAAGTCTCGTTCTAGTGGGGGAGAATTGTAAGATCCCGAAATTCAGGTAAAGCTATTTAACCCTTCTCTTTTTTCAAGTTGTCAAGATTAGCCCTTGAGTGAATTTTGTAGCAAATGAGTACGTTGGGCGTACAGGGGAGTACGGTGCGCGTACTCATACGCTTAATTTGGATGCGAACTCGCCTAGGTACGTTGGGCGTAGAGGGCCAAGATGCAAACCCTAATATTTGGCTTGTGCACTATATAAGGGATGCTAAGGCTTATTTCTCAGCCACCATAGCAGAGAGTGAAACCCTAAGAGAGCCTTCCTTCGTCCTTTAGCTTGTGTGTGACTTTTTTGAGCTAAAAGTGCCTTGGTTTGTTAGTGAAGAAGAAGGAGAGGAGCTTGTGGAGGCTAGGGCTTGAAGTGCAAGTTTGGATCTGAGATCTTCAGAGGAAGGAGCTTCATCTAAAGGTATAAAGTTCAAAACTTTCCTCTTTATTTTGTTTTGGTGTTGCATGGACAATTTCTAGGGTTAAAAGTCCTAAAGGTTGAGACTTTATGAGTGTAATGGACTCCATGGACCTAGATCTGTCCCATTTCAGTGATATTTGTGTTATAGATCCATAAAAATCCCAACTTGGTCGTTGTTATGAGGTCATGCTTGAGTTATGAGCTTATCTAGGGTTGGAAATGGAATGTTATGGGTGTTAGTGACTTGATCCTCCATGCAAAGGCTTAAAGTGACCAACTTTATGGATTACGAGGCTTAGAAATGGTCAGATCTAGAAGTTTGACGTGTGTCTTAACTGTTTAAGACCCCAAAAGCTTAGGAGTCTGAAACTAGGAGTTACGCGAGGCGTAATCCCAGTACGTGCGGCGTAAGGGATCACGTACCCCGTTTCTGTGAGGTCGTCGGGTACGCCCAACGTACAGGTTTGGTACGCGCCGCGTAACCCGGAGGGTTGACTTTTGTTGACTTTTAGGGTTTGGTCAACTTTAGGGTCTTTGAGCCATGAGAGGGGTAAAATGGTCTTTTACCCTTCTAAGAGTACTAAGAGAGGGAATAGTCTAGCCTTGAGAGTTGTATTGATTAAGAGTGTTTATTTCATATGATTAGGCGGAGGCTAGACCGGATTTTTACCGAGCTCGAGATTACTGAGTTACCCGGGGTGAGTCTTCTCACTATACTTTACCAAAGAGTGGTAATTAGAGTTATGTGACAGCGTACCTTGTATGTTTTTGTATGATGTGATTTCTATGTGATTTGTGCTATGTATGATTCAGAATTTACAGAGTTAAGACCGAAAGGTCCATAGAATTAGGACCAGACGATCCACATAGTTATGGGACTGGAGGGTTCCACTGAGACACATTGACCAGAGGGTCAAATAGAGTTATAGCCTCGAGTGTCTAATATGTGTTGTATGTGGTATTTTGGGGAACTCACTAAGCATTTATGCTTACAGTGTTGTGTTATGTGTTTCAGGTACCAATGAGGATCGCGGGAAGGCGCCGGCATGATCAGTACACACATGAGGAGTTTTACACATTATGATCTTGGGTCGTGTTTCTATGGATTGATACGTGATACAATGACATTTTTATAATATTTTGTGAATGAAAGTCTGTTTTTAAAATGTGAAAAATTATTTGAAAATTTTGAGTGTTACATTGATAAGGAAGTAACTCCCAATTTCTCTGTTCCCTACACTCCGCAACAGAACGGAATTGTTGAAAGGCGAAACCGCTCTTTGTGTGAAGCAGCCCGAACCATGCTTTGCTTCGCTTCTTTACCTTTGTATTTCTACACTGATGTTATAGTTGTTGCTTGCTATACCCAGAACCGATCCTTCCTCAACAAGCGTTTTTCCATCACTCCGTACGAGATCTTGAATAATCGCAAACCGAATGTCAAGTTCTTCCATGTGTTCAGTTCAAGGTGCTTCATTTTCAACCCCAAAGAAACCCGAAACAAGTTCGACGTAAAGGCAGATGAAGGGATCTTCCTTGGTTATTCACTGACTTCAAAGGCATATACGGTACTGAATAAGCGTTCAAAGAAAATTGAAGAAACCTATTATGTCACCTTTGATGATGATTACGTGAAAAAGCTTCAATCTAATAAAGAACCAACAGAGGAAATGTTTCCAACTTTAGGTCAAGTATCGGTCCCTATTTCCAATCTATTTGATGAATATACGTTGCTATTTGATGAGCCAGAGAGAGCAATAAATTCTGAGACAAAGGAAGTTGACAATAAGATTGACAATTTGAAGAAACTTATAGATGATGCAGCAAAGGAAATGGAAAGAGAACATCGCGAACCAACCGAACAGCCAGGTCCAAGAGAACCTCCAAAAGACAATTCTATGTTCGAGGGGAGGGTTCATCCACACCAGATAACCCTGATTCGTCTTTCCAGGAGGAAAATCCATCACTAACAACGACCCATGATGTCTCATTCGAGGGGGAGCATTTTGATCCTAATGTTGAATTCGTCTCATCATTTGAGGGGAGAATCATAATATGAAAAATCATTTGGATTTTCAATCAGAACTGGAAGAGGAAATTAATGTCGAATTGGATCCATCCTGTGATCCGAACTATCCTCCTCATGCAAAATGGACAAGAGATCATCCAAAAACTCAAGTAATTGGTGAAACATCTGAGAGAGACCTTACTCGATCTCAAATAAAAGCGAAGTGAACTGCTCGGTTCTCTCAAGTTGAATTTTGCATGTTTAACTTGTTCATCTTAAAAATAGAACCAAAAATGGTTAACATTGCACTCGATCACTCAGAGTGGGTACAAGCATTGCAAGACGAACTCCATGAGTTTGAGCGACATCGAGTTTGGAGACTTATTCCCACACCAAAGGATGCATCTATCGTTGGCCTAAAATGGGTTTTCAAAAATAAAATGGACAAAGAAGGGTATGTTATTCGTAATAAAGCAAGGTTGGTTGTGAAAGGATATTGTCAAGAAGAAGGTATAGACTATGAAGAAACCTTCGCTCCAATGGCAAGGTTAGAATCCGTGCGAATCTTTCTGGCATATGCGGCACTCAAAAACTTTGAAGTGTTTCAAATGGAAGTCAATTGTGCATTCCTGAATGGTGAACTAGAGGAGACCGTATATGCTAAGCAACCACTAGGTTTCATGAACAAAAGGTTCCATGATCACTGCTATATTCTGGATAAAGTCGTCTGTGGGTCGAAGCAAGCTCCTAGAGCCTGGAATGAAACCCTTACTAGATTTCTAAAAATGTCAAAGTTTAAACAAGGTTCGGTTGACCCAACCTTCTTTTGTAAGAAAGAGGGTGACCATTTAATGATTGTCAACATTTACGTCGATGACATCATCTTCGGTTCCACAAATCCTAGCCTAACAGCTGAATTCAAGAAGTTGATGGAGACTAAGTTTGAGATGAGCTCAATGGGTCCATATAACTTTTTCCTTGGCTTGAATATTAGACAGAGACCCGAAGGCATATTTATCAACCAGGAAGCCTACACGAAGACACTGCTAGAAAAGTATCGCATGATGGGTGATTCCAAAGTAAAGGTGCCCATGGTGTTTGGAACGAAGTTAACACCATCTCTGGAGAAACCGGCTGTTAATATGACTCTTTATCGACAAATGATAGGGTCTCTTATGTATCTAACAGCTAGTTGACCAGACATAATGTTTTTTGTCTGTTTTTGTGCTCGGTTCCAAGCTAATCCATGCGAACCTCATATGGTGGCTGTTAAGAATATCTTCAAATATTTGAAGCGAACCTCTTCTCTCGGTCTATGGTATTCTGCTAAATTATGATTTTTTGTACAAGCATTCTCTGATGATGATCTTGGAGGATGCGGTCTGGACCGAAAGAGCACTATAGGCGGAAGTCAATTCCTCAACGGTAAGCTTGTCAGCTGGCAGTCCAAGAAACAAACATGTGTTTCTCTCTCTACAGCTGAAGCTGAATATATCGCTGCAGCATCTTGCACTTCTCAGGTCATTTGGATCCAAAGTCAACTAAGAGATTATGGCCTTAACATGAAGAAGATTCATGTTTATTGCGACTCTGAAAGTGCTATTAGGATTTGTCATAATCCAGTGCAACACTCCAAGACAAAACACATAGCACTGTGATATCACTTTATCAAGGATCACGTAGAAGACGGGAATGTTGAAATTCACTTCGTTCGGTCCTCTGATCAGTTGGCCTTGTCTGAAGCATCATTTAATTAAATACAACAAGGCTTAGGGATGATGGAAGTTGAGTCAGTTCCAAAACCAAACTCATTTCATTAAGTATAACTTTCTCTTTTGCTTTCTTTAACTTTTTTTTAACAACCGAAATGAGTCGAACGCTCGGCCTATTTCTGCTCCTAATTTTTCAGGAACCGAAATAAACCGAAGGCTCAGTCTAATTCGCCTATCAAAAAAAAATTTAAGCGAGCGATTGTTTCATCTTCTGGTTTGTAACTCACATATCCTTTGTATATTATGTATATCTTTTTATTTATGTCTTCTAACTCATAAAACTCAAAAATACTTTCTTTTCTGTTTTTATTTCTTTTTCAGAAAATTCCTAAAACACAAAATTATTTCTTTTCTGTTTTTTTCTTTTTCAGAAAATTCTTAAAAACCTAAAAAAAATTTATAATTCTGGATCACAGATTTTATCTCATCATGGAGCTAGGACAGGTATACATTTTCCATCTATGTACTAGCTAAGTATCCTTAGAAGCATGCTGTCGCATGTCGACCGAAGCCTCCAAGACTTTGAGTGAAGCCTTAATGATTCGATATATACCAATCGTTTCTTCCCAATTAGGCTGATAAACTCACTCAAGTCATGAGCTACCTTACTCTTCTCATATCGAGTTAAAAGTTATATGCTTAGTCTATTTTAATAGCAGAGGTACTTTCAGTTATTTAACCACCTCTTCTTCTTTCTCCATCTCATTACGTTTCATAATAGTAACTCTTGAGACTCTCAACATTTACAACTGAGGTTTATGGTTACACAACATCTGTGTTGATGATCTTAGTTTCGTTTCACCACGTGCTAAGTGAAACCCAAAATCCAACACCAATAACGAATTGACGGTGAACAATTAACTGTTCTAGTTTTCACCCATGTTTTAAACGAAACCACTTTTGTGGACAGTACCAAGAAGTCTCTTTTAATTTTTGTGCGGTCTTTATGAAATTTTCTAACCCCAAGACATTTCTTCCCATAAGATAATTTTTAATTTTGTTTTTGATATTTCTATATCTATCACCAAGTCACTAAATATATTATCTATCCTACTTGTTTAAAAGGCTACACCGGTCTCACAAGTACTTCATCAAACTTTCGGTCTTATATCTAGTATCGAAGTTCGGTTGAAGTTAAGCCACCCTTTATAGCTTAAATTTGAAAAGATGCCTTTCAATGTTTCTTAACAAACATTTGATCGTATTTCAACGAAAAAACACACAGACACTTCTAAGTCTCTCTTGACTTTGAAGGAAGCGATTCGTGCCCAGGATCTACAGTTTCGTGTCTATATAGACATCACTTAAATCCCACAAATAACTTTCTTTATTTATTCTTTATTGGCACATTCTTGCACGAAGATCTTTATGATTTTCCCAATTCTTATTCTTGGTACTGATGGCAATTTTTCAGATTTAATGCTCAGATGCGAACATTACTAGACTTATATGAAGCGAAATGGTGAGTCATAGTTGGCAAACAAAATTCAAGCATTTTGAAGTTTAAGAGGCGGTAACAAGATAGGATTTCAAACCAATTCAAAGGATAAGAATTGCAAAGGGCGCGTGAATTTGAAATAGTTCCTGACATCACGCCTACTGACGTATTCCTCGTGATATACGGCTGTCAAATCGCGCTTTTTAAGGCGCCGATTCAGAAGATCGTATCATCATTACTGTTAATACTCTCTCTCCCTCTCTCCTAGGAATGGTATATAATGGTTTCTCACACCTCTTGTACTACTTTACCACTTCCAAATTCTTACGACAGCTATTTGGTGTATTCTCTCTCTACTGTTCATCTTCTTGCTCAAGATCATCAATGGCAGATTCTTCTTCGGTTCATGAACAGGTTGCTCAATCTTCTCTTCTGACCATCAAACCAAACCAAAACCTAATTATCGAACTGAATCCATTCCTTTATGATCCTTACATGCTACAAGTGCTTGAATGCCTCAAATATTCACCACTGGTTATTGCTTTAACCCAGCTTGAATCGGTACCCATGTCGCTGTTATCTCAAGTCTATACATCTACTTCTTACGATAAACGAAAGGAAAGAATCTACTTTGATATTTTCAATCACAAGTCCTCTGTCTCCAAAGCCCGTTTTTGTTCACTATTAGGGTTGATTACCGATGACTTTGTCGTGGCTCCTGACTCCATCCACACAGCTATTCTCGATGGTCTACAATATGGGCTACACCGATATGCTTACCACGGTTACGAAGTTCAAGAAGTCTTGTTTGCCTTCATAGTGGAATGGTCTTTTCACTCTTCTATTCAAAGGATTAGCAGAACAAGTTGTTGGGTCTGATGGTGCCAGCAAGGGATTTATGACCATTCTTTATGGTCTTTACCATGGGACCAATCTAGATTATGGATCCTTGATTTGGACTCAACTGGTGCAGAGTCTCAATTCTTCTTCCAAACACTCAGAAATTTCTTATGGAAGATTATGGACGCTAATTACTCACAGAGAAATCGAGCGCTTTCAAATTCCGGTCATGGAGGACGCATTGAGATCTTCCATTGCGACCTTCCACACAAAAAAATCATCGTCTCTGATCCCACAAAGTTTATGGTCATCGGTTCCATCCCTGAATCGATGTACAGGTGTGTTACAGCCAAGAGCAAGGTTATGGCTGATTATAGGAAATTGACACCAACAAGACCAAGGAAACAAACTCCAAAAATGGAAAGTGTGTTGGAGGTTGTTGATAAACCAGCAAAGAGGGGAAAGAAACCAAAGAACAAAATAGAAGGATGCAAAAGGGCAATCATCCTAAGTAGCCACGCTTAAAAAGTGCAAAGTAGAAAAAGAACCTTCTTCTACCCACAAGAAGCGAAAGATTAAAAAGATGGCTAAGCAATCGAAGGCTGCCTCAACTAGTGATTCGGATTATGTTCCGTCGGATCACGACCAAGAGCAGTCTAATGAAGGCGAAACTGTTCATCTTGAACTCTCACCAAGAGGAAATACACCTTCTCGTTCCCTAACTCCTGAGGTACGTTTACATGAATCTGTTACAACTCCTCCTCCTTCTCCATCTGATACTACAGTACCTATTTCTATTGCACCTCTTCCCCCACCGGTTACTTCTCAACCTACTTCAACTCCACCAACTACTTCCATTACTCCTCTTCCACCTCAAATCATCACACAAGCAACCACTACAACTACTACAACTGAACCTCCGGTTGTTGTCAACGTATCTGATACGAGGGCATCTACCAAAGGTCTCGAAATCCCTATTACTTCAAAACCTTTATCCCCACCCGAATTTGATATTGTTCTTGGCAGAGCCGATATGGAGTATGACTCTGTTTCTTATAGCCCATATCATGTTCTAAGAGATGACGATGACGATGCTCCCATCACCAAGCGACACCTAAAGGATCTCAATGAGAAGTTTGACAGGTTGCTCGCCTCATCTTCCACTTCCTCAACCTCTTCTTATTCTGATGCTGCTTTCAAAGCCCTGATTGAAATTTCCATTCAAAAGCATGATGAGTCTATCAAGACGGCAACCAGGGCTGTGGATGCCTCTACCTTGTCTTGTAAGAATGCATCTACAGAGGTGGCCAATGTGATTGGAGATGCCAAGATTTTTCTGGACTCTCTTAAGGGAGTTGTTGAGTCTAATGCTAACAAGGTCAATTCTGCTATTGATTCTCCTTCCAAGTCACTTCATCATGAGCAACAAAAATTTGCGATGGTGCGTTATTCTCTAAAAGCTGATCAGACTGCTCTCCTGTTATCCATTTCCTCTCTCCTTGACAAACTGCAAAACGATCTCGCCATGGAAAACAAAGTCATGGATGAATTGGCCCTCAAAACCACTTAGATCAAAACTCAAGCTCTGCAACTCACCCAGGTTCAAAAGGAGAATGATCACCTCAAGACAGAGCGGGCAGTTGTCAAAAGCTTTGTTGGTGATGTGCATTCTATTCTTCTACATCTTTTGGAAGCACATTATTCGGTTCTTACCATCACGGTTCGACGCCACTTAGCTGAGAAGTTGAGACCTACTCTAGACATTCTAAGCAGGATTGAAGGTATTTCGGAGCCTGTGTTACTTCCAAAACAAGGGGGAAATGTTAGCAAAGGTCAATCTCAACCACCTCCAACAAGCAAACCCATCCCACAACCGAAAGTCACTGCTGAACCGAAGGATAATGTAGCTTCGGGCAGTATGAAGAACAAAAGAAAGAAGAAAATCGGTGAAGATGATGTTGTTGAAATCGAAGATGTGATTGAAAGTGAAGGGAAAACCTCTAAAATTGAAAATCTCAAAGTCAAGCAAAATGAACGAGAGCTTGAGGAAAAACTTCGTAAGGAAAATGAGAAAATTGAAAGAGAGAAGAAGGAAAAAGAAACGAATGAAGCTATGGAACGAAGGAAATCCATGTTCCCTTTATGGATGACGGAAAAGCCTTTGGGGGAGGTAATCGAGTCTCCAAGCACACATTGGCTTGAACCAGTCCTTTCGTTTAGTCTTGATAACTCCAAGGATTCTCAGTTCGACATGCCAATCACCGAAAGGCATACATATTTCACTGTTTTGTTTCAAATGTTGTTGTTCCTTCACCTGATCCGAAGGTTGATGGACACTTACTGGAGTACTATCTTACTTTCTCTCAACCCAAATACCTAACTTCGAGTAATCAGAAGATCAGTCAAGGTCTTGAAACCCACTTCGGCTGGGAAGTTTATCAACATCAAGTTCAAGGTGACTCGAGGGTCAGATAGTTCCATCCATGTGATTTCCTTTGTTGATCTGCCGAATCTGAATCCTCATGAATGGATTCTCTTGAACAACATCCTGTTGATCAATCAACATGAATATGAGCCTATCATTGACCATATCAAACGAATGTTGGTGTGCTGTATTCTTGACGTCGCAAAAATGGATCAAGAGATCGCATCTGCCCTGAGAAAGAAGCCCACTATCAAACCCATTGGGAAGGAAAGCAATATTAATTTGATGATCAAGGGAACTATTGATCCACAATTTCACACTATCTTGTTCATAAGGGGCGAAAGTCAAAAATGCATGTTTGCTCTTGCAGACAAACACTTGTTCTCCACCGCTTGCTTGGAGCATATTCTAGAGATCATTTATAGGTGCGACCAGAACAGTGATGCAGACCAGAAGCTATTTTCGAATATGCTTCGGTGGTATATCAACTTCAAACAAACTCTACTTGCGCTCATACCATAGCTATTCAAGACCGTGAAGAAAAGAACCATTACTCAACCGAAGTGATCTCTCGCCTCAATTGGCGGAAAGGAGGAGATTGTTGAGTCTAAAGGGTTGCACCAATGGGCTTTGATGTTTGGTCCATTTGTACTCGTGGATTGGGCTTGTCTGTAACAACGTAATTTTCAAAACAAATTTTTCATTTCTTTAAAACATGATTTGATTCCAAACAAACCATAAAAATCCAATGTAACATAGTCATGATACAAAACATGTCAAATCCCAAGATCAACTAAATCCAAATCCGCCTGAGGGTGTGTGTACGAGTCATGCCGGCACCTTCCCACGGTCCTCGCTAGTACCTGAAACACATAACACAACGGCTGTAAGCATAAATGCTTAGTGAGTTCCCTAATATACCACATACACACATACGCCCTTCCAGGCCATGACCTTCCAATCCATGTGTCTCAGGGGACTTCCGTCCCAACCCGGTAAACCTTCCGGTCTTACCCGTGTCGACCTTCCGCTCCATAACTCTCTGACCTTCCGGTCCACATCATAATGCCTTCCGGTCCATAACATAATGCCTTCCAGCCCATATGAACATGGCATACAAATCACATACATAGCGCATACGAAATAGGCAACTCATACGATGCATATATCTCATAACATACCAGACCCTCCGGTCACACATAGGTACCCTTCCAGGTGCAGTATAGTGAGAAGACTCACCTCGTATGATGTCTAGTGTCTTACGTGCTCGAAATCTCTGAATCTCGCAACAACAACCTAGCGTCACCTAATCACATCGAATAATTATTCCAAATCATTAACGGCTCTCAAGGCTATACTATTTTCCTTTCCAAAATTCCACAGAAAGGTAAAAGACCATTTTACCCCTCCCTCACCCAAAAATCCACATGTTGACTAAAACCCTAAAAGTCAACCAATGTCAACAGCAAGCAGTACGCGGGGCGTACCAGATCCTGCACGCGGGGCGTACCCTTGCTTTCCAGAAACGTACTACGCGACCCTCTATGCGGCGCGTACTGGGATTACGCCCAGCGTAATGCCCAGTTTCTTTATCCAACACCTTCAGGTCTTAATCGGCTAAGACTTGCATCCAAACTTCAGATCTGACTCCTCTAATGTGTCTTAATCCATAAAGTTGAAACCTTTAAGCCTTTGCATGGCTGTGAGGGTCATTTGTGCTCAAAACACCTTTCCTCTTTCCGTAATGAGGCTATAACTCATGCACGACACAAGATCCACGTCCAAGACTAGATTTTTATGACTCCTCAACACATATTACACTAGAAAAGGTCAGATCTAAGCTTATGGAGACTCTTTGCACATAAAGTCTCCAACTTTGAACCATAAACCCTAAAAATGGTCCAACAGGCAAAAGTTATGAAAAACAAGGAAAGCTTTGAGCTTTATACCTTAGAAAGGATCTCCACCCACTGTAGAACTTGGATATACACTTGTTCTTCAACTTCTAGCTCCAACAATGGCTCCTTCTTCTCCTTCTTCACCTTGAAAAGACAACTTCAAGCTCAAAAACACACACAAGCCAAACCACGAATCCCAGCTCTCCAAGGACTCACTCAAGGGTGTATGGTGGCTAGGGCAAAGGACTACATGTTCCTTTTATAGTGCAAGGCCAGGAATTAGGGTTTTGCATCTGGGCCGGTTAGGCCCGACGTAACCTTGGGTACGCCCAGCATACCCGGATGGACCCGCGTACAAAATAAGCGCGCGAGTACACGCGGCGTACCCCCAGTACACCCAACGTACTAACCAAATCCACCTTTCAATCTTTAAGGGAGTAATTTGTCAATTCTCCAAAATAGAAGGGTCATAAAACTAACCTGGCTTTCGGGCTGTTACAGTTCCCCCCCACTAAAACCAGACTTCGCCCTCGAAGTCTCATGTTGTGAGCAACTCCGAATGCTGCTCCCGCATCTATGACTCTGGCTCCCAGGTCAGCTCAAACCCTCTTCAATGTTGCCACTGCACCTGAACCAGGGCACTTCCTTGTTCCTCAAAACCCTGATCCTATGATCCAAGATTGCGATCGGCTTCTCAGCACAATTCAGACTTACGTCCACCTGGATATCCTCTAATGGTACCACTGCCGACTCATCGGCAATACACTTCCTCAGCTGTGACACGTGGAAGGTATCATGAATCTGGTCCAACTCTGCAGGTAGCTCCAAGCGACACGCTACCTTGCCCACCCTAAAGATTACCCTAAACGGCCCAATATATCGGGGTCCCAGCTTGCCCCGCTTCCTGAATCGGATCACTCCTTTCCAAGGAGATACCTTTAGGAGCACATAATCACCGACCTGGAACTCGAGTTCAGATCGTCGCCTATCTGCATAACTTTTCTGCCAACTCTGAGCGGTCAACAACCTCTGCCTAACCTACTGTATCTGCTTCGTTTTCTGAAGCACTATCTCTGTACTACCCATCACACGCTGCCCTACCTCACCCCAGCAAATGGGGGTCCGACACCTCCTCCCATACAACAGCTCAAAAGGTGGCATACCAATGCTCGAGTGATGGCTGTTGTTGTAGGAAAACTCAGCCAAGGGCAAATACGTGTCCCAACTTCCGCTGAAATCCAATACACACGCCCGAAGCATGTCCTCGAGCGTCTGAATCATCCGCTCGCTCTGAACCTCCGTCTGTGGGTGGTATGCGGTACTGAAATGCAACCTCGTACCCAACTCCTCGTGAAACTTCTTCCAAAATCTGGAAGTAAATCGCACATCTCGATCTGAAACAATCGAGATCGGAACTCCATTCCACGATACCACCTCCCTCACATACAGCTTTGCCAACCTCTCAGCAGAACAGCTCTCACTGATAGCAAGGAAGTGAGTGCTCTTCGTCAACCTGTCCACGATCACCCAAATCGCGTCGACACCCCTGGAAGTCCTCGGCAATTTGGTGATAAAATCCATGGATATCCGTTCCCACTTCCACTTGGGAATCTCTAACGGCTGTAACTTACCATGCGGGTGCTGGTGCTCGGCCTTAACCTTGTGACAGGTTAAGCACCTCTCTACGAACCATGCAACATCCCTTTTCATACAGGGCCACCAATACTCCTTCTTTAGGTCCAAATACATCTTAGTGGCCCCGGGGTGGATCGAGAACTTCGATCTATGCGCCTCTTCCATCAAGACGGTACGCGTCCCTCCCACATACGGTACCCAAACCCGACCCTGGAAGGTCATAAGTCATTGAATATTGGTAACAAACTCCGATACCTGCCCGATCACCCTCTCCCTTTTTCGGTTCTCCGGTCTCACGGCCTCTGCCTGGGCCCCTCGAATGGTGTCCAACACCGGAGTCATCACTGTCAATCTCATGCAAATATCTCGAATCGGGGCGCCCTCCTCCCTACGACTCAGGGCATCAGCTACCACATTAGCCTTGCCCGGGTGGTACAGGATCTCACAATCATAATCCTTAACTACATCCAACCACCTCCTCTAGCACATACTCAGGTTGGGCTGATCCATCAAATACTTCAAACTCTTGTGGTCCGTGTATATCATACACCGAACCCCATACAAATAGTGATGCCAAATCTTGAGGGTGAACACTACAACCCCCAATTCCAGATCATTAGTGGGATACCTCAACTCATGGGGCTTAAGCTGCCTCGATGCATATGTTATCACATGCCCCCACTGCATAAGCACCACTCCCAATCCGGATATCGATGCATCACAATATACCACGAAATCCTCCATCCCTACCGAAAGGGCTAACACCGGGGCTTCGCATAATCTCTGGCAAAGTGTCTCGAACGAGGTCTGCTGCTTTGGACCCCAAGAAAATGCAACACCCTTCCGGGTCAACTTGGTAAGTGGCACGGAGATCTTGGAGAAATCCTTAATAAATCACCGATAATAACCGGCCAATCCCAGAAAGCTCCGGATCTCAGTGGGCGATCTCGGCACCTCCCACTTCATGACTGCCTCAATCTTGGCCGGGTCGACCAATATCCCATTCTGGTTGATGAGATGTCCCAAGAACTGAACCTCTCGTAACCAAAAATCACACTTGGAGAATTTGGCATAAAGCCTCTCCAACCTTAATACCCTGAGAATCTCTCTCAGATGCTCCTCATGCTGCTCTCTAGATTTCGAATACGCCAAAATATCCTCAATGAATATGATCACCGACCGATCCAGCATCGGCCTACACACCCTGTTCATGAGATCCATGAATGCAGTTGGTGCATTGGTGAGCCCAAAAGGCATCACCACGAACTCGTAATGCCCATAACGAGTTCTGAACGCTGTCTTCTGGATATCTTCATCCCGAACTCTCATCTGATGATAACCCGATTTCAAATCTATCTTGGACAACCAAGACGCTCCCTACAACGGATCGAACAAATCGTCGATCCTCAGTAACGGATAACGGTTCTTGACAGCCAACTTGTTCAACTCCCGGTAATCAATATACATCCGGTGTGAACCATCCTTCTTCTTGACAAAAAGGATTGGCGCTCCCCAAGGTGAGCTACTCGGTCTAATAAAACCCTTTCCCAACAACTCTTGAAGCTGCGAGGATAACTCCTGCATCTCTGGCGGCGCGAGGAGATAAGGCGCCTTGGCGATAGGTGCTGCTCCCAGAACCAAATCGATACGGAACTCCACTTGCCTCTTGGGAGGCACACCTGGTAGTTCGTCGGGAACAACATCTGGAAACTCTCACACTATCGGAACCTCATCAATCGAACTTGGGCTCCCAGCGGCCACTCGTGTGTCCATCACATAGGCTACGAATCCATTGCAGCCTTGCTACAAACTCTGTCTCGCCCTGGCAGCCGAACAAAACGCTGACCCACATCGGGTTCCCTCACCGAACACCGTAAGTACTCCCCCACTAGGGTCTCATATCATCGCCAACTGACGCCCGTAGTCTATAACAGCAACATTTCGGCTCAACCAACCCATGCCCACTATAACACACACATCCCCCATTGCAATCGAGACTAGATCTATCGGGAACTCCACACCGAAGATCTCAAGGATATATCCTTGAATCATATCTGGAGCATACATTGCTCGCTCATCAGCTATGGAAACTTGCAGAGGTCGACCCAACGCCTCTCGACGGATACTAATGTACTGACTAAATGCCAAGGAAACAAATGACTGACTCGCACCCGAGTCAAATAACACCAAAGCAGGTACAGAACTCACAAGAAAAGTACCTACGCATATCATCACATAAGCACAATATCTCAAAGAAAAGATAAATACATAATACATACCAGCCACAACATCGGGCGCTGCGCGGACCTCCTCCGCAATCAATTGGAAAGCTCTCCCACGAGCCTTCGGAGCCTCAGCCTTCACCGGTAGAACCTCGGTAACCCTAGCAGCAGGTGCAGATCCCTGTGCTGACCCCAAATGCAACTGTGGACACTCGGCCTTCCGATGGCCAGTCTGGTTGCAATGAAAGCAAACCATAAATCCCTTTGGGCATTTTGAGGAGGGACATTCGAGAGTTCATGTCGAACTCGACGTACTGTACATTTTCTGAGCTTCAGGTAAATGCTCGGAAACGGGAGATCGAGCTGGAGACTCAGGCTAGGGAGGAGGCCGAGTCTCAGAGGATGGATCGGCGACCAGCTCAGTCTCAGCCGGCAGCCAAGCGGGCCAAGCCCGCTGATTCGAGGACTGGAGGCCAGAAGGGCCACACTTGCGGGAGGTGCGGCAAGGGTCATGAGGGAGCTTGTCGATCGGGTGTTTGCTACAAATGTGGCAAGGAGGGGCATATACGTGCCTGCTCAGTAGGCACCTGCTCAGGGCAGAACATCGCCCTCTCATGAAACTTCTGGGTAACCACAGTAACCGAATCATTACCCTGCTTGAGGGTCAAGAACTCCTGAATCAACCGTTCCCTCTCCACCGGGGGAACATACTTATCTCTGAACATAGCGGTGAACCTCTCCCAGGTCACCTCAGAAATCTCCGCCAGAGTGAAGCTCGCCGTCATGAACTTCCACCAATCCTTCGCTCCCAAGCGGAGCTGGTTCAGAGCGAACCGTACCCTCAAGTGCTCTAGGCAAGAACATGTATAGAAACATCCCTCGATGTCAGAGATCCATCTCATTGTAGCAATCGGTTCGTGCATCCCATCGAACTCTGGTGGCTTCGTGTTGCTAAACTCCCGAAACAACAACGAGTCACCTCCCTAGGGTCAGGCAGCAGCAACAGCAGTAGTAGCTGCAGCAACCGCAGCCTCAGTTACTGTTGTATACCGCTCATCAAAGATCTCAATCAATGTGGTCTTGATGTCCCCAAACATCTCTAGAATCTCAGCCCGGATGGCAGCAGCCACCTCCTCATGAATCAATCGACGGATCTCCTCGTCGCTGACACCACTGCTCTCAGGTGTGTGTCGAGTCCTAACCATGATGCCTCTGAAATACAACATATAAATATCAGAGACTCGATCGATTATACTCGCACTCGATGACATAACCCTACTCGTCCTCCGATGTCCAAAGGATTCTTACTTGGATTACCCACTGATCCGGTGTCTTCAGTAGTACGGGCCCTATACTACTGACCACACCGCATCAGCATTCACCCCAAGTCCTGCTCCTTGGATCTCGGATCACAAGTACTCTACTCTCACTATGCATTGGCTACCCTCTGATAGACCTCTCATGAGCTCCTAACTGCTACCTACTCGCTCTCATGGCAACTCAGAAGCAGAAATCTCCTAGGCTAAGGCATCACAAATCAGGCCACTCTAGTCCTAATAAGAATACCTAGCCTACCCTAGCATGCAGAATATAACATAGCATATCTCATAACACATAATGTAAGGGTACATTAGGGATTCACCGTTCGGGCACTGGCTGACCATACACACTGCTCTGTTCTGGTTGTCTCAAAACCTCTTGCTGTTTTAGAAAATTTAGTTTTTATCGTTGAAAATTTCTCAAATTCTCAGTTTGAGTTCAAATACGCCCAAAGGTGCATCTGAGTCCCTCAAACCAAGGCTCTGATACCAACTTGTAACAACGTAATTTTGAAAACAGATTTTTCATTTCTTTAAAACATAATTTCATTCCAACCAACCATAAAAATCCAATGTAACATAGTCATGATACAAAACATGTCAAATCCTAAGATCAACTAAATCCAAATCCGCCTACGCGTGTGTGTACGAGTCATGTCGGCGCCTTCCCACGGTCCTCGCTAGTACCTGAAACACATAACACAACAGCTGTAAGCATAAATGCTTAGTGAGTTCCCCAATATACCACATACACACATACGCCCTTCCGGTCCATGTGTCTCAGGGGACTTCTGTCCCAACCCAGTAAACCTTCCTGTCTTACCTGTGTCAACCTTCCGGTCCATAACTCTCTAACCTTCCGGTCCACAACATAATGCCTTCCGGCCCATAACATAATGCCTTCCGGCCCATATCAACATGGAATACAAATCACACACATAACGCATACGAAACAGGCAACTCATACGATGCATATATCTCATAACATACCAGACCTTCCGGTCACACATAGGTACCCTTCCAGGTACAGTATAGTGAGAAGACTCACCTCGTATGATGTCTAGTGTCTTACGTGCTCGAAATCTCTAAATCTCGCAACAACAACCTAGCGTCGCCTATTCACATCCAATAATTATTCCAAATCATTAATAGCTCTCAAGGCTATACTATTTTCCTTTCTAAAATTCCACAGAAAGGTAAAAGACCATTTTACCCCTCCCTCACCCAAAAATCCACATGTTGACTAAAACCCTAAAAGTCAACAAAAGTCAACAGCAAGCAATACGCGGGGCGTACCAGATCCTGTACGCGGGGCGTACCCTTTCTTTCGCGACCCTCTACGCGGCGCGTACTGGGATTACGGCCAGCGTAATGCCCAGTTTCTTTATCCAACACATTCAGGTCTTAATCGGCTAAGACTTGCATCCAAACTTCAGATCTGACTCCTCTAATGTGTCTTAATCCATAAAGCTGAAACCTTTAAGCCTTTGCATGGCTGTAAGGGTCATTTGTGCTCAAAACACCTTTCCTCTTTCCGTAATGAGGCTATAACTCATGCATGACGCAAGATCCACGTCCAAGACTAGATTTTTATGACTCCTCAACACATATTACACTAGAAAAGGTCAGATCTAACCTTATGGAGACTCTTTGCACATAAAGTCTCCAACTTTGAACCATAAACCCTAAAAATGGTCCAACAAGCAAAAGTTATGAAGAACAAGGAAAGCTTTGAGCTTTATACCTCAGAAAGGATCTCCAACCACTGTAGAACTCGGATCTACACTTGTTCTTCAACTTCTAGCTCCAACAATGGCTCCTTCTTCTCCTTCTTCACCTTGAAAAGACAACTTGAAGCTCAAAAACACACACACACAAGCTAAAGCACGAATCCCATCTCTCCAAGGACTCACTCAAGGGTGTATGGTGGCTAGGGAAAAGGACTACATGTTCCTTTTATAGTGCAAGGCCAGGAATTAGGGTTTTGCATCTGGGCCGGTTACGCCCGGCGTAACTTTGGGTACGCCCAGCGTACCCGGATGGACCCACGTACAAAATAAGTGTGCGTGTACGCGCGGCGTACCCCCAGTACACCCAGCGTACTCACCAAATCCACCTTTCAATCATTAAGGGACTAATTTGCCAATTCTCCAAAATAGAAGGGTCATAAAAATAACCTGTCTTTCGGGCTGTTACATTGTTCATCCGTGCTTAGTTTTAGGGTTTATATATAGTACATGCATGCATTATATTGTTAACGCTTTTTGAGAATTACTTTTGCTTATCGTAGTGTAGCCCTAGCCTATCTCTACAGTAGCAATTCACATTGAATTCTTCTGAGATAGATCATATTAATCATTCGACATATGTTTTATTTATTATTGTGTTCATCGTTTTCTGTTCCTATCGTTATTCATCATTATCTGTTGAATCTATCGATCTTAGAGAGTTTAATTCTCAACATCAAGTTCAAGTTGAGAGCTGCTCTAGACATTCTAAGCAGGATTGATGGTGTTTCGGAGCCTATGGTCCTTCCGAAACAAGGGGGAGAAAATGTTAGCAAAGGTCAACCTCAACCACCTCCAACAAGCAAACCCATCCCACAACCGAAAGTCACTGCTGAACCGAAGGATAATGGAGCTTCGGGTAGTATGAAGGACAAAAGAAAGAATAAAATTGGTGAAGATGATGTTGTTGAAATCGAAGATGTGATCGAAAGTGAAGGGAAAACCTCCAAAACTTAAAATCTCAAAGTCAAGCAAAATGAACGAGAGCTTGAGGAAAAACTTCGTAAGGAAAATGAGAAAATTGAAAAAGAGAAGAAGGAAAAAGAAACGAATGAAGCTATGGAACGAAGGAAATCCATGTTCCCTTTGTGGATGATGGAAGAGCTTTTGAAGGATGTAATCGAGTCTCCAAGCACACATTGGCTCAAACCAGTCCTTTCGTTCAGTCTTAATAACTCCAAGGATTCTTGGTTCGACATGCCAATCACCCGAAAGGCATTCATATTTCACTGTTTTGATTCAATTGTTGCTATTCCTTCACCTGATCTGAAGGTTGATTGAGACTTACTGGAGTACTATCTTACTTTCTCTCAACCCCAATACCTGACTTGGAGTAATCAGAAGATCACAACAGTCAAGGTGTTGAAACCCACTTCGGCGGGGAAGTTTATCAACATCAAGTTCAAGGTGACTCGAGGGTCAGATGGTTCGGTCTATGTGATTTCCTTTGTTGATCTTCCAAATCTGAATCCTCATGACTGGATTCTCTTGAACAACATCCTGTTGATTAATCAACACGAATATGAGCCTATCATTGACCATATCAAGCGAATGTTGGTGTGCTATATTCTTGACGTCGCAAAAATGGATCAAGAGATCGCCTATGCCCTGAGAAAGAAGCTCACTATCAAACCCATTGGGAATCAAAGTGATATGAATTTGATGATGAAGGGAAATATTGATCCACAATTTCACAATATCTTGTTCATAAGGGGCGATAGTCAAAATGCTTGTTCTCTCTTGCAGACAAACACTTGTTCTCCACCGCTTGCTTGGAGCATATTCTAGATATCATTTACAGGTGCGACCAGAACAGTGATGCAGACAAGAAGCTATTTTCGGATATTCTTCGATGGTATATGAACTTCAGACAAACTCTACTTGCGCTCATACCGAAGCTATTCAAGACCGTGAAGAAAACAACCATTACTCAACCGAAGTGATCTCTCGCCTCAATTGGCGCAAAGGGGGGGATTGTTGAGTCTAAAGGGTTGTGCCATTGGGCTTTGATGTTTGGTCCATTATACTCGCAGATTGGGCCTGTCCAAACGTGTTTAGTTTTAGGGTTTATATATATAGTGCCTGCACGCATTATATTGTTAACGCTTTTTGAGAATTACTTTTGCTTATTGTATTGTAATTCTATCCTATTTCTACAGTACCAATTCACATTGAATTCTTCTGAGATAGAGCATATTAATCATTCGACGGACGTTTAATTTATTATTGTGTTCATTGTTTTCTGTTCCTAACGTTATTCGTTATTATCTGGTGAATCTATCGATCTTAGAGAGTTTAATTCTCATCAACCTCCTTGCTTGAAAAATCGCCACAAAACCAATAGTATTTGAAATTTGAATACATCAAGGAAATCAAATTATCATTTTTCTTACCAAATATCTTAATGGGAGCTTTGATCTCTAGAATATTAGGCTGTAGAAGAAATATTTCCCGAGCAGCGACACATAGTTGGTGGATCTCTGCTTCCGAAAGTTGAACATGTCGGACGGTCCAAGCTAGCTGGAACTCCAATAGCAAAGTGATTTTATCATCGAGTATGACAAGGTCTATTCCCTGGCCATTTTGGGCCATTGGTTTCTTAATACTTCTACATCTCTCAAAATTTCTCTGAAAATTGGGCTCTTAAAAACACCCAGAAACCCTAGATCGTAAAACAAAAACAAAAAAGAAGAAACTGAAGTTGGTACTCTAGGGTTTTTCAGAGAAATTTGATGGAGGCTAAGTAGTGAGGCGATGTTGATGGCAGGGGGTGGTATGCTCGTTCATCACAGTAACAAAAATTAATCACGTCTATTGTTAATCGTTGATTATAGAGGTGGGCGGCGATAGTCGGTTTTGTGGAAAGGTAGAAGGATCAGCTACAAAGTAGCCATTGAAACATGGAAAAAAAGGGGTTTTCGGAAGTGGAAATAAGGGATAGTGAGAAGAAGGCAGGGTTTTTAATTTTGGGGGATTTCATTTCCCCCCTTAGGTATTAAAAGATGAGGTGCACGTTTCATTAAAAAAATATGAAACGACCTCCATTGACGACACAAATTTTATAATAAGCTCCCTCCGTGTTTTGTTTTCTAACACTAATTTTAGGGCACGCAAAAATACGCATCCTAAATCCTTAAAATTTATCGAGAGCTAACATTATTTTTAGGTCACACACTTTTTCGTATCATAAACCAATGTGTATCATATATTTTGTGTCAATAAAGGTCTGCTTTCTACTTGTGTGTCGTGTCTCTAATGGCTCACAAACAAACCCTAGCAACCAAGGAACATTATATAGAGAGAGGAGTAGAGAAGAATTTCGTCCCTAGCCTCCAAAAAAGCATTAGTCATGAAATCTAAACCCTAATGGGTTTATATAAGAGTCTAGGAAGGTGTTGGATAAGGCAGGTATCTCCAAGAAAACCATAATCCCTTAACTTTCTCCCTAAAGCATCCAAGGCACCCTTAGAGCCCAAGGAAATCCTAGAGATCATCTAAAATTCATCAACCCTATATGGGAGGTTCTAGAATTGCCCAATGCTCAACTATTGAACATTTTTACCATTAGTCCTTGCACTTTTAACTAATTCCTTTAACCCCAAAATTAATTCCAAATTAATTTATGGTTAAATATTAATTAAACAATATGATTTATAATTAATATATTATTTCATAATACATTAATAAATCATTTATTTTGATTTCTAATTAATTTATTAACCAAGTAATAAATTAATAAATCATTCTTCTCTCTCTAAAAGTCATCCTATTCAACTGCCAGATTTGAAGGCAACCTAAAAGGACTGTGCTACTATCAATTCAAGTATATACAAATTATACTTATGGACTTAGACACCTAACCCAACAGTCTACCACTTGGATAAGCCTAATAACTATAACTGCCACTATAACTACTGAATTGACTAGCAAATTGTAGCTAACAAAAGTCGTTGTCGAACTCTGACCCAGTCAGTGACATGTCCTAAGATAAGTGATCAAATATTCCTCCGTTATACAAAATATCATATGGAAATGAGACATGAATTATAATCATTCTATCTGTCCAAGATATTTTTCACAATTTCTGATTTATGACGACTGAAATCATACTACTAATTGAACACATCAATTCAATCCAGGCTTGGCCAAGTTCTTAAGATGTCATCATCAACTCATCGAGGGGCTCATTGATATCGCTTTTTCCGTTAGGGAAAAAGGAACGGATAAACTTCGACTCATATGCTTGCACTATTCACTCATCAAATCATGCACAACAATACGTTTTATAACATCAAGTTACTATTGCGTTTATGTATTATCAATGCATAGTCGACTCATAAACAACAACTCACATATATTCGTTTCAAGAATATAAGATATAATCGTCTCAAAATTACTCGTGATAAAATTCATGAAGTAATTCTCTAAGTGTGGGTTTATCCAATACTTAAAATCCCCATTTCCGTGTACTCATGAACATTGTACCAAAACTATTGCTATGTCAAAACCCTTAGATAATCTACAATTCAATTCATGATAGTCTTGATTCGATACTTACTTCCAAAAGTACGACCGACTGTGGAGTTTTGAATAATCTAATTATTCGGGAAGTAAAACATGTAAAGTGAAACACAATAATAACCTAATTAACTATGGTCTCAAAACTATTTAATATAAATAAAAATCTTATTATTTAATCACCATATCAATTAGACTTTATTTATTGTATAATGTTTCGAGTAATCAACTGAATACTTGAATTAAACATCAGTCATGCCATGTAATAAACATGCATACTATGTTTCTCGATGGTCCTTCCATTGTGAACAGATCGAACGGACATTATTCCAACAATGCTTATTTCGCAATTCCTAATTCTTATTAAAACGTGTAAGATTCCAAATTCTTGTCACTTCTAAATGTGTTAGAATTCAACTTTACATGCAATTTCCTTTTGAGATGTTGAAGTTTCAAAGTCATGGAGTGTAGCACCTGGTTCCTGGTACGTACTCCTTGTGATTAATATTCTAATTTTATGCATTTCTGCCTTGGACTCGGCGAGTTGAAGGACCAACTCGCCGAGTAGGAGCGGGATAAGGCGCGGGGTTTGAACTTTGTACTCGACGAGTCGGTCCCCGGACTCGGCGAGTAGACCCTGTTTGGACAAAAACCCTAATCCAAATGTTTGCACCTTATTTAAACGCTCTAACTTGGCCTCCTTAGTCCCTAACACTTCCAGAGAACTGTAGAAAGAAAACCTAGCCCCCATATTGTTCTTGAGAGTGATTTTGGCTTTTTGGAGAAGGTTTAGAGCTTAGAGGAAGGAAGAGGAGTTTGAAGTGTGCAAGGAGGGGAGGTAGATCCGGAATCTACACTGCGAGAATCTTCCATTCAGGTAGAAAAGTTCTTACCTTGATGATTAGTTCCTTAGATCCCCTTTTTGTCCCAAATTAGTGGTTTCAAGCCCTAAAACCTCAAATTCCATGTATTTATGCTTTAAGTTCTGAAAGGACTTCAGATTGGGATCTTATGGACATCCTAAAAGTATAAAGTCTCTGTGGTAGGGGTTATTGAGGTCCCTATTGAGTGTATGACCCCTTAAAGAGCTTGGATTTGCCTTCTTGAGCTCATAGTGCCATGCATGCACATAAAGTTTGCAACTTTAAGTGATAAGCATGCCCTAGGAGCATACATCTACGGGTTAGAAGCATTGCATGTCTCAGTTTTGATCTGTATGGGAAGTGGGTCCAAAGGACTCGATGAGTCCCAAAGTGGAACTCGGCGAGTTCTATGAAGATGATCTTAGACTCGGCGAGTTGGATGAACAACTCGGCGAGTCCTATGAAGATTTCCTGGAGCTCGCCGAGTTGTTCTTCAAACTCGACGAGTCATATGAACTTTCACTGAGTAAGAGGGGTTTAAGTGTTGAAGGTCCAACCCTTCGTATCTGCACGCGGAATTAGCAGTGTAACGTAGTCCCAAAACCCAAATCCTCTTGCGGGATGTTCTGGTGAGGATTGGAAGTGAGTAGGAGATCTGCTCGTGGAACTCGGCGAGTTGCTCTCGCAGTCAGCGAGTCGGATCACGAGTCGGTTCCATAGTCCCGAGTAGTGAGTCAAGGGTGACTCAATGAGTGGAAAGAGAGTCTTGGTGAGTAGGACCGGGTTAGTAGGAAAAGGACTCGGCGAGTCTGCGCCACGACTCGGCGAGTCCAGTCAACTGGGAGTTGACCTTGACCAAGGAATTGACCTTGGACCAGGGATGGGCCAGTCAATTGACCTAAGGATATTTATGAGAGGCTAATCTATGTTTATGGGTTTGTAGCCAGAGGATTACCGGTGCAGCAGCCAGACGTCTAGTAGTCGGATTTTCGGTAGCTACTCTTCGAGGTGAGTTTCCTTCCAGTAGTAACGGGTCTAAGGCCCCAAGGCCGGCCCGATTAGACGATATGCTAGCGTCGGAGTGTGGGCAGAGCCCGTATCTCATGGTCGAGTTTGATTATGATATATGCCAGTATGATAGATTTGTCTATACTTGTTGTCTGTGTGATACTTGTATGTTATGGATTAGCAGCTGAGTGTGGGTGAGGCCTGTATCTCGCTGATAGCGGAGTGTGGGCGAGGCCCGTATCTCCCAGATAGCAGAGTGTGGGCGAGCCCCGTTTCTCCCAGATAGCGGAGTGTGGGCGAGGCATGTATCTCCCAGCTAGCGGAGTGTGGGCGAGGACCGTATCTCCTAGTTGTTCATTGTATGTTTGTATGGTGTGACATCCCCAATTTCACGGCCAGAAAAGACCGATTTGTTTATGCTTTGTTTTCAAAATCAGAGTGATCGTTTAAAGGAAACGGTTGCGGAATTTGTTCCCAAAATAAAATATGATAACCATTTTATCAAAACATTTCTCGAAAAGAATGTATTTTTATTAAATAATAAAACCTCGGGATGTCATGTTCGTTACAGACCAAAAGCATAAACAACATAAAATAGACCTTACAATAGTTATTCAACTACTGATCTATAATCCAAAATCTCTCGTCAAGTCCGCCGACTTATACTCTTGTGTCATTACCTGTAATGAAAAGAAAACTGAGTGGGTCAGGCTTGGGAGCCTGGTGAGCATATAGGGTTTTCAACCCACAATAATACATTTATTATATTTAATTATCAAACATTCAACTCAAATACCCATCTCCATCATCATTCTTAAGGTTTCCCCCTAAGAACCAACTATCCTTCATTCACTTATTCCTAAGGAATCGGCACGAAATCCATTGCTGCCAAAGTTCATCTATCGAGTACTAAATCCATAGTTATAAGACGCTAACTCCATAGTCGTCGGGGTTTACTCAAGCGGCGCTAACTCCATAGTCACCAAGGTACACTTAACAAGCGCTAACTCCATAGTCGCCAAGGTTCATCAAATAGGCACGAAGTCACATCGTCGCCAAGGTTTATGCAATAGGCGCTAACTCCATAGTCACCAAGGTTTATACAAAAGGCGCTAACTCCATAGTCACCAAGGTTTATCTAACTGCAGGCGCTAACTCCATAGTCACCAACTAACCCCTCTACCCATGTTCTACCCAACAATATTAGTAGATAAAAATATACATTTGTATACATAGTTTAAAGAAAACCTGTATAGCATGCTTTAATCAACACATATATCACATAACAGATGAGGCACACACACGTAACACATATCTCATAAAGAAATAAGCAGATCTGTAAGATAGAAGAGAGTGAATACTCATTCACACATAACACAACCAAATATATACACATAGCACGTATTTTTATATAAAATACTTCGTATTATTGTATTAGAAGAAATAACTACACACTCACTTGATCAGAAGACGATCCGACAGCACTACGGCTTATAGAAGTAGTATTCCTCAGCAGATCTGGAAGATCTCCTCGAAAATCAAACTTCTCGCGGGCAGAGCTTCGACTCGGGAACCGCACTTTTCGGGATCTTCGGGATCTCGGGACTTGCCTCGGGGCTAGGGTATAATACCGGGGCTTCGGGGTATTTCTGGCACGCAAAACGATGCAAAACGGGAGAGAGAAGAGAAGAAATTGGCAATTGGGTCGGCTGCCCTCGCATCCTATTTATAGGAGGCTGGAGCCTCGGAGTACGCGGGGCGTACGCCAGTACGCGGGGCGTACTGGTCCGAAAAACGTCACTGCGTGCGTCATCCGAAGCCACTTGCTGCGAATGTCGACACTTCGGAGTACGCGGGGCGTACTCGAGTACGCAGCGCGTACCTCGGATCAGACCGGTGACTCCTTCGGATAATGCTTCCGAATTTCCTATTAAATTTAAATACAAATTGATTAATAAACTTCGGAAATTCATATCTTCTTCATATGAACTCCGTTTTCGACGTTCTTTATATCCACGCGAAGGTGAGACTACGCTCTACAACTTTCGTTTAGACTCCGTCGGCTAATTTTGACTTTTATTTTTATTATTTATTTTAATAGGCCGCGACAGAAAACTTCGTTATAAATTCATAACTTCTTCGTTTGACGTCCGTTCTCGCCTAACTTTTTATCGCTTCGATACCAACAACGAGATCTTCGATTCTCGTTTAGATTGCTAAGGCTAAATATCGCTCTAACGTAAATTCACTTTTTACGTCGCGCTGTGTCGTGCCGGTTCTGTCGCGAAACTTTGACAGGTCATAACTTCTTCGTTATAACTCGGATTTTGGCGTTCTTTATATGTACGGAAACCTTGTAACATATACTACAACTTAGTTAGGATTATTCATCCTAAATAATCTTCTATCAAAAAGTCATTTTTGACTCTTATTGTCTCTAAATTGACTAGCCCTGATCTACGGGCGTTACATATGGTATGAGGTCATATGGGGGAACTCACTAAGCTTCGTGCTTACAGTTTTCAGTTTTGGTTTCAGGTACCTCTTCTTTGAAGGGGAAGGAGCTGGCGCGGTAGCGGCCCATCACACACATGCCTCGTATTCCGCACTATGAGATCTTCCTGGGGATTTGTACTCTGACATTATTATGTTTAAGAAAATGTTTTCTAGAAATGTGATATCTTTTATGAAATGTTATGATCGGTGACGCTTTTATCTCTAAATGCTTTACTAAGTATATGTTTTAAAAATGAAATTTTTGGCTCGTATTTTTGGGATGTTACAAGTTGGTATCAGAGCCCTGGTTTGAGGGATTCGGACACACCTTCGGGGGTGTCTGAACTCAAATCGAGGGATTAAAAGATTTTAAAGCATAAGATATTTTCTAAAAAGCTAAGTAAAGAGTTTTAAGAAGAAGTGTGTGATGTGCACCGATCGGCCGAGCTCAAGTAAGTATTCCCCAAAGTACCCATACCAGCTTATGTTATGTTTATCAGTTCCAGTAGAACAGCATGCTAGAATAGGACTAAGGATCTTGGAGTGATGCCTTATGTGCCTTCTTTATGTGTTTCAGTGTATGAAAATTGCATGCTAGAATTGAGTAGACAGCAGTAGGATAGCCTGTTAGGGTTATGCCTGATAGTATGAGTTTAGCATGGTATGCTAGTTCAGCTTTTCTCCATGAGGACAGATTTGCTTGAGAATGTTCCCTTTTTATCTGAATGCTGCTTGCTTTGTGCTTCGTGGGACTCTGAGTGATGGGAGTTAGACATTAGGTGAATACGTCACATCACATGTGATCAGGGTTGAATAATCTTAGAGTGCTAGATTTGGCCCTATTGTGCAGCTCTTGTATGAGTCTAACCGTTGAAGGGCTGAGTCTGTTACTCGAAGGATTATTTGAGCCTCACCTCATGTGATGGTAATCAGGTAATGACTAATTGACATTACAAGGAGGCCTTCAGCAGCTGAGGACCGGGTAGGGTGGAGTTAGAAATTTTCCTGGGGCAAGCCTAGGATGAGTATAGCAGTGATTAGCAGTAGTGAAAAGGGACATGGGGGAGTCAAGGCAGTCCTTGGAGAAGGTACGGATAGATATGGAAGGTAGTATGGGCCCGTACTACTGAAAGCAGAGGATCCATACCCGAACTAAGGAAGTCTGAGACAAGACCAGGGAACTTGAAGTAAATATGATCCCTTTAGGGGTATCAGTATCACTAATGGTTGTCTGTGTGTATTGCAGAATGGTGGTGCTACGCCAGAGGCCAGCTGGTGGCAGTTCTGGAGAGGGATCGGGTTCGGGATTAGGTTCCGAGCCAGTAGATGAGAGGCTACGTGATTTCATCGCGTCAGAGATCACTAGAGGCATCCTTGAGTCGACCCCCATCATTTTCGGGTCGAACAAGGAAGGGATAGTTGAGTTGATGGAGGACCGCCTCAGGGTGTTCAGGAGTGACATGGCATCTGGCCAGTCAGGATCTCGCACACTGTCCTTTAAGGACTTCATGGGCAGTGGTGCGCCGAATATCCATGGGGCGAAGGACCCCATTGCTGCCAGACGATGGATTATGGACATTGAGTCCGCACAGCTAACCAGCTTCTGCCCCGAGGGGTCGAAGGTGAGATATGCAGCAGGATGTTTACGAGACCGAGCTAGAGATTGGTGGGAGTCCGTCGGTGACGCATTGGGAACCTCGGCTGTTGAGGCTATGACCTGGTCAGACTTTGTGACCAGTTTTAGAGTAGTGTTTGCGTCGGCTGTCGAGCTTCAACAGCTGGCCAGAGAGTTTTTAGACATGAGGCAGACTACGGAGACCGTGGCGGAGATCACCGCCAAGTTCCGGGAGAGGGCATTACTGGTGCCCCAGTATGCGGAAGATGAGGATATGAGGAGGACCCGCTATCATGACATGCTACGGGCCGACATCCGGGAGCATGTTAGCTTTTTCAGCTTGCCCTGCTCTGGAGTCCGTGATTGCCAGGGCGAGGGAAAGGGAGATTGATTTGGAGCTATTTCGAAAGAGAAAGGCAGAGGCGGGGCAAGTGGTTGGGGCTTCAGGGAAGAAGCCCAAGGGATCAGATGGTAGGCCGAAAGGGCAAGGGGGGCCGGGCTGCTGCGGAAAATGCGGCAGGTCGCATGAGGGAGCATGTAGGTTGGGATCATCAGGCTGCTACAAGTGCGGCAAGGTGGGGCACTTTAGCAGGGATTGTACTGCCCCTGTCTCGGTTGTTCAGACATCTGAGTTGTTGTGTTTCCACTGCAACCAGAGGGGCCACAAGAGGGCCAATTGCCCCCAGTTGACGGCAGCATCAGCGCTAGTGAAGGCGCCAGCTCCAGTGACTCTGAGGATCACAAATGGCTAGCAGGGCAAGGCAGAGGCTTCAGTGGTGAGGATTCGGGCGTTTCAGCTGACGACAGAGGAGGCACGCGCCGCACCCGATGTGGTAACGGGTATGATTCTTTCCCTCTATCTTATTTTTTATGATGTTATGATATTGATATGTGCTTTGTTTAGGATCGTTCCGTGTGAACGGTATTCTAGTTCAGGTGTTGTTTGATTCGAGGGCTACCCGATCATTTGTTTCTCTTGCGCTTAACAAGAAGTTTCCTGAGTCTTTGGGCACATTGGATTGCCCTTTAGAGGTGGATATTGTCGATGATCGATCAGTGCGAGAATCAGCAGTGTTCAGGGATTGTGTTCTAAGGTTGTTTGAGGAGCGCTACTTGGTGGATTTGGTTCCCATTCCGTTACGTGGGAACAAGGTGATTATAGGCATGGATTGGTTGAGCCCTAATGGGGCGGTGATAGATTGCACACAGCAGCTGGTGCGGATCAGGACCCCGAGTAGGGGAGAGTTGGTGATCCACGGCGAGAGGCCACAGCGTGGACCCACAGTATGTTCAGCAACAAGGGCTAGGCGTTGCCTTCAGCAGGGTTGCGCGGGATATGTCGCGTACGTTATGGATACCCGGGAGGCGGGTAAGGCGACGGTGAGCGAGGTTCCAGTGGTGCGAGACTACGCTAATGTGTTCCCGGATGAGCTTCCTGGAATACCTCCAGAGCGTTAGGTAGAGTTCAGGATCGACCTAGTTCCTGGTGCGGCTCCGGTAGCCAAGGCACCCTATCGGTTGGCTCCTCCCAAGATGCAGGAGTTGTCTACGCAGCTGCAGGAGTTGCTAGACAAGGGATTTATTCGACCGAGCAGTTCACCCTGGGGAGCCCTAATCCTGCTTGTGAAGAAGAAGGACGAGTCGCATCGGATGTGTATTGATTAACGGGAGCTGAATAAGGTAACAGTGAAGAACCGTTACCCACTCCCGAGGATTGATGACCTCTTTGATCAGTTGCAAGGAGCATCTTGGTTCTCCAAGATCGATTTGCATTCAGGGTATCATCAGATGAGGGTCCGAGAGGAGGATGTACAGAAGACCGCGTTTCGGACGCGTTACGGCCATTATGAGTACGTGGTGATGTCATTTGGGCTCACCAATGCTCCTGCCGCGTTCATGGACCTCATGAACCGCGTATGTAGACTAATGCTGGATCGGTCTGTGATAGTTTTCATTGATGACATCTTGGTTTATTCCAAGACGCAAGAGGAGCACGAGGAGCATCTGCGAGAGGTTTTGGAGACCTTGAGGAGGGAGAGCTTGTACGCCAAGTTCTCCAAATGTGAGTTTTGGTTGCGCGAGGTGCAGTTTCTTGGGCACCTCGTCAATCAAAATGGGATTTCAGTAGACCCGGCCAAGGTGGAGGCCGTGACGAGATGGGAGGTTCCGAAGTCTCCATCCAAGATTCGGAGTTTCCTGGGATTAGCGGGCTACTATCGGAGATTCATTCAGGACTTCTCCAAGATAGTCGTACCCCTGACGCGGCTGACTAAGAAAGTCGTGGTCTTTCAATGGGGGCCTAAACAGCAGGCAACATTCGAGGTTCTGAGACATAGATTGTGTGAGGCCCCAATCTTAGCCCTGCCAGAGGGCGTAGAGGATTTTGTGGTATATTGTGACGCGTCCATTTCGGGGTTGGGCGCGGTACTAATGCAGAGAGGTCATGTCATTGCCTACGCTTTGAGGCAGCTGAAGCCTCACGAGGCGAACTACCCGATGCACGATTTAGAGTTGGGGGTGGTGGTCTTCGCCCTCAAGATGTGGCGACATTACCTCTATAGGGTTCGGTGTACCATTTACATGGACCACAAGAGTTTGAGGTACCTCATGGATCAGCCGAATCTGAACATGAGGCAGCATCGGTGGCTCGATGTGGTGAAGGATTATGACTGTGAGATCCTTTACCACCTGGGGAAGGCCAATGTGGTGGCCGATGCGCTTATCCGCAAGGTGGTGCCGATCAGGGATATTTGCATGCGGATGACAGTGGTAACCCCGCTTTTGGAGCGGATTCGGGAGGCCCAGCAGGAGGCCATCAAGGAGGAACATCGAAAGAGTGAGCGCATAGTGGGTCAGTTTTCCTCCTTCGACTATGATAGCCGGGGATTATTGTCATTACACTGCAGGGTGTAGGTGTCGTACCTCGGAGGCGTGCGCCAGGTCTTGATGGAGGAGGCACACAAATCTCGATTCTCCATTCATCCCGGGGCGACGAAGATGTATAGGGATCTTCGTCTGGACTATTGGTGGCCCTGCATGAAGTGGGATGTGGCTTGGTACGTCGAGCGGTGCTTGACCTGCAGGAAGGTCAAGGCCGAGCATCAGAGACCGCACGGCAAGATGCCGCCGTTGGATATTCCGTTGTGGAAATGGGAAGATATTACGATGGACTTTATCACGAAGCTACCCAGGACCGCACGGGGAGTGGATTCTATATGGGTCATCGTGGACCGGTTGACTAAGAGCGCCCATTTTATCCCAATTCATGAGAGCATCTCGGCCGAGAAGTTGGCCGACATCTATAACAGGGAGGTAGTGGCGTGGCACGGGGTGCCCGTATCAGTGATTTCAGATAGAGATGTGCGATTTACTTCCAGATTTTGGAAGAAGTTCCATAACGATTTGGGTACTCGTCTGCATTTCAGCATCGCTTTTCACCTGCAGACGGATGGTCAGAGCGAGCAAACCATCCAAACGTTAGAGGATATGCTGCGGGCATGTGTTCTGGATTTCGGAGGTAGTTAGGATACCTACCTCCCGTTGGCGGAGTTCTCATATAATAATAGCTATCATGCAAGCATCGACCGCCCTCCCTTCGAGATGTTGTATGGAATGAGGTGCAGGACCCCGATATGTTGGGGAGAGGTTGGCCAGAGGGTCATGGGAAGCACCGAAGTGGTGCTCCATACAACAGAGAAGATCCAGCAGGTCCGTAGTAGGCTCCAGACTGCCCAGAGTCGGCAGAAAAGTTATGCCGACAAGCGTCGTTCAGACTTGGAATTCCAAGTCGGGGATATCGTTCTCCTGAAGGTGTCGCCGTGGAAAGGTGTCATCCGATTTAGGAAGCGAGGCAAGTTGGCCCAAGGTTCATCGGGCCATTCAGGATTGTAGCCCGGGTAGGCAAGGTGGCGTATAGTTGGATCTGCCAGCCGAACTCAGCCAGATCCATAGCACTTTCCATGTCTCTCAATTGCGGAAGTGTTTGGTAGACGACTTGGCAGTGGTGCCTTTTGAGGATATTCAGGTCGATGACAGCCTGAATTACATCGAGCGGCCTGTGGCGATCATCGACAGGAAGTCGAAGGATCTAAGGAACAAGAGGGTGGAACTCGTGAATGTGCAATGGCAGCACCGAAAGGGATCGGAGTGGACTTGGGAGCCGGTGGAAGAGGTGATGGAGCATTACCCCGAGCTGTTTCAGGATCGAGTAGCAGACTTCGAGGTCGAAGTCTGAAATATGTGGGGGAGATTTGTAGCACCTGGTTCCTGGTACGTACTCCTTGTGATTAATATTTTAATTTTATGCATTTTTGCCTTGGACTCGGCGAGTTGAAGGACCAACTCACCGAGTAGGAGCGCGATAAGGCGCGGGGTTTGAACTTTGTACTCGGCGAGTTGGTCCCCGGACTCGGCAAGTAGACCCTGTTTGGACAAAAATCTAATTCGGGCGTTTGCACCTTATTTAAACGCTCTAACTTGGCCTCCTTAGTCCCTAACACTTCCAGAGAACTGTAGAAAGAAAACCTAGCCCCCATATTGTTCTTGAGAGTGATTTTGGCTTTTTGGAGAAGGTTTAGAGCTTAGAGGAAGGAAGAGGAGTTTGAAGTGTGCAAGGAGGGGAGGTAGATCCGGAATCTACACTGCGAGAATCTTCCATTCAGGTAGAAAAGTTCTTACCTTGATGATTAGTTCCTTAGATCCCCTTTTTGTCCCAAATTAGTGGTTTCAAGCCCTAAAACCTCAAATTCCATGTATTTATGCTTTAAGTTCTGAAAGGACTTCAGATTGGGATCTTATGGACATCCTAAAAGTATAAAGTCTCTGTGGTAGGGGTTATTGAGGTCCCTATTGAGTGTATGACCCCTTAAAGAGCTTGGATTTGCCTTCTTGAGCTCATAGTGCCATGCATGCACATAAAGTTTGCAACTTTAAGTGATAAGCATGCCCTAGGAGCATACATCTACGGGTTAGAAGCATTGCATGTCTCAGTTTTGATCTGTATGGGAAGTGGGTCCAAAGGACTCGATGAGTCCCAAAGTGGAACTCGGCGAGTTCTATGAAGATGATCTTAGACTCGGCGAGTTGGATGAACAACTCGGCGAGTCCTATGAAGATTTCCTGGAGCTCGCCGAGTTGTTCTTCAAACTCAGCGAGTCATATGAAATTTCACTGAGTAAGAGGGGTTTAAGTGTTGAAGGTCCAACCCTTCGTATCTGCACGCGGAATTAGCAGTGTAACGTAGTCCCAAAACCCAAATCCTCTTGCGGGATGTTCTGGTGAGGATTGGAAGTGAGTAGGAGATCTACTCGTGGAACTCGGCGAGTTGCTCTCGGACTCGGCGAGTCGGATCACGAGTCGGTTCTATAGTCCCGAGTAGTGAGTCAAGGGTGACTCAGTGAGTGGAAAGAGAGTCTTGGCGAGTAGGACCGGGTTAGTAGGAAAAGGACTCGGCGAGTTTGCGCCACGACTTAGCGAGTCCAGTCCACTGGAAGTTGACCTTGACCAAGGAGTTGACCTTGACCAAGGAGTTGACCTTGGACCAGGGATGGGCCAGTCAATTGACCTAAGGATATTTATGATTGGCTAATCTATGTTTATGGGTTTGTAGCCAGAGGATTACTGGTGCAGCAGCCAGACGTCTAGTAGTCGGATTTTCGGTAGCTACTCTTCGAGGTGAGTTTCCTTCCAGTAGTAACAGGTCTAAGGCACCAAGGCCGGCCCGATTAGACGATATGCTAGCGTCGGAGTGTGGGTAGAGCCCGTATCTCTTGGTCGAGTTTGATTATGATATATTCCAGTATGATAGATTTGTCTATACTCGTTGTCTGTATGATACTTGTATGTTATGGATTAGCAGCTGCGTGTGGGTGAGGCCCGTATCTCTCTGATAGTGGAGTGTGGGCAAGGCCCGTATCTCCCAGATAGCGGAGTGTGGGCGAGGCCCGTATCTCCTAGAAAGCACTCCACCTAGATAGCGGAGTGTGGGCAAGGCCCGTATCTCCCAGATAGTTGAATGTGGGCGAGGCCCGTATCTCCCAGATATCGGAGTGTGGGCGAGGCCCGTATCTTCATGAGTGTGGGCGAGGCCCGTATCTCCTAGCTGTTCATTGTATGTTTTTATGGTATGAGGTATTATGGGGGAACTCACTAAGCTTCGTGCTTACAGTTTTCAGTTTTGGTTTCAGGTACCTCTTCTTCGAAGGGGAAGGAGCTGGCGCGGTAGCAGCCCATCACACACATGCCTCGTATTCCGCACTATGAGATCTTCCTGGGGATCTGTACTCTGACATTATTATGTTTAAGAAAATGTTTTCCAGACATGTGATATCTTTTATGAAATGTTATGATCGGTGACGCTTTTATGTCTAAATGCTTTACTAAGTATATGTTTTAAAAATGAAATTTTAGGCTCGTATTTTTGGGATGTTACATGGAGACTTAGCGAACGATATTACAGAATATTCCATTGGAACTTTGTTACTTAAAACAATTCCATGGTAATGAAATCTCAAATTCAAGATACACTCCTTGACCTTCCTTACATTAAAATTCCTAACTCATGTGTAGATTCTAATCATAAACTCCTACTATGAAACATTTTCATATTTCGATATGACCATCAATTTTGATCAAGAATCATCCCAATCTAAAGCATGTCACTATGGTCCTTTCAACTATACTTTCAAGTGTCCACAAGCAATCAATCCTTTGGTATAACATCAAAATGTTCTTGGAATTTGTTTAACAACTTTAGTTATACCACATTCTAGTCCTTTTCCCTCTCAATGCCCAAGGCATTTGGAAAAATCAGAACAAGTGAATATTATATATCCTATGTAATCAATCCTATATCTGAAGCATATGGGATTCGATTCATTATGTCTTACATAAAGTCTGATATCTGATCAGCCTCTTGCTATAATATTTCCATATATCGAATTTCCTGTGTTGAATCATTTCAACATGATATTCATATATGTCCAAGACTAAGTTCCATTAAAACTTCAATCTAAACTTTTAGATTTGAAATGAAGTATGAGTGCCCTCTCCCCTAAGCTTACCATAGTAAAAAAATTCCAAACTTTGCAACTTGAAAATTTGAAAACTTTGTTTCCTACGCATAGTATTGTCAACTTGCAACACTTAGCATAACAATTACGCTTCTACTAGCATAACAATTATACTTCTATCTGCATAATAATTATGCTCTCGCTAGCTTTGACATGTACCCAGAAATCAGCTACACTTCCAGAAATCAATACTCTTTGACTTTCTTACTAAAGTGCAGAGTTCTGATATGTAATGCTTCGATAAGTCTTCAACTAGACTTCTCAAGTTCATACACCTTCATTAGATAGCATATGTGTCTGTTTAAACCATTTCATAACTTATAGTTATAAGTCCTAAAAGTTCAAACTATTTCTTTCCATTTCTCATAATTCGAACTATGAAAAGGCATGACGTAATCATATTGAAAACTTGAGAATGTAATTATCACAACCGCTAACCTTAATGATATTAATTAGATTTAAAATCTACTAGCAAAAGTGTTTCCTCGTAATCATTTTCATGAATTAGAGAGAAACATTTTGCCACCTAGATTTTATGGTGTATGTGTTCATATCCATGTGAATTTATCAATTCCAACCTACAATCATAAGATAAGGTTGAGGACAAAACCAAAATCAAATTTATTTTTCCTTTCATGGACTGAACTTTTCTCGTTCTTAATTTCTTGCCTTCTGGTAACAAAAGGGCCTACCAGTGCTTCCATGTTGTTAAGAAGCTCACCCATATTGATCAATGTACTCTCACTGACCAATGTGTTCTGCTTTTTGCAGTCAAATGAGAACCATATAACTCATAAGCATTGCCAACTCAACTGGAAGATGCACAGAAACAAGAATGTGTCGACGTAACACAATAGGTTATCAACCTCAGGTCGTGTGCTAGTAATAGCTAAAAGGTTTATTCTTGACTGACTCCTAAAACTCTTCAAGATAGAAGACTCCTACTAACTTCCTTACATATAATTTTCTCTCTCAAGGAGCATTCCTTGACGAGCAAAACAAATATTCAAAATTTAGTGTGGATTCTTGTCAAGAAAACACTTCATTAAATTGGTCTTAGTTCATCCTTTGTTTTTAAATAAAAAAAAACATCACAGCTACCAATTCAAAATGTGCCAGAGTAAGAAAACATTATTACTCCACATTTTATAAGGTGTTATAAACCTACTTAGTAAGAAACAAGCTTCAATATACGATTTATAGTTACTAAAGTATGACTCTAAAACTTAATTGGAAACGAAGTATAAGTCATCTCTTGACCAAACCATTTCACCAATATTTGACTCCTCTTCTTAGTCAAATAATTGCACTATGATGTTCTTCAAGGATCAATTTCTGACATGGTTCCATAATCATTAAGATGATCATAAAACATGTTACTAAAGTACTCTCTTTTCTTTTCAGATTGGAGAAACCTTTATCTTTCTGCCTAACAAATTCTTCTTACCCATTCTATTACTCTTTGAAAACTTTTAAAAGTATTAGAATTATGCTTAATCTTATAAACACAACGATGTTTACTGAAGCATCAGTAAACCATGACGAATAGACTTATCGCCCTTTGTGGTAGATCTAAATACTCCACATCAATGTTTACTAGATCCTTTAGCCCTCCACTTGACTCACATAAACATGTGATCAATGAATTAGTCATAATTTTCCAATGATCAAGATTCTCATACATCACACTATTCAAATCGCATGACTCCAAGTTTCTATCCAACTGAAACTTGGGTGATGAGAATTCCTTTTCACTTAGTTAATCATGACATTAAATCAAAAGATATAATTAAGAATCAAATCCACATGTAACATTGATAATAATATAAATGTAACCACCAATTTTCATACATGCCATTGCAAGGAAATACAAAGTAAAGTAGATAAATCAAAATTTCACTTTTATTGACAATATGAGGAAAAAAAATTTCCTTACAATGCAAAATATGAAAACAATGTTTGTAGATATTTCCTAAGCAATCTATTAAGTCATCATAACTCCTAAGAGAAACTTCCAAAATCTAATCATTGAACCATGCAATCGAAATTCATCTCTCTCGATCAGATTCAACTCACTCTTCTTAAGCTTCCTTCTTTCTATTAGATCCTAAAAACATCAAAATGTGATCATCACATCATGTATTAAGAATCTATGAATAGGAACTTATTAAAATAATGGATTTAGATAATGTATGTACCTGAAATAGAGTCATATGACTTCACTTTACCATCTCAAAGATCTTTCTGGTAGTCAGGGCAGCTTCGTAACCAATGCCCCTCCAATTGGCAGTAGAAACATACTAACCTTTTAGGATTAGCACATGGAACTATCTCAGAACTAGTCTTTCTCTTTACCATATGTTCAAATGGTTTGACCTTGGCCGATCCCTTTCCATTTGGAAGAGAAACCTTTTCTGGACTACCATTGTTGCCATTGTCGATGTCCATCGAAATTTTGGAGACAGATCCTTCAAACATTATTGCTTGACTTGTGCTTTTAAGCATTTCTGCTTCAGCAGCAATCAACATATATATTGGATCAATTAGGGTCACATCGTGGTCCCTTATATAGTAGTCTTTGATGAACTGACTATATGATTCAGGAATCGAAAGTAGAACCAAGTCAATGTCTAGCTCCCTTGGGAAAACGACACCCAACATCCTCAATTTGTTAATGTGCGAATTCATTTTCAGAATATGCGCACACACAGACTTTCCATCTTGATGTTTACATGCCAACAGCGCTTGAGTAACTTCGTCTTTTTTAGCTTGAAAGAAACATGACTTGGAGAGAGTCACTAGAGGAGGAGGAGGAAGAGATGAAAAAGTATGACCTCCATTTCCACCATTGCTAGAAGAAGGGAATATTCTTACACCTTGACTAGAATGTGGATGGTCATCTTTAGAAGGAAAAACATTTCCAGAAGAACGAGGAAGACCATTGTTTTCTGAACTTGACATCTTTAATAGGAGAAAATAGAACTCGAGTTAGTTGATTTTAATCCTTAATTATTAACCCATAAATTTAAATTAAGGCTAGGATCCATATTTTCGATTTGAACTTTAAAGAGGGATGTCGTAATCAAATTTGAATCTATTTTAGGTAGTTAAAGCTTTTACCAATGTCAATCTCATGAAACTCCTAGATCTTTTGAGATTCATTAACCTATTCAATGGCATGTTTAATCTCAATTATGCGCTCACCATGAAAATTAGCTTGGTACTCTCGATATCATTTATAATCTTGTTTTAATGTGTCGGTTAACCACACACACTCCATTAAACAAAGGATAATTTTCGAGACACCCATTACCAACTTTATTAGTCCTATACTAGTGTGTTGGTTAACCACACACGCTCCACTAACGACTTATATAAAGTGCAATGTGCAATTTCATGGATTAGCATCAAATTCACATTTTTCCTAAAGTAACTAAGATTGGGAATTTTATAAAAACATTTAGTTACTTTATTAGTTACATTATAGTTATTAATGAGAATTATTTTTCCTATCAAACTATTCGGCTAACAACCCTCCACCAATCAAAGAAGCGGTGGGTGAGAGTGGACACACATTCAACTACCATTTTATAGGCAGTTTTCTTATACCCCCCCCCCTTTTTAAAATCGGCTTCACTAATGAGGCGTACTGACTTGTCTTATACATATAGTAAATATTAAACATTTAATTGTATATATAGTATAAGGTGTATTTTAAACATTTCAAAATACTAGGTTGAATTACTAAATTTCAAAAACTAAAACAATTTAATTTGAATTTAAATTTAAACCAAATGATTTAATAATTACTTATTAATTAAAAATTTAATTAATTTATTAAATAAATTTTAGGTTTATCCACTAAATTAATCAACATAATTTACCATAATCCACTTCCATAATTATTTTAGAAAATATGGAAGGGATCAAACAAAATTTAGCAATTATCTAGTTAAACAAGTAAGAAGATTATTACCAAAAATAAGAAATCTCTACCATATCTAGCTATTTTCAAAAATATGGAACGAATCAAACAAAATTTTGCAATTATCTAGTTAATCAAATAAGGAGATAATTGCCAAAATTAAGAAATCCCTACCAAAACCCGAATTTCCAAATTTTGGCAAATCTTAGGGAGGAATGCAAGGATTTCAATCCTTGCCATAATTTCAAAAATCCATAGGGTTAGGAAACCCTAATTTTTGAATCTTGAGGGACAAGGGAAAGGATTAAACCCTTTCCAAAAAATTTCAAAATCTAGGGTTTTGGAAACCCTAATTGTGAAAATTCCAAGCCCCAAGGGTATAATTGCCATAAACCCTAATTGATCAAATTCAACCAATTGTATCAAATTCAATAGAAAACAAGCCAAGGCTCTGATACCACTGATGGGTTTTCAGCAAAACGAACAATCATATGTGTGCATGCAACCCTAATTGTCCCGATCTATGTTTTCTCTAATTGAACATACAAGTATTTGAACATCAATTGGAAAACCCTAATACTACAAGAATAATTTTGAAATTCATATTTAGGGTTAGAAAAACATACCTTTGATTGTTATGTACTAATAACAATCTTAATCCTATCTTGAAAAACCTATGGTAGCAAGCGCCACAAGTGTCGCACCTCTAATGACTCACAAGCAAACCCTAGCAACCAAGAAACATTATAGAGAGAGAGAGGGGTAGAGAAGAATTTTGGCCCTAGCCTCCAAGAAAGAATTAGTCATGAAATCTAAAGCCTAATGGGTTTATATATGAGTCTAGGAAGGTGTTGGATAAGGCAGGTATCTTCAAGATAACCATAATTCCTTAACTTCCTCCCTAATGCATCCAAGGCATCCTTAGAGCTCAAGGAAACCCTGGAGAGCATCTAAAATTCGTCCCCCTATATAGGAGGTTCTAAAATTGTCAAATGCTCAACTATTGAACATTGTCATGTCACACCCCCAAACCGGGATGGCGAAAACGTCCGGGAGCGGGTGACTTCATCTTGTAATATCATAACATTTGAATATGAATGAAACATAGCAACCATCTTCATCATACATTAACAATATCAACATGCATTATTTACATCTTTGTGTTTGCTTACAAAAATTACAACCAAACAACATAAGGTATGATAATTCAAAAATACAACAATTTTCCAAATTTTGTACCTGCCAACCTACTTATTGAGTCCCTGAGAATACAAATCTTTTTGAGAAGTGTCAACATAAAATGTTGGTGAGTTCATAAGCATCTTTGTAAGAAAACTTTGTAATAGTTTGTAAGCTTCCAGAAAATCCAATATTTTCCTGTAAAAAATATAAGTCTCGTTTCAAATCATGTATAATTTCATGTGTATTCATTGTTTATCTTGTTTGAAAAACATATAGACAATGGTTCCCAGAAAATCCTATATTTTCTGTCATACGAAAAGTTGTGGTCTTAAAACCCTAAGACCCGAGTGGTGAAATTAGATGCAAAATAGTCGACGCATAGTTTTGTACTTCATAAATTGAGTAGAGTATGTGTATTGCGTAAATTTTAATGTAATATTGTTATTCTCTGTGTGAGTCATTACAACCATACTAATATGATGAGAGTGCCTATCTTGACGTTCTTCAGGCGTCGGTTTCTAAAGATAATTGTCACCCTAAACTGGCTTGTCTAGCTGTAGCGAGCAGCTCAGGTGTGGGGGTGTCAACCTCGTATAGATCTATACACAATATTCCACTCTCCCTCCAGGAGACTCTGGTTATAACTACAAGACTTACGATGTACACTAGGTAGGTACGAGTGAAGGAGTGTCTTATAAGAGCCTTAACGAAATTTATGCGAATATTGAATTCCATTATTTAACGTTATAAATAATGTTACTAGTGTATATTTTCCACTACAAATTATAAGTGACAAAAATAGCCATTTTTACTATAAGTGTCAAAAATAGCCCATTTTTACCATTGTTGTCCAAAAATAGCCAAATTCTACCAAAATTGTCAATAAAGGCCCTATTTTACTAAAATTGCCAATAAAGGCCCAATTTTACTAAAATTATCAATAAAGGCCCAATTTTACTAAAATTGTCAATAAAGGCCCAATTCTACTAAATTATCAACAAAGGCCCAATTTTACTAAAATTTTCACATAAGGCCCATTTTTACCCAAATTGTCATAAAAGCCCATTTTACCCAAAAATGTTTGCAAATGTGTAACGACCCAAAAATCACGACTAAAAATTTCTTTTAAAACATTACTAAAACCATATTTATAACAACCGTATCATAAGTCCTAACATAATTTCATAGTATTAATTCGAAACATAACTTATTATCAGAGTAAAACATCCCAGGCTAACTGACTATGGTGTGTGCACTGTAATCGCTCCGAGCTCCTCTTTTGAAAACTGAGTACCTAAAACCAAAAACTGAAACCGTAAGCACGAAGCTTAGTGAGCTCCCCCAAACTACCACATACCATACAAACATATAAAGCACATACTAGGCCTTGCCCACTGCATCGGACCGAGGTCCGGACTAACTGGGGCCTTGCCCCCTGCATCGGACCAAAGTCCGAAAACTGACTGGGACCTTGTCCCCTGCATCGTACCGAAGTCCGGACTAACTGGGGCATTTCCCCCTGCATCGGACCGAAGTCCGGACTAACTTGGGCCTTGCCCCCTGCATCGGACCGAAGTCCGAAAACTGACTGGGACCTTGTCCCCTGCATCAGACCGAAGCCCGGACTAACTGGGGCATTCAGCATTGCCCCCTGCATCGGACCGAAGTCCGGAAACTGACTGAACATAGCATAGCATAAACATATCAACTAGCATGCACACACATACTGCATACTGCATCGGGCCTTAGCCCGGATCACATAACACATAAATCATGTCTGAGCCATGAGGACATCAAACATACTAACTACTGCATCGGACCGAAGTCCGTAAACTACTGCTAACTAAATGGGTCAGCATTGTGGCCTTAGACCCGTTCCTACTGGAAGGAAACTCACTTGCACTGCTGGAGTTCTTGCTAATACCCTGCTGACTGCTATCTGACAACTCCCGTACTGCTACTCCAATGACTCCCCGATCTACTAATACCAAATATAACACTTAGTCCCAAACTTCCCTTCAACAGTCAAACTAAGTCAAGTATGGTCAAAGTCAAAGTCCTGGTCAAAGTCAACCTTCTAGATTGACCCTACTCGCCGACTCAGCCTACTGACTCGCCGAGTTCATAAGCTCAAAAACCCTCTCCTTCGCGACTCAACTCGCCGAGTCAGCCCATGACTCGCCGAGTCTACTAATTTCCGAGTTATGACCTATCCAACTCACTGAGTCTCCACTCAACTCACTCGTCCGAGTCTTAACTAAAAGGGTTTGGGGTTCTGCGACCAGACTCGCCGAGTCCTAAGCAATCTTCAACAGACTCGCCGAGTTGTTCATCCAACTCGTCGAGTTCCTTCCCATCTCCATACAACTCGCCGAGTCCACTCGAAGGACTCACCAAGTCTATTCAGTCCTTAATACATGCAGAGGCTATTTGATTCATGCTTGGACTCCAAACTATAGATCCACTCTTCAAAGGCCTATCCCTTACATAAAGTGGCAAACTTTACGTGTATATAAAGAGATCTAGGCTTAAATTACTATAAACTAGGGTTTAAGACAAAGAGGCTCTACAATCAACCCAAGCAGTTACTTTATGCTTCTCTAGGCCAAGATATGCTTAGATCTGAAGTAGCAACTTCATGTTTGGGCTTCTAACTCGAATTGGTTCTTAAACATGGAATAAAATCCCCAAATCTCAAAACCAAGTTTGATCGATCTGCAAAAGAGGGAAGGTAACGATTCATCACCTTCAAATGCTCTGGAAAGCTCCACAAACTATGGATCTAAAGACAATCCTTGAAGTCCCAATGATTCCCTTCTTCCTTCTTCCTTCAAATCACCCAAAATGGCAAGAAAGCGTGAATGAGTAACAATGGAGGCTTAGGGTTTTATGTTCTGGATGAGAGAGACTCTAAGGAACCCTAATGGAGAGAATAAAGTGCTTAAATAGAGTCCAAAGTCCCGGATTTAGGGTTTTCCTCTTCAGACCCAACTCGCCGAGTCCACGAGCCGACTCGCCAAGTTGGTCACTTACTCGATCCCCCGGATCCCGCTCCGACTCGTCGAGTTCCTCCCTGGACTCGACGAGTCAACTCTTTTGACTTAGGGTTTTCTTTCCTTTTCTAAACCTTTCTGATTTTGGGTGTTACAAAATGGCCCGTTTTTACAATAATATTCATGTTTGAACTTTACGTTTATAAAGTTCCCCGCTGAAGTTGGATTCAATACCTTGACCGTTGTGATCTTTTGTGCACTCCAGGTCAAGTATTGTGATTGAGAGAATGCGAGATAATATTCAATTACTTCTCGGTCAACCTTCGGGTCAGGAGAGGGAATAGAAACATTTGGCTCAAAGCAATGAAACATGAATGCCTTCCGGGTGATAGGCATGTCGGACTGAGAGTCTCTCGAATTTTCACGATCAAACAAGATGAACGGTTCAAGCCAATGAGTACTAGGAGACTCGATTGCTTCTTTTAAGAGTTTCTCCAATGACCACAAAGGAAATAGAGTTTTTCTACTTTCCAATGCATCGTGATCTTCGTTTCGTTTTCTTTCCCTCTATTCTTCTTCTTTTGTGATGCAAAGATTGTCATCAAGCTCTCAGTCATATTGCTTTCTTTTGAGAGCATCTTCTTCGGTTTCTTTCTCATCACTATCATCGATTATCGTTTTGCCTTTTTCCTTCCTCTAGCTTCATTACCCTTCGGTTCAGTGGTGACTTTCGGTTGTGAAGAGATAGGTTTGCTTGTTGGAGGTTGTGGTGGTTGTCCTAGACTTACTTCTCCCTCTTGTTTCGGAGGGACACCAGTCTCCAAAACACCTTCTATACGGCTCAACATCTCAAGAGCTGGTCGCAGCTTCTCACCCAAGTGCCTTCGGACGGTGAGAGTAAGAACCGAATCATGTGCCTCTAGGAGATTGGATACAAGAGAGTGCACATCACCAACACAGCTTTTGATAACTGCTCTCTCAAACTTGAGGTCATCAATTTCATTGGTCGCCTGATTAAGCTTCAAGGCCTGAGTCTTAATCTTCGTTGTTTTTAGGGCGAGTTCATCCATGACTTAGTTTTCTAAGGCAAGATCAGCCTAGAGTTTATCAATACGGGCAGTGACTAATGTTTGAAGCCCGGTGTTGTCAGACTTGATGCTTTGGCATACTTCTTCAAAATGCTTCTTCTTAGCTTGAAGCGATTTGGTGAGATTCTCAATAGTGGCATTAACAGTTTTGGCGTTCTTTTGAGTAGCCGCCTGAAGAGAATCTAGAAAGAGATTAGCATTAGAAATTAGTTTTTCGAAGTTTTCGGTCGCTTTCTTGCATTCTTTTGTTGATTCTTCAACAGCGATGGTTACTTTCTGGCAAGAGGAGGAGGAAGCTTCAATGGTTTTGGTAGCTTTGGAAATAGAGGAGTCATGCTCCTTTATAAGTCCCCAAAATTGCTTGTGTATCAATCAGATCCAATTGATGGTGCGGAATCCCAATCAATTGGATGATGTCAGATCAATATAGAAGAGAATGAGAAGAAGAAGAAGATGAATCTATGATGTATTCAATATGAATTATGCTCCTTACAATAGATTCTCTCACACACACACACTTCTTCTCTCTAAGTTTCTCTCTCTACAAGATGCTCTCTTGTAACCTTCTCTTTTTCCTATAACCGTACACTCCCACATGCACTCCTCTATTTATATGGACCTCCAGCCATACACATGTGTAGAGCCGCACACCCTGTGTACGGCCGTACACAGGGTGTGCGGCCGTACACACAAAACGCAAACACATACAACATTACATAAAAATATATTTTCCTAGAAAAGCAAAGTATAAACCATATTTTTGACCCAACAATCTCCCCCTTGGTTTATAGCTTTCTTTTCTAATTGGCCCAACAAACTCCCCTAAAAAGTAGCTGACTTTTTCTTGTTAATCTTCATTGGGAGCTTGGCTTCAGCATTAATCTTCAAATTTCTTCACAACATCAAGATAAACATATGAATCTTCAATAAATGAATTCATCTTGAGCAGTTGGGTTTTTCTTCAAAATTTGACATTGAACGCACGTTGGGTGAGGAGGCTTCTTGAAAGATAGCTCCTTCAGCTTGAGAATCTTCAGGGAGAACATCAGAGAGAAATAATCTTCTGGATCACTTCAGCAGGTATAAGATAGCAGCAGACTGATTGAGGAGGCTTCAATGCAATCCGTCACATAATCTTCAATTTCAACTTCACCATGCTTCTGGGGTTGAAAGATTGAATGATGGAAAAATAGTCTTTATTTCTTGCTCCTTCGAATGAGAATTCTTCGATGCTTACGGATGAAGCCTTGGCTCAGAAGATCTTCAATACAGTCTCCACGAGTCTCATCTACGCCTGAAATCACTTTTCAAGACAAAACAAAACTAAAAGAAAAATTAGCACACAAAAAAAATATTTTTGGATTTTTCATATTTTCTGAAAAAATAAAGCAGTATTTTTTTTTTTTTTGGATTTTCTGAACAAGAAATAACACTTTTTTTTATTTTTTTTATTTTCTGATTTTTGTTTGATTTTTGAATTATTATTATTATTTTTAATTTTTAATTCTCCCCTAATGTTTAAATTAGAAGAAACTATAAACAAATTTAACAAAAATAAAATTATATCCAACTTTAAGAATGATTTGGGATCAAAGTTTTTAGACAGCCTTTATCCGCTTGTCGGTACCTTCCATCTTCACGTCTTTGTCTGGTCGATCGCCGGTATTGTTGTCCACTTAAACACGAAAAATTGTGACAAAATTAGGACATACTATAAGTGACAAGACAATGTGATCCTAAATTCCTAGATACTATATCTGGTCCTAAGTTTCTAGATACTATATCTTAAGGACCGTTCAACTGACGACGACCAGGGATATTGTTGTCCACCTAAATTGAGCAGCGACATCTATAGACAATCTGTATGTGTTCAATTTTAAGTGTACTAGAACATGTTTCCCGCTTCCTAATATGCCCCAACCATCAAGAACTTCCAGAGTACTCCTTACACCGGGTGAGCAGAAAACCATTCAGAGAGAAGATAGATTCAGAATTCTATTACTTATTACTTATTACTTCAGAGGGGTTGAGAAGTAGAAGGTTGCATATGCTGTGTACCAGGTCGGATTAGAAGTCGCGCAGAGGAGACAGCATATGGCTAACAGATAAGAAGTCTTTCACATATATAACCTGCAGAGAAATAGAGTTGCATATGTTGTGTACCAAGTCGGATTGGAAGTCACGCAAAGGAGACAACATATGACTAACAGACGGAAAGAAAGAAAATGATATTCTACAGACCTAATTTATCGGAATTTACCAGTCGCCCCATCCAACTAGAATTAAGGACAGAATCCGCACATCGAGGAAAAGTTAAGCCACGGTTCCAAGTACGGGTTCAATTATTGTGACGAGTAGATTCCCATATATATCTCCCTGCTCAACCTATCCGAGCGTCGTATTTTCAGGCTGAACAGATCTAACTAGGTCAAGATTTTTCAAGTCTATAAATTTCCTAAGTTCAACTCTCCCTAGTCAAGTCCATTTAAAAAATTTCCGTGCCCACCGACGCATCAAACCAGAGCATAGACCCTTCAACTTCGGGTACGTTACGCAGACTCAGGTTGCCTGTTATCACTTTATCATATCACTTCCCAGAACATCTCCCTCAAGCAGCACATTTCATAACCAACAATTTTTTTTATTATCTGATTTTCTAATGTTTTTGGATTTTTAAAATTTTCTAATTTTTGTTTTGTTTTTATTTCTCCCCCTAAATTCGTGCATAAGAGAGAAACAAAAGTAAATGCACAAATTTAAACTATCCTAAAACAAAAATTAGTCTTTAAAGCGAATCAGGTTAAGAAAACCTCAGGAGTATAGAGAAGAAAACGCAAACCGTAAGTCACCGATTGAATTTGCATCCAGAAGGTCTGAGAACAGCACGCGTAAACTCAAAACAGATCCAAAAATTCTTCATGTCGTTAAGCACAAACCCCATGTGATCCCTTCCTTTCTTCCCTTCCCGTAAAGGACACATACTCTCAAACAAATGTCTGAATGTTGTACAGTTGAGAGATTTCCCCTATCAAGTGCCAGGAACAGCCACTACCAACAAACCAAAGTCTGATGATATGCCTCCATAGCTGCTCCGACACAGAGCGGGATCAGTTGGTCTTTGGAACCCAGTCCATTTTGAAACTGGGTTGACCTTTGTCATCCTTGCATGGTACTCTCTCCCATGACATGTCCTGCTTATCACAAACAGAAGATGTAAAAATATTAGAAGCGTTAGGTGATTTGGGAGACTGAACCTTCGGTACCCATTTGTAGTTGGGTTTAACCCATTTCTTTTTCGATCCGATGGGTGGCTCAGTACTTGCTTTTGAACTTGATGTCGGCCGTTGAGATGATTTTGATTTTGGCTTCACAGGAGCATCTCTTGGATTGGGCTTCTTGGCCGACATTCCCTTCTTGCCCTTGGGATTTGAATTCTTGGCCTTCTTGGCATTCCAGTCATCAATGTCTGATCGTGATCTTGAGGGGTATCTTTTGGAGTATCTCCCTCTTGGCATGTTCTGCCAGCCTTGTGCATAATAAGGAACGTATGCGCGATTTGGACAATTTCGGGCAATATGAACAGGTGTTCCACAGTGAAAACAAGTCTTTTTCTTCACTGGGAAATTGTTTCTTCCTGCCCCTGGTGGCGTGTCTTTGCCTTGTCTATTGCTTTTCCCACACGCACAATTACAACAGGCACTCTGTTTAGCTTGAAATGGTGGCATGTATTTACCAACAGCAGGTTGATCATAAGCAGTTGAGTTCGAAGCAACAGATTCAGAGTTTAAGGAGATGTTGGTTTGTGCAATGGTGTTCTCCTTGTTCTCATCCTCTGCTACTTTACCTGCACATGAAGTAGAAGCATTAGTATCATTCAACTCAACACTCTCAGTTGGCCCTGATTGTTCAGTCTTAACTGAAGCTGAAGCAAGGGTTTGACCATACTGAGCAGGCATTTCTTCCTCATTGGTCTCAAGAGGTGGGTTATAGTTGTGATTAAATGGAGGTGGCACACTGTGATACCCTAGACCCTTGGTTTGATTATCTTTAAAACTCAATTGATTTTCTACTAAAGACTCGACTGTCTTACTTGATGCAGTATAATTTTTGAAACTAACATTTGTTTTTCCATACTTTATTTTCAAAGCATCAAGTTCTTCAGTTACAGCAGCAAGTTTTCTTTTGATGTGATCATAATTCTCACACTTATTGTTGTAATCTTCTTGCAGTTTCCTAAAGTCCTTAATCTTGGCCTCTAAATGTGCTTTTAAAGGTTTCTGGCCTTTCCTAAGAGTATAGTCTTCGTATTTGAGATCCTCATTTTCTCTTTTTAATAAATCGATTTGATCTCAGAGAAATTTAATCGTAGCTTTACAAGATGGAGTACATGAAACTTCATTTACCGGAATTGATGTGGAACTCATTTTTTTATTTTTTAAAATTTATATATATATATATATATATATATATATATATATATATATTTTATTTTTTATTTTTTTTAATTGCCCTTTGACTTAAAAGAGAAAGTCAACCTTAAAAGTCAAAAAAAAATCAAACTCAAAAGTCAGACTTGAAAAGTCAAACTTAAAAGTCAAACCGAAAAACCAAATTTGAAAAATTAAAAGTCAAATGAGAAAGTCAAAATTTAAAGTCAAAGGTCAACATTTAAAAGTCAAAGTCAAAATTTTAAATAAAAAATGAAAAATGAAATTTAAAATTTAAAAACTAAAATTTTTGGGTTGAAAAAGGATTTTAAAAATAAAATTTTGAACTTTTGGGGTTGAAAATGTCAATTTGTGAAATTATATGCGAAAACGATGAGTTATATTCTAAATTTCGGATTTAAGAAACAAGAAGCCTCCTAGACGAGTTGGTAATGCGGTGGGTTGCTCAACTAGAGGTCCCGGGTTCGATCCCCAGCACCTTCAAACCCATTTCCTTTTTAATGCGAAGGCTGCTAATCAAGGACGGCTGCGAAGCCGAGACCGATGCTGCTGAGCCGTGAACCAGATGCGAGACTGAGTCGAAGGAGCTGGACCGTGCACGATACCGCACACGTCCGAGTCGCACACACTGAGCCGCACACCGAGGCTGATGAGCCGCACACCTTCAACCGGGCCGCACACCTTCAACAGATTCACGAAAAAAACGACGTTTTTCACCCTTTTTTCTCTAAAACTCGATCAAAAACTCGTTTTTATGAAAAATACAAAGAAGTAACCCCCCTTATTTTTGCGAGATCTATCCAAAAACGCTATTCTCTTTTCAAAATAAGATCAAATAAGCTCCAGATCTGGAAAAATTGATTGATACAACCAAGCTCTGATACCAATTGTATGTCCCCAAAATTGCTTGTGTATCAATCAGATCCAATTGATGATGCGGAATCCCAATCAATTGGATGATGTCAGATCCATATAGAAGAGAATGAGAAGAAGAAGATGATGAATATATGATGTATTCAATATGAATTATGCTCCTTACAATAGATTCTCTCACACACACACACTTCTTCTCTCTAAGTTTCTCTCTCTACAAGATGCTCTCTTGTAACCTTCTCTTTTTCCTGTAACCATACACTCCCACATGCACTCCTCTATTTATATGGACCTCCAGCCATACACATGTGTACAGCCGCACACCCTGTGTACGATCGTACACAGGGTGTGCGGCCGTACACACAAAACGCAAACACATACAACATTACATAAAAAAATATTTTCCTAGAAAAGCAAAGTATAAACCATATTTTTGACCCAACATCCTTGACAAAAGTTGCCAACATAGCTTTGATAGCAGTCTCTGAGTAAGTCTTTCTTGGAGTGGAAGATGAAGAGGAAATCAGCTTCTCATTAAGATCCTTTAAATGTCGTGTCGTTACAAGAGCATCATCATCATCATCGCTCTGAAATTTGTAGGGGCTATAATAGAAATAATCAAAGTCAGCATCCTCCCCACCGAGAACGGTGTCAGATTCGTTGGAGATAGGTGGAGATAGAGGTTTAGATGTAATTAGGATTTTGGTTCTTGAAGTAGGTGCCCCCGTATCAGATACGTTGACACGAACTTGAGGTTCGGTTGTATGTGTGATGGTGGTGGTAATTTCAGTGAATAAGGGGGATGGTATTGGTATAGAAGTTGTAGTTGGAGAAGATATTGGCGGAGGGCATGGAGAAATTATGATAGGAACAGAGCAAGTAGGAGAGGAAGCAGGTGAGTTTCGGTTAACCTGATGAGTCGGTGAAGTTGGAGGCAAAGCTCCTCAGAGCAAACTCTCATGTTAAGAATCTTCACTACCACTTGACTCTTGTTCGGGTTGTTGGTCAGAGGGAACATAGTCTGAATCATGTGAAGATTGAGCCTTTGGCTTGTGCGCCTTCTTCTTGATCTTTCGCTTCTTAGGAGTGGAAGTAGTTGCTTGTTCTGACTTTCGCTTTTTAGGTGTAGCAGCTTTAGATGATGGTCCTTCCTTCTCGCATTTTCATTGATCAAACTTCTTCCCTTGTTTCACTGGTTTATCAGCAGCATCCAACGATCTTTGCATTTCAGAAGTTAGTTGTCTCGGTCCCGTAGGAAGAAGCTTCTTGTATTCAGTAATGAGCTTGCTTTCCCCAGAAACACTGTTGTACATAGACTCAGGAATTGAAACGATGAACAGAATTTTGGTTGGATCGGCGACAATAATCTTCGTCGTGTTAAAAGTGGAAATAGATGACATCAAATAGTTTGCCATTATTGGAATGTGAAATTTCTGATGGATTTTAGCCATAAGATCTTTCCTATGTGCGCATGCAAAACCCTAATGCTTGGATCTAGGCTTTCTAATTAAACATGCTTTGAATCCAAGACTTCTAATGACTAATTAGGTATAAGAACAATACTAAATCAGATCTAGAATCATACCTTTGAATCTCTTGTTTGATCTTGTTGTCTTGGAGCTCTAGAGTCACAATTGTCACTCCTCTAATGGCTTACAAACACCAAATAGAAAGGAGGATGATTTGGGAGAGAGGAGAGGGGAGGGAATTCGGCCAGGGGTTCTCTACTTTTGATCAAGTGCCGATTTCCCTTTGCCATAGGGTCTATTTACACTTGTAGACTCCTTAAGGGTTACAGCTTAAACCCTAATTGGATAATCTTCTCTTAAAGCAATCCAAATCCATTCCTTGGATAACCTTGGACGATTTAAAGTTATCCATAGCTTCTAGAATCCGTCCACTATTTATCCAATATGGATTTACAGTCTAAAGTTTAACTATCAAACAATTGACAGTTTATACCCTCTTATTTAATTAATCTCTTTAAGTCACCAAATTAATTCTAATTAATTCTATGACTTATATTAATCAAATAACAATATTATTATTCTTTATATTGTTCCCATAATATATCAATAATATTTATTCTCTCTTAATAAATCATCCTATCAATTTGCTATGGTGAAGGCAACCCAAAAGGACCATGCACAACCGGGTCAAATACTTGCCTAATATAGTTGCAGCCTTAGACACTATTCCAACAGTCTCCCACTTGGATAAGTCTAGTAACTATATGCACAAGTACAATCCGATTTGCAATCGTAGCTCTCAAAGACGTTGTCAAACTCTGATCTAATCAATCTTGTCCTTTAGATAAGGGATCGTACAGTCCTCTGTTAGATATCATGCTGACAATCCTATGGAATGGTTAGTCAAGCATTTAGGTTTCTTGATCTCTGATTTATTTGACATAGAACTTAATCGAACACATTCATAATCATCATGGAAGATTGAGGTATCCATAAAATATGAAACGGAAAGGTCATTTTTTACAGAAAACTCGCCAATCAGATGACGAATCTAACAAACACAGGAAGGAGAAGTGTGGTGAACCAGAGAGAAGACGAAGGGTGGTGGGTGCCTGGGTGGTTGTCGAGCAGTATGGGGTAGAGAGAGAGAGAGAGAGAGAGAGAGAGACTTGTAGATTAAGACCATGGCGGATGAGGCATTTTATCAAACACGTTGCGTGCATCATCGATTCTTCCCCGGTTACTGTATAAGTCGATTTCCCGATTTCTATTTCTCTTTCTCCCATTCCAGTCTCCGACTTTCTGTTGCTGTGATAGAGAGTTTCCTTCTGTCGTTGGGATTTGAGTACAGTAGTATTACCATAGGTAGGCGATGTTAGAGGTGGGAGAGGATGGTGGTGGGCAACATGCGAACTGTTTAGAGTTAAAGAGGAAGCGATAGTATGTCCAAAGAGCAGCGGAGAAGGGAAAGTCATCGGTGTTGGTGAAGGATATTTTGGAAACCGATGAGATGTGAAAAAGAGAGGATTCAGCGGAGGGTGAAGAAGCAGCCGACTGAGGTGGTGGCTCATACGGTGATGGGCTGAGGACGCAAAGTCGGCATCGGACGATGGCTGTCGAGTCAATAGGTGAAGATAATGATTGATCGTTATTACGATTTAAGTGAGATATGCAAAGCCTTGGGAGATCTCTGTGAAATCATAGGTTGGGTTTTAGGTTAGAGAGAGAGAGAGAGAGAGAGAGAGAAAGGAAGACGAAGACCTAGGTTTCTTTCTTGCTGATTGGAAGCAGAGGGGGTTTTAATTTTTCACATAGGGGGTTTTTAATTTTTGGGGATTTCATTTCCCGCTCAAAACGCGTGTTTCATTAAATAAATATAAAGCGACATCCTTACATGACACACATTTTACAATAGGCATCCTCCGTATTTCTTTTTTTTCTTTTCTAACACTAATTTCAGGGCACGCACAAATACGCGTCCTCTATCTTTCAAATTTTATAAGAGATCGCATTTATTTTAGGATGCATGTTTTTGCGTATCGTAAATCACTGCGCGTCATTGTTTGCGCGTCATTAAAGGCTGTTTTTCTAGTAGTTATAATACGATGAAAGAAATATGACTATGAAGCATCATGATAACGATACATGCATGCATCATAAATACTAAACCCTAATGACATAGAGACGGCTAGACAGCCCCAGACCGTGACAATATTGGACCGAGTAAAAAGCCCAATGACGCAACTCCTAGACTCAACAACCTTGACTTGTATCCTCCCCCAAAAGAAAGAAAACTTGAAAAATAGGGGTATGAAGCTCACCTTGGGGATTTTTTGGTTTTGAAGAGGAAGATGGAGAAGGTTTTCGGCCTAGATTGCTTCCTTGAGGAGATTTTCGAAGTTGAGATGGTTCTAAGAAGCATATTCACGAAAATAAGAGAGTAAGTGAAAGATCTTTAATACAAACTTAGAACAAAGAAAAAGAGTTTGTCATAAACTTACCAAGGGATGGAACTTTAAGAAAATCCTCTTGAAAACACACACACAACTCACGATTTTTAGAGGAATAGGATGAAGAAGTTTTTGAGAGTTGAGAGGAAAAGAGAAGTGAATGAAGTTTGAAATGAATGGTCGGGTGAGTGTAACACCGTGAATTTCAAAATAATTTTTCGCATAATATAAAAACATTTTCATTTAATTTTCATAAAACATCAAGTTTAAAACTCCAATCCATATCATACAAAATCCCAAGATCACATATCATAAAAATCATATGCGTGTGTACAGATCAAGCCGGCGCCTTCCCACGGTCATCACTAGTACCTGAAACAACAACACTAACACTGTAAGCACAAAGCTTAGTGAGTTCCCCAAAATACCACACATAACACATATTAGCCACTCGAGGCTATAACGCTGTGGGTCCGTAGACCCTACTCTGTGAACCCACTGGTTCTAACTCTGGGAACCTTCCGGTTCCAACTTTGTAAACATACACAGCATAAATCACATAGCAATAATGCAGTACAACACATAACATACATATAGCATACAAACACTCTGTAACATAACTTTGATTACCTACTCAAGGTAAAGTATAGTGAGAAGACTCACCTCGCGTATCTCGATAACTCGCAAATCCCGGAAATCACTCACGCTCAATCCTCCAAGCTATAATCCTCCTATAACACAATATACCTCTAATTAACATTTTCTCAACTAAGGTTGACTACCCCCATCAAGTCAACACTGGTCAACTCTGGTCAACGGTCAACGGTCAACTTTGACCAGACTCGGCGAGTGCACTAGAGCGACTCGGCGAGTCTATACGTGTTCACTGACTCCCTAGGATCCTCTTTTGACACGTCGAGTACTCTACTGACTCGACAAGTTCCACTTGGCATGAATCGCGGGGCTACCACGACTCAACTCGCCGAGTCTCAAGAACAACTCGGCGAGTTCCAGCTCGACTCAGTCCACCTGTCAACCCTCTCTAACTCTCCCTGACTCACGGATTCAACCCTTAACTCGGCAAGACCACTCGCTGAGTGGTTAAGGACAATCTTCATGCTACTCGCCGAGTCTGTTCTTCGGACTCGGCGAGTCCATTTCATGCATCAACTCAATCTCACTTCTGACGTCAGATCCGCTCCAACAACTCATAGATCTGGCCCTCCCAAGCACATTCATCAAGTAAATTCACAGTCTTGGCTACCATGCAACGCCTACAAGGCTTCTTTTGAAGAAATGACCTCTAAAATGGCAACCTAAGTCTCCAACTCAAAAGGAAAGGCATAAAGCATGGCATTTGGGACTCTCTGGACCTACTAAGGTCCAGATCTAGGTACCATATCCCCATGGGACCTCTCACACTCCAAATACAAGGCAAACAAGGAATGAAGAAACCCTAGATTTGACCATATCAAGAAAAACACGAGAATAAGCTCTGAATGTTACCTCAAATAGCTTCTTCTGCCGAAATGGGAGTAGATCCAAGCTCCCCAACTCTTCTAGTTTGGCCTTCCTCTTCCTTTCATGCAATTACACACAAAAATGGTGAATAATGGCCTCTTATCTCACTCACAAGAACTCTTAGCTGCTCTGGTGCTCTCAAGGTCGAAGGTAGCCGCAATGGAGGGGTTTAAGGTCCTTTAAATAGGGCTCAAGGCCGGGAAATTAGGGTTTCATTAAACAGCACGGACTCGCCGAGTCCATTCCTTGGATTCGCCGAGTCCAGGCGCGAACCCGCGTCCAAATCCGCGATCATACTCGGCGAGTCTAGGCTCCAACTCGCCGAGTCTCCTCACAAATTAACAAAATAAATAAATGAATAATACCTGGGAATCCGGGCTGTTACAATTCTCCCCCACTAGAACTAGACTTCGCCCTCGAAGTCTCGCTCTGCAAATAACTCTGGATGCTGCTCACGCATCTCACGCTCCGGTTCCCAAGTCATCTCAGACCCCTTCCGATGTTGCCACTGAACCAAAACCAGGGATACCTCCTTGTTCCTCAGAACCTTGATTTTCCAATCTCTGATGGCCACTGGTCTTTCAGCATAATTCAGGCTCGCATCCACCTGAATATCCTCTAATGGAACCACTGCCGACTCGTCGGCTATACACTTCCTCAGCTGCGACACATGAAAAGTGTCGTGAATCTGCCCCAACTCTGCTGGCAAATCCAAACGATAGGCTACCCGGCCTACCCTCGCGATCATACGGAAAGGACCAATATATCAGGGTCCCAACTTGCCCCTCTTCCTGAATCGAATCACTCCTTTCCAAGGAGAGACCTTCAGGAGTACCAGGTCGCCGACCTGAAACTCAAGCTCGGACCGGCGTCTGTCCGCATAACTCTTCTGTCGGCTCTGAGCGGTCAACAACCTCTGTCTGACCTGCTGGATCTGCTCTGACGTCTGAAGCACGATCTCTGTACTGCCCATCACCCACTGTCCAACCTTTCCCCAATAAGTGGGGGTCCAACACCTCCTCCCATACAACAGCTCAAAGGGTGGCATACCAATGCTCGAATGATGGCTGTTGTTGTAGGAAAACTCTGCCAAGGGCAAATACGCATCCCAGCTACCCCCAAAATCCAACACACATGCCCGGAGCATGTCCTCGAGCGTCTGAATCGTCCGCTCACTCTGACCGTCTGTTTGGGGATGATATGCGGTACTAAAATGCAGTCTAGTACCCAACTCCTCATGAAACTTCTTCCAGAATCTGGAAGTGAAGCGCACATCACGGTCTGAAACAATCAAGATCGGCACCCCATGCCGAGATACCACTTCCCTCACATACACCTCCGCCAATTTCTCTGCTGAAGAACTCTCGCTGATATCAAGGAAGTGAGCGCTCTTCGTCAACCTGTCCACAATCACCCAAATCGCATCAACTCCTCTGGCAGTCCTCGGCAATTTGGTGATGAAATCCATAGTGATCTGTTCCCACTTCCATTCGGGAACCTCCAATGGCTGCAACTTACCATGCGGCCTTTGGTGCTCGGCCTTCACCCTACGGCAGGTCAAGCACCTCTCAACAAACCATGCGACATCCCTTTTCATATAGGGCCACCAATACTCCTTTCTCATATCCAAATACATCTTAGTGGCCCCCGGATGGATCAAAAATTTCGAACGATGAGCCTCCTCCATCAAAATGGTACGCGTTCCTCCCACAAACGGCACCCAGATTTGCCCCTAAAATGTCATAAGCCCCCGACCATCGGTAACGAACTCTGTAACCAAACCAACAACCCGTTCCTTCTTCTGCATCTCAGGTTGCACAGCCTCGGCCTGTGCCCCACGAATGGCGTCCAACACTGAAGCTATCACGGTCAATCTCAAACATACATCCCGCAGCGGGGTGCTCTCCGCCCTGCGGCTCAATGCATCGGCTACCACATTAGCCTTGCCTGGGTGGTACAGGATCTCACAATCATAATCCTTGACCACATCCAACCACCTTCTCTGACGCATATTTAGGTTGGGCTGATCCATCAAATACTTCAAGCTCTTATGGTCCGTGTATATCGTACACCGAACCCCATACAAGTAGTGACGCCAAATCTTGAGGGCGAACACCACTGCCCCCAATTCTAGATCATGGGTGGGATATCTCGTCTCATGAGGCTTCAACTGCCTCGATGCATATGCTATCACATGCCCTCTCTGCATCAGCACCGCTCCCAACCCCAAAATCGATGCATCACAGTATACCACAAAGTCCTCCATCCCTTCCGGGAGGGCTAACACCGGGGCTTCGCACAACCTTTGGCGAAGTGTCTCAAAGGAGGCCTGCTGCTCGGGGCCCCATGAAAAAGCAACACCCTTCCGGGTCAATCTGGTGAGTGGCACTGCGATCTTAGAGAAATCCTTGATAAACCTCCGATAATACCCTGTCAACCCTAGGAAACTCCTGATCTCGGAGGGTGACCTCGGCACCTCCCAACTCATCACCGCCTCAACCTTGGCCGGATCGACCAATATCCCTTCCTAGTTAACGAGATGTCCTAAGAACTGGACCTCCCGCAACCAGAAATCACACTTGGAGAATTTGGCATAAAGCCTCTCCGATCTCAGAACTCCGAGAACCTCTCTCAAATGCTCCTCATGCTGCTCTCTAGATCTCGAATATACCAGAATGTCGTCGATAAACACAATCACTGACCGATCCAGCATCGGCCTACACACTCGGTTCATGAGATCCATGAACACTGTCGGGGCATTGGTGAGCCCGAAAGGCATCACCACAAACTCGTAATGCCCATAACACGTCCTGAATGTTGTCTTCTGGACGTCCTCATCCCGTACCCTCACCTGATGATATCCGGACCTCAAATCGATCTTGGAGAACCAAGATGCTCCCTGCAACTGATCGAACAAATCGTCGATCCTCGGCAACGGGTAACGGTTCTTGACCGTCAGCTTGTTCAACTCCCGGTAATCAATGCACATCCGGTGTGAACCATCCTTCTTCTTGACGAACAGGATAGGCGCTCCCCACGGCGAGCTGCTCGGCCGAATAAACCCCTTCCCCAGCAGCTCCTGAAGCTGCGAGGATAACTCTTGCATCTCTGGAGGTGCAAGGCGATAAGGCACCTTAGCGATAGGCGCGGCCCCCGGAACCAAATCGATACTGAACTCCACTTGCCTCACAGGAGGCACACCCGGCAACTCCTCGGGAAATACATCCGGGAACTCACGCACTACCGGAACCTCCTCAACTGAACTCGGCCTCTCGGAATCCACCCGCATATCCATCACATACGCCACAAAACCCTTACAGCCCTGCTGTAGACACTGCCTCGCCCAAGCGGCCGAACAAAATGCTGATCCTGAACGTATACCCTCGCCGTACACCGAAAGAACTCCCCCACTAGGGTCTCGTATGGTCACCAGCTGTCGCTCACAGTCGATAACCGCACCGAATCTGCTCAACCAGTCCATGCCCACAATGACACAGACATCACCCATCGCAATAGGAACCAGATCAATCGGGAACTCAACACCGAAAATCTCGACCACGCACCCTCGGAGAACCTCTGTGGCATATATCACCCTCTCATCAGCTATGGACACTCTCAGAGGTCGACTCAACGCCTCACGACTAACACTGATATGCTGACTAAAGGCCAAAGACACAAAAGACCGACTCGCACCTGAGTCAAATAACACCAAGGCAGGTACAGAATTCACAAGAAGAGTACCAGCCACGACATCGGGCGCTGCGCGGACCTCCTATGCGGTCAGCTGAAAAGCTCTCCCTCGTGCCCTCGGCGCCTCGACCTTCACTGGCTGACTCTCGGTAGCTCTGATGGCGGCAGGGGGCAGATCCCTGAGGTGCTCCCTGAGATGATCCTCGCAACTGCGGACACTCTGCCTTCCGGTGTCCGGTCTGATTGCAGTGAAAACACACCGCAAACCCCTTGGGGTAGTCCTTGGCCATGTGCCCCTCCTTGCCACACTTGTAGCAAGATCCCGCTCTATAGAATCCATCATGACCCTTTCCACACTTCCCACAAGTGCGGCCCTTCTAGCTCCCTGGTTTGGGATCAGCGGGCTTGGCCCGCTTGGCTGCCGGCTGAGACTGTGCCGGTTTCCGATCCCTCCCCTGAGACTCCGCCTCCTCCCTGGCCTGAGTCTCTAGCTCAATCTCCCTCTTCCGGGCATTTTCCTGAAGCTCAGCAAATGTCCGGTACGAGGAGTTTGCCGCGAACTCCCGAATGTCTCGCCTCAAGATACTCAGATATCGGCTCATACGTGCCTGCTCGGTGGACACATGCTCAAGGCAGAACATCGCCCTCTCATGGAACATCCTGGTAATCGTTGTAACCAACTCTGTACCCTGCTTGAGGGTCAGAAACTCCTGGGCCAAACGCTCCCTCTCCACCTGGGGAACGTACTCATCTCGGAACATGGCAATGAACCTCTCCCAGGTCACTACCGCAAGCTCAGCAGGCGTAAAGTGCGCCGTCACAAACTTCCACCAGTCCTTCGCTCCCAAGCGAAGCTGGTTCAGCGCGAACCGAACCTTCAAATGCTCAGGAGATGAGCAAGTGAAGAAACACCCCTCAATGTCAGAAATCCACCTCATAGCTGCCACCGGGTCCTGGTTCCCATCAAACTCTGGCGGTTTTGTGTTGCTGAACTCCCGGAACAGCAACGCATCACCACCTTGCGGCCTCGCGGCAGCAATAGCTGTGGTGGCCGCTGCAACAGCAGCCTCAGAAAGAGCGGCATAACGCTCGCCAAAGGTCTCAATCAGCGTGGTCTTAATAGACCCAAACATCTCTGGTATCTCTGCCCTGATGGCCACAACCACCTCCTCATGGATGATCCGACGGATCTCCTCATCACTGGTATCACTGCTCTCAGGCATCAAACGTGTCCTCACCATGATCTACCTCTGAAATACAACATACGATAAATTAGAACCCATTCGAGCATACTCACACTCGACAACTCATCCCTCCTTGATCCTTGGTATTCCGAAGATTCTTACTTGGGCTGTACACCGCTCCGGTGCTTTCAGTAGTACGGGCCCAATACTACTGTCCGCACCGTATCAGAATACACCCCAAGTCCTGCTCTTCGGATCCCAAATTCCAAGTACTCTATCATGCATAAGCCACTCTCCAATAGATCTTTCATAAGCCCCTCGCTGCTACCTACTCACTCTCAAGCATCTTATAGCAGCTCACCTCTTCCTAGGCTAAGGCATCACAAATCAAGCCACTCTAGTCCTAATAGGAATACCTAGCCTACTCTAGCATGCGAATACATCATATCAATATCAATATCACATAACATGAGGGTATTTTGGGAAATCACCGTTCGGGCGCGGACCGATCGTACACACACTCTGCTCTGCGTTTTTTTTTTCCAAAATCTTTTACTCTTTTTGAAAATACTTCTCAAATCCTCAGTTTGAGTTCAAATACGCCCAAAGGTGTACTCGAATCCCTCAAACCAAGGCTCTGATACCAAATTGTAACACCGTGAATTTCAAAATAATTTTTCACATAATATAAAAACATTTTCATTTAATTTTCATAAAACATCAAGTTTAAAACTCCAATCCATATCATACAAAATCCCAAGATCACATATCATAAAAATCTCATGCGTGTGTACAGATCAAGCCGGCGCCTTCCCACGGTCATCACTAGTACCTGAAACAACAACACTAACACTGTAAGCACAAAGCTTAGTGAGTTCCCCAAAATACCACACATAACACATATTAGCCACTCGAGGCTATAACTCTGTGGGTCCGTAGACCCTACTCTGTGAACCCACTGGTTCTAACTCTGGGAACCTTCCGGTTCCAACTCTGTAAACATGCACAGCATAAATCACATAGAAATAATGCGGTACAACACATAATATACATATAGCATACAAACACTCTGTCACATAACTCTGATTACTTACTCAAGGTAAAGTATAGTGAGAAGACTCACCTCGCGTATCTCGATAACTCGCAAATCCCGGAAATCACTTGCGCTCGATCCTCCGAGCTATAATCCTCCTATAACACAATATACCTCTAATTAACATTTTCTCAACTAAGGTTGACTACCCCCATCAAGTCAACACTGGTCAACTCTGGTCAACGGTCAACGGTCAACTTTGACCAGACTCGGCGAGTCTATACGTGTTCACTGACTCCCTAGGATCCTCTTTTGACACGTCGAGTACTCCACTGACTCGACAAGTTCCACCTGGTATGAATCGCGGGGCTACCACGACTCAACTCGCCAAGTCTCAAGAATAACTCGGCGAGTCCCAGCTCGACTCAGTCCACCTGTCAACCCTCTCTAACTCTCCCTGACTCACGGAGTCAACCCTTAACTCGGCAAGACCACTCGATGAGTGGTTAAGGACAATCTTCATGCTACTCGCCGAGTCTGTTCTTCGGACTCGGCGAGTCCATGCCATGCATCAAATCAATCTCGCTTCTGAGGTCAGATCCGCTCCAACAACTCATAGATTTTGCCCTCCCAAGCACATTCATCATGTAAATTCACAGTCTTGGCTACCATGCAACGCCTACAAGGCTTCTTTTGAAGAAATGACCTCTAAAATGGCAACCTAAGTCTCCAACTCAAAAGGAAAGGCATAAAGCATGGCATTTGTGACTCTCTGGACCTACTAAGGTCCAGATCTAGGTACCATATCCCCATGGGACCTCTCACACTCCAAATACAAGGCAAACAAGGCATGAAGAAACCCTAGATTTGACCATATCAAGAAAAACACGAGAATAAGCTCTGAATGTTACCTCAAATAGCTTCTTCTGCTGAAATGGGAGTAGATCCAAGCTCCCCAACTCTTCTAGTTTGGCCTTCCTCTTCCTTTCTTGCAATTACACACAAAAATGGTGAATAATGGCCTCTTATCTCACTCACAAGAACTGTCAGCTGCTCTGGTGCTCTCAAGGTCGAAGGTAGCCGCAATGGAGGGGTTTAAGGTCCTTTAAATAGGGCTCAAAGCCGGGAAATTAGGGTTTCATTAAACAGCGCGGACTCGCCGAGTCCATTCCTTACACTCGCCGAGTCCAGGCGCGAACCAGCGTCCAAATCTGCGATCATACTCGGCGAGTCTAGGCTCCAACTCGCCGAGTCTCCTCACAAATTAACAAAATAAATAAATGAATAATACCTGGGAATCCGGGCTGTTACAGTGAGAGATGAGGAAATCAGCCGATTAAGGAGATGAGAGAGGAGGGAAAATCATGGATGTTTGTTGGACAATAATACCTGACCTAGATGCATGTTAGTCCATTGCCCTAAATACATGCCATGCAATATTGATGTGGCACTTAAGTTAACTGTTGGGTTGAAGATTTGTTCAAGGGTTGCGTCTTTGGGCTCGGCTATTTGTTTATTTAATTTTGTATTCCGGTTTGGGCCTGTCCAAACGAGAGCCCATTATGTTTATTATATAAGTATATGCTTGCATGCATATTAGGTTAATGAATTAACGATTAAGAAGATTACGATAGCATTACAGTTTCTTTTATCGTTCTTGTAATCCTCCAACCCTCTACAGTTGATGTTCTTTATCGAGCTCTTCTGAGGGTTATTTTATAATCATTCAACCTGTTTGATTCATCGTTGAGTTATTCTTTATTTTTCATTCGTTCTTACTGTTTAAATATTTATTCACCTGTTTAAGATCTAATCGATCTTCAAGATTAAGTATTAATCTCATCAATTGGTATCAGAGCAGGAGGCTGTGTAATCGATACACATCTTTTCTGTGAAAAGGTTTCAATTAGGGTTTTTCCGCAATTACTAATATTTATTGAGCCGTCATCTCATTATTGACGTATCTTGATATTTATTGTTTTGCCTTAATCTGAGTTATTACAAGTCTGATCTTTTAACAGGTTTTTTCGATCATAATGGACGAATCGCAATCAAATCCTATCAATATTTCCAACAGCATCGGTTCGACGACGAAGATTCCAATCCTATATACCCATGATTATGAAGTCTGGGCGCATCACTTTGAAGACTACGTCATAGGATTTGAGGATAATGGATACCTCATATGGGAAGCTATCATTAATGGACCTTTTTCTCATTCTGCAACGTCAAGAATTGTTAAAACTCAAAAGGAGTACAATGATCTGCTGAAGGATGTTAAAGATATTGCGCAAGATGAAAAGGATAAATTCCAGTGCAATATCAAGGCGTTAAGATTGATCAGATTCGCCCTTCAGTCCGATACTTTCAGGTTGGTCAGCTCATGCACGACGGCAAAGGAAGTTTGGGATAGACTTCGCGAACTGTACTCTACAGACAAGGATCTGGAACATTCTATCCAAACCTTGCTCTTATCTGAGTTTGGAGAATTCAGGCAAGGAGCCGAAGAAACTGTGACCCAGACGTTCGATCACTTCAATCATCTTCTCAGCAGGATGATCAAACATGACATTGAAAGGAAGCTTATCGAGCAGAAGGTTACGTTCTTAAATGGTCTAAGGTCTGAATGGAGAGCATTGGTGTCTACAGTCAAAGCCCATGAGCAGTTTAAATCATATTCTTTGGCGAAACTGGTGGGTATTCTCAAGTCCCAGGAGAAGATTGTACTGCAGGAGAAGAACGTTGTTTCAAGCCTTGGTTCGCTGGCCCTCCTATCAAAAAGTAAAGTTGTGATGGAGGATGAAGACCTTAACTTGGAGGAGTATGACCTCACGTCTGAGGATTATGCTATGATGGTGTCTAACCCCAAGAGGTTCATAAAGAAGAGATTCCCTAGCAATAAAAACCGAAACTGGCAGGGGAGTTATAGTTCAGAAAAAGTTAACAATGAACCGAAGGTTGAAGAGCCCAAGAAGGAACCGAAGGTGGATGGTGATTCTGGAGTAAGCTGTTACTACTGTGGTGGGAAAAACCACTATGCTAAAGATTGTGTCCTTAAAAAGATGGCTGAAAAGGATGATGAAAAGGATGAGGAAGCTGTGCTGCAGAAAAGGCTCGATGAGATGAGGAAGAAGAAATCTACAGCTAACCCTTCCATGAATGCTCTTATTGTGCAGGGTTCGGTTGCTAATGAAGAGTTCAGTAGAATGGAAGTTTGGTCTACCGACTCAGAAGACGATGAAGTAAGGAAGCCTACTCATGGAAAGGCTTATGTGGCAAAGGAGGAGAGAAGTGGAGGAAGATGCTTCATGGTGTCTAATGTATCTCAGATGAGGGATACAACACTGATGGTGGAAGCAATGAACCGAAGGGGCAGGAGGGCATGTGCTTTATGGCCAAACCACTCAGCCAGCAGTTCAATGAGCTTGATGAACTGATAAAGAAGGTACAATCGGTTTTCATTTCATTTAAAGTACCACAATCCTCATATGAGAAAGAACTAAAAAATGTTAATACAAGAATTTCTCATCTAGATAGTAGCTTAACTCAAACTCGAGTCACCAATTCTAACCTAACTGATCAATTAAGTAGGGTGTCTTCGAAGAGTGAGGAGCGGCGCATGTGGATCGAGTTGAAGGAGTCTGAATTAGTTAAAATTAAAGACGAAAACATTTATTTACAAAGAGACAATTTAAAGTTGTTAAAACAGCGGAATGTTTTTTGTTTAATTGCAAAACGTCTTTATTCTAATATTACTCAGCTTCACTTGGACTGTGAAATAGGCCAAAAGATCCATCGCATGATTTTGCCCTTCCTTGAGTTTAAGGAGGATGAAATTGATGCCGAAGCCTATAATTGTGAGAGTGTGATATCATCTGATGACGTCAATCCAACCTACATGTATGGACTGGACAAAATAGAATCTTTCATTAAATCCAAGGTCCACAAGAACATGCTTAAAAATCTTTTGGATGAAAATGATAAACTTAAACTGAGAACCGAAACCATACAAAAATTTGACTCTTTAAACGCCAATGTAAGCTCAGAAAACAAAATTGATGTTGAAAATGCATCTGAGCTTAACGAGGACGACAACATGAGTGAAATTTCTATAGAGGACACGGTTGACTGCTCAGAATTTGTAAAAAACGAACCTGAAAACCACAAAAATCTAATTTCTGAAAATTCAATGGAGTTCGCTCGATTATCCCAACAAAAGTCCCCGATCTTAGTAGAGAAAGCGGTTGTATATCAAAAGGTCCAGACCACTCCAAATCAAGTGTACAAGGTCACTGGAGTAACCGAACATCAGACGGCTGAACTCACAGCTATTGTAAACGAAGACAATGCTGATGGCTGTGATGAGTACTTCTGGTCAGCTCCAATAGATAATGCAAACGAAACGGTAGGCTTATCAGAAAGAACCTCTTGGATGAGTAAAGGTAGATACATACCTGAACCCTTGAATAAGCCAGATAATTTCAATGAGCCAAGCACCAGTGGTACGAAAGACATTCCTCAGGAGAATGAAAGTTCGGCAAAAGAAGACGTTCCCTCTACTTCCTCAGTTCAAAGTGAAACTCCTACAGTTCAAAATGAACCAGCCAAGGAGAAACCGAAAATGAAAGCTAATATTCATCATCAACCGAAGCAGATGAGGAATAAGAAATGTGAAAGGAACCAAAGATACAGGAAGAATCTCTCTGAAAGGAGGCAATTCTGGCAATCCCAGAATGCATACTTCTCACATCAAGACAAGAATCTGAAGTATGAAAACAATCCTGTCGGAAAGCCTGAGAGCCACAACAACCGAAAGCCAAGGTTCGGTTCACAAGAGAATACCAACCGAAAGCAAAGGTTCGGTTCTGAGAATGACTTCAACCGAAAGCAAAGGTTCGGTTCAAAGAACGATTCCAACCGAAAGCAAAGGTTCGGTTCTGAAGTTAAAAGAGATCAAAACTCTAAGGTCAGTCCCTCCAATGATCAAAAGCAAAAGGGTCACCTAGAGTCTCCAGCCAAGAAGTCCTCTCAATCTAAACCCACTCCTTCTAGTTCATCTAATTCTTCTAATTCTTCCAAATCATCTCCATCATGCTCTAAAGCTCATTCTGTTCATTCTCAAAAATCTCATTCATCGGCTGAACAAAAGGACAAACAGAAGGTTTCTACATCCAAACCAGAGTCTAAACCGAATGCACCTAATCCTAATAAAATAAAAGTTTTTACCATCAAAAAGAAAGATGAAACAACACTTATAAAACGAACATATCTTGTTGACATTTCTCTTACTATTCCTGTTCCCATGAAAAGCTCACGAGGACCCCAAGAAACTTTGGGTTCCTAAATCTGCTTAATTTTTGCAGGTTATAAGTGACGAGCAGTTCGACAAAGAATGGTACATCGATAGTGGCTGCTCACGTCACATGACAGGGAGGAAAAAGAAGCTCAGGGAATACAGATCTCTTACAAATGGTGGCAATGTCAAGTTTGGAAACAATTCTTTCGGCACCATAAAGGGATACGGAATGATAACTAATGGTGATTTCACTATAAGGAAGGTGGCTTATGTGGAAGGACTCCAACACAACCTCATCAGTGTATCTCAGCTTGTTGGAGGTACAGGTCTCAAAGTCTCATTCGACGATGAAGGTTCTGAAATTATTGAGAAGGAGACAAAGAAAGTAATTCTCAAGTCGGAGCGAAAGGGTGAAATGTTTCCTCTAAACCTTAAACCCATCAAAGGAAACCCAGCTATATGCTTGTTATCAAAAGCTCAATCTGACGAAAGCTGGTTGTGGCACCGAAGACTCTCTCATCTCAACTTTAAAGATATCAACCGACTTGTCACTGGAGGTCATGTTAGGGGTCTTCCATTGCTCAAGTTCGATAGAGATCATTTGTGTGCTGCATGCGAAATGGGGAAGCAGAGTCGTCAAAGTCATCCATCTGTAATTAACACAAAAGTTGTTGAACCACTCGAATTACTTCATATTGATTTGTGTGGTCCTTCATCTATCGAAAGCATCGGTGGTAGCAAGTATATTCTTGTTATTGTTGATGACTTTTCACGATTTACATGGGTGTTCTTTCTAAAGCTCAAATCTGAAGCGACTCATAAGCTGAAAATGTTTATCAAGCAAATTGAAGTACAGCTCAAGAAGTTCGTTCGCAACATCAGGAGCGACAATGGTCTGGAATTCAAAAACAGGGAATTTGAAGAATTTCTAGCAGAAAAGGGAATAAGTCACAACTTCTCAGCTCCTTACACACCTCAACAGAACGGAATAGTCGAAAGACGAAACCGATCTTTGTGTGAAGCTGCCCGAACTATGCTAAGTTTCGCTTCCTTACCTCTTTATTTTTGGGCTGATGCTATTTCTGCTGCTTGTTTTACACAGAACAGGTCCTATCTCAACAAGCGATTCACGTTCACACCTTATGAGATACTAAACAACAAAAAGCCCAATGTGAAATTTTTCCATGTGTTCGGCTCACGGTGTTTCATCTTTAACTCTAAAGAACACCGCAACAAGTTCGATGTCAAAGCCGACGAGGGAATCTTTCTGGGCTACTCTCTTACATCCAAAGCATACAGAGTTCTAAACAAGCGTTCGAGAAAAATTGAAGAGACATATTACGTGACCTTTGATGACAGCTATGTCAAAAAGCTTCAAGCCAAAGAAGACACCGCAGGGGAAATCTTTCCTCAAACTGGCCAAGTCACAGTCTCGATCGCTAATCTATACGAGAAGTTTCTGGAGCTCTTTGACGAACCAGAGAAAGCTTCTCTCTCAGAAGCAGACGCAACAGACAACAAGGTCGACCACATGAAGCAAATTGTCGAAGAAGCTACCAGGAGAATGAATGAAGGAGGATCGACTTCTGATGAACCTCCATCCAACGATGCTTCAGTCGAGGGGGAGCCAAGCTCACATGTCGAGAGGGATCCAAGCTCACAAGTCGAGGGGGAGCCAAGCTCACATGTCGAGGGGGAGCCAAGCTCTACAACTGCAACCGAAAGTACTTCTCCAACCGAAGGTGCATCAACGCCCGCAAGTCCAGCATCACAAGAAACCTCTGAACCTCAAGTTTCTCAAAGCTCATCAATCGAGGGGGAGCATGATGATATGACGCTTGACTACGATAGCCAATCCGAGCCAGAAGAAATGATCAATGCTGAACTAGACCCAACCCTTGATCCAAATTATCCTCCTCTTACCAAATGGACCAGAGATCATCCTATCTCTCAAGTGGTTGGTGATGTCTCTGAAAAGGTTCTGACCCGATCACAACTGAAGGAAAAACAGACATCCTTATTTTCAAAGGTTGACTTTTGTATGTTTAACTCATTCGTATCGAAAGTTGAACCGAAGACAGTTAACACTGCCCTCGATCACTCTGATTGGGTTCAAGCAATGCAAGATGAACTGAACGAATTTGAAAGGAACAAAGTCTGGCGCCTCATTCCAACTCCTCTAGATGCTTCGGTTGTTGGTCTCAAATGGGTCTTTAGGAACAAAATGGACAAAGAAGGGAATGTTATAAGGAACAGGGCTCGTCTGGTAGTAAAGGGATACTGTCAGGAGGAAGGGATTGATTATGAAGAGACTTTCGCACCTGTAGCTAGGCTGGAATCTGTAAGAATATTTCTTGCTTATGCTGCCCACAAAAACTTTGAAGTTTTTCAAATGGACGTCAAGTGCGCATTTCTTAATGGAGAACTCGAAGAAACGGTGTATGTGGAGCAACCTCCTGGGTTCATGAACGAAAAGTATCCAAACCATTGCTATATTCTGGATAAAGCTGTGTATGGTCTCAAACAAGCTCCGAGAGCCTGGTATGAAACGCTAACTAAATTCTTAAAGATGTCCAAATTCAAACAAGGTTCGGTTGACCCAACCTTCTTTCGCAAAAAGGAAGGTAACCACCTTATGATAGTTCAAATTTATGTCGATGACATCATCTTTGGCTCTACGAATTCCAGCCTAACAGCTGAATTCAGAAAGCTGATGGAGACCAAATTTGAAATGAGCTCAATGGGTCCTATTAACTTTTTCCTTGGTTTAAATATTAGACAGGGACCCGAAGGCATCTTTATCAATCAGGAAGCTTACACGAAGACTCTCCTAGCAAAGTTTGGTATGATGGGAGACTCCAAAGTCAAAGTCCCAATGGCATTCGGTACCAAGCTAACTCCATCTCTAGACAAACCGGTTGTTGATATCACGCTCTATCGTCAAATGATAGGCTCACTAATGTATCTTACTGCTAGCAGGCCTGACATCATGTTTTCTGTGTGTTATTGTGCTCGATTTCAGGCAAACCCACGCGAACCTCACATGCTTGCAGTGAAGAACATTTTACGCTATCTCAAGCGAACCACCTCCTTAGGTCTATGGTATCCTTCCAACTCAGGCTTCTTCGTTCAAGCCTATTCAGATGCTGACCTTGGAGGATGTGGACTCAACAGAAAAAGCACTACTGGTGGCTGTCAATTCCTTGACGGGAAGTTGGTCAGCTGGCAATCCAAGAAACAAACGTGTGTGTCGTTGTCTACTGCCGAAGCGGAATACATAGCCGTTGCATCCTGCACCTCACAAGTGATTTGGATCCAGAGTCAACTTCGAGACTATGGACTCAATATGAAGAAGATCCCACTATATTGTGACTCTGAAAGTGCAATTAGGATCTGTCATAACCCAGTGCAACACTCTAAAACCAAACACATAGCACTGAGGTATCACTTCATCAAAGATCACGTGGAAGATGGAAACGTCGAAGTTCATTTCGTAAGAACCACTGATCAACTGGCTGACGTCTTTACCAAAGCTCTTCTTGAAGCATCATTCAACAGAATATTGCAAGGGCTAGGTATGATGGAATCAGAGTCAGTACCTCACACTACCTCTTAACCTCCAACGTAAGAAGCGAAACCAACCGAACGTTCGGGTTCGGTTAAACCATCTGACTCGCTCATTACTTCAAAGGTAGTTTTTCTTGGTTGTATATCTCTTGTACAAAGTTTTTTTATTTTATTGTCAAAAGTATATTCTGATTGCATGTCTCAATTTATTGGTTTTCAAAAATTTTCCAAAACCGAAACCTACCGAAGGTTCGGGTTCAGTTTTTTCAAAATTTTCTTAAACCGAAACCAACCGAAGGTTCGGGTTCGGTTTTTCAAAATTTTCTTAAACCGAAACCAACCAAACGCTCGGGTTCGGTTTTTCAAAATTTTCTTCAACCGAAACCAACCGAACGCTCGGGGTCGGTTTTTCACATTTTTCCCAACCGAATTCAACCGAACGTTCGGGTTCGGTTTTTCAAAGTTTTCCAAAAAAAAAAACTCCAAAAATATTTTTCTCTTTTAATTTCACTTGTGCTCGTTCGTTTATGGGGATATAATTGTTGGATTAATTTAGTGTCCCTAGAAGCATGCTGCTGTATGTGTCCCAAGCCTCATAAGATTTTGAATAATGGCCTTCATGACCGGGTATAAACAAACCTTGTCTTCCCAATAAGGCTACCACATTTATTCTAATCGTGAGCTACCTCACTCTTTTCTCACATGAGTTAAGAGTTTTTCTGCTTGGTCCTTATTTTCGCAGCAGAGGTACTTTATCTTCTTACACCATCTCCATTACACTTCTCCATTTCATTCGTTTCATCAACGTAACCCTTGAGACTCTCAGAAATTACCACTGAGGTTTATGGTTACACAATAACTGTGTTTATGATCTTAGTTTCGTGCCACTACGAGCTGAGTAAAACCCAAAATTCAACACCATATCTGAATTGACGGTGAACAATTAATTTGCTCAAGTTTTCACCAAAGAATTGACGGATGTATCCTACTGAAATCTCAAATTTATTTTGTGTGATTCCTATGAAATTGTTAAACACCATAACATTTCTTCCCTTGGGATCCCGTTTTTAATTTTTTTTGAGATTTTATATTTTCCAAGCCAATTTAAAGTTAATTCCTACCTACTTGTTCAACAGACTACACCGGTCTCACAAGTACTTTGTTCACTTTCTTTCTTATTTCAAGATTAGAATTGTTGAATCAAAGCGAAAGCCACCTTTACTTAGCCTAACTAAAAGAAGTCTTTCAACATTTATTCATAAGTGATTGATCGTAATTCAACGGGAATCCACATTAACACTTTAAGGTCTCTCTTGACCTTGAAGGAAGAGATTCGTGCCCGGGATCATTAGTTTCGTGTCATTATTGACATCACAGTAAATCCTAAAAAGAGTTGCTTTATTTCTTTTCTTTTTACACTCTTTGCACGAAAATCTTTGATTTTCCACAATTTCGTTACTAATTAATTTCAAGCTGATTTATTGCTCTGGTGGTTAATTATGAAGTTGTGGTCAACAATAATCCACGTGGGTATTTAATTCAAAAGATGCCGTTTAAAAGATAAGACGAAAGGTTGCTGACTCGGCGGGAGTTAAAAGGATTGAATTTCAAACGACGGTAAAAATGGGGCGCGTGTGGATTTATAACGCCCATACTTTTACTGGCATCATGGACGCGTGTGCGAATTTCAAGGGATTTCTCTCTGGCACTTAAAGGCGCGTGAGGATTTGAACGGTTTTCTTCTGAAACGGCGCTTGTTGGGTGGCGTGATCCTAGGAATCTGACACTCTCTCTCCTACGTGATCATCGCATAGAAGATTTGAAACGATTTTTCTCTCTCCATTCCCTCACTATAAAAGGCAGTCTACACTCTCATTTACCTTTTTACTGCTTCCGGATTTTCTAAAGAGCAAAAACTTCCAAAAGCTTCACTGTTCATCTTCTTCTTCTACTACCTTCAACAATGGCGGAATCATCCTTAGTCCATGCTACCTCCCACATCCTTCCTATTCGTCCTCAACAATGCCTGGTGATCGATCTCAACCCTCTGGCGTACGACTCCTACATGTCGCCGATCATCGAGTGCTTGATGTACTCCCAAATCGCTCCGGCTCTCTCCAGGATTGAGTATGTGCCAATGACGACTCTCTCGCAAGTTTATACGACTGCCTATTATGACAAAGCAGTCGAGCGGGTGTTCTTCGAGGTTGCTGATCACAAGACCTCAATTTCTCGACAACGTTTCTGCACACTGCTAGGATTGGCTGCTGACCCATCGAGAATTAATCCGGAGACGATTCCGGTTGGGCATCTGTATTGCATGTTTTACAATATGGGGTACACGGAGGTCCTCACCTCCGTCGCAAAGTTCAAGAAATCTTGCTTTCCGCCACAGTGGAACGGCATGTTCACAGTCCTCTTCAAGGGCTTGTCGGAACGGAGCTCAGGATCCGACGGTGCTAGTCGACTTTTCTTGTCGATCATGTATGCAGTTTACAACGAGATCAACTTAGATTTTGGGCTGGTTCTCTGGCAACAGCTCATCCAGAGCCTTTCTTCTTCATCACGACATTCTGAGGTGTCGTATGCCCGGTTTTGGACTCTAATCACAAAGTGGGCCATGGACAAGTTTGATATTCCCACTGCTGCTGGTGCATCGATGTCTTCAATCGGTACGTTTCATACCAAGAAGATCATCGTCTCTGATGCATCTAAATTCTCGTTCATTGGCTCTATTCCGGAGACAATGTATGGCGACGTTCCCTCTGACAGCAGGCTAATCCAGACGATCAAGGAGTTCAGGGCAACTGGACCAAGGGAACTCACACCGGAAATGCTAAAGTCCATCCACGATGCTGACAGACCGGTGAACAGGGGCAAAAAGGCGGACAAAGGGAAGCAAGTGACCAAAGCTGCTAAAGGTCCTTCTCCCAAGAAGAGGAAACAAATGAAACCTGCTCCGTCCCCGCAGCCGAAGAGAAGGAAGACTCAACCGAAGCGAAAACTTCTTATTCCTTCCTCTTCGAGTGACTCAGAAAACGAGAGTTCGGGTTCGGACGGCTCTCAAGGAGGCGAAACCCCTCAAAGAGGCAACACACCACCTCGCTCACCTACCCCAGAGATGGAACTTCATAATTCACCAGTTCCTTCACCTCCTCAAACCATCCCTACTTCCATTCCGACCATAACCCCCACTACCACTATTCCTCCAACCTCTTTCCCTATACCACCACCCATTTTCACAGATACCACCACAACCACTACAAAGGTTACAACCAACGTATCTGATACGGGGGTTCATACCACTACAACCGAAACACCACCCGTAACCGAACCACCTCAAACCGAAACCCATACAACCGAACCTACCCATACTCAACCACCACCCGAAACTACCCCACCCCACACTCAACCTGAACCTACCAAAACCACCACACCCCCAGCTTCACCACCCCCACCATCTCCAGATCATGCCTCTGATGGAGATAACCCGTTTCTTGGCGGAGATAACATGACCTTCGATTCGGTCTATTTCAGTCCGTTTCAGGTTCAGAGTGATGAAGAGGATGATGCTCCAGTGACAAAGAAGCATCTTAAGGAGCTCAACGAGAAGGTTGACTTACTTCTCGCCTCATCTTCCAACCAACAGTCATCTCTCTCTGAAGCCGCTCTTCAGAAGATTGTTGATGTCTTCTCCAGGGCTCAGCATGATTCGGTAGCCTCAGCCACTGCCGCCATAGACGCCTCCACAAAAGCTTGTGAGGCAGCGACCGAAAAAGTCGATAAACTATTCTCAGACGCTTCTTCCCTGTTGAAGTCCCTACAGGAGAGCGCTGATGCCACAAAGACAACTTTGGAACCGATTGTTCAGCAATTGGCAAAGTTCGTCTCAACGGAGTTGACCTCGTTCGCCAACCTTCGCCAATCAATAAGCGACGACAACTCGGCCCTTCGTGCCTCCATTGATGAGCGCCTCGCTAAGCTTCAGGAGGATCTCGCAGCTGAGAACTCATTGATGGACGTTCTAGCAAGCAAAACCACCGCCCTAAAGGTCAAGAGCACTCAGCTATCAAACTCTCAACAACAGCTTGAAGCTCTTCGATCCGAAAGGGAGGTCATCAAGACATGTGTTTCGGATGTACACGCTGCCTTATCAAACATCCTAGAAGCACACGATCCGATTCTAAACCATTCGGTGAGGCGAACCCTTGCTGAAAAACTTGCTCCTGCATTGGACCTTCTCAGCAAAATCGAAGGTTTACCTAGTTTCGTGTCCGATCCGAAACAAGGGGGAGAAGTAAAGTCCGGATCGAAACCACCTCCTTCCTCCAAAGCTACTCACACAACCGAACCACCTCCGACTGGTCAAGCTTCGGGTTCGGGTGTGAAGGATAAAGGGAAACACATAGCTGAGGAAGAAGATGAAGATGAAGATGATGAAACCATTGCTGACATGTTGAAACGTAAAAACAGTCGCAATGTGGATGATGATGTCAATCGTGTGGCGCGAGAGGCTGAAGAAGCCGAACGCAAGCAGAAGGAAGCCCACGATCTCCTCGAGAGCAGGAAGACTCTCTTCCCTGCCTGGACTCGGGAGCGAATGATCAAAGAGGCCATAGATACTCCCAGCATCCTATGGCTCGAGCCGGTGATTTCGTTCGACTGCTATAATTCTGTCGATTCGCAGTTCGACATGCCGTTGACTCGAAAGGCGTTTATCTTCCACGCCTTCTCATGTATTTTTGAAGTCCCGCATCCGAACCCTGAGGTGGATAGGGAGTTGATCGAATTCTATCTGAAGGCTGCTCGTCCTCAGTATTTAACATGGAGCGCCCAGAAGATAGTGAACGTCCGGGTACTGAAGCCTTACACCGAAGGTAGATTCATAAACGTTCGGTTCAAGGTGATTCGAGGGTCTGCGAGAACTGAACACCATATATCTTTGGCAGACTTACCGAACTTAAATCCTCATGATTGGATTGTTCTGCATAACATCCTCTTGACAAATGAAGCGGAATTTGGTCCGATCATAGACCATCTCAAGAGGATGATTGTTTGTTACATCATGGAGGTTGCCCTTATGGATCAGGAGGTAGCCACTGTCTTCAAGAAGAAACCGAAGATAGCTCCTGTGGGATCGGCCAGTGATCTCAATCAGATGAAGATGGGCAAGATCGACCCGAGACGCAATTCGGTTATGTTCACTAGAGCAGAAGGACAGAAATGTCTCTTTGCTTTAGCTGACAAACATCTTTACACCACTGCTTGTCAGGAGCATGTGTTATCGATCATTCGAAGGTGTAAAGAGAATGCAGCGGATGATGTTAAGTACTTCAACGACATGATCCAATGGTACATCAGGTTTAGGCAGACGATTATGGCTCTTATCTCTCATCTGTTTAACACCGTGAAGAAGAAGGTACCCGCCTCCGCTGCTGGCCCAAGTAACAAGTGAAGATCTCGCTCCAATTGATGCAAAGGGGGAGATTGTTGGGTTGAAGATTTGTTCAAGGGTTGCGTCTTTGGGCTCGGCTATTTGTTTATTTAATTTTGTATTCCGGTTTGGGCCTGTCCAACCGAGAGCCCATTATGTTTATTATATAAGTATATGCTTGCATGCATATTAGGTTAATGAATTAACGATTAAGAAGATTACGATAGCATTACAGTTTCTTTTATCGTTCTTGTAATCCTCCAACCCTCTACAGTTGATGTTCTTTATCGAGCTCTTCTGAGGGTTATTTTATAATCATTCAACCTGTTTGATTCATCGTTGAGTTATTCTTTATTTTTCATTCGTTCTTACTGTTTAAATATTTATTCACCTGTTTAAGATCTAATCGATCTTCAAGATTAAGTATTAATCTCATCATTAACCCATTTCTTTTGTTTTCTTTTTCCCTTTATTTTTTTTATATAAATGGGCTAACCAATCGGCCCAAAGAGAGGGGTGAAACGAAAAAAATTTGGGCTTGGAGGACAACCGAGAACACTCTAGGCCCAATAGTGTTTTCGGTTTGCACAAGTTTTTGGGCTTGGATTGCCCAAAATGGTTCCGGCCCAATAATAGGTCCAAAAGAAATGGATTGAGTTTAATAAGAATTTTTGGGTTAGAGTGAGAGCCCAATAGAGATTTTTGGCGCATTAGGGCCCAAAGAATGGTTTTTGGTCTAATGAGACTCTAAGTGAAGGCTTTCGGCACAAAAGGGCCCATTAGAGGGCTTTCAGCCCAAAATGTTTCCTAATACAGGTATTCGGCCCATTAAGCTTTAAAAATAATTTTTCATGGCCCAATAAGGCCCCATGCAACTCTTACGGCCCAAAACTATGTCAAATAAGAATTTTCGGCCCGTTAGGAATCCCAATAGTGAATTGCGGCCCATTGATACTAAAAGTAAGGCGTTAGGCCCAATAGGATCAACTTGAGAGGTTATCGGCCCATTAGAGCCCAATAGGAGAGTCTTGGCCCAAATAGGGGCTTGGGCCGAGAAGCCTTGGGCTAAGGTCCAAAGTTGAGTGGACATAGCTTATTGGGTTAGGTTTTGGGCTTTCACGAGAAGGTTTCGACTAAATTCACAATTTTTGGATGTATAAACTTAGATACCAATGACGTTGATTTTTACTACACATAGTGCTACATAGTTACACAAGGAAACTATCTTGTATAGGGATAGGAAACCTAGCCCTAATCTACCAGTTGTGACATGTCACCTTTAGTCCCTGCACTTTAACTAATTCCTTTAACCCCAAAATTAATTCCAAATTAATTTCTGATTAAATATTAATTAAACGATATGATTTCTAATTAATATATTATTTCCATAATACATTAATAAACCATTTATTTTGATTTCTAATTAATTTATTAACCAATTAATAAATTAATAAATCATTCTTCTCTCTCTAAAAGTCATCATATTCAATTGCCAAATTTGAAGGCAACCCAAAATTAAGGACTGTGCTACTATCAATTCAAGTACATACCAATTATATTTATGGGCTTAGACACCTAATCGAACAGGGTGTACTCAGCTTGTACACTTAGTGTACTCGGGCTTGACCAAGAATCGGGGTGTTGACCTGGTACGTGCAATGTACCATAGCGTACGCACTTGCCACCCAAACCCTTCTATTAACAGCTTAATCCTTAAGCTCTTTCATCCAAAATCCAGATCTAGTCCTCAAATGTTGTCCTTAACCATAAATTTTCCAACTTTATGGTCTCACATGGCTATTAAGTGCTCAATACCAAAATCCCTAACCTCTTAACTCATTAAGACATCCTAGTTCATGCGTGGAAGGAACTAATGATCAGGATCACATTTTTATGCTTCTAAACACTCCAAAATGTCTAAAAGTGTTAGTGTCAGGATCCCAGAATTACATTCAGGATCCTCGAGGATACTTCAGGATTCTGACTATTATCATTTATTCTCCTAACGTTTATGCCAGCAATATGCTTTGTTATTTTTCTCACATGTGCAGAAATAATCAGCAAAGACTTATTCTCAACGAATAATCATTGTGGCCATGCAAAAGACCCAATAATCAACCAAAGACTTATTCTCAACAAATAATCATTGTGACCATGCAAAAGACCTTGAAGACCAGGTCAAGTAACGTCTATAAGTTGATCTCGGATGATCCCGGAATTGTCGGAGTTTTTATTATTAGCTTTAGACTATAAAAAACACATGTATTCATCACACTACACACGACACATAGCAGAACAACAAAAGTTGTACTTATATTATTTACATTTTCTCTATAATCGACATTTTCAATCAATAAAATTATCGAGGAAGGTGATCATTATCACCTCCCAAGGTTTTATGCCGGAGATCCTAGCAAGGATCAAGGGCTTTCCTTGTAAACAACTTGTGTCACTTTGATCAATATTTTATAGTTGGATTATTCTGAACATCACAGCCTCTCATACACTTTGGTCGATTCTTGCTTGTTCATTTTTTGACCAAAACAGAAAGGACAACTCATATGAATTAGAGTAACCCATACTCGTAATGTCAAGCTTATGGGACCAAAATGAACACAAAACCATGACTAAACAAGATTTAAGAAGAATTTCATCAAGATCAAAGCTTTTTACCTCCAAATGGTTTCAAATGGTGATTTGGTTTTGGATCCAAAGTACTCCACTCTTCAAAGATTGTCTCATTTTCTTTCCTACTCATTTAAGATCACCTCCATTATTTCAAGCCGCCATTTCTACCCAAAAGAACCATTCACAAATTGGTCCAAAAGCAAGAAATGTATTTCAGTCTCCAATAAAAATAGTCTTTTGAATCTATTTTTTAGATCAACCTCTCTAAGCCAAACACTGCCAAAAACTAGTGCAAGAACTATTACTCACATTTTCATCAAAAAAGGTGTGATATAATATTTGTCTCCCAATAATTCTTGACTGCATACTTTAACTCTAATGTCATCCTCGAGATCAGTAAATCATCCACTGTCCCATGAATGACTTCAATAACTTGGAGCCAAAACGACGAATTCTCATTAAAAAAATCTTCAACTCCATTTTCATACGAACCAACTTATTTAAATACAACCAAGCTGCCAATATTGATACTATATTTCTCTTTATCTTCCAATGACTTCAATAACTTGAATCCAAAACAAAGATTTTTCGTTAAAAAATCTCCAACATCAACATCAATTTCTGTAACAATGCTTGGTTAAATGCAACCAAGCTACCAATACCGATACCATCTTTCTCCATATTTTCCATAAATTTATCCTAATTTATCCAATAAATCTCCCTTTCATTAATTTATCCTTCAAAAAATATGCATATCATGCTTTTAAGCAACTGATAACAGGCATTTTAACATGGACATATAAAAAATGCCTAATCAACCCAACACCTACTTCAAAAGATTTGTATGGCTACCGACCAAAAGAGTTTTAACTTTCCATTTGTAAAGTTTACTCTTGAATCTGTCCATATTAACATTTTAACCTTTTGTTCAATCCATATTAAAATCAGCGGGAAGAACAAGATAAGTGAACGAATGTTTCCCCAGGAAGTATCCTATGATAAAAGTCAAAGCATCAATTTCAGCCCAATCCATTCCAACGCCATGAATATTCGATTTCTACAAATTTAACTTTAACCCCAAAAGCCAAGCAAAAACATCTCAAGATCCATACGATATTAAAGGGAATTTGTTGAGACCACTTAACAAGAAAAAAGACATCATCAAGAATTTTTTTAAAAAAATGTGAAACCCGAAATTCGTGATGACCAATCCTAGTACCACGAAGAACAATACAAGCCATAACATATACAATAGCAACATTTAATCCTTCCATCGCCAGAATTTTTGGTCTAGACTTTGAATTTCTCCATTTGACACCGAATTTAAGAGTTTTAAGCTTATTTGAACCTAATCATTGCATTGCCTATCACATCCTTTGGGACTTCGGTCCAAATAGTAATAACGAGCAAAAGGTTAATGCCAATGTAGAGTTCATATTTACAATTTTAAAAATAATATGATAAAAAATCTTCTAATCAAGTAGAGTTCATATTTACAATTTTATACCTTCCAAAATCTACCTAATTGCAGCCCTAAAAATTGCTTTAAACAAATAAGTTACATTGCTGATAGCAAGAAATAAAAATAAAAAGCTATTATAAACAAGTCAATAAAAACACATTACTTCTTACATTTAACTTTTTTTATTATTTCATACAAAAGGAGCTGCTTAATGAAATTACATCATGAAAATTAACTTTTTTTCCAATAAATCCAAACTTTTGATAAATTGCCCTCAACGATCTAGATGGTCATTTTATATGGAAAAAAGAAACAAGTTCTAGATCATAGTCTCTTTAAGTCAATTAACTAAAAAAGAAACATCAATATACAACAGTACAAGCAAATAGTACAACCATAATAAATCTGTCTTTATTCTATAATAAATTCGACATACATTAAATTCTACACTTTGGGAATTCATTCCAATACCATATTTGTCTAAAATCATCAAAACTGATCAAATTCTGTAACCTAATAACACCAAAATTTAATTAGAGTTCATGATTCAAGACTAAATGCTGTGTGAGCCTCCTTTTAGGAACAAAAATCTCTATTAATATCAAGTTCAAATATCACAACTCAGCTCTCGATTCTTCATCTTCTTCTTCAGTTGGTGGTGGGCCCGCTTCTTCGGGTACATGTGGTTGAGCCGGTGGGCTAACCACCTTCTCTACCGGGCTCACAGCTTCACCAAGTATTTTTGAGGTGAAGTGTCTTGCTTCAAGATCAAGATCTGGCCACTCTGCTACAATCCGTCTAGCACCCTGAGTTGAAGAATTTGAGGTACAACTTTTCAAGCATTGGGTACAACCCAACATGGGAATTATATAGAATAGATATAATTAAGGGCATATTTGGAAAATGACAACTGACCTGAAGCTTGGGTTCTTTGGTCATTGGATTGTTGCAAAGATCGATGGTTTTAGCGCGTGCTTTTGTGGAGTTTCCACACCAAGACTCGCACCATAACCATTCTTGTGGAAGTGAAAAGATTGGTACTGTGTGTTGGGCGTAATTTGGTAAATCCTGAAACATTAATTGAAATTTTATAAACATAATTAATAGCAACATACTGAAAAAAAAAAAAAAATTCTTTTTACCAATCATAGCAAACGTTATTTTACTTTATCTGAGAAATTTTACACTTGCCTGATCAAGGTTAGAGAGACTGTTTGGATCTTTGCTAAGTGTTTCATAAAACACCCTTAAATTGTCTCCAGCTGCAGTCTCACGGAACTTGATTAAGTCAACTACGTACAAAGCACTGTAAAATAAAATAAATCAATTTTTTATAGATATTAGAAAAACGAAATGCCAATGTGAATATAATTTATAAAATATAAACAATGATGTTACCTAATATGATAAGGTCTTCCCCTTAAATGTTCCTTCCAGAAACCCTAAACAATAACACAATATAGAGCGGATTAAGATTTAAGACCAGACTGATATTTTTTTATTATATTTTTTTTGTAAATATTGTAGTTATTTTCTTTTTTTGTCCATCTGTTTCAACATACACTTGTGGATCATATTAAAGTTACACATAAAAACCATATTTCAAAGGGTTAATATCATAAAAGGCCTTGTATATTCTGTTTTTTACAGATTAAACCTCGACATTTATTTATTTTCTGCAAAAAGACCTTGATTTTCCATTTTTTTATTTGGCCCTTCTAGCAGTTTTTTTTCCAAAAAAAAAATTGTTAAAAGTGAGTTTCTTTCGGAAAAAATTTGAGGTTTTTATAACATTTTAAAAATCAGCTAACTAAAGGACCAAAAATAGTCGTTTTACTTGGAACAAAGACAAAAAAAACTTTACAATTGCCTCAAATAAAGACCAAAATTGCAAAAATTAGTTAACTCAGGGACCAAAAATGTAATTTAATCAAAAGCTTACTTGTCTCCAAAACCGATAACCATCCATATCGCGATTATTATCACAAAATGGGGTATATGCAAGAGGTCTTCCTTTTAAATTCATGTCATAAAGTTCTCCCATGTCAGCCCTAACAATCTGATCTGCATCAACAAATATAACCTGTACAAACAACAAAACATACACATGTTTTTTAGCGTATTCCTAGGTTATTACTTTTTTTTATAGAAGAAAATATGATTTTGAGATGAATACCTTTTCGAGAGAAAGGGGGAAAATGACATCAAGAAATAGAATTTTATAAGCCCAAATAATTCGTTGTTTTTCTTGTTGTTTATGCAACCAACTAGGCCATTTATAGGTGATCAGTTCATACTCGAAACCGTATTCCTGTGCCATATGTGGAATCACATCCTGCATGAAAATGATAACAAGATTTAATAATATGTTTGTTTAGATGGAATGGAATCAGGAAAGAATGGAATGGAATGAGCGAATCGTTACATTCCATTCCTTCTCTGTCCTTTGATTCCATCATACAACCCTAACTTATTTTAAGAAAAGGACAAAAATATGGAGAAGAAAACAACCTTAAACTGTGGTGAAAGGTAGTTCTTTATAAACCAAAATTTTACTGGACGTTGTGTGTTTTTCAAAACACTTAGAATCATAATTTTCAGAAACCGCTCATACCTGCATATATCACACAATAAAAACATAAGAAAAACAAGAAAACCTTCCAAATTCAAAAGAACCCAAGATTACTGATAAATTACTTACAAGTGTCCGGAAGCAATCGAAAATATATTTATCGTTTTACCCTTTCGCCCATTGCTTACATTTTCCTACAAAAAAATATTAATCAGTTTCCATGTCATATATGATAAATTATTAGGAGTCTTTATGAACAAAATACTCACCACTTCAGTCTTTACACCCTTCTTTGTTTGCACATTGCCACCAATAAGAGAAGAAGCCCATTTCAAAATATTAGAATTCCAACTATCTTTATCATCCTACAAATATAAAGTAAAACTGCCTTTATTTCATGAAAAAAAAAAAATTGTTTTTAGGGACAATTTCATTATACAGCAACCAAGTTTCACATTTCTGCCACCTAGGCACCTCACTCTTTTACAAGACTCAAACTTTCAATTTTCCTCCATTATTATGGAAATTTGTATATTTTTGTTCATTGTTATGAACTTTAGTATCTTCTGTTGACGTGGCACTGATGTGGATGGATATATGACATGTAAAAATAAACCAGCCATGCCATACGTCCACATCAGTGCCATTTCAACAAAAAGTAAAAAAATTTAATAAAGTGTAAGGTATCCACTATTTACTAAAAAATAAACGAAACCCAACTTGTTTTCTTGAAGATTCATCATCATCAGAAGGAATTAATAATTGTTCGTGTTCTTTTCCCTTTTTCTTCACAACTCCAAGATGAAACGGTTTTCCCCTCAACTGATCAATGATGATACGTTTTGTTGACCGCATTTCTTGACCATCTTGCAGAAGGTAAAGATCAGAACTTCTTCCAGGAGCTAACTGAAGATACCAAACACCAGGTGACACTTTCATTTGCCAATAACCTAAATTAGCCATCACAAGTGTGTCAACTAAATGGGGATTCTTTTTTGTTCCAAGTATCATTTGAAGGCCTCGTGGTGGATCATGATCTTTCTCTGAACAATGGCCTGATTCAGTAGTTCATCATTGATTAGATTCATCATTAAGTATAAAGACATAAAGTGTTAATACTTAATAAATGATGTTTAAAAAGAAATATGAGTTACCAGTAAGAATGAGAGCTTCAAGTTCAAAAACTGCTTGTAGGGTTCTTGTGTCACCAAGGTTCTCAAGTAATATATTGTCAAGATCATGGCTGAAATATACACGCAAGTAAAGTGGTTAAAAAGTGAAAGAGAAACTTACGGGGGGTGAAACTGTAAATTTTGGATAACAATGAAACTTACATGGCAATGACAGGTTCGATAAGCCATGATTCAGGAACATCAAGATTCATGGTTAGGGTTTTGGATAGTGGCATGTTTGCAAAGAATGCTTTCGGGCCATGTACAGTTAAATCGGTGCTGCTGAAGTCATCCTGAAATATACAAAAAAGACTTAAATGCCCTCATCCTCATCATCAAAAATAATCCTGGAAAGCTTCTTGTTGGTGGACTTTACCATTGTTGGAGTAACAAATCTGTAGTAATTCTTCAGTGGAAGATCAACAAGGGAACTCTGTCAAGAAAAAACCATTATAATGTATTAGTTACAAGCTCAAAAGGATTGATAACTACTATGCTTATTAGTTTATTCAAAGGTAGTTTAGATTAGAAATTTGACCAATAGTCAAACAATTTCTTTAAACTAACCATTGGGTTGAACACAAGCCTCATGCTTGGTTGACTACATTTCCACAGTATCCGAAGAAGTGAAGCCATTTTTTGACCAGAAGAGCTCAAAGGATCAAGAACAGCATCTATATGAATACTTGAGTTTTCACTTCCAATAACAACAGCACTGTGTTCTGCACTCAACATCTCAAAGCGGGCCCCTTCAGAGCTTCGGTCTCGTGTAGAAAGTGAAGATGTGATAGACATAATTATATCACTCATGAATTTGCTACAAAAAAAATGAAAATAAAAAAAGTTCAACTTTATGTGCATATCAGAAAATGAAATATGGTTAGATATGTCAAGATAATAGCAAAAATAAAAACCTCATGAGTGTGTCTGGATCTACATTCTCCCATGTCACCTCTTCGATGATGTCAGCAATGTGCTTTGTTCTTTGCTTATATTCCAAAGCTTCTAGAAGATGTAAATCTTGGCTTAAAAATGTTGCATCATCAGTGAGACGAACAACCTATGGAATCCCAATTAATTAAAATTTCTAATTAGTGTAATGAAGTAATCCACATTTCCCTTTAAGAATAAGTACAAAGGGTAAAAATGGAACACACCCTGCCATTAGTGATAACTGCATTATCGCCCTTTTCAAGCCCAAGTTGTCCATTTAGAAATCGACCCACCTGTGTGTTTTATTGAGAAATATTAGTAAATGTGATATTGGTAATAAAGATAGACTTCAGTATTAAAAGACAAACTTTTATACCTTCTTTAAATGACGTGTAAATTTGTCAACAGAAAATTCAGAAATAGCTGACTTAAATCCTTTAGATTGTATTCCATTCGCATCAGCTAATTCAGAAATTTTATCTAGAAATTCTTGACTTTCTTGAGAAGACTCATAATATGAACACAATTGGTCCAGAAAGTTTAATACCTTCTTCTTATGACTGAAAAATAGAAAAAAAAAAATTTACATCAACCAAAATAAAAATCATAATAAGATGATTGTATAAAAATAATAACAGACCTATATGATGAGGCTGTGACTTCTAGAACCTTCATAAAGATGAGACTATTTGAATCAGAATCAATATCAGAATTAAATAAAAATCCCACACGACCCCTTGGAGAATCTGCCAGCTGTAAATATGTGTTAGTTTTTTTGCTCATGATAAATAATAAATTATTAAATTAATAGTGTTAAGTGTACCAGATAACGTATTCCTTCATGGAGTAACTTAATCCCTTTTCTTGATGTGACATCAACAGCAAGAAGATGAGTTATGGGCTTCAAGTCATCCATTGCTAAGAAGGGCATTTTTGGAATTAGAATAAAAATATCAAACAGGTTACAAAAGTCAAATGCAGGAATTGACCAAAATCTTACTTCCAACAGAGTGTAAATATTCGATATTATTTAGCAAAGATTCATCTCCAAGAATCGATGGAGTCAGAGAAACAAATTTAGGCTTCGCCTTTCCTCCAACAATCTGTTTATAAAATACAAGATGAATTTAGTACAAAAACATGATAAATACTTTATAAAAATTAGGGAAATCAATTTTGAATTATAGTTTCAAACCTGTAGATTATAGCGATGAATTCCATTTTCGGATAAATATTTATCCAAAATATCAGTGCGAGAATTTATACGCCCATAGTAAACTTGTTCCTGGATTCTTGGAAGCTCATCAGTCATTGCATTCATTAAAGCTTCCTGAATATGTAATAAAACCATGGAAAATTACTATTTAATAATAATATTAAATTATAATGTTAAATTTAATTAATATGCATAAAAAAGAGAACCTCATTTGAGTCAAGGACAAGACCATTCAACAAGAGGGAACATTCCAACTTTGCAAGACCAAGTTTGAAAACATGTAAAGAACTTTCTTGAGATTCTTCATGGAAAGATTGCTCATTTTCCAGCTTTAATAAAGTATCTTGTGGTGGAGTTTTTGCCTTTGGCCTACAAAACAAATATAAAATATTATACTATAGCATTGTACTTTTTTCCTATCATATTATAAAAATTGTATTCTTGAAAGCTACCCAATTATAGCATTGTAGTTTCAATCTTTTTCTTATTAGGAGATTATACTTTGAAAAAACTACCCAATAATAAAAACAACTTTTACTCAGTTTTAAAATAATCTTCATAACTTACAGTAATGTTTCCACAAATGCCCCTTCCACATGGTGAAGCAAGGGTGCATCTTCCTCCCCTGACTCCATCCGTAATTTATGTATCTGTATATATTTTTCAAACATCATTCATTTATTCAGTCAACACTTGACCTTTTTTTTACTAAAAAAAAAAAGAACAAAGCCTCAATAGCTATCAATGTACTAATTAAAACCCATACATTGCTGAGAAATTGAAAAGCCTTCTCAATCCCATGACTCTCTTTGATATAAAGAAAAAGGCGTATAGTCTGCAGATCATTAGAATGCACATATTAATTAGTGACTAATATATTAACAGCAAAAAGAAATTTTTTTTTTTTAAAAAAAAGGAAAAAACTCGTTACCAAGCTTGATAGATCTTCCTTAATTGAGCTGTCTGAAGATGGCAATTCTCCACCATTTTCCTCCAGTTTCTCAATCAATTTTCCCGAATATAATATCACACCAAATCTCACTGGAAGACTGTTCTCAAATAAAGTCACAATGGTGTCAATTGTCTGCAAAAAAATAAAAACATGATTAAGATTTCATGATTCAATCAGCAAGTTTAAATTAAATATCAGCATAACCAAGTATGTTACAAAACTAGTCCCTGTGATTTCTGATTTTACCATGTTCAGTCCAAAACGGAACCCTTTGGTCCTTATTTCAAGGTTTCATGTAGTTTCTGATTTTGGTACTTGTTTTACGTTCAAGGGACCAAAATCAATATAATATATCCACAAATAAGGACCAAAATTGAAAAATGTTTCAATTTTGGACTAAATATAATTACCTCAAGTCCACAAATGGAGGCAGGATCCAACACATAGACAGCATGGTAAAGATTCTTGCGAATGTAACGTAATTGTCCAGGGAAAACAGGCATTAAAAGCTGAAAAAGATGAGCCAAAATTAATAAAAATAAAATCTTTTCAACTTTTATGAGAAATAAAACAATAAAAGTATAATACCTCATTTAGGCTACTTCTCCATTGTTTGTATCTGGCATCCACCTCTAAGTTATTAAGGTAATGAACATGGTCTGACCGAAAGTCAACACGAATAGTATTTGAATCAGGAGGTGGTAAAGTTGCTAGAAGCTTCCGGACTGTGCTTGAAGGAATCTAAAATTTGTAAAAAAAACATAAATCCGAAGTTTTTTTTTTTAAAAAACAGGGTAATGATTATATTTAAAATAAAGAATCGGTACCTTTAGTTTTGTATATTGATCAGCTAAAGATAATTCTTGATGGGCCATGTCAAGCAACCTATGAAAGATATATTTTATAAGTTTTCAGAAGATTTATTTGTTTAAATTTATTGATGGAAAGAGGAAAAGGTATTTTACATAAAAAGGTCGATATCGTCAATATCAATTAAGGCACCATTCAGAGCCATTAAGGACTTGCCAGGTGGAATCATTCTCTGATTTGCAAGTATTTCTTCTTTGATTGAATCATTCAGCTGCATGAATTTTCAAACAAGATTAATTCATTCCCAAAACATCATATTTTTTTTATCTGATTTGCATCGATTTGTAGCAAAAAGTCAATATAAAAGTCATGACCTCATCATCCAATGATCTATGCCACAGGGACTAAATTTGTAATTCACTTTGCAACAAAACCAAAACTTGGCCTAAACCTGTAATTTCCTATATACCACAGGGACCATATTTTTAATTTACTCTAATAGTAATGTAGTTAAATTTCTTTAATAGCAATATGTAATCTAACATCAGTAAACATTTTACAAGTTTCAGGTTACATACTATAAAGAAAGAATAACAAATTGCTAAGATAAGTAACCAAATGTATGGTGTGATGCTATTTTCTGTAATTTTTTTAAATGAAAAAGAAAAAAGTACCTTCATACGAGACAAGTATGAGACAACACTAGGGAAATTTTGGTTTATTTCCTGCATTGATTGAAGAGGGTCTGAAGCACGAACAATCTTTTGTACAGTTTGATGTCCTAAATCTGTGATTAAAGAAACACAAATACAAAAACAATCAAGAACGAGACCCCAATAATATAAATAAACTTAGTTATTTTTAAAGATAATGCAATAGTACCCTTTAATTCCCACACATTAAGTGTATCAGATACTGCTGATGACAAGAGGGAATCCCTGAAAGCCATTATTTCAGATGTCAACTCCGGTTTCCGTTCCTGCATTAGTTCAAGAAAGCTAATTATACAACTTTATTTTAATCATTGTAAAAGATTATACTTCTAAATGAATTTCTAACAACAACCCTTTAAAGTTTAGATCCTAGTAAAGTGGTAAAACATAAGAAATTAAAGAACATGGAAAAAATGAAGACAATCAAATACCAGAATCTTGGAAAAGATGAAGCCTCTGACTTCTTGACTGAGATCTTCAGTGTGAGGATCTTCTAGAGTGACACCTGTATTTTCATTAACGTGGGTCCCATTTAAATTTTGGCAAAGCAAATAGAAGGAATATATAGGCATAAATTTTGAACCAGGATGATCAGAGTTGACTTCACAAGACTAACCTTTCTTTATTTCACTGTCATCCATGGCCTTATATTCCATGTTCTTTAAAGCAAGTTCTACACCATAACCACCTAAATTCAATGGGTCTTTTGTGCCAATTGCTCCACAATAACCACTTTTTGATTCACATCCTGAAGGCAACACAGGCCTCAAAACATACTTAACTTTCCCCTGTGAGTTTTTATAACTTTATCAGTAAGTAACCTATCAAATACCAGCATCTATAAAATTGGTATCAAGAAAAAGATAGTTTTTACTGGACCTCTTTAGCTGCCTCCACAAGGGTCCTATGAAAATCCTTAAAGCAATTTGTCCCAAGAGCTCCATATAAGATGGCAATAGGACTCCCTTTAGATGAATCAAAGTAGACATGATCAAAGTCAAACAGTTCAGGCTGTTGAAAGCCATCTCCATTCCTACAAGGGCAGATTGGTAAATAACTTAATACTTTACCCGATGAAAAGAGGTTGAATAATTCGTTAGGAAGACTTACTTGTGAGGATCACGAAGCCACAATAGCAGCTCAGGGACATCAAAGAACAGTGCCCCACCTGTGTCCACCCAGCAACATTTGCCACCGGGACTAGGATTAATGTCATCAGATAATGGAAACGAAGAAAGAGATTCTTCTGCTAGTTGCTGATAAAGCACTAATCTTGGTGATGAAGATCGAAGAGTAAGAGATAAATCAAACACCGATGCCAGTGGACCAGTCACTAGCGATTGCCCATAATTAGATATTTTTTGCAAACAATCTTTGGCTGTGAAAGGATCGGTGTTTCCACTTTCGTTATTAAGCCACGCTTCGATGAATTCCCAGAAAAGGTCTTTCCATTCTTTAGATAGTAATTCCCTATGGATAACAATTCAATTCACGAAACGCATAATGAAATTAAGTAGAACTTACAACTTACGGAATCACCATGGGATAGTAGATGATAAATTGACAAACATACCCGGCTTCGAGGAGGAGTGAGGTACCAGGCCATTTGGCCCGAAGGGCAACTTGTACATTCTTGGGTCGTTGGGTCTCTGCAGAAACCGAGTAGCCACAAACTATTATGCAAACGGCGATTATAATCAGTATCTGGAAGCCAGATCTGATTCGGGTCTTCATTGCTTGAAACTAAGCTTTCAATGGCAATATGTTCTTATAAGCTGATCACGAATGCACAAGTGTCGTCATTCGCCTAAAAACCCTCCCATCAAAGATATGAACTTCAATCGTAGGTTTTTATGATGGTTTTTCTAATTTTATCGGAAGCAGAGACTTGGGGTTTTGAGTGAAGTAAGTCAAGTCTTGTTGGAAGTGATTAGAGCTAACTAGGGTTCCTACCCAATGCTCTTCTTTCTTGTCAATTGACGATTTCTATTGAGAACTTGAAAATTAAGATTTAAGATCGCACCAATGCACCATAGCTATGGTAAACGATTACATGGACAAAGTATACACGTTGCAATATGTACATAACCACGTCTGATATTTGACATGGCATTGCTTCATTGGATAATCTGAAGATTATAATACTAGTAGCTTATATCAAAGGGAAAATTACTTAGGTAACAAAGTTTCAATTTGAAAAATATCGTTAAAACTTTTTATTTGTACATTATACTCTTAAACACTAAAATATTCAAAAATTATCATTATCTTATGTTATTCTAGGTTTAGTCCGTTTTCAGCCAAAAGAGAAAATGTTAACATGAATATTAGGTGACCGAGAGGTTTTCTTAGAAATGTAATAAAGTTTTAACTTTGTTAAAAAAAAAAAAAAAAGTTACAAATATGGTCTCACTGTGTTGTTAAAATTATGTGTTTTGATTAAAAAAAAATTAAAAAATTAAAAAAAAAATTGGTGGTGTATGAATGATCCAATTTTGAATATTTTGTGAATTTTTGTCTAAAAATATTAACTTTAACAATTTGACTATTATTTTACCCTTAGGCCTTGTTTGATACCCATCTGACCCAAACCGAGTCAGATGTTTCAGCTTTCTCGGTCAGATGTTTCATGTTTGATAGGAGCTATCTCGGTCAGCTTGTCTGGCCCAAATAGATGTCTCGCTCAGCTCTAAAGATGTTGCTGACTCGCCAAAAGACCATCCTACTCTCTCAAAATTTTCTGGTGACCTAAAAGATACCGCGTCCAAAATCACGCCTCCTCCATCGCCCCCATCAAACAGCTCCTGTCGCTGCCATCTCCCTCCTTATCGCTGCCATCTCCCTTCGGATTTCCTCCTTCCTTCAGCCAGATCTTCTTCTTCTACAACAGGTAAGCTCCCTCCCAATCGGTACCCTCTAATTTGTACTTTTTTTCGTGTTTGCTCAAGCAATTTTGGCATGCCAGTCTGATTAATGTTGGTAAAAGTCTTCAATTAAACTTCATTCTTTTATTTACTCATAGATTTCGGCAGCCATAAGAATGAGAAAGTATGTTGTTTTGTAGCATCAGTTTGTATAAGACAAATTAAAGTTGAAAAATTGGAATAAATTTCCCAAAATTAGACTTCAGAGACTTAAATGTCTTGACAATTTGTATAAGACAAATCAAAGATGAAGAATTGGAATAAATATTGGCCACAAATTCGACATTACACTTGGCTATTTGTATTTATTATATATGTTTTCCTTTCCTATGATAGCATTTGTTTCTCAAGTGATGTGATATAAACCAAATTAGACCTTCACAGACTTGCAAGTCTTAGGAATTTGTGTTTGTTATAAATATATTTTGATATTCATTGGTCCTCAAAATTATGTGATATAATTCCAAATGATAAACTAGAATCAAATACACCAACAATCCATGAAATTGGATATGGTATTATTTGGGTCTAGGAATGTGATGACTAAAAAATGAACTTTTCTTAAATTATTTGGGTCAAGGAGGAATTGAGATTGTTATTGCTACATAACAATCAAGGTAATATCATAAACCTAATTATATGTTAATATTGATTTCCATATGCTAGAATTAGGGTTTATAGTCTTGGATTCAAAGCATGTACAATAGAGAAACCTAGATCCAAGCATTAGGGTTTGTATGAGCACATATGATGTCTTATGACCAAAACCCATCAGTGGTATCAGAGCCTAGCTTGGTTTCAATTGTATTGATGCTTCGTATAACTGGAAAATTCGTTTTTTAGGTTTCTGGAGGCTGGACTTGCCGAGTCAATGGCTGAACTCGCCGAGTCCATGCAGACTCGCCGAGTCAACTCGTCAGATGGAGGGTATTTCGGGATTTCTTGCTGTTTTTGTTTATGGATAGTTACCTTATCATGTTAGATCAATATTAATCCGATTATATGATATATTTGACTATAATTTTGATCTAATTGAAGATATTTATCAATTAATAAGATAATTGTTTCCTTATGTGATAATTGATTAATTATTTTGAGTAAATTGATAAATTGTTTTGCAAGAAATCATTAAATAAATCAAATATGGATAATTATGTGATTAATTGTTAATTTAGATTATTTGTTATTTGATCCATGTTGTTATGAAAAGTTTCATATTTTGCGCTTTAGGTTTTATAGTTTAAATTTGAACCCAAAAGTTTTGTTGTTTTGAAATTTAAATAGTTGAAACCCTAATGTTTTGAAAAAAGGTTTCAAAACTTGCCCTCAAGTTTTGGAATTTAAATTTTGATTAAATTGTTTAATTTTGATGTATATTTAAATTCTAAACCCTAATGTGTTGAAATGTTTCAAAACTTGCCCTCAAGTTTTGGAATTTAAAAGTTAATTAAAAGTTTAATTAGGAATGTTAAATTCTAAAACTCTAGTATTGTTTTGAAAAAGTTCAAATCACACCCTTATGGTTTTATTAATTAATTAAGGTGTATAATTAAAAGAAGTTTAATAAACCCATAAAAGTTTAGGTTTACAATTTAATTGAATTAAAAGTATAATTGTTAAATTAGACCACCTAGAATTTTAAAAGTATAAAATACACCCTATAAGGGGTGTTTAAGGAAATTGCCTATAAAATGGCGATTGAATGGGTATCCACTCTTACCCACCGGACTCTTGACTAGTGGAGGGTCGTTAGCTGAATGGGTAGGATAGGACAAAACCTTCCATTATAAGTATAATGAAGTATAAAAGTAACTAAATGTTTTCATAAAATTCCCAATCTTAGTTACTTAGGCAAAAGTGAATTGATGCAATTCCATGAAATTACACTTTGTGCCCTTGCGAAGACGTTAGTGGAGCGTGTGTGGTTTACCGGCACACTAAATGGTTCTAAGCAAAGGTAGCAAAGGGTGAGTCAATGTTTGTCATAGTTCGGTGGAGCGTGTGTGGTTTAACGGCACATCGAATAGGTGACTGTAACATGTGAGGGCACCATGTAAGTTTGCATGGTTATTCACACCCGCTTTGTGATCCTCGGCATCCCAGTCACAAACTAGAGGGGCATATCGAGATTTAAACATGCCATTGAAAGTTCAATGAATCTCAAAGGATCTAGGAGTTTTCATAGATTTAAAACTTAAATTTCTTTTTCGTTTTTTTTCATGGTGGAAATTAGTGAATCGTCATTCACTTACCTTCAAATGTTCTGCAATTTGGGTTACGACATCCCTCTCCCGAGTTGTAGAATATTGTGTTGGGTCCTAGCCTTAGTATTTCATTTGGGTGATTTACTAAGGACTCAATCTATCAACTAACTTGAATTTGTTTTTCTCCCGTTTTGTAGATGTCAAAGTTCGACAACTATGGTCTTCCCAAATCCCGTGGAACAAGCATTCCACATGAAAATGATATTCCACGATTCGATCGAGGAACAAGAAATCTTGCCTCACTTCCTCTACCTCCTCCAATTATTCTCCCTAACCCACAAGTTCAAAGGCTTGAAAAGTTCAAGATCACTCAAGCCCTTTTGGCAAGTAAACATAAAGAAGGAAAGTCCGTGTGTGCACACGTCCTAGGGATGAAGTCACACATTGATAGGTTAAGAATGTTGGGATTCGTTGTCTGTGAGGAAATGGCTGTTGATTGGGTTCTTCAGTCACTTCCCAACTCATATAGTGAGTTCGTAAGAGAGTACTATATGATGAACTACGACGTGACCCTTATAGATCTCACCTATATGCTTATTGCTGCCGAATCAGCAATGATTTGGCGCAATAAAAAAACAAAGTTGATTGGTGAATCTGCCTTCGAGACCTCTATGGATATAGACAATGGCAACGAAAGACATGCTATGATCGAAAAGTTTGATCATAAGAGAAAGGCGATGTCTGAAGTAGTTCCATGTCCTGTTCCAAAGGAGTTGATTTGCTTTTATTGCCAAGAGAAAGAGCATTGGAGACGAAGCTGCCCCATTTACCTAAGAGATCTAAGAGATGGGAGAGTCGAAACGTATGGCTCTAATTTAGGTAAAATCCATTGACTAACTCTTTTAAGCTTCATCCTAGATTCTGAATACATAATGTGATAAGATTACAATTGATGTTTTGTAGGATCGAAGAAAAGAAAGGAAGCTTAAGGGAAGAAGTGAGCAGAATCTAACCGTGAAGGAATGGATCGCGTTTCTCGAAGATTAGATTCTTGAGCTACTACTTAGAGTTAGAATTAGATTGCTAAGAAAGACGTATTAGCATAGGTTTTTCAATGAGTTGCATTGTAAGGAAAAAAATTTCCGCAATAAAATAAATTTTGATTTTAAATTTTATTTATCCTTACAATGGCGTGTATGAAAAATTGATGTTAAAATGTTTCTATTATTAGCAATAATGGATTTGGTTCTTATTATGTTATGGAAAGTCGAGAATTTACCAAATAGGGAGAGTTTCTCATCACCCAAGTTTCAATTGGACAGAAACTTGGAATCATGCAACATGGATGCACGATGAATGAGAAATTTCGTATTTGGAAATTAGACTAATTCATTGACAAAGTGTCAAGTGAAGGACTAGGAGATCGAGTACACAAAGTTGTGTGTTGATCAAAGTCCACCATAAGAGTAACGAGATATTCGTCATGATTTACTAAAGGTTTAGTAAATATGATTATACTTATAAGATTAAGTGTAATTCTGAATTGATTGAAAAAGTTTAAATCAATAGTAGAACGAATAACAAGAATCAAGTAGGCAGAGAGATAAAAGTTTCTCCATTCTAAGAAGAAGGGAGAGTACCTTTTATGCTTTATGATTGGTCTTAATGATTAAGAACCATATCTCAATTGATCCTCTAAGTGAGTCTTTGTACATTTGTATGTCCAAGAAGAGGAATCAAGATTGAAGAAATGGTCAAATCAAGAAGTCAATCATACTTCGTTCCAAAACAAGTCTTAGAGTTAAGATTGTGACAATGAGTGAAAAGTATTAAGAAGGTTTAAAACATTCATTAAATGTGGTAAGTTGTGATGTCTTAGATAAGACAAAGACCAACTAGGACCAATTTATGAAGAGTTTTGATAAAAGCTACACTAACTCTTGAATATTTGTTTGTCAAGAAATGTTTTGACAAGAGAATCTTATATGTCAAAGAGTCAGTGGGAGTCTTAATGGTCTTGAAAGGTTTCAAGAACAAATCAAATAAACCTTATCAATCATCACTAGCACACGAGTTGAGGTTTACAACCTATCGTGTTGACATTATTTTGTTTCTGTGCTATTCCAATTGAGTTAATTATGCATGTGAGTTCTATGAGTTCTCATTTTGAACGCATAAATGGCAAAGCACCTTAATCGATGAAAGATACATTGATAGGAAAAGGTGAGCTGTTTGACTACTTGGAAGACATGGTGGGCAGCCGTGCTACCATAAGTCAAGAAATCAAGATTAAGAAAGTTCGGTCCATATGAGTTTGAATTTGTCGTAATCCTTGGTTTTAACAAATTCACATGGATAGGAACACATACACCGTTTAAAATCTAAGTGTCATAAGATTTCCTCCTTCATGAAAATGATTGTGAGGAAATGCTTTCACTAAGAAAGATTTTAAGAAGATAGTGATTGTAAAATTGCATTCTCGAATTCAATTATGGTTACGGTATCCCTTTCCAAAATTTGAATTGTGAGGTTTGGCAATTAGTCTTAATTGTTTAGACACACATATGAACTATCTAAGGCAAAGGTGTATAAGTTTAAGAGGCCTTGATAAAAGATTATCAAAGCATTAAGTATTAGAAACATGGACTTAAGAAATTCAATAGGTATTGCTTTTCTGAAAGTTAAGATGTTCATAAATACATGTCGAAGCTAGTGGGAGCATAAGTGTTATGTTTTATAGTAATTATCATGATAGTGGGTGCATAAAAGTTATGATTGTATGATTATTAAGGAAAGTATTGCAAGGTTAGCAATATTAATTATAGAAAACAAGAGTCATACTTTGCAAAGTTGTAAGAGTTGAAAGGTTGTTTTGCTATAATTAAGGGAGAGAATATTATGCTTCATTTCAAATCTAAAGGATTAGGTTGAGAAATGTTAATAAACTTAGTCAAAGGTACATAGTGTGTTCTTAAAATTTCGATTATGATTACGGCATTCCTCTTCACAATTCGAATTTTGAGAACATAGCAAATAAAACATTATGCGTCGTGTCCCATACGCTTCAGGTATAGGATCGATTGCAAATGCTTTAATGTTTGACCATTCTAAAATTTTCCAAATGTCTAGCGCATTTAGAGGGAAAAAGGACTAGAATCGATTTTGACTAAAATAATTAAACAACTATCAAAGGACAATCCAAAGTTCGACGAGGATTGGTCGCTTGTGAGTAGTTGGAAGCATGGTATTGGATGGACCATATCGACATTATTATGAATAGAAAAGATTCTATTAAGAATGAGTTGTCATATGGAAATTATGGAAATGTTTCCATACCGGATGGACCATATTGACATCATTACGAATAGATAAGATTCTATTAAGAATGAGTTGTCATATGGAAAATATGGAAGCGTGTCCATATTCGGAATTGAATATGGAAAATCTATGTCTAGATTAGAAACTTTTATGCAAAAGGATGTTCAAAGTAATGTACTTTGAGTGAGAGACATCATATCTAAGGAATTGTCTTGTAACAATCTCTGATAGAAGACTTTGTAATATCATTGGCAATAGTCTTTGTGACTTTGGTGCAGTGACATTACGAAAGGATCGTTGCATAGAATGTTAGAATCTAGCATATTCTATAAGTAGCATGAATTTGATATTCTTTCACTTATGAAAAGGATTTGGAGTTGTGAAATGAGAATGATTGGAAACGTGTTCAATTTGATCTATTTCACAAAGTAAGAACCATAGGTAAACATTGTGTGCATGCTAGGAGCATGGGACAAGTGTAATAATTCAAGTAAGAAGTTGATTACCTGAAACGACAAATAATGAGTAATCGATATGGTGATAAATAAAAGGTGTTTTATTTATACTCAAAGGTTTGAGGCCATATGGGATTAGTATTATTCTTGTGTTTCAATTTGCATGTTTTGACTTCCTGAATAATTTAATTGGTTAAGAACAGTCAAATTATTCAAACGGGCCACAGTCGTTCATATGTTGGAAGTAGATATGAAAGAAGACTGTCGTGAATTGGTGTGTGGACTGTCTAAAGAGCATTAGACATAATCAAATGTTTGATACAACGTTCATGAGTGCTTATGAATATGATTTGAGCATTGGATTAAACCCACACTCACTTGGATCACTCCATGAATTGTATCACGAGTGATTGGTGAGACGATAACATCTTATATTCTTGAAACCGAGATGTGTGAGTTGTATCTTGCAAATCGGTTGCACATTGATAATATGTAAACGCACTAGTAACTTGGTGTTATAAAACATATTGTTTTGTGTGATTCGGTGAGTGAGTGCAAGCAAGCATTGTATCAAAGTTTATCCGTTCCTTTTAACCAAAGCAGGATAAAAGCGATATCTTTGGGCCCCTTGATGGTTTAGTGATGACAAACGTAAATGCTCGGTCGGGCTAGGGCTAATTTGATTTGTTCAATTAGTCAGTCGTCATAAATCGGAAATCGAGATATAGTACAAAAGAGAATGATTTGAAATCATGTCTCATACGATATCTAGAATGGAGGAATATATGATCCCTTATCTAAGGACACACGTATCTGATAGGATCAAAGTTGATAGCGGCTTTGGAAAGCTACGATTGCAGATCAGGATCTGAAGTCATACGCATAATAGTTATTAGACTTATCCAAGTGGGAGACTGTTGGATTAGTGTCTAAGTCCATAACTATTTTGGTATGTATTTGACCCAATGGTGCATGGTCCTTTTGGGTTGCCTTCACCAAAGCAACTTGATAGGATGAATTATGGAGAGAAAGGATTAAATATGATTTATTAATATATTATGAGAATAATATATTAAAGGAGAAATCATATTGTTTAATTAATATTAGTCAATAACTAATTGGTAATTAGTTTTGTGACTAAAAGAGATTAATTAAACTTAAGGGACTGGAATTGTAATTATAAGATAATTGCAATTTGGGCCATGGATTGCCTTGAATCAAGAGGTGGACGAATTCTATGGGGAAACCCATAAGGAAATCGTCTATGGGCTTGATTAAAGGAGTCTATGGGTTGCTTAGGGCTTAAGTAACCAAATTAGGGTTTCCTTGTTAGATAACCCTAATAGTCTCACTATATATAGAACCCTTAAGGCTCAAAAATGTGGACAAGCAACCTTCTAGGTTTTCACACGGTTTTGGCAGCCTCCATCCTCTCTCCTCTTCATCCTCTTGCTTATGGTGTTTGTGATCCATTAGAGGAGTGACACTTGTGACTCTAAGCCTTCCAAAGTCAATTCAAGGAGGAATTGGGATTGTTATTGCTACATAACAATCAAGGTAATATCATAAACCTAATTATATGTTAATATTGATTTCCATATGCTAGAATTAGGGTTTATAGTCTTGGATTCAAAGCATGTACAATAGAGAAACCTAGATCCAAGCATTAGGGTTTGTATGAGCACATAGGATGTCTTATGACCAAAACCCATCATGTGTCTGCTGTGAGGTATATTTCTTATATATACCCTGAAGGAGTCATCAGTGGGGACTAAGATGGAAGAGAACAAGGAGGTGCCTTATTGAGGAAGGCATACTTTTAGCAGCAGTTTCGGTGATTAAGAGGAGTATATCGGGGCGGTGGCCCTCATTGTCTACGTTGCGTATTAACTGTGAGAGTGGGGCCTCTTACTTTTATAATGATTCCCATGATGGGAGGCTGATCGAGGAATCAAAGACGAGGTACGTGATAGTGCATTATTTCCATATTGAGAGTAGGGACTAATTCGAAACAGTTGGGGTATCCAACGGTGTGTCAGTTTGAGGCTTCGAGATGATTAGAGGCAGTCACGTTAGGAGGATTCTGAGATTTTTGTCTAAGTTACAGGATATTTGGAGTTGCTTAGGTTCCATCAGGAAGATCATTGAGTGATTATGTGGTATGTTCCAAAGTCAAGGGTGATGTACCCGGAGAAATAGTCTGTGGAGTAAACTGTTGGTATGCCAATTGGTGATGGTTCGAACCCTGAGTGGGGGAGAACTGAGTATCCTGTTGAGAGGGTCAATAATTTGTTCTAGTAGCGGTTAAAAGGTTTGGTCATGGGATCTGCAATACAGACATTGAGACTTGGGTTTATTGGTGGATGAGGTAAGGGGCAGAGCAAAATGATGCATACGGGATGTGTTCAGGAAAGAACGAGTGTATCCATGGCAAATAGTCGTTGGTCAGAGATCTTATTGTAGTCATGGACTCTTCGGGTTTGCAATGGTTGGGTTCGAGGCGGTTGGTTCGTTGAAGTCCAGTTTCAATTGTTGGGATTTGCCAGTTCAATGTATAGATTGTTATCTATACTCCGGGAGGAGCAGCAATTGATTTGTCCATTAGTTCAGAGTCGGTATGAGTAACTTCGTATGGGTTTTAAGTAGTAAGAGGATGGGGTTTCGAATGGTCGTCAACGTGTTCTCAGCCATTGACGATTCCTCCTTGTTTCAATTTTGAGTAGAATATTTCGAGGCTATGAGTTGTGTGAGAGGGAGATCAGTGGTTAAGGCAAGCGAGTGTGAGATTCTACGATGGTATATCGGGGTATCCGAGTATGATGCCCTAAGTTTTTAGATTATTTTGAGACTCGAGTTTATGATATGATAAGTGGAGTATTAAGTGGTTATTGTTCCAGTGGGAACCCATCAACTCGTTATCATCGGACGGGGATGGTTCAAGAATGTAAATCATATCAAGAGAAAGTGCATTGTTGCGATAATGGTCGTTAGGATTGGGTGGGTGCACCTGTCCATGATGGATCGTGGAGCATGAGTTCAATGAGCGCAATAGGGTGTTGGCTTAATGATGAGATTGTGGGATGGTAAGAGAGTGGCAGGATCCAGGTGAGAGTAATCACCTTGTAATATCAGGGAAAAACCATGGGGGAGAGCCCATGGCGAGTGAGTGAGTGATGTAAACCTGCGGGGAGCGTAGCAATCACGAGTGGGTGAGTAGGTGATGTAAGCCTGCGGAGAGTTGTAGCATTCATGAGTGAGTAAGTAGGTGATGTTGGAGCTGTAGCATTCACGAGTCAGTGTGAGAATATCGTAAGACTACGGGAATCTGTAGTATTCTCTATTTAGAGCATGACACAGAGGAGTTTTTAGGCTTAGGTAGCCTTGATGACTGAGTCTTTAGGAACCTAGTGGTCGGGCCAGGGGTGAGACTGAGGTCTCCATGATGTTCGGGATCCTTTATATCTTGAATTAGGGAGAATTTGTCACAAATCAGAAGGAGATAGAGAAGTAATGTACGCGTAGATTCGCGAATCGCAAGTCATGAGTTGAGTATCAGATTGGAGATGAGTGGTTCCAATTCTGCTGTTGAACCGGACTCTCGAGTTTGAGTTGGCCCTATCAGTGTAAAGGATGAATGAGTTGAGATCTCGGATTCCTGATGGATTTATTTTGAATGGTTAAGGTTTCCATTTGATGTTCTAGACCTGGGAGGGTCGGTTTGTTTGACCCGATGCATAAATTCTGCTCCCAATCCCGTGATCGATGCATCTCAATAAACCATAAAATCCTCAACACCCTCCAACAAGGTCAAAATCGGTTCCTTGCACAATCGTTGTCTCAAGGTCTCACAAGTTTCCTGCTGCTCAGGCCCCCAACGAAATGTAACCGTCTTCTTTGTCAACCGAGTCAAAGAAACAACTATCCTTGAGAAATCTTGGATAAACCTCTGATAATAACCTGCTAGACAAGGAAACTCCGAATCTCAAATGGAGACCTCAGAACCTCCCACCGCATCACGGCCTCAACCTTGGCCGGATCGACCAGAATACCATTCTGGTTGACAAGATTCCCCAGAAACTGCACCTCGTGCAACCAGAACTCACACTTGGAGAACTTTGTGAAAAGTATCTCTATCCTCAACGTCTCCGACACTTCCCTCAAGTGCTCTGCATTCTATTCCTGGGTCTTGGAATAGACCAAGATATCATCGATAAATACAATCACAGAAAGATCCAACATCAACCTGCACATAGGGTTCATGAGATCTATGAACGCGGATGGAGCATTGGTGAGCCCAAAAGGCATCACCACGAACTCATAATGACCATAACGAGAAAAGTTGTCTTTTGCACATCCTCATCTAATAACCCTCATCTAATGATAACCCGATCGCAAATCAATCTTGGAAAACCAAGATGCACCCTAAAGCTGGTAAAAAAGATCATCAATCATCAGGATTGGATAATGGTTCTTCAATGTTACCTTATTCAGCCCCTTGTAGTCAATCTACGTACGATGAGACCCATCATTCTTCTTCACAAATAAGATCGATGCTCCCTATGGTGAACTGCTCGGTCGAATGAATCCCTTGTCTAACAGCTCCTGCAGCCGTGTAGACAACTCCTGCATCTCGGGAGGATCCAACCAATATGGTGCTTTGGCTATCGGAGCCGCACCTGGAACCAGATCAATCCTAAACTCAACCAGCCTCTCCGGAGGCACCCCAGGAAAATCCTCTAGAAACACATCTGGATAATCTCGTATAATTGACACATCATCCATGGTCGCCTTACCCTTATCCCATATATCTATAACATAGGGGACAAATCCTGAACAAACCTGCTGAATATAGTGTCTGGCTCTCGTTGCTGAACACATCGGCTCACTCTGAGCTCTCTCTCCATGAACCACTAACTCTCCCCCACTTGGGGTTTGAATCCTGACTAACTGCTGCTCACAATCGATCATCATCCCATTGGGGCTTAACCAATCCTTACCCACAATAACCTTGTTCCCATGCAAAGGAATGGGAACCAAATCAATCGAATACTCCTCACTGAACAATTGAAGAGTACAACCCCGATGAACCCTCGCAACCCGAACAAATCTATCATCTGCGATCTAGACATCTAATGGACAATCCAACTCCCCCGCAACGCCAACAAACCTCTTGCTAAGCGTAAGCGATACAAAGGATTGGGTAGCCCCCAAATCAAACAATACCAAAGCAGAAATACCGTTCATGAGGAACGATCCTAAAATAAAAACACATAAATATAAGCAACAATTCAATATAAATAAAGAGGTAAGGAGAAGATACATACCCGTCACCACATCAAGTGTCATGCGAGTCTCCTCGTCCATCAACTGGAAAGCCCTGCTCCTCACCACAGGTGCATCCGCTTTTCCTTAGTGGCCGTCAGTCATCCGAAGAGTCGCAGGAGCGGGTGCAGACACAGGCCTTACTTCAGCCAAACTCGGACATTGAGCCTTCTCGTGGCCCCTCTGATTGCAATGAAAGCAAATCAGATTAGATCCTGTACTGGCGGTAAAAGTACAATCCCTACTATAATGACCCGTCCGACCGCACTTGAAGCAGCCCGAATCACCCACCCTACACGGTCCCTCGTGCATCTTTCCGCACTTCCCACAATGGCTCCGGCCTTGCTGGCATCTTAATCTCAAATCCAGAACCTTGGCCCTCTTGCCCGATCCCCATGAAACCTGAGCCTGATCCGACTTCCTCTTCTTCTCCATCTTAATACCAATCTCTCTCTCCCGGGCTCTAGATATCATATCCTCTAGTGTCTTGCAACTGGATCGGCTCAAAACTGTCGAATATTGCTCCTTAATATCTCGTGATACCTCGCCTTCTTCATATCCTTGTTCGCCACATACTGCGGAACTAAAAGTGCCCCTCCTAGAACATTACGGTGATCTCAACCACCATCTCAGTAGTCTGACGAAGATCCTGAAACTCTCGTGCCAACTGCTGCACCTCAATCACTGGTGAAAACTCAGCCCTGAACTTGGTCACAAAATCATCCTATGACATGGAATCAAAAACCTCATCACCAATGGGCCGCCCAACCTCCTCTCACTAATCCTGTGCCCTATCCTTCAAAAGACAAGATGCAAGTTTGAGCTTTGCTCCCTCGGGACAACTGCTGGTGTGGAAAGCATTAGCGACATCCGCTATCAGGTCCTTCTCCCTGAAATAGTCTGGAGCCCCACATGCCCGAAACTCCCTGAAGGTCAAAGAACGCGCCTTTACCAAGGCCACCATCTTAAAACGAAATGAGCTCAACCGCTCATCCAAATTTTCCAGAATGTCCTCCTTGACCGTACCAAAGATCCCAGGAGACTACTCAAGAATGTAACGCATAATCTCAGATGAAATGAACTCCCTCGTCTGATCATCCAACTGTCCGACTCCAAAACCTGAGCCCGAGCGCTCCCCAGCACCATAACTACCAACAGGTCCACCCTGTAGAGTCACCATACTGAAAATAGACAATAGAAACCATCAGAATACACATCAGAATATATCGAGGGATCACAAACTCTACAAGCTTCCTGGTTTCGTTGTAGATTTCCTTGACTCGAGTACAGATCCTCTACTTCCTGTAGTATGCGCTCATACTACCTTCCACATCAATCCGTACTTTCCTCAAGGATTTCCATGAATCCGCCAAGTCACCTTATATCCATAAGATTAGCCCTCATCAAAATAAGGCTCCTAACACTAGATCTCATCCTAGGTTTTCCTAGGGCAAACTCCACACCACTCTCCGCCATTAGTTGCAGAAGGAAATCACGTCAACTTCCTCTAACTAGCTCACGAATAGAATTAAAGATCACCAAAACCAGATAATTCTTCGAATAAGAGGTCTCACACCACAACAATTGGACTAAAACAAGAGCTACGCAATAGAGTTAAAACCTAACCTTATAAAATTATTTAGTTTCCATAATATGTAACTTTGTATATTCTCTTACTAGTTAGCTAAAGCTAGCAAGAACTCCTAAAAAGCACAAAGTAAGCAACATTCGAGTATCAAGTGATCAGAACCAAGCATCACCTAATCAGGCCATCCTATCACCGACTGATCAGTACTAGCATACAAGTCTACAAGCACATACAATAGGATTCACAAATCAAATGATATCAAATAACATGTATGGGTATTTTGGGAAAACTTACTTGAGCTCGGTTAATTGCATGCACCACACCCTTTCTTGTATTAGACAAACCTTTTCTAAAAATACATTTCTTATTGAAAAACTTTACCAAATCCTCAGTTTGAGTTCAAACACACCCGGTAGTAAATTTGTCACTACATCAAAACATATCAGAGTAAATCTCAAAATGCGGAAAAAGGTGGTGTGTGCTCTGCAATCATCCTGAGCTCTTCCCTTTTGATCCGGAAGTAACTGAAACATAAGTTGAAAACCGTAAGCCCAAATCTTAGTGAGTTCCCCAAAATACCACATACCATAAATAAATAAACACATACTGGGTCCCACCCCACAACCGGCCTCGCCCGATATCGAGTCCCACTCGGCCAAGGGCCCCGCCTGACATCGAGTCCTACTCGGGTTATAGATATGTCATTCATTAGGCCCCACCTGACATCGGGCCCCGCCCGATACATATAATAATCATAGAAACATATAATCATGCTAACTCATGTGATAATCACAAAACAATAACATACTGTACAGTCATCGGGCCTTACTTGGTATAAATACCAACACATAACACATGCAAGAGTCACACATACTTCTAGCATCCTATCATAATAATCATGGGCCGACATTGGTGCCTTCGACCCACTGAACCCAGTGAAGAAACTCACCTCAGACTGCTGAATCTCACAAATAAAACTCTGACTGTTGAATCTCACAAATAAAACTCTGACTGCTAGCCCACTAAGATCCCCTCGATATAATCACAAAATAACATCCAATTAATAATTGGATCCCAACTCACACTAAGAGTCCAAACTAGGGTAAAATATTTTTTACCTTTTCCCCAACTTGGCCCACGGCCAAGGCCCAATCCAACTATCCAAAAAGCCCAAATTCCAAAATAATCACCCAAAGTCTAAATATGACCTAATTTTCCAAATTAGGCGAAATCCCTTTCATGGGCCTCCAACCAAAGAGTCCAATAAAATATCAACAACCCAACAATAGAATTTTGATGGCCCAACAAGGCCCGAGACTACTACAGTCCAACATGGGCCCATTTCTAAGAAGCCCACAATTTCGAAGCCCACTGTTGAGTACACAAGGCGTACTCAGCTTGTACGCTTAGCATACTCGCTCTGGGCGTGTACGCGCAACGTACCGGCTTATACGCCCAACGTACCCCTAGTTTGGCCAACTTCCCACATTAAGCTCTTATTCGGTTAAGACTTCACTCTAACACTCAGATCTGACTTCCTTAAGTTGGTTTATCAAGTAAAGTTGACAACTTTATGTGCATGCATGGCTTAATGGGGTTCTATAGATCAAAAGAGCTTAATAAAGGGGCGTAATACATTGATGAGTCCATAAATACCTCCAAGCTTGCATTTTTATGGACAAAGGGACCAAAAGGACCCTAGATCTACAATCAATCACTTCTGGAGTGAATCAAGAGGCCCAACAATCAAACCATGGACTCAAAAAGCACAAAATGGCACCAAACTAGATCTAACATCATGAATTAGCAAGATGGAAGCTTTTTACCTCACAAGGAAAGCAAATGATGAACAAATCTCAAGCTCCAAACACAACTCTCCAAATGATTCACTTCTTCTTCTCCTTTACAAAGCACCACAATGACACTTTAAGGCTCAAAATCTCACTCAGGGTTCGATTTTCTGGACAAGAGGGGATGGAGGCTGACTAAACATGACCTAGTGAGGCTATCACAAGGTGTAAATAGGGTGCAACATCCTGAAAATGAGGGTTTCATTAACCATATGTACGCCATGCATACTCTATTTACGTACACCATATGTGAAACAAAGGTGCGATCCAATCCGGAGTAGTACGCTAAGTGTACTACCCTGTACGCCCTATGTACTAGCTTAAGGACTAAAACGCAAAACTTTTAAATGAGAAGGTTAAATATAAAACTTACAAAATCCAAGTGTTACAATATCGTAGTGTTCGTGTAGTTGTTTGATTATACTTTTCACATTAATAATTGATCTATTTTATAATAAGTGGTATCAAAGCGCGTCTATTTTATAACAAGTGGTATCAGAGAGGTCAAATATTTGAATCACACTTACAAGTTGACTGGGTTTTTTGGCGGATCATTCTTTTGTTTCATTGATCGACTTTCATGGCTGTTTTGTTGATCGATTTTCTTTCCGGTTACAACTTTCTTGAATTCCCTCACCGTTTCGAGTTAATTGTGTTTCCATGGTCGTTACGAGTTGGTCATTTTATTGGCCGTTAAGCAGCATCATTGTTTCTTTTAAAGCCATGTTACCAACATTATGGGCTCTTTATAGGTCGTATCTACCGACCATTTGATCATTCTTCTTGAGAGCCTTATACCTGCTACAAAATCACGTTTGTAAAAGCTACTTTCTTCCAGGTTAATCGTTTTCTACTATGATCATTTTTTGGAGCTTTTATTTTCTGCTATATACGAGCCCCATAGACATCCTCCTTTAAAACTGATATAGAAGCTTTGATTATATCGGTTCATCTAAACCCAACGTAACAACGCCATCATCGTTCTATTTTTTGGAAGCAAATAAACAAGCTTATAGAATCTTTTTCAAAGCCTTGTTGCTTTTCTTAAGGGTTTTATACAAAAAAACACATAATCGCTTTTTTTTTTTTTTTCTTTTTCAAAACCCTATATTAGCCATATTATTTATGTTTCTTAAAGCCCTATTATAACAACTTTAGTTGTTTCCCTTGTGTTTATAAGCCCATTTTAATTGCTTTACTAATAATGACAGCTATTATCGATTTTCTTAAGCATCAAGCCACACTAAATTGATTTTTAGTCGGTTTAAATCAATTTCCATCATTTGATAAATTGATTTTTTCAAGCTCTCATAAATTAATTTTTCGCATCTTATAATTTTATTTTTTGTTGGACTTTATAAATCGATTTTTCCTTAACCTTTTTAGAGGTTATTTAAAATCGTTTTTTATGACTACCACCCCGATTTTTCATCACGGCTCATATATACTTTCCTTTTGGCAAGTGAAGATGATAAGTTGTATGGCTCAAGTTATGGATCGAGGTAATTATGATTATGCGTTCGATTCTTTTTGGAGGAGAAGGATGTTTGGAATCACCCACAAGTAACTGGATTTTATTGTGGATTGAACTCTTTTAGAGTTTTGGGTTATTGTCCTTTGTATTGCCGACTTTAAGAGGTTTTTGGTTTTGGGAGTGTTGGCCGTTGGGATCCTGGGATCCTATCGCTCGTTCATTGAAGAATATTTGAAGATTGACTTCATCAAGAAATTAATATCGTAAGATATATTTCAAGACTTTAATATCACAAGGTATTTTCAAGAATTTAATACTCAAGACTTTAATACCGTAAGGTGTTTTCAAGCATTTAATATCTTAAGATATTTTTAGGATTTTAATACCATAGGGTATTTTTCAAATTTATGATACTAAAAGGTATTAGGGTCGAAAGACGTTTATGCTGTATGAAATTTGGTTTGAAGTTTTTACTTATTTAATATCTTATCTCTAATTTTGGATAGAGCCTTATTTTAGCAAGGTAGCGGTTTAGTTTGCGAGTGTATCCGGTGGCATGTTATTGCTATGGCATGAAGAACACTTTGGCACAAGCGGGTTGACATCGTTACAATTGTCTTTGATGAGTTTATAATACCTTGAAGGTATTTTCGAGATACCTGCGTTGAGTTTGAAGGTTCGTATCCGTTGGCATTTTGGTGATTTGATTTTTCACAATTTTTCTGTCTATGCCATTTGAGAGAGTTTAGTCCTTAGAGATTTTGTCACTTCTTATTATTCGACTTATGTGTTTTAAAGGTTTTTTTTTTTTTGAAGATTAGTTTCGTCTCACGAAGGAGTTTGTTGATAATCATCCTAAACCTTTAACTTGGCTATCAAGTTAGTCATATATTAGGAGTGTTTCCCATTTACAAGGTTTTAGAGTTTGTTTAGGACTCTTTGTAAGACTATTATATAAAACCACTTAGATGTCTTATTTTATTCATTCCAACATCTTCTTTCTCTCCTTTATTCCTTGGAGACTTATCAGCATTGTAACCGTTTATAAGAGTGTCGTTTTTAGAGATGGCAACGGGGGCGGGGAACACAAGGGACCCCCGTCTCCATCCCCATCCCCGAATCCTCATTCCAATCCCCATCCCCATCCCCATCCCCATCGGAGAATATAAATAAACCCCCATCCCCACCCCCAACGGGGACTGGGATCCCCAACGGGGAAACAAAGATTTCTTTTTCTCTTTTAACATGCAAGCTTTTACGTAAGAAAAAACTCTATATTTCAATTCTACCAGCATAAGTTTAAAGATTTTATAAAATATATAAGTATCCATTAATTGCATAAAAAATATAAATAAAATTTCTACCAAATATAAATACATACATGAAAAATCAAGTAGAAAAAAATTATCAGATTGATATTTAAGGTAAAATAGATTAACCAAAGAGAAAAAAATATATATATACACGAGTTTAAATTAGATAAAAGAAAAATCAAAAAGTATAATTTCAACCAAGTAATTACTAATGAGTTAGGTTACATAGATCAAATTTTATGTATTATAAACTATATTATAAATATATGTTCTGTATTATTTTTATATATTAATATATGTTGGGGGCGGGTCCAGGGTCGGGGATTATGGGTATCCCCATCCCCACTTTTTTTATTCGGGTATTCCCCATCCCCGTCCCCATCCCTGGTCAACTTGGGGATTCCCTAGTCAAAATGGGTGCGGGTTTCGGGTTCCCCATTGGGTATGGGGATTTTTGCCATCCCTAGTCGTTTTCATAGTGGTTTTTCCTATTTCGGGTTTTCCACTTTACATCTTGGTGTTCGTGCGATTGTTCGATTATGCTTTTCTCATTAATAGTTAATCTATTTTATAAGAAGTGGTATCAGAGTGCGTCTACTTTATAACAGAGACCATCTTAGTTATTTGTTTCTTAGCAATTGAAATGAATATCAAAATGAAAGCCGTACTAATTTTGTGCTACATGTGAGTCACATCACAAGAGGGGTGATTAATTATATATTAAAAAACAAACATTTTTGAATATCTCTTCCATAATAATTAAATGTTGACAAACCGAGAATGTTGTAGGTTTTTATGATGGTCGGATTTTGATGAAGGCATTCATGGCTTCTAAAAAAAAATTAGAATTTCATGATAACCGCCATCGAAACATTAGACTATAGTGCAGCTTATTGATCATGTTTGCGGTTGTGCAGCCAAAGGAAATTTCCAGGAGACATGTTTGTTGGAAACGATGAACAATTTCATATAGTGTGTGGACCATAGCAAGTCATTTGTTTCTTCAACAACTGTTGTGCACAAGAAGCAACTGTTGTGCACAAGAGGCCATGCGAAGCTGTGGTTTACATCTACGGTTAAAGTCATAAAAACCCTCAATTTTCAGGGTTTTGTCGGTTTTACCAAAATTTGGATTTTATGTCTGTTTTTACCCTCATATTTTCCAAAAAATGTTCGGTTTTACCCTTTTATCGGTGATAACAGGTTTTCTAGGTTACCATTATATTAACTTCGCAAAAAACCCTAAAATTTATAGATTTTTTTTTACGTTTTTACCCTTAACTTTATAAATTTTTTTTACACTTTTACCCGAAGTATTTTTTTTTCACAATATACGTATTCATGCAGAAAAATCATGTTAATATAGGAAAAAAAATGTTTAATTAAATGTTGTATTTATATTTTTTTAATATTATATATAAACACATTTATGATTGAACAAATTTGTTATTGATATGTATATTTTTAAATACATAAAAATATGTATTTGTAGTTCTAAAAAAACATTAATTTGTTTTTTATTACATTTTAAACGGTTTATCTTGGGAAAAAAACCCATATATATATATATATATATATATATATATATATATATATATATATATATATATATATATATATATAACATTTAAAAAATGTAATTAATACAATATTTAATTAAACTTTTTTTTTTTGTATATAAATACGATTTTTCTGCATGATTATGTATAATAAAATAAAATACTTAGGGTAAAAGTATAAAAAAATTATAAACGTAAGGGTAAAACGTATAAAAACTGTAAACTTAAGGGTTTTTTTGTGAAAATAATATAATGGTTACCTGAAAAACTTGTTATCACCGGTAAAAAGGGTAAAACCAAATATTTTTTGTGGAAAATATGAGAGTAAAAACGGATATAAAATTCAACTTTGGGCAAAACCGACAAAACCCTACAAATTTGAGGATTTTTATGACATTAACTTTTACATCTTCCGAGAGTCCAATATAAAAGGTTCATACCATAAATCCTTAGTAAATAGGTCATGTTAGATCTTGTCTTTATAGATTTTGATATATATGCAAAAATATAACAATGTAACAATTGTAAGTAATTTTAATATAAAATTATTAAAAGTTAAATAAAAAGAACTTGGTAGATTATCTTGAAACTAGCTAGTATATATTTACAGTTTGTACCTCAAAGGATAACATGGATTGATACATATAAAAGAACCAGGTTTTCTAAATATTATAGGTCCCGATTGTTTATAAAAGAAGCAGTATTTTACAAACCTTATAAGACACGGTTTTTTAGAATTGGATCCGGGCACCATTTTGGTTATATGACGAGATTCGTTAACCGGGTTCTATCTTAGTTTTCATATAAGCCAAAAGCCTCGCCTACACAAAAACACGGTTCTATATTCTATAACCCTTTTTCGCAGGTCCAACTGGAAATGGGTACAAAATTGAAATAGAAAGATCACCCACATGTGCTCAAAAACCTCCAAACTTGTGTTCAAAAGCTTGGTTGTTAGAATAAATGTCTGTGATGGAAGCCTTTGAAAACTGATGACAGAAGCATCTATTGTCATCTTATTGAATTACTACCTAACAAGCATGTGCTCTAAAAATTGATACCGTACATTGACACATGTGAAACTACTATTCATCCTTAAGTTACTACACCCTAACATATTCTACCGACATCTTTTACTAAAGAATTACATTTACCCAATCATAGTAAATCAATATAAACTTTTATGTTTTCATTACAGGAAGACCGGACATCTTATCTGAATCCATTATACTTTAAAAACCCTACCTGATCAGGTCTATAAATAGTCCTTCTCTTAATGGGGCTAAATGTATAACTTATTACTTTCCACGAGTTTCATCTTTTCCTTTGAGAATACATTCAGATCAAACATGGTATACTCTTTCACCATATATATTTGGAAATGCTGGGTTTATGGTTAACCTGGTGTATTTCATCTGTTGATTGCTAAGATATGTCCACTTCTTAGTTATATATTTTATTTCACCCCTATATGCAGGCAGGCAATGGCGTACAGGTTGGACCGTGGGGAGGTAAGGGTGGAGTTAATCCCTGGACATTCATCCCTGAGGGCAGGATTTGCGAGATCCGTATCAGTGCCTCAGGGTGTGTAGATTCAATCAGGTTCACTTACAAGGATCGTGATAATGTCAAACACCATTCTGAAACATATGGTGGTGATGGTGGTTCACCTCATACGGTATAGTGGGCTTTCATTACATCTGTTACCTAAACATGTACTGCACTTATATTCTAGTTTTATCATACATCATTTATCATCTATTTGGGTATATCTTCAGTTTACATTTGCTGATGATGAGAACCTCATCGGGATTAGCGGAACTGTGGGAGTATATGCCGGCTACACTGTGATTACGTCATTGTCTTTCCTAACCAACAAAAAGAAGTATGGGCCATATGGCACAACCCAGGGGACTAGTTTCTCGCTGCCAGTCGCTAAGGGTAGCTTTGGTGGATTCAGCGGAAACTACGGGGATTACCTCGACTCTTTCAGTGTCATTCTTCATCCCTATTAGTAACGCGGACAAATATCATGTATTTGCAGCCTGCATACATAACCTTGTCAAAATAAAGAAGCCTGAGAGATGTCACTACTAGAAACATGAGTTTTAGAGACGGAAGTATCCGTTGCTATTCCGTCGCTAAATGTTGTTTGCGATGGATCAGCGACGGATTCACTCCATAGGTAATTAATAGGTGGCTAATTTCTCAGAGAGGGTTTTAGCGATGGAGAGATTTTTCCTTGCGACAAATGTAGCGACAGAATATCCGTCGCTAAATGTCACTCAATACATTATCTCAGGGCATTAATTTTTTGTTCCATCACTGATCCGTCGCAAACTTTAGACATGATATTTTTTTCGTAGCTAATCCCTCGCAAAATTGATGCATTAAAGTACTTTTTTTATTCTCACCAATCCGTCGCGAACTTGTAATATCATTTTTTTTTATGATTCTAAAAGAAAAAAATACTACAATCATCAAATTTTTATACTAAAAAACATCGAATAACAATACAACCAAACATTACAATACCAAAACTATCAAAGTTTACCAAAGTATCATTCAAAAAACATCCAAAACCAAAACTATCCATATAACTTCAAACTCCCAAAGGTTTAACTTAAAAACTAAAAAGTTTTTCACTGATGGAAGTTTGGATCACACTTTCAGTCAAACCTATAAACAATTATGACATGGCTTTAAACTAAATTCTGTTAAAACGTAGCATTTTATATTAAAATTCTACTTAATTAAAGCAATGGGAATGGCTTTGTTTTAAAAGTGCACGTTTAGTGTGCACTTTTAGGTTTCCTGTGGAAGGAACCTCTCTAGTTTCTACCGAGTGAATAAAAGATCAAAGTTTACTTGGCATCACATTTGGTTATTATATTATAATAATAATAAGTTCACAATATACCTTTGCATAGAGCTCAACATAAGGGCGGAATGCAGGAAGTTTCAAAAGTCCCTCTGATTCACCTTTCAGAAGCTCCCTGGTCCCATAGAATCAGGGCAATTAGGGAGATGTTAAAAAAAAGTAATTATTTTATTACAGATACAGAAAGGAAATGAAGTTTTACAGAAAATATGAATTATCAAATTACAGAAATGAAGCATGCATACACACATACACGTGAGTTAAACAAGGTTAATTAACGAAATAATGGGAATTTACATTATTGTATATATGAGTGATTAATGACCCAAGTTTTTGCACAGGCTTGTTGAAGAGGATAATGTCGAGGAGCTCTCTGTGAATGACATGACACTGAAGCCGAAGAGAAGCCGAAAAGAAGGAAGAACAAGGCTAAGAGAGTTAAGGACAAGAAGGTTGATTGCAGCATTGGTTTGTTAAGAGAGTTAATGTTTTTTAGGAAGGAATGGAATCTATCTAAAGAGTTGGTATTGAAGGAATTGGAATTGGAATTGGAATTGAGAAGTTGTAAATATTATGTTCTATTTTCGATTTTTTTGGATTAAGAAGCAGGGGCAATGTTGTTGCAGAAAGAAGGTCCATGTGAATCTATTGAAAAATGTCACAAATCTCACAAATCAAGGAAGTAGATAAAGAGTTGGTATTGAAGGAATTAGAATTGGAATTGAAATTGAAACTTTTCTTGTGAAATTGTAGGGTTAAAAGGGTATTTTGGTATTTGTTCCAATTGTTTGGCAATTCAAGGAAAGGGGCTGAAACTTGAAGACATTAAAGTTGTTCTATCACATGCATCTAAGGATTTATGGAAAATTCATCATTTTACCATATAATTCCAAAACAAAATGAAACCACAGGGAGAAAAAAAATCGCAGAGGGGCTTATGTTACCAAAATAGAGCAAAGATCCATGCATTGATGTCCAGGGGTAAAATGGTCAGAAAAGAGAAAAGCAAACCAGGGGCAAACAAAATAACATCCAATGCATTTCAATTTTGATCAGAATGAAAAATATTTTTTTGTTCTTTTTTTTTCTGTAACCAGATCCAGTTAACAAGCATGCAGGGAACTTAATTACAAAACAATCAACCAACTAAAATATTTTTGAACGGAGAACAGAGGATAAACTTAAGTGTCACGACTATTATAAATATTTTTGTCACAACTAAAACCAAATAAATATTTGATCAAATATAAAATAATCACACCTGTTTGAACAGAGAACAGAGGAGAACAGAGGCTCAACAGTTGCTTCTCTCTTGAACTATGGGTAAAGCACGACTGGAACTTCTTCACTCCCACCTCCTATTTAATAAATATAAAGAAATAAACATAATGTAAAGCACATAAAACATAAAAAAAAAAAAAAAGCAAAACACTTTATACTAAACTACATTTTAGGCTTTCGAATATTCCTTAAATACCCCTGAATATAAAACTTCCCATTCCCATAAAACCTCTCTTCATGCGTGTAATAACAAATGAATAAAGTCAGAACCCAATCCTTATCACGTTTAAACCCCTTCTCAATCATTCTAACACAATCTCTCTATATATATGACCAAAATGCCCCTGGTTCCAACTCCAAAAAATCGAACAACGTGAGCCATATTTACAACCCAATAACTTTTATTCACCTCATGTTCAACATCCAAAGGATCAAAACAATACCAAATATGACTCCCAATCCGAACATCATTCTTCAAATGCCAATCACAGGTCCAAACCGCCATAATAAAAAATTGATTAAATTGCCTCACACCTTTCTTCTCAGAACAGTCAAAAAAGAACTCCCACCATTTCCGATAATAAAAAAACCCAGAAGAATATATGAAAAGGAAATCGAATACATGGAAGCAATTAATATGCACAGCAATCCAACTAGCAATCAGATCGCTCCAGCCCCAAAATTCATTGAGGAAAAAAGAAATTCCCAAAATGCCCTCACCACTTAAACCTCCATTAAAACAAAGATCCCAAGTACTATTCACCCTACACCGACCAGCAATCTTTTCCGACCAGAAACGAAACTCACCAAAAATTAGGATATACCCAATATGCCCCTGACCCAAAATTCTCCCATCCCAGTAATAAAAATCTCCAAATCGCAAGTATCCCTCCCTCCATATGATCGTGCGATAGCATGCCTGAGATAAAAAAATCCAATCCTCCTCATTATCCAAAAAAATCACAATCAGACCTTGTTCTTGAATTCGCATCCAGCAATCTCTATTCTTCAAAATATTATCCCACCAAGAATCCAAAAAGATCAAAGAAAAATAGATACTTTTGAAATTGCAACTCACGATACCTTCTTCTAAATTTCTTATTTTCTAAAATTGACAAAAATACCCTTTAAGCCAATTGCTCAAAACAACACATTTATTATAATCCATCCTTATTCTCATCAACCTGAAACCACGACAGCAAACCTGCCAGCACTTCCTTTTAACCAAAAAACAATTCAAATCAATCCCCATCAGAACCATTGACATTTTTGATTGGGATGTTCCAACTTTTACAAATCTCTATATTCAGCCCCAAATAACCAATTTTAAGACCAAATAACTTCAATCTAATATCTTCCATAACTCTATGAACAACAAATTCAATAGAATTAATTTCTTTTCCAAACAATCAACATAAGTCAAATGATTGCATGTGTTGGTCAACAAATCAGTAGGAGGTCAACGAGCTCCAAATGGATTCATAGATAGAAGTCTTCCCCATTTTCAAAGAATGTCAAAAACCCCTGATGTATGTTTTACATTTTTACCTCTCATACATTTAACTATCATCTTTCTTTCTTTTATATTTATCTTTTTTTTTCTTCAATTCAACCTCTTTACAAAGTCTCCACATAACACAATAAAGCCATGAGAACAATAGTGACAGCTTGCTATTGACAGCATGTTTGATCTTGTGACAGGGATCCTAGGTGTCCCACCTTAAAAAAAGTTCTCCATGGACATACTAGTAATAAGAATTTGTCTCCACCACTATTTCAAAATCCCATAGACCTTGATCACTTTAGGGCATTCTATATAATGTTTTTTTACTTGATCAGTAAACTTATTTTGACTTGCATTTAGGCATATTACACAGGTGAAAACAGCTGACACGGATTGGAGGATTTATCAGTTTACTATGATTGCCTATGAAACTGGTGTTGTTGGGCTTGTTGCAGAGCATGTGGATGCATGTACAGAGATGACAGGAGAGCTTCAAGGTGAAGCTTTGATGCACAAAACTTATGCTACCAGGTTTATATAGGACTAAAGCAACCAATCAAGCCCTATATCAAGTTCTAATTCTAAGTATCTATTCTAATATAGATGCAATCGATATAAGAGGAATGACGATTGAAAAAGGAAAAAAATGGAGAAATTAAACCCTAACGTAATATATTGTGCAATTGAACCAAACCTAACCTAATATATGACTAAAGCAAATAAAATCAACAGGTTTACCTGAATCGGAAGTTAAGGAAGAATAATTTTAGGTTTCAAAAATGTGGAGGCTGTCGGAATCCGAAGCTGCAATGGTCCATGGTGTCGTCATCTGTTTGAACGGAGATGGTGAGATTAGGTTAAGCTGCAACTCGAGAGTCAAACTTACACAAACTTCGTGTTCAATTGGAGTGATAAAGCAGATTTGGGAGGGAAGGAGACTTACACAAACTTCGTGAAACTGGAATTGGATTTGTCAATCAGCGAGAGATCTTCAATTAAAAAAACATAACGTGTGTATGCTCCATCGGCATTCTCTCGCTAAATACATACCAGAAGACAAAAAGTCGCCGATTTTTTTTCCCTCGTTGAACCCTCGCCAAATGCCTTCGTTTTCCACCGATTACCGACGAATAAGGGCGCGTCGATAAAGACTTGTAAGATCCGTAACTTATCACTCGCTAAACCCTCTCTAATTCGCTATATGTTGAATAAATAAAATACTTTTTTAAACCATCGTAGATCTCTCGTAATTCCCTCTCTATAAACCAAAATTTTGCTACGGAATAAATCTCTCTCTAAATCCGTAGCTGAAACTCAAGTTTCTAGTAGTGTGTGTTTGTGAAATTGTTGTGTTATCTTGTTTTGATGTTCAACTCGTATTATTGCTTTACGTTTTAAGATCGTATCTTGTTTCCTAAATATAATTACAATAAGCACCCTTGTGCACTAGGTGTCTTGATCATGTACTCTCAAACACTTCTAATGGGATATTTTCAGTTTGGCTGTTTGCTAATATGTCCACCTTGAATTTCGTTTTTGTTTTCTTCATTGCATGGTTGATCGCTCTACAATCTTGTAGACATAACGGACTGTACATATTTTGACTCGCCGTATTTCTTCTTATATATGTAAGAAAATTAAATAATAGGAAACATCTTCATAGTCCAGCTGCATCAACACAACATAAGTCGCACTTTACATTGTTCAAACGAGGCTTCAGATGATCAGGACATCAAAACCCATGTTTTCTTTGGTCAACCATTACACCAAATAAGAATTAAGTTTGTAGGTGTTCTTTCACAATACTAGATAATTGATTATCTGGTAAATAATGATAAATTTTGCTACACTTAAATATAGTTAAAAACAAGTTGTATGGAATTGTATATAATGAAAATATTTTTTTCTTTGTTTTGAAGTTAGCCATATGAACTAGTTATGGAAAAATAGCAATTATGACTCTACAATCACACATAATGAGCATTTGTTTGGCGAAGAAGAATTTCTCCTAATACATTTAAATTCATCCATATTTTTTGTAGCGATGTATGAAAATTAAATGGTGATAATGGGTGTAACAGGAAGCTGTCATCAGTTTTTTTTTTTTTTTTTTTTTTTTATTTTTTTTATTTATTTATATGGCAACAATGGGGGTATTAAGTGCTACAAGTGTATTGTCAACTCAACCATGGGGAAGTGATACCGCGCATACACTAGAAAAGAGTCAGCAAACTGAAGTCCATCAAAAAATAAGTTTGAAAGGCCCATTACAAGGATTGAAGCACAAGTATGGAACTCCACATACAGGGGCGGAACACAGACATTTGAACTAGGGGGGCCGAATCCAACTTTCAAAATAAATCATATAAAAAGTAAAGAAAATTTATTACAATAAAAAGAAAAACTATAACCATATCAAGTAGTAACTATACCAAATACCAATCGTAGTAAACATTAACAAAGAAAGTATGATCATTCATGATCTGTTTAGTAAGAGTTTGCTCATATTATTTGGTATCATCATAGTTACGTCTGTGAATAGCACCAAAAAGGGCTAACAAGTGATCATAAGAGATTAAGTATAGACAACCTCAAAAACATACAAGTACATAGTGTAAAAGCAACGGTTACTGTGTGTGTGAGAATCTCCAAGCATCAAACCTATTTATTAGCTACTTTCAAGATATTCATATGTGAAATAAAGCATATAGAATGCCCAAATGATGGATCTAAATAAACCAAACACAACTATTTAATTGAATTGGACTTACGAGCTCATTATTCATCTAGTAACTAAAAAGACACATTTAACCCTGTAATAAAAAAATGCAATGATCATGAACTGTCATTAATTTAAAGTAGAACAGCCTGCAAAGGTCTTAAAGGATTCTAATCTTTTAATCATGTAATCAGATATTTAGCTCAAAGTATTACATCCTACAAAAGCCTTAAAGGATTTTAATCCTTTAATCAAATATTTTGCTTAAACTAACAAAATATGATGCTGCTATACCAATATGAATCAGATTCCAAAAAACTAAGAGAAATAAAAAAAATATATATAATAGATTTACCTCAAAAGATCAATAGCCAACTTTTTCAACTTTTCAACCGGGAAAAGAGTAGGAGCGATGACCCTGGTTTTATTGTTGATAATTTTGATTATTGAATCTCAAAATACTCATTGTTTCGGCCTATCAATTAGAGTTCGAAAAAGTCAGCAATTGCATCCTCTCAAGTCACGATACCAATTCCCTTCTAAATTGCTTCCTCTCAACTCTCTATGTTGAATTCTATATTCCTAACATTCAGAACGAGTTAGCACTTCATCACCCCACTTCCCTTCATCAAGCATATGGGTTAGTCAAACTCTTGGAAGATAAACTCGGATTTGCAAAACCACACTTTCCAAACTCATGTTCTTCATCTACTATAACATATCCCAAGAATTTACCAGCAACCAGTATCACACCATCATCACCAACAACTACCACTTCCTAACCCATGCTGACCGTCTTACCCACACCAAAACATCCTCGTCGATTCTCCTTCTTATCCCCTGAATCAGTAAAAAAAACATTGTGCGATGAGTGTAACCTCCCACAGTTCACGCTCGTCGTTGACAATGCAGATCACTTCGACGAAGACAATCTCCTTGAACCCATACCGACTACCGAGAACCTCAACTACGCCAAAAATCAATTCCTTACATTTTCAACGACAACGTTTTTTGGGTTTTCCTCTCCCTAAAAACTAAACCGTTACCGTTTTAGTCAATTGTGGTAGTACTTATAACATCATCCAACCTTGTCTCATCAATTGCTTCAATCAACCTCACAAACATATTTCGAAATTTTCAGTCATGGTTATGGGTGAAAACATGATGGAGTATGCCTATACCTTTTGTGCCACTTGACACAAACACCTTTCAGAAGTCTAATTTTCACACAACCGGTTGAAGAAGTTGAATTCATACTTGTGTTAACTAAACTAAAAACACTGGACCAAATTGTAGCAGATTTTTTTTTGCCCCAAATCAGATTCACCATTGGAATCTTTTACGCATCCCATTACCATATCCCTTTCCCATCATGCTTCAACTAAGGTACTCTAATTTTATCGGTAATTGGGCAACCACTTACCGGGCTTCCTTCTAACTTCTTTAATGAAGTATCAAACATGATCACTCCACAACTAACCATAACTATCAAATCCAAATACATCCTTTGTCTAATAATTGCATAATGTTCGTACACATGATACCTAAAGGTCTTTATTCACACACCGTTAGTATTCCAACATACCCAACTAGAATTTCCCATCTCATACTCCAATTTCGAACAACATCATGTTTTTTTCAAATCACAACGAGTGATATGTGTGTGTAGTGATACGCGAGCCATAACATTGCATGCAAATGATTATCATGTAGTTCTCACTTTACCATTCTATTTCCCGATTCACAAGTTTTACCAAACCAATTTCCTTATTCTTCTTATTACCTTCTCTATATGAGAATTTGGAAGTGTACCATTATATCTATTCGTTGATCACCTAGTCAGCTTCTAAAAGTTTCATATCCTTGCACCTCAGGTCTATAACTAGTACATTAACGAGATGTAATTATACACTAGTCCCTCACATCAAGGAGTCACACGTCCTTGAAGTTTCATATCACATATTTCATCAGTCACTTGATCATTAAGTTCCTTACTCAATTCAATACTTGCATTAAGCTCTTAACAAGAGATTGTTATACTCTCACGTATCCATATGACTCTTCGATCCCTTTTGTATGACTCCTTACCATCATAAGGTTTAATACAACCTTTTCAACTGATTCACAAAAGGAAATAACAACCTTTCACACACACATAAATCATCCCTAGATTTACTAATACGTTACAGATCCACACGTTGCCTCAAATTAGGAGTTATAACTTCTCTGTTATTCATAACTTTTTCTTCTGTGTACTCGTTTTATAATTTGGAAGCTACTAATTAACCGTTCCAGTCAATATTTACTTTTAGTTTTTCACTTTTTAATTAACATCATATACTAATTAGCCGTCCCGCTGATACTTACTTTTAGTTTTTCACTTTTTCATTAACATGTTATACTCCACAATCTTACTCACCCATTTCCATTTCAATGTGACTTTCCTCCTCTAAACTTATCGTGATATTCATCCCAATACCCCCAAACTACTAGTCTTCCTATTTTTCACATTTACTTTTCAACGTCTCTAACTCCTACTCCTTCAATCTATCGACATATTTAAACGTCTAAACCCTAAACTGTAAATCCGACATGAACACAGCACAAAAATACACTTGTTGACACGACAAGATATGATAATTAAATGGGTGGGTTTCAGAACAAGTTACTTGTAGATTTCAAAGTACAAGAAGAGGGACACAATTTGCTGCTCAAACTAGAAATGCAGAAAAAACGATTGGTACAAAATTGAAATAGAAAGATCACCCACATGTGCTCAAAAACCTCCAAACTTGTGTTCAAAAGCTTGGTTGTTAGAATAAATGTCTGTGATGGAAGCCTTTGAAAACTGATGACTGAAGCATCTATTGTCATCTTATTGAATTACTACCTAACAAGCATGTGCTCTAAAAATTGATACCGTACATTGACACATGTGAAACTACTATTCATCCTTAAGTTACTACACCCTAACATATTCTACCGACATCTTTTACTAAAGAATTACATTTACCCAATCATAGTAAATCAATATAAACTTTTATGTTTTCATTACAGGAAGACCGGACATCTTATCTGAATCCATTATACTTTAAAAACCCTACCTGATCAGGTCTATAAATAGTCCTTCTCTTAATGGGGCTAAATGTATAACTTATTACTTTCCACGAGTTTCATCTTTTCCTTTGAGAATACATTCAGATCAAACATGGTATACTCTTTCACCATATATATTTGGAAATGCTGGGTTTATGGTTAACCTGGTGTATTTCATCTGTTGATTGCTAAGATATGTCCACTTCTTAGTTATATATTTTATTTCACCCCTATATGCAGGCAGGCAATGGCGTACAGGTTGGACCGTGGGGAGGTAAGGGTGGAGTTAATCCCTGGACATTCATCCCTGAGGGCAGGATTTGCGAGATCCGTATCAGTGCCTCAGGGTGTGTAGATTCAATCAGGTTCACTTACAAGGATCGTGATAATGTCAAACACCATTCTGAAACATATGGTGGTGATGGTGGTTCACCTCATACGGTATAGTGGGCTTTCATTACATCTGTTACCTAAACATGTACTGCACTTATATTCTAGTTTTATCATACATCATTTATCATCTATTTGGGTATATCTTCAGTTTACATTTGCTGATGATGAGAACCTCATCGGGATTAGCGGAACTGTGGGAGTATATGCCGGCTACACTGTGATTACGTCATTGTCTTTCCTAACCAACAAAAAGAAGTATGGGCCATATGGCACAACCCAGGGGACTAGTTTCTCGCTGCCAGTCGCTAAGGGTAGCTTTGGTGGATTCAGCGGAAACTACGGGGATTACCTCGACTCTTTCAGTGTCATTCTTCATCCCTATTAGTAACGCGGACAAATATCATGTATTTGCAGCCTGCATACATAACCTTGTCAAAATAAAGAAGCCTGAGAGATGTGTTTGTGAAATTGTTGTGTTATCTTGTTTTGATGTTCAACTCGTATTATTGCTTTATGTTTTAAGATCGTATCTTGTTTCCTAAATATAATTACAATAAGCACCCTTGTGCACTAGGTGTCTTGATCATGTACTCTCAAACACTTCTAATGGGATATTTTCAGTTTGGCTGTTTGCTAATATGTCCCCCTTGAATTTCGTTTTTGTTTTCTTCATTGCATGGTTGATCGCTCTACAATCTTGTAGACATAACGGACTGTACATATTTTGACTCGCCGTATTTCTTCTTATATATGTAAGAAAATTAAATAATAGGAAACATCTTCATAGTCCAGCTGCATCAACACAACATAAGTCGCACTTTACATTGTTCAAACGAGGCTTCAGATGATCAGGACATCAAAACCCATGTTTTCTTTGGTCAACCATTACACCAAATAAGAATTAAGTTTGTAGGTGTTCTTTCACAATACTAGATAATTGATTATCTGGTAAATAATGATAAATTTTGCTACACTTAAATATAGTTAAAAACAAGTTGTATGGAATTGTATATAATGAAAATATTTTTTTCTTTGTTTTGAAGTTAGCCATATGAACTAGTTATGGAAAAATAGCAATTATGACTCTACAATCACACATAATGAGCATTTGTTTGGCGAAGAAGAATTTCTTCTAATACATTTAAATTCATCCATATTTTTTGTAGCGATGTATGAAAATTAAATGGTGATAATGGGTGTAACAAGAAGCTGTCATCAGTTTATTTATTTATTTATTTATTTATTTATTTATTTATATGGCAACAATGGGGGTATTAAGTGCTATAAGGGTATTGTCAACTCAACCATGGGGAAGTGATACCGCGCATACACTAGAAAAGAGTCAGCAAACTGAAGTCCTTCAAAAAATAAGTTTGAAAGGCCCATTACAAGGATTGAAGCACAAGTATGGAACTCCACATACATGGGCGGAACACAGACATTTGAACTAGGGGGCCGAATCCAACTTTCAAAATAAATCATATAAAAAGTAAAGAAAATTTATTACAATAAAAAGAAAAACTATAACCGTATCAAGTAAACATTAACAAAGAAAGTATGATCATTCATGATCTGTTTAGTAAGAGTTTGCTCATATTCTTTGATATCATCATAGTTACGTCTGTGAATAGCACCAAAAAGGGCTAACAAGTGATCATAAGAGATTAAGTATAGAGAGCCTCAAAAACATACAAGTACATAGTGTAAAAGCAACAGTTACTGTGTGTGAGAATCTCCAAGCATCAAACCTATTTATTAGCTACTTTCAAGATATTCATATGTGAAATAAAGCATATAGAATGCCCAAATGATGGATCTAAATAAACCAAACACAACTATTTAATTGAATTGGACTTATGAGCTCATTATTCATCTAGTAACTAAAAAGACACATTTAACCCTGTAATAAAAAAAATGCAATGATCATGAACTGTCATTAATTTAAAGTAGAACAGCCTGCAAAGGTCTTAAAGGATTCTAATCTTTTAATCATGTAATCAGATATTTAGCTCAAAGTATTACATCCTACAAAAGCCTTAAAGGATTTTAATCCTTTAATCAAATATTTTGCTTAAACTAACAAAATATGATGCTGCCATACCAATATGAATCAGATTCCAAAAAACTAAGAGAAATAAAAAAAAAATATAATACATTTACCTCAAAAGATCAATAGCCAACCTTTTCAACTTTTCAACCGGGAAAAGAGTAGGAGCGATGACCCTGGTTTTATTGTTGATAATTTTGATTATTGAATCTCAAAATACTCATTCATATACATATTCAAATCTACATGTTATGAGTATGAAATCTGATTTCAAAGCCAAAATTGATGTTAACATTGAAAAATGAAAATGAATTTGTATCAAAATTGGGTTGCAAAACCCTAATAATTGAACTCTAACTACAAATATATAGCAATTTTGGAAAAGAAAATAACTAAAATGGAGACGGAGAAAGAAACATACAGATTAATTTGGGTAGATTTCCATAAAACATGAGCAATTTAGCAATGTAGGAGTCAACAATTCTGCCACCGGTAATTAGTCACTCGAAGAATCGTTGAAGCAAGAAGGTTTGAGTATGAATAAGGGCATTGAATGGATAACGGGAACGTTTTGCATGTATTCTTCGAAGGCCCTACTTGGTCTCGTCAATCATCACATATATGTCCCACACAACAGGGAGGACACAACCGCATCAGCCCTAAGAGATCCGCTTCTACATTCATACTCCTTGAGTATTGGAGTTGGAAAGCTAAAAAACGGAGGGGCCATGGCCCCTCCTGGCCCCTTAAAGCATCCACCCCTGTCCACATACTTGAAGGCTTGGCCTACTTCCACTTTTCCGGTAAAAGCTAATTGCATTAAGTTACGAGCTAACGATTGTTCCTGCATGTATGTTTCCTTAATTTAGCTAGAATGATATCTTTCACATTTCGGTAAATTGTACCCTACATTTGGTTAAAGTAAGCAGAAAACTGCCCCAAGTTTCTTGTTCTTACTTCTCTTGGGAGATTCACCATCTCAAATTGGCTTGCTATCAACTGGTGCTTTCATTCTCATTTCAATGCCTCCTGAAAGCTAATCGTGCTCCTCCTCTAACAACCCTAACTCAACCCTCCAAGACCAAATGGTAACCCTTATCCGTCTCTCCATCACTACCGCCACCAAGTTGGATCAACTTGTCAACATCCTTACAACAACAACAACAAAAATCACCACCACCACCACCACCGAACCACCTCCGACCACCAAAATTTCCCTATCCAACTTCTATGGTAACCTACTTTGATTACTATACCATCGCACAAGCTCAACGAGTTACCATTGTTATCTTTTACTTCGCCGTAGATGCCTAGAGTCGGTACAAGCATCTAGCAAACATCCACCTATTGTGCACGTGGACGGAGTTCTCCCGAGCCTTGGAACTCCGCTCGGATCTTCCACATAAGAGAACTACCAAGTCGTCCACTTCAAACTTCGGCAACTGACCATTGTTTCGGCCTATCAATTAGAGTTCGAAAAAGTCAGCAATTGCATCCTCTCAGGTCACGATACCAATTCCCTTCTAAATTGCTTCCTCTCAACTCTCTGTGTTGAATTCTATATTCCTAACATTCAGAACGAGTTAGCACTTCATCACCCCACTTCCCTTCATCAAGCATATGGGTTAGTCAAACTCTTGGAAGATAAACTCGGATTTGCAAAACCACACTTTCTAAACTCATGTTCTTCATCTACTATAACATATCCCAAGAATTTACCAGCAACCAGTATCACACCATCATCACCAACAACTACCACTTCCTAACCCATGCTGACCGTCTTACCCACACCAAAACATCCTCGTCGATTCTCCTTCTTATCCCCTGAATCAGTAAAAAAAAACATTGTGCGACAAGTGTAACCTCCCACAGTTCATGCTCGTCGTTGACAATGCAGATCACTTCGACGAAGACCATCTCCTTGAACCCATACCGACTACCGAGAACCTCAACTACGCCAAAAATCAATTCCTTACATTTTCCACCACAACGTTTTTTTGGGTTTTCCTCTCTCTAAAAACTAAACCGTTACCGTTTTAGTCAATTGTGGTAGTACTTATAACATCATCCAACCTTGTCTCATCAATTGCTTCAATCAACCTCACAAACATATTTCGAAATTTTCAGTCATGGTTATGGGTGAAAACATGATGGAGTATGCCCAGACCTTTTGTGCCACTTGACACAAACACCTTTAAGAATTCTAATTTTCACACAACCGGCTGAAGAAGTTGAATTCATACTCGTGTTAACTAAACTAAGAACACTGGACCAAATTGTAGCAGATTTTCTTTTGCCCCTAATCAGATTCACCATTGGAATCTTTTACGCATCCCATTACCATATCCCTTTCCCATCATGCTTCAACTAAGGTATTCTAATTTTATCGGTAATTGGGCAACCACTTACCAGGCTTCCTTCTAACTTCTTTAATGAAGTATCAAACATGATCACTCCACAACTAACCATAACTATCAAATCCAAATACATCCTTTGTCTAATAATTGCATAATGTTCGTAAACATGATACCTAAAGGTCTTTATTCACACACCGTTAGTATTCCAACATACCCAACTAGAATTTCCCATCTCATACTCCAATTTCGAACAACATCATGTTTTTTTCAAATCACAACGAGTGATATGTGTGTGTAGTGATATGCGAGCCATAACATTGCATGCAAATGATTATCATGTAGTTCTGACTTTACCATTCTATTTCCCGATTCACAAGTTTTACCAAACCAATTTCGTTATTCTTCTTATTACCTTCTCTATATGAGAATTTGGAAGTGTACCATTATATCTATTCGTTGATCACCTAGTCAGCTTCTAAAAGTTTCATATCCTTGCACCTCAGGTCTATAACTAGTACATTAACGAGATGTAATTATACACTAGTCCCTCACATCAAGGAGTCACACGTCCTTGAAGTTTCATATCACATATTTCATCAGTCACTTGATCATTAAGTTCCTTACTCAATTCAATACTTGCATTAAGCTCTTAACAAGAGATTGTTATACTCTCACGTATCCATATGACTCTTCGATCCCTTTTGTATGACTCCTTACCATCATAAGGTTTAATACAACCTTTTCAACTGATTCACAAAAGGAAATAACAACCTTTCACACACACATAAATCATCCCTAGATTTACTAATACGTTACAGATCCACACGTTGCCTCAAATTAGGAGTTATAACTTCTCTGTTATTCATAACTTTTTCTTCTGTGTACTCGTTTTATAATTTGGAAGCTACTAATTAACCGTTCCAGTCAATATTTACTTTTAGTTTTTCACTTTTTAATTAACATCATATACTAATTAGCCGTCCCGCTGATACTTACTTTTAGTTTTTCACTTTTTCATTAACATGTTATACTCCACAATCTTACTCACCCATTTCCATTTCAATGTGACTTTCCTCCTCTAAACTTATCGTGATATTCATCCCAATACCCCCAAACTACTAGTCTTCCTATTTTTCACATTTACTTTTCAACGTCTCTAACTCCTACTCCTTCAATCTATCGACATATTTAAACGTCTAAACCCTAAACTGTAAATCCGACATGAACACAGCACAAAAATACACTTGTTGACACGACAAGATATGATAATTAAATGGGTGGGTTTCAGAACAAGTTACTTGTAGATTTCAAAGTACAAGAAGAGGGACACAATTTGCTGCTCAAACTAGAAATGCAGAAAAAACGATTGGTACAAAATTGAAATAGAAAGATCACCCACATGTGCTCAAAAACCTCCAAACTTGTGTTCAAAAGCTTGGTTGTTAGAATAAATGTCTGTGATGGAAGCCTTTGAAAACTGATGACTGAAGCATCTATTGTCATCTTATTGAATTACTACCTAACAAGCATGTGCTCTAAAAATTGATACCGTACATTGACACATGTGAAACTACTATTCATCCTTAAGTTACTACACCCTAACATATTCTACCGACATCTTTTACTAAAGAATTACATTTACCCAATCATAGTAAATCAATATAAACTTTTATGTTTTCATTACAGGAAGACCGGACATCTTATCTGAATCCATTATACTTTAAAAACCCTACCTGATCAGGTCTATAAATAGTCCTTCTCTTAATGGGGCTAAATGTATAACTTATTACTTTCCACGAGTTTCATCTTTTCCTTTGAGAATACATTCAGATCAAACATGGTATACTCTTTCACCATATATATTTGGAAATGCTGGGTTTATGGTTAACCTGGTGTATTTCATCTGTTGATTGCTAAGATATGTCCACTTCTTAGTTATATATTTTATTTCACCCCTATATGCAGGCAGGCAATGGCGTACAGGTTGGACCGTGGGGAGGTAAGGGTGGAGTTAATCCCTGGACATTCATCCCTGAGGGCAGGATTTGCGAGATCCGTATCAGTGCCTCAGGGTGTGTAGATTCAATCAGGTTCACTTACAAGGATCGTGATAATGTCAAACACCATTCTGAAACATATGGTGGTGATGGTGGTTCACCTCATACGGTATAGTGGGCTTTCATTACATCTGTTACCTAAACATGTACTGCACTTATATTCTAGTTTTATCATACATCATTTATCATCTATTTGGGTATATCTTCAGTTTACATTTGCTGATGATGAGAACCTCATCGGGATTAGCGGAACTGTGGGAGTATATGCCGGCTACACTGTGATTACGTCATTGTCTTTCCTAACCAACAAAAAGAAGTATGGGCCATATGGCACAACCCAGGGGACTAGTTTCTCGCTGCCAGTCGCTAAGGGTAGCTTTGGTGGATTCAGCGGAAACTACGGGGATTACCTCGACTCTTTCAGTGTCATTCTTCATCCCTATTAGTAACGCGGACAAATATCATGTATTTGCAGCCTGCATACATAACCTTGTCAAAATAAAGAAGCCTGAGAGATGTGTTTGTGAAATTGTTGTGTTATCTTGTTTTGATGTTCAACTCGTATTATTGCTTTATGTTTTAAGATCGTATCTTGTTTCCTAAATATAATTACAATAAGCACCCTTGTGCACTAGGTGTCTTGATCATGTACTCTCAAACACTTCTAATGGGATATTTTCAGTTTGGCTGTTTGCTAATATGTCCCCCTTGAATTTCGTTTTTGTTTTCTTCATTGCATGGTTGATCGCTCTACAATCTTGTAGACATAACGGACTGTACATATTTTGACTCGCCGTATTTCTTCTTATATATGTAAGAAAATTAAATAATAGGAAACATCTTCATAGTCCAGCTGCATCAACACAACATAAGTCGCACTTTACATTGTTCAAACGAGGCTTCAGATGATCAGGACATCAAAACCCATGTTTTCTTTGGTCAACCATTACACCAAATAAGAATTAAGTTTGTAGGTGTTCTTTCACAATACTAGATAATTGATTATCTGGTAAATAATGATAAATTTTGCTACACTTAAATATAGTTAAAAACAAGTTGTATGGAATTGTATATAATGAAAATATTTTTTTCTTTGTTTTGAAGTTAGCCATATGAACTAGTTATGGAAAAATAGCAATTATGACTCTACAATCACACATAATGAGCATTTGTTTGGCGAAGAAGAATTTCTTCTAATACATTTAAATTCATCCATATTTTTTGTAGCGATGTATGAAAATTAAATGGTGATAATGGGTGTAACAAGAAGCTGTCATCAGTTTATTTATTTATTTATTTATTTATTTATTTATATGGCAACAATGGGGGTATTAAGTGCTATAAGGGTATTGTCAACTCAACCATGGGGAAGTGATACCGCGCATACACTAGAAAAGAGTCAGCAAACTGAAGTCCATCAAAAAATAAGTTTGAAAGGCCCATTACAAGGATTGAAGCACAAGTATGGAACTCCACATACATGGGCGGAACACAGACATTTGAACTAGGGGGCCGAATCCAACTTTCAAAATAAATCATATAAAAAGTAAAGAAAATTTATTACAATAAAAAGAAAAACTATAACCGTATCAAGTAAACATTAACAAAGAAAGTATGATCATTCATGATCTGTTTAGTAAGAGTTTGCTCATATTCTTTGATATCATCATAGTTACGTCTGTGAATAGCACCAAAAAGGGCTAACAAGTGATCATAAGAGATTAAGTATAGAGAGCCTCAAAAACATACAAGTACATAGTGTAAAAGCAACAGTTACTGTGTGTGAGAATCTCCAAGCATCAAACCTATTTATTAGCTACTTTCAAGATATTCATATGTGAAATAAAGCATATAGAATGCCCAAATGATGGATCTAAATAAACCAAACACAACTATTTAATTGAATTGGACTTATGAGCTCATTATTCATCTAGTAACTAAAAAGACACATTTAACCCTGTAATAAAAAAAATGCAATGATCATGAACTGTCATTAATTTAAAGTAGAACAGCCTGCAAAGGTCTTAAAGGATTCTAATCTTTTAATCATGTAATCAGATATTTAGCTCAAAGTATTACATCCTACAAAAGCCTTAAAGGATTTTAATCCTTTAATCAAATATTTTGCTTAAACTAACAAAATATGATGCTGCCATACCAATATGAATCAGATTCCAAAAAACTAAGAGAAATAAAAAAAAAATATAATACATTTACCTCAAAAGATCAATAGCCAACCTTTTCAACTTTTCAACCGGGAAAAGAGTAGGAGCGATGACCCTGGTTTTATTGTTGATAATTTTGATTATTGAATCTCAAAATACTCATTCATATACATATTCAAATCTACATGTTATGAGTATGAAATCTGATTTCAAAGCCAAAATTGATGTTAACATTGAAAAATGAAAATGAATTTGTATCAAAATTGGGTTGCAAAACCCTAATAATTGAACTCTAACTACAAATATATAGCAATTTTGGAAAAGAAAATAACTAAAATGGAGACGGAGAAAGAAACATACAGATTAATTTGGGTAGATTTCCATAAAACATGAGCAATTTAGCAATGTAGGAGTCAACAATTCTGCCACCGGTAATTAGTCACTCGAAGAATCGTTGAAGCAAGAAGGTTTGAGTATGAATAAGGGCATTGAATGGATAACGGGAACGTTTTGCATGTATTCTTCGAAGGCCCTACTTGGTCTCGTCAATCATCACATATATGTCCCACACAACAGGGAGGACACAACCGCATCAGCCCTAAGAGATCCGCTTCTACATTCATACTCCTTGAGTATTGGAGTTGGAAAGCTAAAAAACGGAGGGGCCATGGCCCCTCCTGGCCCCTTAAAGCATCCACCCCTGTCCACATACTTGAAGGCTTGGCCTACTTCCACTTTTCCGGTAAAAGCTAATTGCATTAAGTTACGAGCTAACGATTGTTCCTGCATGTATGTTTCCTTAATTTAGCTAGAATGATATCTTTCACATTTCGGTAAATTGTACCCTACATTTGGTTAAAGTAAGCAGAAAACTGCCCCAAGTTTCTTGTTCTTACTTCTCTTGGGAGATTCACCATCTCAAATTGGCTTGCTATCAACTGGTGCTTTCATTCTCATTTCAATGCCTCCTGAAAGCTAATCGTGCTCCTCCTCTAACAACCCTAACTCAACCCTCCAAGACCAAATGGTAACCCTTATCCGTCTCTCCATCACTACCGCCACCAAGTTGGATCAACTTGTCAACATCCTTACAACAACAACAACAAAAATCACCACCACCACCACCACCGAACCACCTCCGACCACCAAAATTTCCCTATCCAACTTCTATGGTAACCTACTTTGATTACTATACCATCGCACAAGCTCAACGAGTTACCATTGTTATCTTTTACTTCGCCGTAGATGCCTAGAGTCGGTACAAGCATCTAGCAAACATCCACCTATTGTGCACGTGGACGGAGTTCTCCCGAGCCTTGGAACTCCGCTCGGATCTTCCACATAAGAGAACTACCAAGTCGTCCACTTCAAACTTCGGCAACTGACCATTGTTTCGGCCTATCAATTAGAGTTCGAAAAAGTCAGCAATTGCATCCTCTCAGGTCACGATACCAATTCCCTTCTAAATTGCTTCCTCTCAACTCTCTGTGTTGAATTCTATATTCCTAACATTCAGAACGAGTTAGCACTTCATCACCCCACTTCCCTTCATCAAGCATATGGGTTAGTCAAACTCTTGGAAGATAAACTCGGATTTGCAAAACCACACTTTCTAAACTCATGTTCTTCATCTACTATAACATATCCCAAGAATTTACCAGCAACCAGTATCACACCATCATCACCAACAACTACCACTTCCTAACCCATGCTGACCGTCTTACCCACACCAAAACATCCTCGTCGATTCTCCTTCTTATCCCCTGAATCAGTAAAAAAAAACATTGTGCGACAAGTGTAACCTCCCACAGTTCATGCTCGTCGTTGACAATGCAGATCACTTCGACGAAGACCATCTCCTTGAACCCATACCGACTACCGAGAACCTCAACTACGCCAAAAATCAATTCCTTACATTTTCCACCACAACGTTTTTTTGGGTTTTCCTCTCTCTAAAAACTAAACCGTTACCGTTTTAGTCAATTGTGGTAGTACTTATAACATCATCCAACCTTGTCTCATCAATTGCTTCAATCAACCTCACAAACATATTTCGAAATTTTCAGTCATGGTTATGGGTGAAAACATGATGGAGTATGCCCAGACCTTTTGTGCCACTTGACACAAACACCTTTAAGAATTCTAATTTTCACACAACCGGCTGAAGAAGTTGAATTCATACTCGTGTTAACTAAACTAAGAACACTGGACCAAATTGTAGCAGATTTTCTTTTGCCCCTAATCAGATTCACCATTGGAATCTTTTACGCATCCCATTACCATATCCCTTTCCCATCATGCTTCAACTAAGGTACTCTAATTCTAACGGTAATTGGGCAACCACTTAACGGGCTTCCTTCTAACTTCTTTAATGAAGTATCAAACATGATCACTCCACAACTAACCATAACTATCACATCCAAATACATCCTTTGTCTAATAATTGCATAATGTTCGTACACTAGACATTACACATTACACGTTCTAATGTTACTTAACACATGATACCTAAATGTCTTTATTCACACACCGTTAGTATTCCAACATACCCAACTAGAATTTCCCATCTCATACTCCAATTACGAACAACATCATGTTTTTTTCAAATCACAACGACTGATATGTGTGTAGTGATACGCGTGCCATAAAATTGCATGCAAATGATTGTCGTGTAGTTCTGCTTTACCATTCTATTTCCCGATTCACAAGTTTTACCGAACCAATTTCCTTATTCTTCTTATTACCTTCTCTATATGAGAATTTGGAAGTGTACCATTATATCTATTCGTTGATCACCTAGTCAGCTTCTAAAAGTTTCATATCCTTGCACCTCAGGTCTATAACTAGTACATTAACGAGATGTAATTATACACTAGTCCCTCACATCAAGGAGTCACACGTCCTTGAAGTTTCATATCTCATATTTCATCAGTCACTTGATCATTAAGTTCCTTACTCAATTCAATACTTGCCTTAAGCTCTTAACAAGAGATTGTTATACTCTCACGAATCCATATGACTCTTTGATCCCTTTTTTATGACTCCTTACCATCATAAGGTTTAATACAACCTTTTCAACTGATTCACAAAAGGAAATAACAACCTTTCACACACACATAAATCATCCCTAGATTTATTAATACGTTACAGATCCACACGTTGCCTCAAATTAGGAGTTATAAGTTCTCTCTTCTTCATAACTTTTTCTTCTGTGTACTCTTTGCATTTCTTACCTTCATGCCTTTCTATCCACGTCAGCAACACAGTCATGTTCCGGTTAAACTTTTCGCCAAGTGTCTATGACAACACTAGTTGTACCATTGTCCTCTTCTTCACACCCGTTTTAATCTTCTTAAAAGCCTCTCATAAATAATACTACCACCGTCGCATTATATAATACACACTATCATTTCACCTGCATAATATTCTAATATTCTGAGGGTATGCCTTTCAAATTACATTAGATCTTCCTTTCTTCTGTAAACCACGCATTGACGAACAATGCTAACAAGTTTGTGAGTTAATCGGTATAAATGTAAACCGTTACGACTTTCTTCCATGACACCAAGACTTTTTCCAGACTCCTTTGATAAAAAACATCACCCTTGCGAACCGCTCCTACAGTTTTACTACATAAATAACAGGACTCTCATAACTTTCAAAGTTCTAGTTCTCTATTAGAATTCCAACTTTATCATAGAGACAAACTATATGGCTTTCTTTTTCGGTAATTCCTAGTTACCTATGTCTCACATGGTAATAGAAATTCCCAATCAGTTCTCATTGCCACAAAAAATTAACATAACCTCCTAATCTATATAGGGAGATATTATCCGAATCATAACTCTTACCAAACCAGGCACGCAAATCTAAAAATAATCACACCACTTTCACAAGGAACACACACCGTTATTTTTATTGTTTAAACCTAGGAAGGATAATCCAACGTAATTAGCGTAAACCATGGCTTTGATACCAACTTGTAACACCCATAATTTTAAATCGCATAATTTACCATGGTTGCACCAATACCATGGATTAGGAAACATTATGGTGGTGGTGGTTTCACCGTTATCAAAAGACGAAAAATGGGACAAGAAATAGAGAATGATAGGGGAATGGAGGCAGTGAGACGAAGGTACTTTCCGGCGAGAAGGGGTTGTAGATGCTAGGTCCTAGATAGTTGAGCGAGAGCATTCGGAGAAGATTTTGAGTCAACGTCTTTAAAGAGAGGGGAGTAAGGATGGGATTGTTGTTACATGCTTTTTGTATTTTTCATTTTAGAAAAATTAAAATAAAACCAAAAAAACCAATGAAAAAACAATTATAAGTGTTATAGTAGTTTTTTAAGTTGAGACCGAACAAAAATAAATAAATATATCATTTTGTAGTACTAGTTTATGCACAAACGTTTTTTTGACCGAAACACAAAAAATTATAAACCACATGACCATTCTTGCAAATTCCGCTAAATAAAAAGTGGGTTGAACTACAACGATTGAGTAATTAGATTAATATTTTAAACTACCATATCGTTGCGGTAGTAATTGGATTACTCACCCTAAAGAGAGACTAGAACCATTTTCTCTAACTGAAATCCATAAAAAACTGAAGGGTGGAAATTATCGACACGACATGCAAATAGACGAGTATGGGTAAAAGATTTCCACCTATTTTATTGAACGAGTAGATATGTCACGAATATTAAACGGGTAATGTTAAAGTCTAAACTTTCTAACACAAAAATGAGACGTTTATATATAGACAACTTCTATTCATCTTTTAGGTAAACTCAGCATGCCTAGAATAAAAACTAGTGGTAAAAGAAAACTTTGGTTGAATCGTTTTATAATTTGGAAGCTACTAATTAACCGTTCCAGTCAATATTTACTTTTAGTCAGTGGCGGAACTTAGTTATAGCCAAGGGGGGCCATGGCCCCCTTGCTTTTTTGGGTTCTAAGTTCCAACCTATTAGTCTATTTGCAACTCGTTAGCAAACTTGAATTGGATGAGATATTTCAAAGTTGAGTATTATTTATTTATTTCATTAAACCAATGTGGGCCTACCGAGTGCATTCTCCTTTTTTAAGACTATAATTTCAGTTCTTTTATTTGCATTTATTTCCACGTTTTATAAATATTTTGGTTATTCTTTTATGTTTAATTAAACATCTCAATCTCAATATAGTAATATATATAAAAATAAAAAATAGTAATACATAGAGAAAGCACTTGGTTAATACCAAACGTATACTTGAAAGCGTGTACAAAATTCTCATTTAGTGAGATTTTGGAAAAAAAATAAGCTGCTTAGCTAAGGTAAGGTTATTCCACCAAGATAAATGATGATCAAAATTTTGTTTTGGTTTAGAGTTGAGATTATAGACCTCCTCAATAATAATATTATAAAGCATTTTATTTTATTTTATTTAAATTGAGGAACAGTAGACTTGTAAGCCGAATCAAGATCACTATTCGAAAAGGTTCCATTTTTATGAGCGACATAAATATATTTCATACTAGTTGTTTTATTTAAAAATTTCTATATCTCATATCCTTTAATCAAATTAAACTTATTAATATGTTTTTTTTTTAAATTTGATTTTGGCCCCCCTAATTTAACTTCTCGTGTTCCGCCCCTGCTTTTAGTTTTTCACTTTTTAATTAACATCATATACTAATTAGCCGTCCCGCTGAAACTTACTTTTAGTTTTTCACTTTTTCATTAACATGTTATACTCCACAATCTTACTCACCCATTTCCATTTCAATGTGACTTTCCTCCTCTAAACTTATCGTGATATTCATTCCAATACCCCCAAACTACTAGTCTTCCTATTTTTCACATTTACTTTTCAACGTCTCTAACTCCTACTCCTTCAATCTATCGACATATTTAAACGTCTAAACCCTAAACTGCAAATCCGACATGAACACAACACAAAAATACACTTGTTGACACGACAAGATATGATAATTAAATGGGTGGGTTTCAGAACAAGTTACTTGTAGATTTCAAAGTACAAGAAGAGGGACACAATTTGCTGCTCAAACTAGAAATGCAGAAAAAACGATTGGTACAAAATTGAAATAGAAAGATCACCCACATGTGCTCAAAAACCTCCAAACTTGTGTTCAAAAGCTTGGTTGTTAGAATAAATGTCTGTGATGGAAGCCTTTGAAAACTGATGACAGAAGCATCTATTGTCATCTTATTGAATTACTACCTAACAAGCATGTGCTCTAAAAATTGATACCGTACATTGACACATGTGAAACTACTATTCATCCTTAAGTTACTACACCCTAACATATTCTACCGACATCTTTTACTAAAGAATTACATTTACCCAATCATAGTAAATCAATATAAACTTTTATGTTTTCATTACAGGAAGACCGGACATCTTATCTGAATCCATTATACTTTAAAAACCCTACCTGATCAGGTCTATAAATAGTCCTTCTCTTAATGGGGCTAAATGTATAACTTATTACTTTCCACGAGTTTCATCTTTTCCTTTGAGAATACATTCAGATCAAACATGGTATACTCTTTCACCATATATATTTGGAAATGCTGGGTTTATGGTTAACCTGGTGTATTTCATCTGTTGATTGCTAAGATATGTCCACTTCTTAGTTATATATTTTATTTCACCCCTATATGCAGGCAGGCAATGGCGTACAGGTTGGACCGTGGGGAGGTAAGGGTGGAGTTAATCCCTGGACATTCATCCCTGAGGGCAGGATTTGCGAGATCCGTATCAGTGCCTCAGGGTGTGTAGATTCAATCAGGTTCACTTACAAGGATCGTGATAATGTCAAACACCATTCTGAAACATATGGTGGTGATGGTGGTTCACCTCATACGGTATAGTGGGCTTTCATTACATCTGTTACCTAAACATGTACTGCACTTATATTCTAGTTTTATCATACATCATTTATCATCTATTTGGGTATATCTTCAGTTTACATTTGCTGATGATGAGAACCTCATCGGGATTAGCGGAACTGTGGGAGTATATGCCGGCTACACTGTGATTACGTCATTGTCTTTCCTAACCAACAAAAAGAAGTATGGGCCATATGGCACAACCCAGGGGACTAGTTTCTCGCTGCCAGTCGCTAAGGGTAGCTTTGGTGGATTCAGCGGAAACTACGGGGATTACCTCGACTCTTTCAGTGTCATTCTTCATCCCTATTAGTAACGCGGACAAATATCATGTATTTGCAGCCTGCATACATAACCTTGTCAAAATAAAGAAGCCTGAGAGATGTGTTTGTGAAATTGTTGTGTTATCTTGTTTTGATGTTCAACTCGTATTATTGCTTTATGTTTTAAGATCGTATCTTGTTTCCTAAATATAATTACAATAAGCACCCTTGTGCACTAGGTGTCTTGATCATGTACTCTCAAACACTTCTAATGGGATATTTTCAGTTTGGCTGTTTGCTAATATGTCCCCCTTGAATTTCGTTTTTGTTTTCTTCATTGCATGGTTGATCGCTCTACAATCTTGTAGACATAACGGACTGTACATATTTTGACTCGCCGTATTTCTTCTTATATATGTAAGAAAATTAAATAATAGGAAACATCTTCATAGTCCAGCTGCATCAACACAACATAAGTCGCACTTTACATTGTTCAAACGAGGCTTCAGATGATCAGGACATCAAAACCCATGTTTTCTTTGGTCAACCATTACACCAAATAAGAATTAAGTTTGTAGGTGTTCTTTCACAATACTAGATAATTGATTATCTGGTAAATAATGATAAATTTTGCTACACTTAAATATAGTTAAAAACAAGTTGTATGGAATTGTATATAATGAAAATATTTTTTTCTTTGTTTTGAAGTTAGCCATATGAACTAGTTATGGAAAAATAGCAATTATGACTCTACAATCACACATAATGAGCATTTGTTTGGCGAAGAAGAATTTCTTCTAATACATTTAAATTCATCCATATTTTTTGTAGCGATGTATGAAAATTAAATGGTGATAATGGGTGTAACAAGAAGCTGTCATCAGTTTATTTATTTATTTATTTATTTATTTATTTATATGGCAACAATGGGGGTATTAAGTGCTATAAGGGTATTGTCAACTCAACCATGGGGAAGTGATACCGCGCATACACTAGAAAAGAGTCAGCAAACTGAAGTCCATCAAAAAATAAGTTTGAAAGGCCCATTACAAGGATTGAAGCACAAGTATGGAACTCCACATACATGGGCGGAACACAGACATTTGAACTAGGGGGCCGAATCCAACTTTCAAAATAAATCATATAAAAAGTAAAGAAAATTTATTACAATAAAAAGAAAAACTATAACCGTATCAAGTAAACATTAACAAAGAAAGTATGATCATTCATGATCTGTTTAGTAAGAGTTTGCTCATATTCTTTGATATCATCATAGTTACGTCTGTGAATAGCACCAAAAAGGGCTAACAAGTGATCATAAGAGATTAAGTATAGAGAGCCTCAAAAACATACAAGTACATAGTGTAAAAGCAACAGTTACTGTGTGTGAGAATCTCCAAGCATCAAACCTATTTATTAGCTACTTTCAAGATATTCATATGTGAAATAAAGCATATAGAATGCCCAAATGATGGATCTAAATAAACCAAACACAACTATTTAATTGAATTGGACTTATGAGCTCATTATTCATCTAGTAACTAAAAAGACACATTTAACCCTGTAATAAAAAAAATGCAATGATCATGAACTGTCATTAATTTAAAGTAGAACAGCCTGCAAAGGTCTTAAAGGATTCTAATCTTTTAATCATGTAATCAGATATTTAGCTCAAAGTATTACATCCTACAAAAGCCTTAAAGGATTTTAATCCTTTAATCAAATATTTTGCTTAAACTAACAAAATATGATGCTGCCATACCAATATGAATCAGATTCCAAAAAACTAAGAGAAATAAAAAAAAAATATAATACATTTACCTCAAAAGATCAATAGCCAACCTTTTCAACTTTTCAACCGGGAAAAGAGTAGGAGCGATGACCCTGGTTTTATTGTTGATAATTTTGATTATTGAATCTCAAAATACTCATTCATATACATATTCAAATCTACATGTTATGAGTATGAAATCTGATTTCAAAGCCAAAATTGATGTTAACATTGAAAAATGAAAATGAATTTGTATCAAAATTGGGTTGCAAAACCCTAATAATTGAACTCTAACTACAAATATATAGCAATTTTGGAAAAGAAAATAACTAAAATGGAGACGGAGAAAGAAACATACAGATTAATTTGGGTAGATTTCCATAAAACATGAGCAATTTAGCAATGTAGGAGTCAACAATTCTGCCACCGGTAATTAGTCACTCGAAGAATCGTTGAAGCAAGAAGGTTTGAGTATGAATAAGGGCATTGAATGGATAACGGGAACGTTTTGCATGTATTCTTCGAAGGCCCTACTTGGTCTCGTCAATCATCACATATATGTCCCACACAACAGGGAGGACACAACCGCATCAGCCCTAAGAGATCCGCTTCTACATTCATACTCCTTGAGTATTGGAGTTGGAAAGCTAAAAAACGGAGGGGCCATGGCCCCTCCTGGCCCCTTAAAGCATCCACCCCTGTCCACATACTTGAAGGCTTGGCCTACTTCCACTTTTCCGGTAAAAGCTAATTGCATTAAGTTACGAGCTAACGATTGTTCCTGCATGTATGTTTCCTTAATTTAGCTAGAATGATATCTTTCACATTTCGGTAAATTGTACCCTACATTTGGTTAAAGTAAGCAGAAAACTGCCCCAAGTTTCTTGTTCTTACTTCTCTTGGGAGATTCACCATCTCAAATTGGCTTGCTATCAACTGGTGCTTTCATTCTCATTTCAATGCCTCCTGAAAGCTAATCGTGCTCCTCCTCTAACAACCCTAACTCAACCCTCCAAGACCAAATGGTAACCCTTATCCGTCTCTCCATCACTACCGCCACCAAGTTGGATCAACTTGTCAACATCCTTACAACAACAACAACAAAAATCACCACCACCACCACCACCGAACCACCTCCGACCACCAAAATTTCCCTATCCAACTTCTATGGTAACCTACTTTGATTACTATACCATCGCACAAGCTCAACGAGTTACCATTGTTATCTTTTACTTCGCCGTAGATGCCTAGAGTCGGTACAAGCATCTAGCAAACATCCACCTATTGTGCACGTGGACGGAGTTCTCCCGAGCCTTGGAACTCCGCTCGGATCTTCCACATAAGAGAACTACCAAGTCGTCCACTTCAAACTTCGACAACTGACCATTGTTTCGGCCTATCAATTAGAGTTCGAAAAAGTCAGCAATTGCATCCTCTCAGGTCACGATACCAATTCCCTTCTAAATTGCTTCCTCTCAACTCTCTGTGTTGAATTCTATATTCCTAACATTCAGAACGAGTTAGCACTTCATCACCCCACTTCCCTTCATCAAGCATATGGGTTAGTCAAACTCTTGGAAGATAAACTCGGATTTGCAAAACCACACTTTCCAAACTCATGTTCTTCATCTACTATAACATATCCCAAGAATTTACCAGCAACCAGTATCACACCATCATCACCAACAACTACCACTTCCTAACCCATGCTGACCGTCTTACCCACACCAAAACATCCTCGTCGATTCTCCTTCTTATCCCCTGAATCAGTAAAAAAAAACATTGTGCGACAAGTGTAACCTCCCACAGTTCATGCTCGTCGTTGACAATGCAGATCACTTCGACGAAGACCATCTCCTTGAACCCATACCGACTACCGAGAACCTCAACTACGCCAAAAATCAATTCCTTACATTTTCCACCACAACGTTTTTTTGGGTTTTCCTCTCTCTAAAAACTAAACCGTTACCGTTTTAGTCAATTGTGGTAGTACTTATAACATCATCCAACCTTGTCTCATCAATTGCTTCAATCAACCTCACAAACATATTTCGAAATTTTCAGTCATGGTTATGGGTGAAAACATGATGGAGTATGCCCAGACCTTTTGTGCCACTTGACACAAACACCTTTAAGAATTCTAATTTTCACACAACCGGCTGAAGAAGTTGAATTCATACTCGTGTTAACTAAACTAAGAACACTGGACCAAATTGTAGCAGATTTTCTTTTGCCCCAAATCAGATTCACCATTGGAATCTTTTACGCATCCCATTACCATATCCCTTTCCCATCATGCTTCAACTAAGGTACTCTAATTCTAACGGTAATTGGGCAACCACTTAACGGGCTTCCTTCTAACTTCTTTAATGAAGTATCAAACATGATCACTCCACAACTAACCATAACTATCACATCCAAATACATCCTTTGTCTAATAATTGCATAATGTTCGTACACTAGACATTACACATTACACGTTCTAATGTTACTTAACACATGATACCTAAATGTCTTTATTCACACACCGTTAGTATTCCAACATACCCAACTAGAATTTCCCATCTCATACTCCAATTACGAACAACATCATGTTTTTTTCAAATCACAACGACTGATATGTGTGTAGTGATACGCGTGCCATAAAATTGCATGCAAATGATTGTCGTGTAGTTCTGCTTTACCATTCTATTTCCCGATTCACAAGTTTTACCGAACCAATTTCCTTATTCTTCTTATTACCTTCTCTATATGAGAATTTGGAAGTGTACCATTATATCTATTCGTTGATCACCTAGTCAGCTTCTAAAAGTTTCATATCCTTGCACCTCAGGTCTATAACTAGTACATTAACGAGATGTAATTATACACTAGTCCCTCACATCAAGGAGTCACACGTCCTTGAAGTTTCATATCTCATATTTCATCAGTCACTTGATCATTAAGTTCCTTACTCAATTCAATACTTGCCTTAAGCTCTTAACAAGAGATTGTTATACTCTCACGAATCCATATGACTCTTTGATCCCTTTTTTATGACTCCTTACCATCATAAGGTTTAATACAACCTTTTCAACTGATTCACAAAAGGAAATAACAACCTTTCACACACACATAAATCATCCCTAGATTTATTAATACGTTACAGATCCACACGTTGCCTCAAATTAGGAGTTATAAGTTCTCTCTTCTTCATAACTTTTTCTTCTGTGTACTCTTTGCATTTCTTACCTTCATGCCTTTCTATCCACGTCAGCAACACAGTCATGTTCCGGTTAAACTTTTCGCCAAGTGTCTATGACAACACTAGTTGTACCATTGTCCTCTTCTTCACACCCGTTTTAATCTTCTTAAAAGCCTCTCATAAATAATACTACCACCGTCGCATTATATAATACACACTATCATTTCACCTGCATAATATTCTAATATTCTGAGGGTATGCCTTTCAAATTACATTAGATCTTCCTTTCTTCTGTAAACCACGCATTGACGAACAATGCTAACAAGTTTGTGAGTTAATCGGTATAAATGTAAACCGTTACGACTTTCTTCCATGACACCAAGACTTTTTCCAGACTCCTTTGATAAAAAACATCACCCTTGCGAACCGCTCCTACAGTTTTACTACATAAATAACAGGACTCTCATAACTTTCAAAGTTCTAGTTCTCTATTAGAATTCCAACTTTATCATAGAGACAAACTATATGGCTTTCTTTTTCGGTAATTCCTAGTTACCTATGTCTCACATGGTAATAGAAATTCCCAATCAGTTCTCATTGCCACAAAAAATTAACATAACCTCCTAATCTATATAGGGAGATATTATCCGAATCATAACTCTTACCAAACCAGGCACGCAAATCTAAAAATAATCACACCACTTTCACAAGGAACACACACCGTTATTTTTATTGTTTAAACCTAGGAAGGATAATCCAACGTAATTAGCGTAAACCATGGCTTTGATACCAACTTGTAACACCCATAATTTTAAATCGCATAATTTACCATGGTTGCACCAATACCATGGATTAGGAAACATTATGGTGGTGGTGGTTTCACCGTTATCAAAAGACGAAAAATGGGACAAGAAATAGAGAATGATAGGGGAATGGAGGCAGTGAGACGAAGGTACTTTCCGGCGAGAAGGGGTTGTAGATGCTAGGTCCTAGATAGTTGAGCGAGAGCATTCGGAGAAGATTTTGAGTCAACGTCTTTAAAGAGAGGGGAGTAAGGATGGGATTGTTGTTACATGCTTTTTGTATTTTTCATTTTAGAAAAATTAAAATAAAACCAAAAAAACCAATGAAAAAACAATTATAAGTGTTATAGTAGTTTTTTAAGTTGAGACCGAACAAAAATAAATAAATATATCATTTTGTAGTACTAGTTTATGCACAAACGTTTTTTTGACCGAAACACAAAAAATTATAAACCACATGACCATTCTTGCAAATTCCGCTAAATAAAAAGTGGGTTGAACTACAACGATTGAGTAATTAGATTAATATTTTAAACTACCATATCGTTGCGGTAGTAATTGGATTACTCACCCTAAAGAGAGACTAGAACCATTTTCTCTAACTGAAATCCATAAAAAACTGAAGGGTGGAAATTATCGACACGACATGCAAATAGACGAGTATGGGTAAAAGATTTCCACCTATTTTATTGAACGAGTAGATATGTCACGAATATTAAACGGGTAATGTTAAAGTCTAAACTTTCTAACACAAAAATGAGACGTTTATATATAGACAACTTCTATTCATCTTTTAGGTAAACTCAGCATGCCTAGAATAAAAACTAGTGGTAAAAGAAAACTTTGGTTGAATCGTTTTATAATTTGGAAGCTACTAATTAACCGTTCCAGTCAATATTTACTTTTAGTCAGTGGCGGAACTTAGTTATAGCCAAGGGGGGCCATGGCCCCCTTGCTTTTTTGGGTTCTAAGTTCCAACCTATTAGTCTATTTGCAACTCGTTAGCAAACTTGAATTGGATGAGATATTTCAAAGTTGAGTATTATTTATTTATTTCATTAAACCAATGTGGGCCTACCGAGTGCATTCTCCTTTTTTAAGACTATAATTTCAGTTCTTTTATTTGCATTTATTTCCACGTTTTATAAATATTTTGGTTATTCTTTTATGTTTAATTAAACATCTCAATCTCAATATAGTAATATATATAAAAATAAAAAATAGTAATACATAGAGAAAGCACTTGGTTAATACCAAACGTATACTTGAAAGCGTGTACAAAATTCTCATTTAGTGAGATTTTGGAAAAAAAATAAGCTGCTTAGCTAAGGTAAGGTTATTCCACCAAGATAAATGATGATCAAAATTTTGTTTTGGTTTAGAGTTGAGATTATAGACCTCCTCAATAATAATATTATAAAGCATTTTATTTTATTTTATTTAAATTGAGGAACAGTAGACTTGTAAGCCGAATCAAGATCACTATTCGAAAAGGTTCCATTTTTATGAGCGACATAAATATATTTCATACTAGTTGTTTTATTTAAAAATTTCTATATCTCATATCCTTTAATCAAATTAAACTTATTAATATGTTTTTTTTTTTAAATTTGATTTTGGCCCCCCTAATTTAACTTCTCGTGTTCCGCCCCTGCTTTTAGTTTTTCACTTTTTAATTAACATCATATACTAATTAGCCGTCCCGCTGAAACTTACTTTTAGTTTTTCACTTTTTCATTAACATGTTATACTCCACAATCTTACTCACCCATTTCCATTTCAATGTGACTTTCCTCCTCTAAACTTATCGTGATATTCATTCCAATACCCCCAAACTACTAGTCTTCCTATTTTTCACATTTACTTTTCAACGTCTCTAACTCCTACTCCTTCAATCTATCGACATATTTAAACGTCTAAACCCTAAACTGCAAATCCGACATGAACACAACACAAAAATACACTTGTTGACACGACAAGATATGATAATTAAATGGGTGGGTTTCAGAACAAGTTACTTGTAGATTTCAAAGTACAAGAAGAGGGACACAATTTGCTGCTCAAACTAGAAATGCAGAAAAAACGATTGGTACAAAATTGAAATAGAAAGATCACCCACATGTGCTCAAAAACCTCCAAACTTGTGTTCAAAAGCTTGGTTGTTAGAATAAATGTCTGTGATGGAAGCCTTTGAAAACTGATGACAGAAGCATCTATTGTCATCTTATTGAATTACTACCTAACAAGCATGTGCTCTAAAAATTGATACCGTACATTGACACATGTGAAACTACTATTCATCCTTAAGTTACTACACCCTAACATATTCTACCGACATCTTTTACTAAAGAATTACATTTACCCAATCATAGTAAATCAATATAAACTTTTATGTTTTCATTACAGGAAGACCGGACATCTTATCTGAATCCATTATACTTTAAAAACCCTACCTGATCAGGTCTATAAATAGTCCTTCTCTTAATGGGGCTAAATGTATAACTTATTACTTTCCACGAGTTTCATCTTTTCCTTTGAGAATACATTCAGATCAAACATGGTATACTCTTTCACCATATATATTTGGAAATGCTGGGTTTATGGTTAACCTGGTGTATTTCATCTGTTGATTGCTAAGATATGTCCACTTCTTAGTTATATATTTTATTTCACCCCTATATGCAGGCAGGCAATGGCGTACAGGTTGGACCGTGGGGAGGTAAGGGTGGAGTTAATCCCTGGACATTCATCCCTGAGGGCAGGATTTGCGAGATCCGTATCAGTGCCTCAGGGTGTGTAGATTCAATCAGGTTCACTTACAAGGATCGTGATAATGTCAAACACCATTCTGAAACATATGGTGGTGATGGTGGTTCACCTCATACGGTATAGTGGGCTTTCATTACATCTGTTACCTAAACATGTACTGCACTTATATTCTAGTTTTATCATACATCATTTATCATCTATTTGGGTATATCTTCAGTTTACATTTGCTGATGATGAGAACCTCATCGGGATTAGCGGAACTGTGGGAGTATATGCCGGCTACACTGTGATTACGTCATTGTCTTTCCTAACCAACAAAAAGAAGTATGGGCCATATGGCACAACCCAGGGGACTAGTTTCTCGCTGCCAGTCGCTAAGGGTAGCTTTGGTGGATTCAGCGGAAACTACGGGGATTACCTCGACTCTTTCAGTGTCATTCTTCATCCCTATTAGTAACGCGGACAAATATCATGTATTTGCAGCCTGCATACATAACCTTGTCAAAATAAAGAAGCCTGAGAGATGTGTTTGTGAAATTGTTGTGTTATCTTGTTTTGATGTTCAACTCGTATTATTGCTTTATGTTTTAAGATCGTATCTTGTTTCCTAAATATAATTACAATAAGCACCCTTGTGCACTAGGTGTCTTGATCATGTACTCTCAAACACTTCTAATGGGATATTTTCAGTTTGGCTGTTTGCTAATATGTCCCCCTTGAATTTCGTTTTTGTTTTCTTCATTGCATGGTTGATCGCTCTACAATCTTGTAGACATAACGGACTGTACATATTTTGACTCGCCGTATTTCTTCTTATATATGTAAGAAAATTAAATAATAGGAAACATCTTCATAGTCCAGCTGCATCAACACAACATAAGTCGCACTTTACATTGTTCAAACGAGGCTTCAGATGATCAGGACATCAAAACCCATGTTTTCTTTGGTCAACCATTACACCAAATAAGAATTAAGTTTGTAGGTGTTCTTTCACAATACTAGATAATTGATTATCTGGTAAATAATGATAAATTTTGCTACACTTAAATATAGTTAAAAACAAGTTGTATGGAATTGTATATAATGAAAATATTTTTTTCTTTGTTTTGAAGTTAGCCATATGAACTAGTTATGGAAAAATAGCAATTATGACTCTACAATCACACATAATGAGCATTTGTTTGGCGAAGAAGAATTTCTTCTAATACATTTAAATTCATCCATATTTTTTGTAGCGATGTATGAAAATTAAATGGTGATAATGGGTGTAACAAGAAGCTGTCATCAGTTTATTTATTTATTTATTTATTTATTTATTTATATGGCAACAATGGGGGTATTAAGTGCTATAAGGGTATTGTCAACTCAACCATGGGGAAGTGATACCGCGCATACACTAGAAAAGAGTCAGCAAACTGAAGTCCATCAAAAAATAAGTTTGAAAGGCCCATTACAAGGATTGAAGCACAAGTATGGAACTCCACATACATGGGCGGAACACAGACATTTGAACTAGGGGGCGGAATCCAACTTTCAAAATAAATCATATAAAAAGTAAAGAAAATTTATTACAATAAAAAGAAAAACTATAACCGTATCAAGTAAACATTAACAAAGAAAGTATGATCATTCATGATCTGTTTAGTAAGAGTTTGCTCATATTCTTTGATATCATCATAGTTACGTCTGTGAATAGCACCAAAAAGGGCTAACAAGTGATCATAAGAGATTAAGTATAGAGAGCCTCAAAAACATACAAGTACATAGTGTAAAAGCAACAGTTACTGTGTGTGAGAATCTCCAAGCATCAAACCTATTTATTAGCTACTTTCAAGATATTCATATGTGAAATAAAGCATATAGAATGCCCAAATGATGGATCTAAATAAACCAAACACAACTATTTAATTGAATTGGACTTATGAGCTCATTATTCATCTAGTAACTAAAAAGACACATTTAACCCTGTAATAAAAAAAATGCAATGATCATGAACTGTCATTAATTTAAAGTAGAACAGCCTGCAAAGGTCTTAAAGGATTCTAATCTTTTAATCATGTAATCAGATATTTAGCTCAAAGTATTACATCCTACAAAAGCCTTAAAGGATTTTAATCCTTTAATCAAATATTTTGCTTAAACTAACAAAATATGATGCTGCCATACCAATATGAATCAGATTCCAAAAAACTAAGAGAAATAAAAAAAAAATATAATACATTTACCTCAAAAGATCAATAGCCAACCTTTTCAACTTTTCAACCGGGAAAAGAGTAGGAGCGATGACCCTGGTTTTATTGTTGATAATTTTGATTATTGAATCTCAAAATACTCATTCATATACATATTCAAATCTACATGTTATGAGTATGAAATCTGATTTCAAAGCCAAAATTGATGTTAACATTGAAAAATGAAAATGAATTTGTATCAAAATTGGGTTGCAAAACCCTAATAATTGAACTCTAACTACAAATATATAGCAATTTTGGAAAAGAAAATAACTAAAATGGAGACGGAGAAAGAAACATACAGATTAATTTGGGTAGATTTCCATAAAACATGAGCAATTTAGCAATGTAGGAGTCAACAATTCTGCCACCGGTAATTAGTCACTCGAAGAATCGTTGAAGCAAGAAGGTTTGAGTATGAATAAGGGCATTGAATGGATAACGGGAACGTTTTGCATGTATTCTTTGAAGGCCCTACTTGGTCTCGTCAATCATCACATATATGTCCCACACAACAGGGAGGACACAACCGCATCAGCCCTAAGAGATCCGCTTCTACATTCATACTCCTTGAGTATTGGAGTTGGAAAGCTAAAAAACGGAGGGGCCATGGCCCCTCCTGGCCCCTTAAAGCATCCACCCCTGTCCACATACTTGAAGGCTTGGCCTACTTCCACTTTTCCGGTAAAAGCTAATTGCATTAAGTTACGAGCTAACGATTGTTCCTGCATGTATGTTTCCTTAATTTAGCTAGAATGATATCTTTCACATTTCGGTAAATTGTACCCTACATTTGGTTAAAGTAAGCAGAAAACTGCCCCAAGTTTCTTGTTCTTACTTCTCTTGGGAGATTCACCATCTCAAATTGGCTTGCTATCAACTGGTGCTTTCATTCTCATTTCAATGCCTCCTGAAAGCTAATCGTGCTCCTCCTCTAACAACCCTAACTCAACCCTCCAAGACCAAATGGTAACCCTTATCCGTCTCTCCATCACTACCGCCACCAAGTTGGATCAACTTGTCAACATCCTTACAACAACAACAACAAAAATCACCACCACCACCACCACCGAACCACCTCCGACCACCAAAATTTCCCTATCCAACTTCTATGGTAACCTACTTTGATTACTATACCATCGCACAAGCTCAACGAGTTACCATTGTTATCTTTTACTTCGCCGTAGATGCCTAGAGTCGGTACAAGCATCTAGCAAACATCCACCTATTGTGCACGTGGACGGAGTTCTCCCGAGCCTTGGAACTCCGCTCGGATCTTCCACATAAGAGAACTACCAAGTCGTCCACTTCAAACTTCGACAACTGACCATTGTTTCGGCCTATCAATTAGAGTTCGAAAAAGTCAGCAATTGCATCCTCTCAGGTCACGATACCAATTCCCTTCTAAATTGCTTCCTCTCAACTCTCTGTGTTGAATTCTATATTCCTAACATTCAGAACGAGTTAGCACTTCATCACCCCACTTCCCTTCATCAAGCATATGGGTTAGTCAAACTCTTGGAAGATAAACTCGGATTTGCAAAACCACACTTTCCAAACTCATGTTCTTCATCTACTATAACATATCCCAAGAATTTACCAGCAACCAGTATCACACCATCATCACCAACAACTACCACTTCCTAACCCATGCTGACCGTCTTACCCACACCAAAACATCCTCGTCGATTCTCCTTCTTATCCCCTGAATCAGTAAAAAAAAACATTGTGCGACAAGTGTAACCTCCCACAGTTCATGCTCGTCGTTGACAATGCAGATCACTTCGACGAAGACCATCTCCTTGAACCCATACCGACTACCGAGAACCTCAACTACGCCAAAAATCAATTCCTTACATTTTCCACCACAACGTTTTTTTGGGTTTTCCTCTCTCTAAAAACTAAACCGTTACCGTTTTAGTCAATTGTGGTAGTACTTATAACATCATCCAACCTTGTCTCATCAATTGCTTCAATCAACCTCACAAACATATTTCGAAATTTTCAGTCATGGTTATGGGTGAAAACATGATGGAGTATGCCCAGACCTTTTGTGCCACTTGACACAAACACCTTTAAGAATTCTAATTTTCACACAACCGGCTGAAGAAGTTGAATTCATACTCGTGTTAACTAAACTAAGAACACTGGACCAAATTGTAGCAGATTTTCTTTTGCCCCAAATCAGATTCACCATTGGAATCTTTTACGCATCCCATTACCATATCCCTTTCCCATCATGCTTCAACTAAGGTACTCTAATTCTAACGGTAATTGGGCAACCACTTAACGGGCTTCCTTCTAACTTCTTTAATGAAGTATCAAACATGATCACTCCACAACTAACCATAACTATCACATCCAAATACATCCTTTGTCTAATAATTGCATAATGTTCGTACACTAGACATTACACATTACACGTTCTAATGTTACTTAACACATGATACCTAAATGTCTTTATTCACACACCGTTAGTATTCCAACATACCCAACTAGAATTTCCCATCTCATACTCCAATTACGAACAACATCATGTTTTTTTCAAATCACAACGACTGATATGTGTGTAGTGATACGCGTGCCATAAAATTGCATGCAAATGATTGTCGTGTAGTTCTGCTTTACCATTCTATTTCCCGATTCACAAGTTTTACCGAACCAATTTCCTTATTCTTCTTATTACCTTCTCTATATGAGAATTTGGAAGTGTACCATTATATCTATTCGTTGATCACCTAGTCAGCTTCTAAAAGTTTCATATCCTTGCACCTCAGGTCTATAACTAGTACATTAACGAGATGTAATTATACACTAGTCCCTCACATCAAGGAGTCACACGTCCTTGAAGTTTCATATCTCATATTTCATCAGTCACTTGATCATTAAGTTCCTTACTCAATTCAATACTTGCCTTAAGCTCTTAACAAGAGATTGTTATACTCTCACGAATCCATATGACTCTTTGATCCCTTTTTTATGACTCCTTACCATCATAAGGTTTAATACAACCTTTTCAACTGATTCACAAAAGGAAATAACAACCTTTCACACACACATAAATCATCCCTAGATTTATTAATACGTTACAGATCCACACGTTGCCTCAAATTAGGAGTTATAAGTTCTCTCTTCTTCATAACTTTTTCTTCTGTGTACTCTTTGCATTTCTTACCTTCATGCCTTTCTATCCACGTCAGCAACACAGTCATGTTCCGGTTAAACTTTTCGCCAAGTGTCTATGACAACACTAGTTGTACCATTGTCCTCTTCTTCACACCCGTTTTAATCTTCTTAAAAGCCTCTCATAAATAATACTACCACCGTCGCATTATATAATACACACTATCATTTCACCTGCATAATATTCTAATATTCTGAGGGTATGCCTTTCAAATTACATTAGATCTTCCTTTCTTCTGTAAACCACGCATTGACGAACAATGCTAACAAGTTTGTGAGTTAATCGGTATAAATGTAAACCGTTACGACTTTCTTCCATGACACCAAGACTTTTTCCAGACTCCTTTGATAAAAAACATCACCCTTGCGAACCGCTCCTACAGTTTTACTACATAAATAACAGGACTCTCATAACTTTCAAAGTTCTAGTTCTCTATTAGAATTCCAACTTTATCATAGAGACAAACTATATGGCTTTCTTTTTCGGTAATTCCTAGTTACCTATGTCTCACATGGTAATAGAAATTCCCAATCAGTTCTCATTGCCACAAAAAATTAACATAACCTCCTAATCTATATAGGGAGATATTATCCGAATCATAACTCTTACCAAACCAGGCACGCAAATCTAAAAATAATCACACCACTTTCACAAGGAACACACACCGTTATTTTTATTGTTTAAACCTAGGAAGGATAATCCAACGTAATTAGCGTAAACCATGGCTTTGATACCAACTTGTAACACCCATAATTTTAAATCGCATAATTTACCATGGTTGCACCAATACCATGGATTAGGAAACATTATGGTGGTGGTGGTTTCACCGTTATCAAAAGACGAAAAATGGGACAAGAAATAGAGAATGATAGGGGAATGGAGGCAGTGAGACGAAGGTACTTTCCGGCGAGAAGGGGTTGTAGATGCTAGGTCCTAGATAGTTGAGCGAGAGCATTCGGAGAAGATTTTGAGTCAACGTCTTTAAAGAGAGGGGAGTAAGGATGGGATTGTTGTTACATGCTTTTTGTATTTTTCATTTTAGAAAAATTAAAATAAAACCAAAAAAACCAATGAAAAAACAATTATAAGTGTTATAGTAGTTTTTTAAGTTGAGACCGAACAAAAATAAATAAATATATCATTTTGTAGTACTAGTTTATGCACAAACGTTTTTTTGACCGAAACACAAAAAATTATAAACCACATGACCATTCTTGCAAATTCCGCTAAATAAAAAGTGGGTTGAACTACAACGATTGAGTAATTAGATTAATATTTTAAACTACCATATCGTTGCGGTAGTAATTGGATTACTCACCCTAAAGAGAGACTAGAACCATTTTCTCTAACTGAAATCCATAAAAAACTGAAGGGTGGAAATTATCGACACGACATGCAAATAGACGAGTATGGGTAAAAGATTTCCACCTATTTTATTGAACGAGTAGATATGTCACGAATATTAAACGGGTAATGTTAAAGTCTAAACTTTCTAACACAAAAATGAGACGTTTATATATAGACAACTTCTATTCATCTTTTAGGTAAACTCAGCATGCCTAGAATAAAAACTAGTGGTAAAAGAAAACTTTGGTTGAATCGTTTTATAATTTGGAAGCTACTAATTAACCGTTCCAGTCAATATTTACTTTTAGTCAGTGGCGGAACTTAGTTATAGCCAAGGGGGGCCATGGCCCCCTTGCTTTTTTGGGTTCTAAGTTCCAACCTATTAGTCTATTTGCAACTCGTTAGCAAACTTGAATTGGATGAGATATTTCAAAGTTGAGTATTATTTATTTATTTCATTAAACCAATGTGGGCCTACCGAGTGCATTCTCCTTTTTTAAGACTATAATTTCAGTTCTTTTATTTGCATTTATTTCCACGTTTTATAAATATTTTGGTTATTCTTTTATGTTTAATTAAACATCTCAATCTCAATATAGTAATATATATAAAAATAAAAAATAGTAATACATAGAGAAAGCACTTGGTTAATACCAAACGTATACTTGAAAGCGTGTACAAAATTCTCATTTAGTGAGATTTTGGAAAAAAAATAAGCTGCTTAGCTAAGGTAAGGTTATTCCACCAAGATAAATGATGATCAAAATTTTGTTTTGGTTTAGAGTTGAGATTATAGACCTCCTCAATAATAATATTATAAAGCATTTTATTTTATTTTATTTAAATTGAGGAACAGTAGACTTGTAAGCCGAATCAAGATCACTATTCGAAAAGGTTCCATTTTTATGAGCGACATAAATATATTTCATACTAGTTGTTTTATTTAAAAATTTCTATATCTCATATCCTTTAATCAAATTAAACTTATTAATATGTTTTTTTTTTTAAATTTGATTTTGGCCCCCCTAATTTAACTTCTCGTGTTCCGCCCCTGCTTTTAGTTTTTCACTTTTTAATTAACATCATATACTAATTAGCCGTCCCGCTGAAACTTACTTTTAGTTTTTCACTTTTTCATTAACATGTTATACTCCACAATCTTACTCACCCATTTCCATTTCAATGTGACTTTCCTCCTCTAAACTTATCGTGATATTCATTCCAATACCCCCAAACTACTAGTCTTCCTATTTTTCACATTTACTTTTCAACGTCTCTAACTCCTACTCCTTCAATCTATCGACATATTTAAACGTCTAAACCCTAAACTGCAAATCCGACATGAACACAACACAAAAATACACTTGTTGACACGACAAGATATGATAATTAAATGGGTGGGTTTCAGAACAAGTTACTTGTAGATTTCAAAGTACAAGAAGAGGGACACAATTTGCTGCTCAAACTAGAAATGCAGAAAAAACGATTGGTACAAAATTGAAATAGAAAGATCACCCACATGTGCTCAAAAACCTCCAAACTTGTGTTCAAAAGCTTGGTTGTTAGAATAAATGTCTGTGATGGAAGCCTTTGAAAACTGATGACAGAAGCATCTATTGTCATCTTATTGAATTACTACCTAACAAGCATGTGCTCTAAAAATTGATACCGTACATTGACACATGTGAAACTACTATTCATCCTTAAGTTACTACACCCTAACATATTCTACCGACATCTTTTACTAAAGAATTACATTTACCCAATCATAGTAAATCAATATAAACTTTTATGTTTTCATTACAGGAAGACCGGACATCTTATCTGAATCCATTATACTTTAAAAACCCTACCTGATCAGGTCTATAAATAGTCCTTCTCTTAATGGGGCTAAATGTATAACTTATTACTTTCCACGAGTTTCATCTTTTCCTTTGAGAATACATTCAGATCAAACATGGTATACTCTTTCACCATATATATTTGGAAATGCTGGGTTTATGGTTAACCTGGTGTATTTCATCTGTTGATTGCTAAGATATGTCCACTTCTTAGTTATATATTTTATTTCACCCCTATATGCAGGCAGGCAATGGCGTACAGGTTGGACCGTGGGGAGGTAAGGGTGGAGTTAATCCCTGGACATTCATCCCTGAGGGCAGGATTTGCGAGATCCGTATCAGTGCCTCAGGGTGTGTAGATTCAATCAGGTTCACTTACAAGGATCGTGATAATGTCAAACACCATTCTGAAACATATGGTGGTGATGGTGGTTCACCTCATACGGTATAGTGGGCTTTCATTACATCTGTTACCTAAACATGTACTGCACTTATATTCTAGTTTTATCATACATCATTTATCATCTATTTGGGTATATCTTCAGTTTACATTTGCTGATGATGAGAACCTCATCGGGATTAGCGGAACTGTGGGAGTATATGCCGGCTACACTGTGATTACGTCATTGTCTTTCCTAACCAACAAAAAGAAGTATGGGCCATATGGCACAACCCAGGGGACTAGTTTCTCGCTGCCAGTCGCTAAGGGTAGCTTTGGTGGATTCAGCGGAAACTACGGGGATTACCTCGACTCTTTCAGTGTCATTCTTCATCCCTATTAGTAACGCGGACAAATATCATGTATTTGCAGCCTGCATACATAACCTTGTCAAAATAAAGAAGCCTGAGAGATGTGTTTGTGAAATTGTTGTGTTATCTTGTTTTGATGTTCAACTCGTATTATTGCTTTATGTTTTAAGATCGTATCTTGTTTCCTAAATATAATTACAATAAGCACCCTTGTGCACTAGGTGTCTTGATCATGTACTCTCAAACACTTCTAATGGGATATTTTCAGTTTGGCTGTTTGCTAATATGTCCACCTTGAATTTCGTTTTTGTTTTCTTCATTGCATGGTTGATCGCTCTACAATCTTGTAGACATAACGGACTGTACATATTTTGACTCGCCGTATTTCTTCTTATACATGTAAGAAAATTAAATAATAGGAAACATCTTCATAGTCCAGCTGCATCAACACAACATAAGTCGCACTTTACATTGTTCAAACGAGGCTTCAGATGATCAGGACATCAAAACCCATGTTTTCTTTGGTCAACCATTACACCAAATAAGAATTAAGTTTGTAGGTGTTCTTTCACAATACTAGATAATTGATTATCTGGTAAATAATGATAAATTTTGCTACACTTAAATATAGTTAAAAATAAGTTGTATGGAATTGTATTGTTATGAATCATATGGATAATAAGTATTTTTAATTTCTGGAAAATATCTTATTTTAGGGAATTATCTTGTTTCAGTTTTTACATTTGGTAATTAGGATCATTTAGTATTTGAGTCGATTTGGGTGATCTTTGTTTCCTTATTAGAGTCTTTTGTTTATCCCTATTTAAAGGGTAGTTGTTCATGAAATAAAATTATGCTTGAAGTCAATTGCTTTTAATCTCTTAGAATAGTTTAACCTAGTCTCCTCTCAATAGGAGATTAGGTGTTAGTAATACTCACGGCTGTAGGAAGTACAAGTACAGGTCCTGTCACGAGATCTAGATCCCGGGGCGTAACAAATTTGGTATCAGAGCCGCTCGTGGTGTCTACTCAACAGGAAGAATTGATGAAGAAGCTAGAAGCATTCATGGTCCAGCAAACTCAGAGTACCCTTGTACTGAAGGGGGCAGTCGAAGCCTTGCAGGCCAAGCATGCGGCTCTGGAAGAGAGTTTATCACAATCCCAAAACAAGGTCAACAAACAAGGGTCTGAAGCAGGCGAGGAAGAAGAAGAGATGGACCAGCAATTTGAATATAGCAGCGAGCTAGGTCGAGGAAGGGGCAAGGGCATCGTCACCGGCAACGCACCAGGAGGCAAGATGACGAGTGCCTTCACGGTGTTAGGTCGAGGCAGGGGGTCGTTTGGATCAAACCCCTTGGGAACAGGACGGGGAGTAGGGAAGGGGTCTGATTCTTGGCGCAATGCAGACCCACAATCATTCAAACACCGCTGGGATATCCAGAAAGTCGAAGGATCGGGACACAATCGGCATATTGAACAAGAACAGGTGCATAAAAGTTGGGATGAATTTGATGAAGGAGGTTACCGTGGCGATCGGGTACCTGGAAATCGGGTGCCTAGATTCGCCAAGATGGAGTTTCCGGTGTATGACGGCAAGGGTGACCCACTTGAATGGTTACAGAAGTGTGAGGACTTCTTCGAAGAACAACAAACACCGCCGGAGGCTTGGGTCCGCCAAGCAACTTTCGCCTTACAGAGTCGGGCAAGCGGGTGGTACCGAAACTTGAGAAGGATGAAAAATTGTTTGAATTGGGTCGAGTTTTCAGATGAATGCAAAATCCGTTTCGGCCCGCCTATGAGCTTGAATCCCTTTGGGGAGTTAACTCGGCTTCGACAAGTTGGGACAGTAGAAGACTACTGTGAAAGATTCAAATTGATGTTGGGTAGGACGACGGGGGTCACACCGGAGCAAAGCATTTGGCACTTTTGTGCGGGGCTAATGAACGTGATAAGACATGAGGTTGAATTTGCGAGACCCATAACTCTATATTATGCCATGAATCTAGCCAGACAAATTGAGCTAAGGGTGGCAGAAGCAGGAGAACCAATAGGTGTCAGGCCTACAGGAAACCAAACCTCGATTGCAAGCCAAAAATGAGAGTCGACAGGAAAAGGAGCAGCTGGAACATACAAAGCTGAAACACTAAATCCGGCCTGGAAAAAACTAACGTCTGTAGAAATGGCAGAGAGGCGGGCAAAAGGCTTGTGCTTCAACTGTGATGAAATATTCTCTATTGGGCATAAATGTGCCAAGCTCTTTTGCATCATCATGAACAATGAGGAAGATGACGCTAATGGGTGACTATTGAGCTTGAGGACAAGCTCAATGCGGAGGAGGGGAGTAATGTTATGAATCATATGGATAATAAGTATTTTTAATTTCTGGAAAATATCTTATTTTAGGGAATTATCTTGTTTCAGTTTTTACATTTGGTAATTAGGATCATTTAGTATTTGAGTCGATTTGGGTGATCTTTGTTTCTTTATTAGAGTCTTTTGTTTATCCCTATTTAAAGGGTAGTTATTCATGAAATAAAATTATGCTTGAAGTCAACTGCTTTTAATCTCTTAGAATAGTTTAACCTAGTCTCCTCTCAATAGAGATTAGGTGTTAGTAATACTCACGGATGTAGGAAGTACAAGTACAGGTCCTGTCACGAGATCTAGATCCCGGGGCGTAACATGTATATAATGAAACTATATTTTTCTTTGTTTTGAAGTTAGCCATATGAACTAGTTATGGAAAAAGAGCAATTATGACTCTACAATCACACATAATGAGCTTTTGTTTGGCGAAGAAGAATTTCTTCTAATACATTTAAATTCATCCATATTTTTTGTAGCGATGTATGAAAATTAGATGGTGATAATGGGCGTAACAGGAAGCTCTCATCAGTTTTTTTTTTTTTTTTTTTGTTGTTATTTACATGGCAACAATAGGGGTATTGGGCGCTACAAGGGTATTGTCAACTCAACCATGGGGAAGTGATACGGCTCATACACTAGAAAAGAGTCAGCAAACTCAAACTGAAGTCCATCAAAAAATAAGTTTGAAAGGCCCATTACAAGGATTGAAGCACAAGTATGGAACTCCACATTAACAAACACTTGAAGACTTGGCCTACTTCCACTTTTCAGGTAAAAGCTAATTGCATTAAGTTACGAGCTAACGATTGTTCCTGCATGTATATTTCCTTAATTTAGCTAGAACGATATCTTTCACATTTCTGTAAATTGTACCCTACATTTGGTTAAAGTAAGAAGAAAACTGCCCCAAGTTTCTTGTTCTTACTTTCTCTTGGGAGATTCACCATCTCAAATTGGCTTGCTATCAATTGGTGCTTCCATTCTCATTTCAATGCCTCCCGAAAGCTAATCGTGCTCCTCCTCTGACAACCCTAACTCAACCCTCCAAGAACAAATGGTAACCCTTATCCGTCTCTCCATCACTACCACCACAAAGTTGGATCAACTTGTCAACATCCTTACAACAACAAAAAAAAAAAAAAAAAAAAACCACCACCACCACCACCGAACCACCTCCGACCACCAAAATTTCCCTATCCAACTTCTATGGTAACCTACTTTGATTACTATACCATCGCACAAGCTCAATGAGTTACCATTGCTATCTTTTACTTCGTCGTAGATGCCTTGAGTCGGTACAAGCATCTAGCAAACAACCACCTGTTGTGCACGTGGACGACGTTCTCTCGAGCCTTAGAACTCCTCTCGGATCTTCCACTTAAGAGAACTACCAAGTCGTCCACTTCAAACTTCAACAACTGACCATTGTTTCGGCCTATCAATTAGAGTTCGAAAAAGTTAGCAATTTCATCCTCTCAGGTCACGATACCAATTCCCTTCTAAATTGCTTCCTCTCAACTCTCTGCGTTGAATTCCATATTGCTAACATTCAGAACGAGTTAGCACTTCATGTAACGCCCGCGTTTCCAGGCTAGGCATTTTCGTTGATCTAATAGTCTAGGTTAACCTTTGTAACCTGTTTTGAAATAATAAAAGCGTATTATTTGTGTATTATGTGTTTCGTGCTTAATTGCTTAATTATGTGATTTGATTAATTAAGAATATAATAAGCGTCAAAAATTAAAGTATGAGATAAGCTCAATATCTTTGCATAAAGTTGTAGTGTCCGAAACGAGGTTTCCGAATATATATTGAACGCCCAAATCTGACTTCGTATGAGGAAGTTATGATTTTCTGAAGTTTCGACTTAGCGGTATGCAGCCCGAATACTCGATTTGAGATCGAGCGGTTTTTAGCCGAAACAATCTAAATGAGAATCGAAGATCTCGTTGTTAATAGCGAAACAATGAAAAGTTAGGCGAGAACGGACGTCGGACGAAGAAGTTATGAATTTATAACGAAGTTTTCCTGTCTGGGCCTACTAAAAATAAATAATAAAAAATAAAGTCAAAATTAGCCGACAGAGTCTAAACAAAAGTTGTAGAGCGTAGTCTCACCTACGTGTGGATATGAAGAACGTCGAAAACAAAGTTCGTACGACGAAGATATGAATTTTCAAAGTTTATTAAATAATTAATATTTAAATTTATTTATTATATCCGATATTATCCGAAGAGGAGTCACCGGACTTATCCGGATTACGCCAAGCGTAAGGCGGTACGCCCCGCGTACAGCAAATCATGACGCGCCTCGCACTCGAGTGATTTAGGATACGTAAGCCATGACGACCGAGGCAGTACGGCCCGCATAACCTCGTACGCCCAACGTACTGCGAGGCCTCAGCCTCCTATAAATGGGATGCGAGGGTTCCGGGCATTCTTGCTCATTTCTTCTCTTTTTCGTGCCGAAGCTCTGCGTGTAAACCCCCGAAGCCATCCCGACACCCCGGATCTCATATCCAAGTTAAGAAGGAAGTTTTACGCTCCCGAGATCCTGAGAAGTGCGATTCCCGAGCCGAAGCTCTGACCGCGAGGAGTTCGATTTTTGTGAAGATCTTCCAAATCTACGGGGAAACACTACTTCTGCAAGCCGTAGTGATGTCTGATCATCTTCTGATCAAGTGAGTGTGTAGTCATTTTCTTCCAACACATTATTATGAAGTGTTTTATATAAAATACGTGTTATGTGTATATATTTTGTTGTTATATGTGTAAATGTATATTCACTCTCTTCTATCTCATAGATCTGATTTATTCTCTATGAAATACGTGTTATGTGTGTGTGCCTCATCTGTTATGTGGAATATGTATTGATTAAAGCATGCTATACAGGTTTTAAACTATGTATAAAAATGTATATTTTATCTACTAATATGTTGGGTAGAACATGGGTAGATAGTTGATGTGTAATAAACAGATGAGAGGCCTTGATGTTGTTTTGATTCAGTCATCTAGCGGAGTTTAGATGACGACCACAGACTTTTCTAGACAGTCTTTTGGAACACTAGCAGGCTCGCCACCTGTAGGTGTTAATGAACTTGGGTGTTCATTCGCTGTACTCCATCCCCTCCCCTCCCCCCCCCCTATGGTTGCCTTATTTGACATATATTGCCGGGAAACCCCCGAAAGCATATGTTGTCGCCCCGATGAAATATTCTTAGACTAGGTTCCTTGTGTTAGTTATTTTAGGGACATAAAGTGAGAATAACGGGATTGGGTAATTGGGTTATTGTTGGTTGATGAATATTAATTTAATTATTTATTGTGGGTTGAAAACCCTATATGCTTACCAGGCTCCCAAGCCTGACCCACTCAGTTTCTTTGTATTACAGGAAGTGATGAGAGGGCATAAGATGGATAATCATCAAGTTGTTTTGTTTACAAGTCTGTATATGTATATATTTGTTGAATGACTTGTAATGTTATCGTTTATGCTTTATGGTTTGTATCCGAACAGGACATCCCGAGTTTTGACTATATAATGAAAATACATTTCTTTATGAAATGCTTTGGTAAATATTATTTTATCATACTTTGTGTTTGGGAACAAATTCCGCATCTCTTTTAAAATCAAAAGGATTTACTCTGAAAATGTTTAAAAAACATAAATGAAACTGGTCTTTTCTGGCCGAGATTTTGGGGATGTCACACTTCATCACCCCACTTCCCTTCATCAAGCATATGGGTTAGTCAAACTCTTGGAAGATAAACTCCGATTTGCAAAACCACACTTTCCAAACTCATGTTCTTCATCTACTATAACATATCCCAAGAATTTACCAACAACCACTATCACACCATCACCACCAACAACTACCACTTCCCAACCCATGCTGACCGTCTTACCCACACCAAAACATCATCGTCGATTCTCACACCAAAACATCCTCGTCGATTCTCCTTCTTATCCCCTGAATCAGTAAAAAAAAAACATTGTGTGACAAGTGTAACCTCCCACAGTTCATGCTCGTCGTTTACAATGCAGATCACTTCGACGAAGACCATCTCCTTGAACCTATACCGACTACTAAGAACCTCAACTAGGCCAAATATCAATTCCTTACATTTTCCACAACAATGTTTTTTGGGTTTTCCTCTCCCTAAAAACTAAACCGTTGCCGTTTTAGTCAATTGTGGTAGTACTTATAACATCATCCAACCTTGTCTCATCAACTGCTTCAATCTACCTCACAAACATATTTCAAAATTTTCAATCATGGTTATGGGTGAAAACGTGATGGACTATGCCTAGACCTTTTGTTCCACTTGACACAAACACCTTTCAGAATTCCAATTTTCACACTACCAGTTGAAGAAGTTGAATTCATACTAGTGTTAACTAAACTAAGAACATTGGACCAAATTCTAGCAGATTTTTTTGTGCCCCAAATCACATTCACCATTGGAATTTTTTATGCATCCCATTACCATATCCGTTTCCCATCATGCTTCAACTAAGGTACTCTAATTTTATCGGTAATCGGGCAACCACTTACCAGGCTTCCTTTTAACTTCTTTAATGAAGTATCAAACATGATCACTCCACAACTAACCATAACTATCACATCCAAATACATCCTTTGTCTAATAATTGCATAATGTTCGTACACTAGACATTACACATTACACGTTCTAATGTTACTTAACACATGATACCTAAAGGTCTTTATTCACACACCGTTAGTATTCCAACATACCCAATTAGAATTTCCCATCTCATACTCCAATTTCGAACAACATCATGTGTTTTTCAAATCACAACGAGTGATATGTGTGTAGTGATATTCGTACCATAACATTGCATGTAAATGATTATCATGTGGTTTTGACTTTACCATTCTATTTACCGATTCACAAGTTTTACCAAACCAATTTCCTAATTCTTCTTATTACCTTCTCTATATGAGAATTTGGAAGTGTACCATTATATCTATTCGTTGATCACCTAGTCAGCTTCTAAAAGTTTCATATCCTTGCACCTCAGGTCTATAACTAGTACATTAACGAGATGTAATTATAAACTAGTCCCTCACATCAAGGAGTCACACGTCCTTGAAGTTTCATATCTCATATTTCTACAGTCACTTGATCATTAAGTTCCTTACTCAATTCAATACTTGCCTTAAGCTCTCAACAAGAGATTGTTATACTCTCACGAATCCATATGACTCTTCGATCCTTTTTTTACGACTCCTTACCATCATAAGGTTTAATACAACCTTTTCAACTGATTCACAAAAGGAAATAACCACCTTTCACACACACATAAATCATCCCTAGATTTATTAATACGTTACAGATCCACACGTTGCCTCGAATTAGGAGTTATAACTTCACTCTTATTCATAACTTTTTCTTCTGTGTACTCTTTGCATTTCTTACCTTCATGCCTTTTTATACACGTCAGCAACACTGTCATGTTCCGGTTAAACTTTTTGCCAAGTGCCTATGACAACACTAGTTGTACCATTGTCCTCTTCTTCACACCTGTTTTAATCTTCTTAAAAGCCTCTTATAGATAATACTACCACCGTCGCATTATATAATACATGCTATCATTTCACCAACATAATATTCTGAGGGTATGCCTTTCAAATAACACGAGATCTTCCTTTATTCTGTAAACCATGCATGGTCGAACAATGCTAACAAGTTTGTGAATTAATCGGTGTAAATGTAAACCGTTACGACTTTCTTCCATAACACCAAGACTTTTTCCAGACTCCTTTGATAAAAAAACATCACCCTTGCGAACCGCTCCTACAGTTTAACTACATAAATAACACGACTTTCATAAGTTTCAAAGTTCTAGTTCGCTATTAGAATTCCAACTTTATCATAGAGACAAACTATATGACTTTCTTTTTCGGTAATTCCTAGTTACCTATGTCTCACATGGTAATAGAAATTCCCAATCAGTTCTCATTGCCACAAAAAATTAACATAACCTCCTAATCTATATAGGGAGATATTATCCGAATCATAACTCTTACCAAACCAGGCACACAAATCTAAAAATAATCACGCCACTTTCTCAAGGAACACACACCGTTATTTTTATTGTTTAAACCTAGGAAGGATAATCCAACGTAATTAGCGTAAACCATGGCTTTGATACCAACTTGTAACATCCATAATTTTAAATCGCATAATTTACCATGGTTGCACCAATACCATGGATGAGGAAACATTATGGTGGTGGTGGTTTCACCGGTATTAAAAGACGAAAAATGGGACAAGAAATAGAGAATGATATGGGAATGGAGACAGTGAGACGAAGGTACTTTCCGGCAAGAAGGGGTTGCAGATGCTAGGTCCTAGATAGTTGAGCGAGAGCATTCAGAGAGGATTTTGAGTCAACGTCTTTAAAAAGATAGGGGAGTAGGGATAGGATTGTTGTTACATGCTTTTTGTATTTTTCATTTTAGAACAATTAAAATAAAACCAAAAAAAAACAATGAAAAAACAATTATAAGTGTTATAGTAGTTTTTTAAGTTGAGACCGAACAAAAATAAATAAATATATCATTTTGTAGTACTAGTTTATGCACAAATGTTTTTGGACAGAAACACAAAAAATTATAAACCACATGACCATTCTTGCAAATTCCGCTAAATTAAAAGTGGGCTAAACTACAACGATTGAGTAATTAGATTAATATTTTAAACTACCATATCGTTGCGGTAGTAATTGGATTACTCACCCTAAAGAGAGACTAGAACCATTTTCTCTAACTGAAATCCATAAAAAAACTAAGGGTGGAAATTATCGACACGACATGCAAATAGACGAGTATGGGTAAAAGATTTCAACCTATTTTATTGAACGAGTAGATATGTCACGAAAATTAAACGGGTAAGGTTAAAGTCTAAACTTTCTAACACAAAAATGAGACGTTTATATATAGGCAACTTCTATTCATCTTTTAGGTAAACTCAGCATGCCTAGAATCAAAACTAGTGGTAAAAGAAAACTTTGGTTGAATCGATTTATAATGTGGAAGCTACTAATTAACCGTTCCCGTGAAAACTTACTTTTAGTTTTTCACTTTTTAATTAAGATTATATACTAATTAGCCATTCCCTCCGATACTTTTAGTTTTTCACTTTTTCATTAAGATGTTATACTCCACAATCTTACTCACCCATTTCCATTTCCATTTCAATGTGACTTTCCTCCTCTGAACTTATTGTGATATTCATCCCAATGCCTCCCAAACCACTAGTCTTCCTATTTTTCGCTTTTACTTTTCAACCTCTCTAACTCCTACTCTTTCAATCTATCGACATATTTAAAGTTCTAAACCCTAATTAAACCGTGAATCCGACACAAACACAACACAAAAATAAACTTGCTGACACGACAAGATATGATAATTAAAGGGAAAATGACATATAGGCCCTATAATGTTTTTAGGGTTTACCCATTTAGCCACTTAATTTATTTTTTGGCCTAATAAGGGAACGAAGTAGTGGGAACCTGTTTATTTAGCCATCTTCACCTCTTTTCGCCGGTTTTATTGACAAATAGTCAAAAATTGCCACAACAGCCATTGGAAAGTAATATCACATTTTGACCATTTCTTTGTTACCATAGATCCGGACAAAAAACCCATCAGCCTCTCTTGTTTTATCACAGAAAATCTATCATTTCCTCCTTTTCAATTTCCAAATCCATTCTCCAATACCAAGTGATATAATCACACTATCATAGCAGACTGCACCTTGTGCACCGGGGATAAGAAGCAAAAACAGGGGATAAAAGTTTTTTTGGAAAATTGCTTAATTACCAAGCTTTCTTAGAAACGAGAATACAAAACTTGTTCTCGAATTAATTAACAAAGCTACATACGTCCTCTACTTATACTAAAACAATAAGTATTTGACTCATATAAAACTGGAACAAAAACAATTAATTAAAAAAACTTCCCAAATTGCCCTTCCTCCTAAAACCATATTTTTTTTTAATTTATCCAACATACCCGTGTGAAAACCTCGTTTCTGTATGTATGATACTGATGGGTTTAATTTATGATCAACGGGGTTATGAGGAAAGAAGATGATTTTGAAAAGAGTTGTAGGGCATGCTACAGATGGTCTTCTATGGTAGGCGATTACAGGCATAGTTGAATTAGGATTCAAACTAACTCCTTCCTTGAGGTATTACATGTATCTTGCGAACTGTGGTTTAGCTGTCGCCTTCTTCTTCCGGCTCCTCTTCTCGAATAAGCTGAAAAGGGGATCAAGTTTGCTCAGTTTCTTCGCCTCCTTTTGTATGAAATTTGGGACTTTCGGTTCTGGCACAAACTTCACTGGAAAATTGACAAAGAATTTCGGAGGCAACGTTGTGGATCTGATCATCTGAGGCTCTGCTCTGATAATAGATCATCGGTGGTGGGTTCGCTGATTATTTGATCGTATCCCAGACGACCTTTCCTCGTGCTCATCGCTCTGAACATGGCTCCGCAGGCGTATTGAGAAAAAAGGAATATGGGGTTGACTTTTGTGGGTTGAAAATTGAAGTGATGAAAGTCGTAGAAGATGGAAGGTTTTGTAGGCGTGAGAATTTCTTTCAGATGGTCTTCTATGGTAGGCGATAAAGTGGAAATGGAGGGAAGGAGGGAAGAATAAGGAAAATGTTATGGGGCAAGTGAAGTGGGGTCATAAGAAGTGCTTATGTGGTAAGGGGTAACCGGTTTACCCCATCAATTATACCAAAATGACCTAATAGATCCGACAAAAACGAGTTTGTTCCCTTATTAGGCTAAAAAATAAGTTAAGTGACTAAATAGGTAAACCCTATAAACATTATAGGGCCTATATGTCATTTTCCAATAATTAAATGGGTGGGTTTCAGAACAAGTTACTTGTAGATTTCAAAGTACAAGAAGAGGGACACAATTTGCTGCTCAAACTAGAAATGCAGAAAAAACGATTGGTACAAAATTGAAATAGAAAGATCACCCACATGTGCTCAAAAACCTCCAAACTTGTGTTCAAAAGCTTGGTTGTTAGAATAAATGTCTGTGATGGAAGCCTTTGAAAAACTGATGACAGAAGCATCTATTGTCATCTTATTGAATTACTACCTAACAAGCATGTGCTCTAAAAATTGATACCGTACATTGACACATGTGAAACTACTATTCATCCTTAAGTTACTACACCCTAACATATTCTACCGACATCTTTTACTAAAGAATTACATTTACCCAATCATAGTAAATCAATATAAACTTTTATGTTTTCATTACAGGAAGACCGGACATCTTATCTGAATCCATTATACTTTAAAAACCCTACCTGATCAGGTCTATAAATAGTCCTTCTCTTAATGGGGCTAAATGTATAACTTATTACTTTCCACGAGTTTCATCTTTTCCTTTGAGAATACATTCAGATCAAACATGGTATACTCTTTCACCATATATATTTGGAAATGCTGGGTTTATGGTTAACCTGGTGTATTTCATCTGTTGATTGCTAAGATATGTCCACTTCTTAGTTATATATTTTATTTCACCCCTATATGCAGGCAGGCAATGGCGTACAGGTTGGACCGTGGGGAGGTAAGGGTGGAGTTAATCCCTGGACATTCATCCCTGAGGGCAGGATTTGCGAGATCCGTATCAGTGCCTCAGGGTGTGTAGATTCAATCAGGTTCACTTACAAGGATCGTGATAATGTCAAACACCATTCTGAAACATATGGTGGTGATGGTGGTTCACCTCATACGGTATAGTGGGCTTTCATTACATCTGTTACCTAAACATGTACTGCACTTATATTCTAGTTTTATCATACATCATTTATCATCTATTTGGGTATATCTTCAGTTTACATTTGCTGATGATGAGAACCTCATCGGGATTAGCGGAACTGTGGGAGTATATGCCGGCTACACTGTGATTACGTCATTGTCTTTCCTAACCAACAAAAAGAAGTATGGGCCATATGGCACAACCCAGGGGACTAGTTTCTCGCTGCCAGTCGCTAAGGGTAGCTTTGGTGGATTCAGCGGAAACTACGGGGATTACCTCGACTCTTTCAGTGTCATTCTTCATCCCTATTAGTAACGCGGACAAATATCATGTATTTGCAGCCTGCATACATAACCTTGTCAAAATAAAGAAGCCTGAGAGATGTGTTTGTGAAATTGTTGTGTTATCTTGTTTTGATGTTCAACTCGTATTATTGCTTTATGTTTTAAGATCGTATCTTGTTTCCTAAATATAATTACAATAAGCACCCTTGTGCACTAGGTGTCTTGATCATGTACTCTCAAACACTTCTAATGGGATATTTTCAGTTTGGCTGTTTGCTAATATGTCCCCCTTGAATTTCGTTTTTGTTTTCTTCATTGCATGGTTGATCGCTCTACAATCTTGTAGACATAACGGACTGTACATATTTTGACTCGCCGTATTTCTTCTTATATATGTAAGAAAATTAAATAATAGGAAACATCTTCATAGTCCAGCTGCATCAACACAACATAAGTCGCACTTTACATTGTTCAAACGAGGCTTCAGATGATCAGGACATCAAAACCCATGTTTTCTTTGGTCAACCATTACACCAAATAAGAATTAAGTTTGTAGGTGTTCTTTCACAATACTAGATAATTGATTATCTGGTAAATAATGATAAATTTTGCTACACTTAAATATAGTTAAAAACAAGTTGTATGGAATTGTATATAATGAAAATATTTTTTTCTTTGTTTTGAAGTTAGCCATATGAACTAGTTATGGAAAAATAGCAATTATGACTCTACAATCACACATAATGAGCATTTGTTTGGCGAAGAAGAATTTCTTCTAATACATTTAAATTCATCCATATTTTTTGTAGCGATGTATGAAAATTAAATGGTGATAATGGGTGTAACAAGAAGCTGTCATCAGTTTATTTATTTATTTATTTATTTATTTATTTATATGGCAACAATGGGGGTATTAAGTGCTATAAGGGTATTGTCAACTCAACCATGGGGAAGTGATACCGCGCATACACTAGAAAAGAGTCAGCAAACTGAAGTCCTTCAAAAAATAAGTTTGAAAGGCCCATTACAAGGATTGAAGCACAAGTATGGAACTCCACATACATGGGCGGAACACAGACATTTGAACTAGGGGGCCGAATCCAACTTTCAAAATAAATCATATAAAAAGTAAAGAAAATTTATTACAATAAAAAGAAAAACTATAACCGTATCAAGTAAACATTAACAAAGAAAGTATGATCATTCATGATCTGTTTAGTAAGAGTTTGCTCATATTCTTTGATATCATCATAGTTACGTCTGTGAATAGCACCAAAAAGGGCTAACAAGTGATCATAAGAGATTAAGTATAGAGAGCCTCAAAAACATACAAGTACATAGTGTAAAAGCAACAGTTACTGTGTGTGAGAATCTCCAAGCATCAAACTTATTTATTAGCTACTTTCAAGATATTCATATGTGAAATAAAGCATATAGAATGCCCAAATGATGGATCTAAATAAACCAAACACAACTATTTAATTGAATTGGACTTATGAGCTCATTATTCATCTAGTAACTAAAAAGACACATTTAACCCTGTAATAAAAAAAATGCAATGATCATGAACTGTCATTAATTTAAAGTAGAACAGCCTGCAAAGGTCTTAAAGGATTCTAATCTTTTAATCATGTAATCAGATATTTAGCTCAAAGTATTACATCCTACAAAAGCCTTAAAGGATTTTAATCCTTTAATCAAATATTTTGCTTAAACTAACAAAATATGATGCTGCCATACCAATATGAATCAGATTCCAAAAAACTAAGAGAAATAAAAAAAAAATATAATACATTTACCTCAAAAGATCAATAGCCAACCTTTTCAACTTTTCAACCGGGAAAAGAGTAGGAGCGATGACCCTGGTTTTATTGTTGATAATTTTTATTATTGAATCTCAAAATACTCATTCATATACATATTCAAATCTACATGTTATGAGTATGAAATCTGATTTCAAAGCCAAAATTGATGTTAACATTGAAAAATGAAAATGAATTTGTATCAAAATTGGGTTGCAAAACCCTAATAATTGAACTCTAACTACAAATATATAGCAATTTTGGAAAAGAAAATAACTAAAATGGAGACGGAGAAAGAAACATACAGATTAATTTGGGTAGATTTCCATAAAACATGAGCAATTTAGCAATGTAGGAGTCAACAATTCTGCCACCGGTAATTAGTCACTCGAAGAATCGTTGAAGCAAGAAGGTTTGAGTATGAATAAGGGCATTGAATGGATCACGGGAACGTTTTGCATGTATTCTTCGAAGGCCCTACTTGGTCTCGTCAATCATCACATATATGTCCCACACAACAGGGAGGACACAACCTCGTCAGCCCTAAGAGATCCGCTTCTACATTCATACTCCTTGAGTATTGGAGTTGGAAAGCTAAAAAACGGAGGGGCCATGGCCCCTCCTGGCCCCTTAAAGCATCCACCCCTGTCCACATACTTGAAGGCTTGGCCTACTTCCACTTTTCCGGTAAAAGCTAATTGCATTAAGTTACGAGCTAACGATTGTTCCTGCATGTATGTTTCCTTAATTTAGCTAGAATGATATCTTTCACATTTCGGTAAATTGTACCCTACATTTGGTTAAAGTAAGCAGAAAACTGCCCCAAGTTTCTTGTTCTTACTTCTCTTGGGAGATTCACCATCTCAAATTGGCTTGCTATCAACTGGTGCTTTCATTCTCATTTCAATGCCTCCTGAAAGCTAATCGTGCTCCTCCTCTAACAACCCTAACTCAACCCTCCAAGACCAAATGGTAACCCTTATCCGTCTCTCCATCACTACCGCCACCAAGTTGGATCAACTTGTCAACATCCTTACAACAACAACAACAAAAATCACCACCACCACCACCACCGAACCACCTCCGACCACCAAAATTTCCCTATCCAACTTCTATGGTAACCTACTTTGATTACTATACCATCGCACAAGCTCAACGAGTTACCATTGTTATCTTTTACTTCGCCGTAGATGCCTAGAGTCGGTACAAGCATCTAGCAAACATCCACCTATTGTGAACGTGGACGGAGTTCTCCCGAGCCTTGGAACTCCGCTCGGATCTTCCACATAAGAGAACTACCAAGTCGTCCACTTCAAACTTCGACAACTGACCATTGTTTCGGCCTATCAATTAGAGTTCGAAAAAGTCAGCAATTGCATCCTCTCAGGTCACGATACCAATTCCCTTCTAAATTGCTTCCTCTCAACTCTCTGTGTTGAATTCTATATTCCTAACATTCAGAACGAGTTAGCACTTCATCACCCCACTTCCCTTCATCAAGCATATGGGTTAGTCAAACTCTTGGAAGATAAACTCGGATTTGCAAAACCACACTTTCTAAACTCATGTTCTTCATCTACTATAACATATCCCAAGAATTTACCAGCAACCAGTATCACACCATCATCACCAACAACTACCACTTCCTAACCCATGCTGACCGTCTTACCCACACCAAAACATCCTCGTCGATTCTCCTTCTTATCCCCTGAATCAGTAAAAAAAAACATTGTGCGACAAGTGTAACCTCCCACAGTTCATGCTCGTCGTTGACAATGCAGATCACTTCGACGAAGACCATCTCCTTGAACCCATACCGACTACCGAGAACCTCAACTACGCCAAAAATCAATTCCTTACATTTTCCACCACAACGTTTTTTTGGGTTTTCCTCTCTCTAAAAACTAAACCGTTACCGTTTTAGTCAATTGTGGTAGTACTTATAACATCATCCAACCTTGTCTCATCAATTGCTTCAATCAACCTCACAAACATATTTCGAAATTTTCAGTCATGGTTATGGGTGAAAACATGATGGAGTATGCCCAGACCTTTTGTGCCACTTGACACAAACACCTTTAAGAATTCTAATTTTCACACAACCGGCTGAAGAAGTTGAATTCATACTCGTGTTAACTAAACTAAGAACACTGGACCAAATTGTAGCAGATTTTCTTTTGCCCCAAATCAGATTCACCATTGGAATCTTTTACGCATCCCATTACCATATCCCTTTCCCATCATGCTTCAACTAAGGTACTCTAATTCTAACGGTAATTGGGCAACCACTTAACGGGCTTCCTTCTAACTTCTTTAATGAAGTATCAAACATGATCACTCCACAACTAACCATAACTATCACATCCAAATACATCCTTTGTCTAATAATTGCATAATGTTCGTACACTAGACATTACACATTACACGTTCTAATGTTACTTAACACATGATACCTAAATGTCTTTATTCACACACCGTTAGTATTCCAACATACCCAACTAGAATTTCCCATCTCATACTCCAATTACGAACAACATCATGTTTTTTTCAAATCACAACGACTGATATGTGTGTAGTGATACGCGTGCCATAAAATTGCATGCAAATGATTGTCGTGTAGTTCTGCTTTACCATTCTATTTCCCGATTCACAAGTTTTACCGAACCAATTTCCTTATTCTTCTTATTACCTTCTCTATATGAGAATTTGGAAGTGTACCATTATATCTATTCGTTGATCACCTAGTCAGCTTCTAAAAGTTTCATATCCTTGCACCTCAGGTCTATAACTAGTACATTAACGAGATGTAATTATACACTAGTCCCTCACATCAAGGAGTCACACGTCCTTGAAGTTTCATATCTCATATTTCATCAGTCACTTGATCATTAAGTTCCTTACTCAATTCAATACTTGCCTTAAGCTCTTAACAAGAGATTGTTATACTCTCACGAATCCATATGACTCTTTGATCCCTTTTTTATGACTCCTTACCATCATAAGGTTTAATACAACCTTTTCAACTGATTCACAAAAGGAAATAACAACCTTTCACACACACATAAATCATCCCTAGATTTATTAATACGTTACAGATCCACACGTTGCCTCAAATTAGGAGTTATAAGTTCTCTCTTCTTCATAACTTTTTCTTCTGTGTACTCTTTGCATTTCTTACCTTCATGCCTTTCTATCCACGTCAGCAACACAGTCATGTTCCGGTTAAACTTTTCGCCAAGTGTCTATGACAACACTAGTTGTACCATTGTCCTCTTCTTCACACCCGTTTTAATCTTCTTAAAAGCCTCTCATAAATAATACTACCACCGTCGCATTATATAATACACACTATCATTTCACCTGCATAATATTCTAATATTCTGAGGGTATGCCTTTCAAATTACATTAGATCTCCCTTTCTTCTGTAAACCACGCATTGACGAACAATGCTAACAAGTTTGTGAGTTAATCGGTATAAATGTAAACCGTTACGACTTTCTTCCATGACACCAAGACTTTTTCCAGACTCCTTTGATAAAAAACATCACCCTTGCGAACCGCTCCTACAGTTTTACTACATAAATAACAGGACTCTCATAACTTTCAAAGTTCTAGTTCTCTATTAGAATTCCAACTTTATCATAGAGACAAACTATATGGCTTTCTTTTTCGGTAATTCCTAGTTACCTATGTCTCACATGGTAATAGAAATTCCCAATCAGTTCTCATTGCCACAAAAAATTAACATAACCTCCTAATCTATATAGGGAGATATTATCCGAATCATAACTCTTACCAAACCAGGCACGCAAATCTAAAAATAATCACACCACTTTCACAAGGAACACACACCGTTATTTTTATTGTTTAAACCTAGGAAGGATAATCCAACGTAATTAGCGTAAACCATGGCTTTGATACCAACTTGTAACACCCATAATTTTAAATCGCATAATTTACCATGGTTGCACCAATACCATGGATTAGGAAACATTATGGTGGTGGTGGTTTCACCGTTATCAAAAGACGAAAAATGGGACAAGAAATAGAGAATGATAGGGGAATGGAGGCAGTGAGACGAAGGTACTTTCCGGCGAGAAGGGGTTGTAGATGCTAGGTCCTAGATAGTTGAGCGAGAGCATTCGGAGAAGATTTTGAGTCAACGTCTTTAAAGAGAGGGGAGTAAGGATGGGATTGTTGTTACATGCTTTTTGTATTTTTCATTTTAGAAAAATTAAAATAAAACCAAAAAAACCAATGAAAAAACAATTATAAGTGTTATAGTAGTTTTTTAAGTTGAGACCGAACAAAAATAAATAAATATATCATTTTGTAGTACTAGTTTATGCACAAACGTTTTTTTGACCGAAACACAAAAAATTATAAACCACATGACCATTCTTGCAAATTCCGCTAAATAAAAAGTGGGTTGAACTACAACGATTGAGTAATTAGATTAATATTTTAAACTACCATATCGTTGCGGTAGTAATTGGATTACTCACCCTAAAGAGAGACTAGAACCATTTTCTCTAACTGAAATCCATAAAAAACTGAAGGGTGGAAATTATCGACACGACATGCAAATAGACGAGTATGGGTAAAAGATTTCCACCTATTTTATTGAACGAGTAGATATGTCACGAATATTAAACGGGTAATGTTAAAGTCTAAACTTTCTAACACAAAAATGAGACGTTTATATATAGACAACTTCTATTCATCTTTTAGGTAAACTCAGCATGCCTAGAATAAAAACTAGTGGTAAAAGAAAACTTTGGTTGAATCGTTTTATAATTTGGAAGCTACTAATTAACCGTTCCAGTCAATATTTACTTTTAGTCAGTGGCGGAACTTAGTTATAGCCAAGGGGGGCCATGGCCCCCTTGCTTTTTTGGGTTCTAAGTTCCAACCTATTAGTCTATTTGCAACTCGTTAGCAAACTTGAATTGGATGAGATATTTCAAAGTTGAGTATTATTTATTTATTTCATTAAACCAATGTGGGCCTACCGAGTGCATTCTCCTTTTTTAAGACTATAATTTCAGTTCTTTTATTTGCATTTATTTCCACGTTTTATAAATATTTTGGTTATTCTTTTATGTTTAATTAAACATCTCAATCTCAATATAGTAATATATATAAAAATAAAAAATAGTAATACATAGAGAAAGCACTTGGTTAATACCAAACGTATACTTGAAAGCGTGTACAAAATTCTCATTTAGTGAGATTTTGGAAAAAAAATAAGCTGCTTAGCTAAGGTAAGGTTATTCCACCAAGATAAATGATGATCAAAATTTTGTTTTGGTTTAGAGTTGAGATTATAGACCTCCTCAATAATAATATTATAAAGCATTTTATTTTATTTTATTTAAATTGAGGAACAGTAGACTTGTAAGCCGAATCAAGATCACTATTCGAAAAGGTTCCATTTTTATGAGCGACATAAATATATTTCATACTAGTTGTTTTATTTAAAAATTTCTATATCTCATATCCTTTAATCAAATTAAACTTATTAATATGTTTTTTTTTTTTAAATTTGATTTTGGCCCCCCTAATTTAACTTCTCGTGTTCCGCCCCTGCTTTTAGTTTTTCACTTTTTAATTAACATCATATACTAATTAGCCGTCCCGCTGAAACTTACTTTTAGTTTTTCACTTTTTCATTAACATGTTATACTCCACAATCTTACTCACCCATTTCCATTTCAATGTGACTTTCCTCCTCTAAACTTATCGTGATATTCATTCCAATACCCCCAAACTACTAGTCTTCCTATTTTTCACATTTACTTTTCAACGTCTCTAACTCCTACTCCTTCAATCTATCGACATATTTAAACGTCTAAACCCTAAACTGCAAATCCGACATGAACACAACACAAAAATACACTTGTTGACACGACAAGATATGATAATTAAATGGGTGGGTTTCAGAACAAGTTACTTGTAGATTTCAAAGTACAAGAAGAGGGACACAATTTGCTGCTCAAACTAGAAATGCAGAAAAAACGATTGGTACAAAATTGAAATAGAAAGATCACCCACATGTGCTCAAAAACCTCCAAACTTGTGTTCAAAAGCTTGGTTGTTAGAATAAATGTCTGTGATGGAAGCCTTTGAAAAACTGATGACAGAAGCATCTATTGTCATCTTATTGAATTACTACCTAACAAGCATGTGCTCTAAAAATTGATACCGTACATTGACACATGTGAAACTACTATTCATCCTTAAGTTACTACACCCTAACATATTCTACCGACATCTTTTACTAAAGAATTACATTTACCCAATCATAGTAAATCAATATAAACTTTTATGTTTTCATTACAGGAAGACCGGACATCTTATCTGAATCCATTATACTTTAAAAACCCTACCTGATCAGGTCTATAAATAGTCCTTCTCTTAATGGGGCTAAATGTATAACTTATTACTTTCCACGAGTTTCATCTTTTCCTTTGAGAATACATTCAGATCAAACATGGTATACTCTTTCACCATATATATTTGGAAATGCTGGGTTTATGGTTAACCTGGTGTATTTCATCTGTTGATTGCTAAGATATGTCCACTTCTTAGTTATATATTTTATTTCACCCCTATATGCAGGCAGGCAATGGCGTACAGGTTGGACCGTGGGGAGGTAAGGGTGGAGTTAATCCCTGGACATTCATCCCTGAGGGCAGGATTTGCGAGATCCGTATCAGTGCCTCAGGGTGTGTAGATTCAATCAGGTTCACTTACAAGGATCGTGATAATGTCAAACACCATTCTGAAACATATGGTGGTGATGGTGGTTCACCTCATACGGTATAGTGGGCTTTCATTACATCTGTTACCTAAACATGTACTGCACTTATATTCTAGTTTTATCATACATCATTTATCATCTATTTGGGTATATCTTCAGTTTACATTTGCTGATGATGAGAACCTCATCGGGATTAGCGGAACTGTGGGAGTATATGCCGGCTACACTGTGATTACGTCATTGTCTTTCCTAACCAACAAAAAGAAGTATGGGCCATATGGCACAACCCAGGGGACTAGTTTCTCGCTGCCAGTCGCTAAGGGTAGCTTTGGTGGATTCAGCGGAAACTACGGGGATTACCTCGACTCTTTCAGTGTCATTCTTCATCCCTATTAGTAACGCGGACAAATATCATGTATTTGCAGCCTGCATACATAACCTTGTCAAAATAAAGAAGCCTGAGAGATGTGTTTGTGAAATTGTTGTGTTATCTTGTTTTGATGTTCAACTCGTATTATTGCTTTATGTTTTAAGATCGTATCTTGTTTCCTAAATATAATTACAATAAGCACCCTTGTGCACTAGGTGTCTTGATCATGTACTCTCAAACACTTCTAATGGGATATTTTCAGTTTGGCTGTTTGCTAATATGTCCCCCTTGAATTTCGTTTTTGTTTTCTTCATTGCATGGTTGATCGCTCTACAATCTTGTAGACATAACGGACTGTACATATTTTGACTCGCCGTATTTCTTCTTATATATGTAAGAAAATTAAATAATAGGAAACATCTTCATAGTCCAGCTGCATCAACACAACATAAGTCGCACTTTACATTGTTCAAACGAGGCTTCAGATGATCAGGACATCAAAACCCATGTTTTCTTTGGTCAACCATTACACCAAATAAGAATTAAGTTTGTAGGTGTTCTTTCACAATACTAGATAATTGATTATCTGGTAAATAATGATAAATTTTGCTACACTTAAATATAGTTAAAAACAAGTTGTATGGAATTGTATATAATGAAAATATTTTTTTCTTTGTTTTGAAGTTAGCCATATGAACTAGTTATGGAAAAATAGCAATTATGACTCTACAATCACACATAATGAGCATTTGTTTGGCGAAGAAGAATTTCTTCTAATACATTTAAATTCATCCATATTTTTTGTAGCGATGTATGAAAATTAAATGGTGATAATGGGTGTAACAAGAAGCTGTCATCAGTTTATTTATTTATTTATTTATTTATTTATTTATATGGCAACAATGGGGGTATTAAGTGCTATAAGGGTATTGTCAACTCAACCATGGGGAAGTGATACCGCGCATACACTAGAAAAGAGTCAGCAAACTGAAGTCCATCAAAAAATAAGTTTGAAAGGCCCATTACAAGGATTGAAGCACAAGTATGGAACTCCACATACATGGGCGGAACACAGACATTTGAACTAGGGGGCCGAATCCAACTTTCAAAATAAATCATATAAAAAGTAAAGAAAATTTATTACAATAAAAAGAAAAACTATAACCGTATCAAGTAAACATTAACAAAGAAAGTATGATCATTCATGATCTGTTTAGTAAGAGTTTGCTCATATTCTTTGATATCATCATAGTTACGTCTGTGAATAGCACCAAAAAGGGCTAACAAGTGATCATAAGAGATTAAGTATAGAGAGCCTCAAAAACATACAAGTACATAGTGTAAAAGCAACAGTTACTGTGTGTGAGAATCTCCAAGCATCAAACCTATTTATTAGCTACTTTCAAGATATTCATATGTGAAATAAAGCATATAGAATGCCCAAATGATGGATCTAAATAAACCAAACACAACTATTTAATTGAATTGGACTTATGAGCTCATTATTCATCTAGTAACTAAAAAGACACATTTAACCCTGTAATAAAAAAAAAAATGCAATGATCATGAACTGTCATTAATTTAAAGTAGAACAGCCTGCAAAGGTCTTAAAGGATTCTAATCTTTTAATCATGTAATCAGATATTTAGCTCAAAGTATTACATCCTACAAAAGCCTTAAAGGATTTTAATCCTTTAATCAAATATTTTGCTTAAACTAACAAAATATGATGCTGCCATACCAATATGAATCAGATTCCAAAAAACTAAGAGAAATAAAAAAAAAAATATAATACATTTACCTCAAAAGATCAATAGCCAACCTTTTCAACTTTTCAACCGGGAAAAGAGTAGGAGCGATGACCCTGGTTTTATTGTTGATAATTTTGATTATTGAATCTCAAAATACTCATTCATATACATATTCAAATCTACATGTTATGAGTATGAAATCTGATTTCAAAGCCAAAATTGATGTTAACATTGAAAAATGAAAATGAATTTGTATCAAAATTGGGTTGCAAAACCCTAATAATTGAACTCTAACTACAAATATATAGCAATTTTGGAAAAGAAAATAACTAAAATGGAGACGGAGAAAGAAACATACAAATTAATTTGGGTAGATTTCCATAAAACATGAGCAATTTAGCAATGTAGGAGTCAACAATTCTGCCACCGGTAATTAGTCACTCGAAGAATCGTTGAAGCAAGAAGGTTTGAGTATGAATAAGGGCATTGAATGGATAACGGGAACGTTTTGCATGTATTCTTCGAAGGCCCTACTTGGTCTCGTCAATCATCACATATATGTCCCACACAACAGGGAGGACACAACCGCATCAGCCCTAAGAGATCCGCTTCTACATTCATACTCCTTGAGTATTGGAGTTGGAAAGCTAAAAAACGGAGGGGCCATGGCCCCTCCTGGCCCCTTAAAGCATCCACCCCTGTCCACATACTTGAAGGCTTGGCCTACTTCCACTTTTCCGGTAAAAGCTAATTGCATTAAGTTACGAGCTAACGATTGTTCCTGCATGTATGTTTCCTTAATTTAGCTAGAATGATATCTTTCACATTTCGGTAAATTGTACCCTACATTTGGTTAAAGTAAGCAGAAAACTGCCCCAAGTTTCTTGTTCTTACTTCTCTTGGGAGATTCACCATCTCAAATTGGCTTGCTATCAACTGGTGCTTTCATTCTCATTTCAATGCCTCCTGAAAGCTAATCGTGCTCCTCCTCTAACAACCCTAACTCAACCCTCCAAGACCAAATGGTAACCCTTATCCGTCTCTCCATCACTACCACCACCAAGTTGGATCAACTTGTCAACATCCTTACAACAACAACAACAAAAATCACCACCACCACCACCACCGAACCACCTCCGACCACCAAAATTTCCCTATCCAACTTCTATGGTAACCTACTTTGATTACTATACCATCGCACAAGCTCAATGAGTTACCATTGTTATCTTTTACTTCGCCGTAGATGCCTAGAGTCGGTACAAGCATCTAGCAAACATCCACCTATTGTGCACGTGGACGGAGTTCTCCCGAGCCTTGGAACTCCGCTCGGATCTTCCACATAAGAGAACTACCAAGTCGTCCACTTCAAACTTCGACAACTGACCATTGTTTCGGCCTATCAATTAGAGTTCGAAAAAGTCAGCAATTGCATCCTCTCAGGTCACGATACCAATTCCCTTCTAAATTGCTTCCTCTCAACTCTCTGTGTTGAATTCTATATTCCTAACATTCAGAACGAGTTAGCACTTCATCACCCCACTTCCCTTCATCAAGCATATGGGTTAGTCAAACTCTTGGAAGATAAACTCGGATTTGCAAAACCACACTTTCCAAACTCATGTTCTTCATCTACTATAACATATCCCAAGAATTTACCAGCAACCAGTATCACACCATCATCACCAACAACTACCACTTCCTAACCCATGCTGACCGTCTTACCCACACCAAAACATCCTCGTCGATTCTCCTTCTTATCCCCTGAATCAGTAAAAAAAAACATTGTGTGACAAGTGTAACCTCCCACAGTTCATGCTCGTCGTTGACAATGCAGATCACTTCGACGAAGACCATCTCCTTGAACCCATACCGACTACCGAGAACCTCAACTACGCCAAAAATCAATTCCTTACATTTTCCACCACAACGTTTTTTGGGTTTTCCTCTCTCTAAAAACTAAACCGTTACCGTTTTAGTCAATTGTGGTAGTACTTATAACATCATCCAACCTTGTCTCATCAATTGCTTCAATCAACCTCACAAACATATTTCGAAATTTTCAGTCATGGTTATGGGTAAAAACATGATGGAGTATGCCCAGACCTTTTGTGCCACTTGACACAAACACCTTTAAGAATTCTAATTTTCACACAACCGGCTGAAGAAGTTGAATTCATACTAGTGTTAACTAAACTAAGAACATTGGACCAAATTCTAGCAGATTTTTTGTGCCCCAAATCAAATTCACCATTGGAATCTTTTACGCATCCCATTACCATATCCCTTTCCCATCATGCTTCAACTAAGGTATTCTAATTTTATCGGTAATTGGGCAACCACTTACCAGGCTTCCTTCTAACTTCTTTAATGAAGTATCAAACATGATCACTCCACAACTAACCATAACTATCAAATCCAAATACATCCTTTGTCTAATAATTGCATAATGTTCGTACACTAGACATTACACATTACACGTTCTAATGTTACTTAACACATGATACCTAAAGGTCTTTATTCACACACCGTTAGTATTCCAACATACCCAACCAGAATTTCCCATCTCATACTCCAATTACGAACAACATCATGTTTTTTTCAAATCACAACAACTGATATGTGTGTAGTGATACGCGTGCCATAAAATTGCATGCAAATGATTATCGTGTAGTTCTGCTTTACCATTCTATTTCCCGATTCACAAGTTTTACCGAACCAATTTCCTTATTCTTCTTATTACCTTCTCTATATGAGAATTTGGAAGTGTACCATTATATCTATTCGTTGATCACCTAGTCAGCTTCTAAAAGTTTCATATCCTTGCACCTCAGGTCTATAACTAGTACATTAACGAGATGTAATTATACACTAGTCCCTCACATCAAGGAGTCACACGTCCTTGAAGTTTCATATCTCATATTTCATCAGTCACTTGATCATTAAGTTCCTTACTCAATTCAATACTTGCCTTAAGCTCTTAACAAGAGATTGTTATACTCTCACGAATCCATATGACTCTTTGATCCCTTTTTTATGACTCCTTACCATCATAAGGTTTAATACAACCTTTTCAACTGATTCACAAAAGGAAATAACAACCTTTCACACACACATAAATCATCCCTAGATTTATTAATACGTTACAGATCCACACGTTGCCTCAAATTAGGAGTTATAAGTTCTCTCTTCTTCATAACTTTTTCTTCTGTGTACTCTTTGCATTTCTTACCTTCATGCCTTTCTATCCACGTCAGCAACACAGTCATGTTCCGGTTAAACTTTTCGCCAAGTGTCTATGACAACACTAGTTGTACCATTGTCCTCTTCTTCACACCCGTTTTAATCTTCTTAAAAGCCTCTCATAAATAATACTACCACCGTCGCATTATATAATACACACTATCATTTCACCTGCATAATATTCTAATATTCTGAGGGTATGCCTTTCAAATTACATTAGATCTTCCTTTCTTCTGTAAACCACGCATTGACGAACAATGCTAACAAGTTTGTGAGTTAATCGGTATAAATGTAAACCGTTACGACTTTCTTCCATGACACCAAGACTTTTTCCAGACTCCTTTGATAAAAAACATCACCCTTGCGAACCGCTCCTACAGTTTTACTACATAAATAACAGGACTCTCATAACTTTCAAAGTTCTAGTTCTCTATTAGAATTCCAACTTTATCATAGAGACAAACTATATGGCTTTCTTTTTCGGTAATTCCTAGTTACCTATGTCTCACATGGTAATAGAAATTCCCAATCAGTTCTCATTGCCACAAAAAATTAACATAACCTCCTAATCTATATAGGGAGATATTATCCGAATCATAACTCTTACCAAACCAGGCACGCAAATCTAAAAATAATCACACCACTTTCACAAGGAACACACACCGTTATTTTTATTGTTTAAACCTAGGAAGGATAATCCAACGTAATTAGCGTAAACCATGGCTTTGATACCAACTTGTAACACCCATAATTATAAATCGCATAATTTACCATGGTTGCACCAATACCATGGATTAGGAAACATTATGGTGGTGGTGGTTTCACCGTTATCAAAAGACGAAAAATGGGACAAGAAATAGAGAATGATAGGGGAATGGAGGCAGTGAGACGAAGGTACTTTCCGGCGAGAAGGGGTTGTAGATGCTAGGTCCTAGATAGTTGAGCGAGAGCATTCGGAGAAGATTTTGAGTCAACGTCTTTAAAGAGAGGGGAGTAAGGATGGGATTGTTGTTACATGCTTTTTGTATTTTTCATTTTAGAAAAATTAAAATAAAACCAAAAAAACCAATGAAAAAACAATTATAAGTGTTATAGTAGTTTTTTAAGTTGAGACCGAACAAAAATAAATAAATATATCATTTTGTAGTACTAGTTTATGCACAAACGTTTTTTTGACCGAAACACAAAAAATTATAAACCACATGACCATTCTTGCAAATTCCGCTAAATAAAAAGTGGGTTGAACTACAACGATTGAGTAATTAGATTAATATTTTAAACTACCATATCGTTGCGGTAGTAATTGGATTACTCACCCTAAAGAGAGACTAGAACCATTTTCTCTAACTGAAATCCATAAAAAACTGAAGGGTGGAAATTATCGACACGACATGCAAATAGACGAGTATGGGTAAAAGATTTCCACCTATTTTATTGAACGAGTAGATATGTCACGAATATTAAACGGGTAATGTTAAAGTCTAAACTTTCTAACACAAAAATGAGACGTTTATATATAGACAACTTCTATTCATCTTTTAGGTAAACTCAGCATGCCTAGAATAAAAACTAGTGGTAAAAGAAAACTTTGGTTGAATCGTTTTATAATTTAGAAGCTACTAATTAACCGTTCCAGTCAATATTTACTTTTAGTCAGTGGCGGAACTTAGTTATAGCCAAGGGGGGCCATGGCCCCCTTGCTTTTTTGGGTTCTAAGTTCCAACCTATTAGTCTATTTGCAACTCGTTAGCAAACTTGAATTGGATGAGATATTTCAAAGTTGAGTATTATTTATTTATTTCATTAAACCAATGTGGGCCTACCGAGTGCATTCTCCTTTTTTAAGACTATAATTTCAGTTCTTTTATTTGCATTTATTTCCACGTTTTATAAATATTTTGGTTATTCTTTTATGTTTAATTAAACATCTCAATCTCAATATAGTAATATATATAAAAATAAAAAATAGTAATACATAGAGAAAGCACTTGGTTAATACCAAACGTATACTTGAAAGCGTGTACAAAATTCTCATTTAGTGAGATTTTGGAAAAAAAATAAGCTGCTTAGCTAAGGTAAGGTTATTCCACCAAGATAAATGATGATCAAAATTTTGTTTTGGTTTAGAGTTGAGATTATAGACCTCCTCAATAATAATATTATAAAGCATTTTATTTTATTTTATTTAAATTGAGGAACAGTAGACTTGTAAGCCGAATCAAGATCACTATTCGAAAAGGTTCCATTTTTATGAGCGACATAAATATATTTCATACTAGTTGTTTTATTTAAAAATTTCTATATCTCATATCCTTTAATCAAATTAAACTTATTAATATGTTTTTTTTTTTTAAATTTGATTTTGGCCCCCCTAATTTAACTTCTCGTGTTCCGCCCCTGCTTTTAGTTTTTCACTTTTTAATTAACATCATATACTAATTAGCCGTCCCGCTGAAACTTACTTTTAGTTTTTCACTTTTTCATTAACATGTTATACTCCACAATCTTACTCACCCATTTCCATTTCAATGTGACTTTCCTCCTCTAAACTTATCGTGATATTCATTCCAATACCCCCAAACTACTAGTCTTCCTATTTTTCACATTTACTTTTCAACGTCTCTAACTCCTACTCCTTCAATCTATCGACATATTTAAACGTCTAAACCCTAAACTGCAAATCCGACATGAACACAACACAAAAATACACTTGTTGACACGACAAGATATGATAATTAAATGGGTGGGTTTCAGAACAAGTTACTTGTAGATTTCAAAGTACAAGAAGAGGGACACAATTTGCTGCTCAAACTAGAAATGCAGAAAAAACGATTGGTACAAAATTGAAATAGAAAGATCCCCTACATGTGCTCAAAAACCTCCAAACTTGTGTTCAAAAGCTTGGATGTTAGTATAAATGTCTGTGATGGAAGCCTTTGAAAAATTGATGACAGAAGCAACTATGGTCATCTTATTGAATTACTACCTAACATGCATGTGCTCTAAAAATTAATACCGTACATTGACACATGTGAAACTACTATTCATCCTTAAACTACTACACCCTAACATCTTCTACCGACATCTTTTACTAAAGAATTACATTTACCCAATCATAGTAAATCAATATAAACTTTTATGTTTTCATTACAGGAAGACCGGACATCTTATCTGAATCCATTATACTTTAAAAACCCTACCTGATCAGGTCTATAAATAGTCCTTCTCTTAATGGGGCTAAATGTATAACTTATTACTTTCCACGAGTTTCATCTTTTCCTTTGAGAATACATTCAGATCAAACATGGTATACTCTTTCACCATATATATTTGGAAATGCTGGGTTTATGGTTAACCTGGTGTATTTCATCTGTTGATTGCTAAGATATGTCCACTTCTTAGTTATATATTTTATTTCACCCCTATATGCAGGCAGGCAATGGCGTACAGGTTGGACCGTGGGGAGGTAAGGGTGGAGTTAATCCCTGGACATTCATTCCTGAGGGCAGGATTTGCGAGATCCGTATCAGTGCCTCAGGGTGTGTAGATTCAATCAGGTTCACTTACAAGGATCGTGATAATGTCAAACACCATTCTGAAACATATGGTGGTGATGGTGGTTCACCTCATACGGTATAGTGGGCTTTCATTACATCTGTTACCTAAACATGTACTGCACTTATATTCTAGTTTTATCATACATCATTTATCATCTATTTGGGTATATCTTCAGTTTACATTTGCTGATGATGAGAACCTCATCGGGATTAGCGGAACTGTGGGAGTATATGCCGGCTACACTGTGATTACGTCATTGTCTTTCCTAACCAACAAAAAGAAGTATGGGCCATATGGCACAACCCAGGGGACTAGTTTCTCGCTGCCAGTCGCTAAGGGTAGCTTTGGTGGATTCAGCGGAAACTACGGGGATTACCTCGACTCTTTCAGTGTCATTCTTCATCCCTATTAGTAACGCGGACAAATATCATGTATTTGCAGCCTGCATACATAACCTTGTCAAAATAAAGAAGCCTGAGAGATGTGTTTGTGAAATTGTTGTGTTATCTTGTTTTGATGTTCAACTCGTATTATTGCTTTATGTTTTAAGATCGTATCTTGTTTCCTAAATATAATTACAATAAGCACCCTTGTGCACTAGGTGTCTTGATCATGTACTCTCAAACACTTCTAATGGGATATTTTCAGTTTGGCTGTTTGCTAATATGTCCACCTTGAATTTCGTTTTTGTTTTCTTCATTGCATGGTTGATCGCTCTACAATCTTGTAGACATAACGGACTGTACATATTTTGACTCGCCGTATTTCTTCTTATACATGTAAGAAAATTAAATAATAGGAAACATCTTCATAGTCCAGCTGCATCAACACAACATAAGTCGCACTTTACATTGTTCAAACGAGGCTTCAGATGATCAGGACATCAAAACCCATGTTTTCTTTGGTCAACCATTACACCAAATAAGAATTAAGTTTGTAGGTGTTCTTTCACAATACTAGATAATTGATTATCTGGTAAATAATGATAAATTTTGCTACACTTAAATATAGTTAAAAATAAGTTGTATGGAATTGTATTGTTATGAATCATATGGATAATAAGTATTTTTAATTTCTGGAAAATATCTTATTTTAGGGAATTATCTTGTTTCAGTTTTTACATTTGGTAATTAGGATCATTTAGTATTTGAGTCGATTTGGGTGATCTTTGTTTCCTTATTAGAGTCTTTTGTTTATCCCTATTTAAAGGGTAGTTGTTCATGAAATAAAATTATGCTTGAAGTCAATTGCTTTTAATCTCTTAGAATAGTTTAACCTAGTCTCCTCTCAATAGGAGATTAGGTGTTAGTAATACTCACGGCTGTAGGAAGTACAAGTACAGGTTCTGTCACGAGATCTAGATCCCGGGGCGTAACAAATTTGGTATCAGAGCCGCTCGTGGTGTCTACTCAACAGGAAGAATTGATGAAGAAGCTAGAAGCATTCATGGTCCAGCAAACTCAGAGTACCCTTGTACTGAAGGGGGCAGTCGAAGCCTTGCAGGCCAAGCATGCGGCTCTGGAAGAGAGTTTATCACAATCCCAAAACAAGGTCAACAAACAAGGGTCTGAAGCAGGCGAGGAAGAAGAAGAGATGGACCAGCAATTTGAATATAGCAGCGAGCTAGGTCGAGGAAGGGGCAAGGGCATCGTCACCAGCAACGCACCAGGAGGCAAGATGACGAGTGCCTTCACGGTGTTAGGTCGAGGCAGGGGGTCGTTTGGATCAAACCCCTTGGGAACAGGACGGGGAGTAGGGAAGGGGTCTGATTCTTGGCGCAATGCAGACCCACAATCATTCAAACACCGCTGGGATATCCAGAAAGTCGAAGGATCGGGACACAATCGGCATATTGAACAAGAACAGGTGCATAAAAGTTGGGATGAATTTGATGAAGGAGGTTACCGTGGCGATCGGGTACCTGGAAATCGGGTGCCTAGATTCGCCAAGATGGAGTTTCCGGTGTATGACGGCAAGGGTGACCCACTTGAATGGTTACAGAAGTGTGAGGACTTCTTCGAAGAACAACAAACACCGCCGGAGGCTTGGGTTCGCCAAGCAACTTTCGCCTTACAGAGTCGGGCAAGCGGGTGGTACCGAAACTTGAGAAGGATGAAAAATTGTTTGAATTGGGTCGAGTTTTCAGATGAATGCAAAATCCGTTTCGGCCCGCCTATGAGCTTGAATCCCTTTGGGGAGTTAACTCGGCTTCGACAAGTTGGGACAGTAGAAGACTACTGTGAAAGATTCAAATTGATGTTGGGTAGGACGACGGGGGTCACACCGGAGCAAAGCATTTGGCACTTTTGTGCGGGGCTAATGAACGTGATAAGACATGAGGTTGAATTTGCGAGACCCATAACTCTATATTATGCCATGAATCTAGCCAGACAAATTGAGCTAAGGGTGGCAGAAGCAGGAGAACCAATAGGTGTCAGGCCTACAGGAAACCAAACCTCGATTGCAAGCCAAAAATGAGAGTCGACAGGAAAAGGAGCAGCTGGAACATACAAAGCTGAAACACTAAATCCGGCCTGGAAAAAACTAACGTCTGTAGAAATGGCAGAGAGGCGGGCAAAAGGCTTGTGCTTCAACTGTGATGAAATATTCTCTATTGGGCATAAATGTGCCAAGCTCTTTTGCATCATCATGAACAATGAGGAAGATGACGCTAATGGGTGACTATTGAGCTTGAGGACAAGCTCAATGCGGAGGAGGGGAGTAATGTTATGAATCATATGGATAATAAGTATTTTTAATTTCTGGAAAATATCTTATTTTAGGGAATTATCTTGTTTCAGTTTTTACATTTGGTAATTAGGATCATTTAGTATTTGAGTCGATTTGGGTGATCTTTGTTTCTTTATTAGAGTCTTTTGTTTATCCCTATTTAAAGGGTAGTTATTCATGAAATAAAATTATGCTTGAAGTCAACTGCTTTTAATCTCTTAGAATAGTTTAACCTAGTCTCCTCTCAATAGAGATTAGGTGTTAGTAATACTCACGGATGTAGGAAGTACAAGTACAGGTCCTGTCACGAGATCTAGATCCCGGGGCGTAACATGTATATAATGAAACTATATTTTTCTTTGTTTTGAAGTTAGCCATATGAACTAGTTATGGAAAAAGAGCAATTATGACTCTACAATCACACATAATGAGCTTTTGTTTGGCGAAGAAGAATTTCTTCTAATACATTTAAATTCATCCATATTTTTTGTAGCGATGTATGAAAATTAGATGGTGATAATGGGCGTAACAGGAAGCTCTCATCAGTTTTTTTTTTTTTTTTTTGTTATTTACATGGCAACAATAGGGGTATTGGGCGCTACAAGGGTATTGTCAACTCAACCATGGGGAAGTGATACGGCTCATACACTAGAAAAGAGTCAGCAAACTCAAACTGAAGTCCATCAAAAAATAAGTTTGAAAGGCCCATTACAAGGATTGAAGCACAAGTATGGAACTCCACATTAACAAACACTTGAAGACTTGGCCTACTTCCACTTTTCAGGTAAAAGCTAATTGCATTAAGTTACGAGCTAACGATTGTTCCTGCATGTATATTTCCTTAATTTAGCTAGAACGATATCTTTCACATTTCTGTAAATTGTACCCTACATTTGGTTAAAGTAAGAAGAAAACTGCCCCAAGTTTCTTGTTCTTACTTTCTCTTGGGAGATTCACCATCTCAAATTGGCTTGCTATCAATTGGTGCTTCCATTCTCATTTCAATGCCTCCCGAAAGCTAATCGTGCTCCTCCTCTGACAACCCTAACTCAACCCTCCAAGAACAAATGGTAACCCTTATCCGTCTCTCCATCACTACCACCACCAAGTTGGATCAACTTGTCAACATCCTTACAACAACAACAAAAAAAAAAAAAAAAAAAAGAAAACCACCACCACCACCACCGAACCACCTCCGACCACCAAAATTTCCCTATCCAACTTCTATGGTAACCTACTTTGATTACTATACCATCGCACAAGCTCAATGAGTTACCATTGCTATCTTTTACTTCGTCGTAGATGCCTTGAGTCGGTACAAGCATCTAGCAAACAACCACCTGTTGTGCACGTGGACGACGTTCTCTCGAGCCTTAGAACTCCTCTCGGATCTTCCACTTAAGAGAACTACCAAGTCGTCCACTTCAAACTTCAACAACTGACCATTGTTTCGGCCTATCAATTAGAGTTCGAAAAAGTTAGCAATTTCATCCTCTCAGGTCACGATACCAATTCCCTTCTAAATTGCTTCCTCTCAACTCTCTGCGTTGAATTCCATATTGCTAACATTCAGAACGAGTTAGCACTTCATGTAACGCCCGCGTTTCCAGGCTAGGCATTTTCGTTGATCTAATAGTCTAGGTTAACCTTTGTAACCTGTTTTGAAATAATAAAAGCGTATTATTTGTGTATTATGTGTTTCGTGCTTAATTGCTTAATTATGTGATTTGATTAATTAAGAATATAATAAGCGTCAAAAATTAAAGTATGAGATAAGCTCAATATCTTTGCATAAAGTTGTAGTGTCCGAAACGAGGTTTCCGAATATATATTGAACGCCCAAATCTGACTTCGTATGAGGAAGTTATGATTTTCTGAAGTTTCGACTTAGCGGTATGCAGCCCGAATACTCGATTTGAGATCGAGCGGTTTTTAGCCGAAACAATCTAAATGAGAATCGAAGATCTCGTTGTTAATAGCGAAACAATGAAAAGTTAGGCGAGAACGGACGTCGGACGAAGAAGTTATGAATTTATAACGAAGTTTTCCTGTCTGGGCCTACTAAAAATAAATAATAAAAAATAAAGTCAAAATTAGCCGACAGAGTCTAAACAAAAGTTGTAGAGCGTAGTCTCACCTACGTGTGGATATGAAGAACGTCGAAAACAAAGTTCGTACGACGAAGATATGAATTTTCAAAGTTTATTAAATAATTAATATTTAAATTTATTTATTATATCCGATATTATCCGAAGAGGAGTCACCGGACTTATCCGGATTACGCCAAGCGTAAGGCGGTACGCCCCGCGTACAGCAAATCATGACGCGCCTCGCACTCGAGTGATTTAGGATACGTAAGCCATGACGACCGAGGCAGTACGGCCCGCATAACCTCGTACGCCCAACGTACTGCGAGGCCTCAGCCTCCTATAAATGGGATGCGAGGGTTCCGGGCATTCTTGCTCATTTCTTCTCTTTTTCGTGCCGAAGCTCTGCGTGTAAACCCCCGAAGCCATCCCGACACCCCGGATCTCATATCCAAGTTAAGAAGGAAGTTTTACGCTCCCGAGATCCTGAGAAGTGCGATTCCCGAGCCGAAGCTCTGGCCGCGAGGAGTTCGATTTTTGTGAAGATCTTCCAAATCTACGGGGAAACACTACTTCTGCAAGCCGTAGTGATGTCTGATCATCTTCTGATCAAGTGAGTGTGTAGTCATTTTCTTCCAACACATTATTATGAAGTGTTTTATATAAAATACGTGTTATGTGTATATATTTTGTTGTTATATGTGTAAATGTATATTCACTCTCTTCTATCTCATAGATCTGATTTATTCTCTATGAAATACGTGTTATGTGTGTGTGCCTCATCTGTTATGTGGAATATGTATTGATTAAAGCATGCTATACAGGTTTTAAACTATGTATAAAAATGTATATTTTATCTACTAATATGTTGGGTAGAACATGGGTAGATAGTTGATGTGTAATAAACAGATGAGAGGCCTTGATGTTGTTTTGATTCAGTCATCTAGCGGAGTTTAGATGACGACCACAGACTTTTCTAGACAGTCTTTTGGAACACTAGCAGGCTCGCCACCTGTAGGTGTTAATGAACTTGGGTGTTCATTCGTTGTACTCCATCCCCTCCCCTCCCCCCCCTATGGTTGCCTTATTTGACATATATTGCCGGGAAACCCCCGAAAGCATATGTTGTCGCCCCGATGAAATATTCTTAGACTAGGTTCCTTGTGTTAGTTATTTTAGGGACATAAAGTGAGAATAACGGGATTGGGTAATTGGGTTATTGTTGGTTGATGAATATTAATTTAATTATTTATTGTGGGTTGAAAACCCTATATGCTTACCATGCTCCCAAGCCTGACCCACTCAGTTTCTTTGTATTACAGGAAGTGATGCGAGGGCATAAGATGGATAATCATCAAGTTGTTTTGTTTACAAGTCTGTATATGTATATATTTGTTGAATGACTTGTAATGTTATCGTTTATGCTTTATGGTTTGTATCCGAACAGGACATCCCGAGTTTTGACTATATAATGAAAATACATTTCTTTATGAAATGCTTTGGTAAATATTATTTTATCATACTTTGTGTTTGGGAACAAATTCCGCATCTCTTTTAAAATCAAAAGGATTTACTCTGAAAATGTTTAAAAAACATAAATGAAACTGGTCTTTTCTGGCCGAGATTTTGGGGATGTCACACTTCATCACCCCACTTCCCTTCATCAAGCATATGGGTTAGTCAAACTCTTGGAAGATAAACTCCGATTTGCAAAACCACACTTTCCAAACTCATGTTCTTCATCTACTATAACATATCCCAAGAATTTACCAACAACCACTATCACACCATCACCACCAACAACTACCACTTCCCAACCCATGCTGACCGTCTTACCCACACCAAAACATCATCGTCGATTCTCACACCAAAACATCCTCGTCGATTCTCCTTCTTATCCCCTGAATCAGTAAAAAAAAAACATTGTGTGACAAGTGTAACCTCCCACAGTTCATGCTCGTCGTTTACAATGCAGATCACTTCGACGAAGACCATCTCCTTGAACCTATACCGACTACTAAGAACCTCAACTAGGCCAAATATCAATTCCTTACATTTTCCACAACAATGTTTTTTGGGTTTTCCTCTCCCTAAAAACTAAACCGTTGCCGTTTTAGTCAATTGTGGTAGTACTTATAACATCATCCAACCTTGTCTCATCAACTGCTTCAATCTACCTCACAAACATATTTCAAAATTTTCAATCATGGTTATGGGTGAAAACGTGATGGACTATGCCTAGACCTTTTGTTCCACTTGACACAAACACCTTTCAGAATTCCAATTTTCACACTACCAGTTGAAGAAGTTGAATTCATACTAGTGTTAACTAAACTAAGAACATTGGACCAAATTCTAGCAGATTTTTTTGTGCCCCAAATCACATTCACCATTGGAATTTTTTATGCATCCCATTACCATATCCGTTTCCCATCATGCTTCAACTAAGGTACTCTAATTTTATCGGTAATCGGGCAACCACTTACCAGGCTTCCTTTTAACTTCTTTAATGAAGTATCAAACATGATCACTCCACAACTAACCATAACTATCACATCCAAATACATCCTTTGTCTAATAATTGCATAATGTTCGTACACTAGACATTACACATTACACGTTCTAATGTTACTTAACACATGATACCTAAAGGTCTTTATTCACACACCGTTAGTATTCCAACATACCCAATTAGAATTTCCCATCTCATACTCCAATTTCGAACAACATCATGTTTTTTTCAAATCACAACGAGTGATATGTGTGTAGTGATATTCGTACCATAACATTGCATGTAAATGATTATCATGTGGTTTTGACTTTACCATTCTATTTACCGATTCACAAGTTTTACCAAACCAATTTCCTAATTCTTCTTATTACCTTCTCTATATGAGAATTTGGAAGTGTACCATTATATCTATTCGTTGATCACCTAGTCAGCTTCTAAAAGTTTCATATCCTTGCACCTCAGGTCTATAACTAGTACATTAACGAGATGTAATTATAAACTAGTCCCTCACATCAAGGAGTCACACGTCCTTGAAGTTTCATATCTCATATTTCTACAGTCACTTGATCATTAAGTTCCTTACTCAATTCAATACTTGCCTTAAGCTCTCAACAAGAGATTGTTATACTCTCACGAATCCATATGACTCTTCGATCCTTTTTTTACGACTCCTTACCATCATAAGGTTTAATACAACCTTTTCAACTGATTCACAAAAGGAAATAACCACCTTTCACACACACATAAATCATCCCTAGATTTATTAATACGTTACAGATCCACACGTTGCCTCGAATTAGGAGTTATAACTTCACTCTTATTCATAACTTTTTCTTCTGTGTACTCTTTGCATTTCTTACCTTCATGCCTTTTTATACACGTCAGCAACACTGTCATGTTCCGGTTAAACTTTTTGCCAAGTGCCTATGACAACACTAGTTGTACCATTGTCCTCTTCTTCACACCTGTTTTAATCTTCTTAAAAGCCTCTTATAGATAATACTACCACCGTCGCATTATATAATACATGCTATCATTTCACCAACATAATATTCTGAGGGTATGCCTTTCAAATAACACGAGATCTTCCTTTATTCTGTAAACCATGCATGGTCGAACAATGCTAACAAGTTTGTGAATTAATCGGTGTAAATGTAAACCGTTACGACTTTCTTCCATAACACCAAGACTTTTTCCAGACTCCTTTGATAAAAAAACATCACCCTTGCGAACCGCTCCTACAGTTTAACTACATAAATAACACGACTTTCATAAGTTTCAAAGTTCTAGTTCGCTATTAGAATTCCAACTTTATCATAGAGACAAACTATATGACTTTCTTTTTCGGTAATTCCTAGTTACCTATGTCTCACATGGTAATAGAAATTCCCAATCAGTTCTCATTGCCACAAAAAATTAACATAACCTCCTAATCTATATAGGGAGATATTATCCGAATCATAACTCTTACCAAACCAGGCACACAAATCTAAAAATAATCACGCCACTTTCTCAAGGAACACACACCGTTATTTTTATTGTTTAAACCTAGGAAGGATAATCCAACGTAATTAGCGTAAACCATGGCTTTGATACCAACTTGTAACATCCATAATTTTAAATCGCATAATTTACCATGGTTGCACCAATACCATGGATGAGGAAACATTATGGTGGTGGTGGTTTCACCGGTATTAAAAGACGAAAAATGGGACAAGAAATAGAGAATGATATGGGAATGGAGACAGTGAGACGAAGGTACTTTCCGGCAAGAAGGGGTTGCAGATGCTAGGTCCTAGATAGTTGAGCGAGAGCATTCAGAGAGGATTTTGAGTCAACGTCTTTAAAAAGATAGGGGAGTAGGGATAGGATTGTTGTTACATGCTTTTTGTATTTTTCATTTTAGAACAATTAAAATAAAACCAAAAAAAAACAATGAAAAAACAATTATAAGTGTTATAGTAGTTTTTTAAGTTGAGACCGAACAAAAATAAATAAATATATCATTTTGTAGTACTAGTTTATGCACAAATGTTTTTGGACAGAAACACAAAAAATTATAAACCACATGACCATTCTTGCAAATTCCGCTAAATTAAAAGTGGGCTAAACTACAACGATTGAGTAATTAGATTAATATTTTAAACTACCATATCGTTGCGGTAGTAATTGGATTACTCACCCTAAAGAGAGACTAGAACCATTTTCTCTAACTGAAATCCATAAAAAAACTAAGGGTGGAAATTATCGACACGACATGCAAATAGACGAGTATGGGTAAAAGATTTCAACCTATTTTATTGAACGAGTAGATATGTCACGAAAATTAAACGGGTAAGGTTAAAGTCTAAACTTTCTAACACAAAAATGAGACGTTTATATATAGGCAACTTCTATTCATCTTTTAGGTAAACTCAGCATGCCTAGAATCAAAACTAGTGGTAAAAGAAAACTTTGGTTGAATCGATTTATAATGTGGAAGCTACTAATTAACCGTTCCCGTGAAAACTTACTTTTAGTTTTTCACTTTTTAATTAAGATTATATACTAATTAGCCGTTCCCTCCGATACTTTTAGTTTTTCACTTTTTCATTAAGATGTTATACTCCACAATCTTACTCACCCATTTCCATTTCCATTTCAATGTGACTTTCCTCCTCTGAACTTATTGTGATATTCATCCCAATGCCTCCCAAACCACTAGTCTTCCTATTTTTCGCTTTTACTTTTCAACCTCTCTAACTCCTACTCTTTCAATCTATCGACATATTTAAAGTTCTAAACCCTAATTAAACCGTGAATCCGACACAAACACAACACAAAAATAAACTTGCTGACACGACAAGATATGATAATTAAAGGGAAAATGACATATAGGCCCTATAATGTTTTTAGGGTTTACCCATTTAGCCACTTAATTTATTTTTTGGCCTAATAAGGGAACGAAGTAGTGGGAACCTGTTTATTTAGCCATCTTCACCTCTTTTCGCCGGTTTTATTGACAAATAGTCAAAAATTGCCACAACAGCCATTGGAAAGTAATATCACATTTTGACCATTTCTTTGTTACCATAGATCCGGACAAAAAACCCATCAGCCTCTCTTGTTTTATCACAGAAAATCTATCATTTCCTCCTTTTCAATTTCCAAATCCATTCTCCAATACCAAGTGATATAATCACACTATCATAGCAGACTGCACCTTGTGCACCGGGGATAAGAAGCAAAAACAGGGGATAAAAGTTTTTTTGGAAAATTGCTTAATTACCAAGCTTTCTTAGAAACGAGAATACAAAACTTGTTCTCGAATTAATTAACAAAGCTACATACGTCCTCTACTTATACTAAAACAATAAGTATTTGACTCATATAAAACTGGAACAAAAACAATTAATTAAAAAAACTTCCCAAATTGCCCTTCCTCCTAAAACCATATTTTTTTTTAATTTATCCAACATACCCGTGTGAAAACCTCGTTTCTGTATGTATGATACTGATGGGTTTAATTTATGATCAACGGGGTTATGAGGAAAGAAGATGATTTTGAAAAGAGTTGTAGGGCATGCTACAGATGGTCTTCTATGGTAGGCGATTACAGGCATAGTTGAATTAGGATTCAAACTAACTCCTTCCTTGAGGTATTACATGTATCTTGCGAACTGTGGTTTAGCTGTCGCCTTCTTCTTCCGGCTCCTCTTCTCGAATAAGCTGAAAAGGGGATCAAGTTTGCTCAGTTTCTTCGCCTCCTTTTGTATGAAATTTGGGACTTTCGGTTCTGGCACAAACTTCACTGGAAAATTGACAAAGAATTTCGGAGGCAACGTTGTGGATCTGATCATCTGAGGCTCTGCTCTGATAATAGATCATCGGTGGTGGGTTCGCTGATTATTTGATCGTATCCCAGACGACCTTTCCTCGTGCTCATCGCTCTGAACATGGCTCCGCAGGCGTATTGAGAAAAAAGGAATATGGGGTTGACTTTTGTGGGTTGAAAATTGAAGTGATGAAAGTCGTAGAAGATGGAAGGTTTTGTAGGCGTGAGAATTTCTTTCAGATGGTCTTCTATGGTAGGCGATAAAGTGGAAATGGAGGGAAGGAGGGAAGAATAAGGAAAATGTTATGGGGCAAGTGAAGTGGGGTCATAAGAAGTGCTTATGTGGTAAGGGGTAACCGGTTTACCCCATCAATTATACCAAAATGACCTAATAGATCCGACAAAAACGAGTTTGTTCCCTTATTAGGCTAAAAAATAAGTTAAGTGACTAAATAGGTAAACCCTATAAACATTATAGGGCCTATATGTCATTTTCCAATAATTAAATGGGTGGGTTTAAGATCAAGTTACTTGTAGATTTTAGAGTACAAGAAGAGGGACACAATTTGCTGCTCAAACTAGAAATGCAGAAAAAACTATTGGTACAAAATTGAAATAGAAAGATCCCCTACATGTGCTCAAAAACCTCCAAACTTGTGTTCAAAAGCTTGGATGTTAGTATAAATGTCTGTGATGGAAGCCTTTGAAAAATTGATGACAGAAGCAACTATGGTCATCTTATTGAATTACTACCTAACATGCATGTGCTCTAAAAATTAATACCGTACATTGACACATGTGAAACTACTATTCATCCTTAAACTACTACACCCTAACATCTTCTACCGACATCTTTTACTAAAGAATTACATTTACCCAATCATAGTAAATCAATATAAACTTTTATGTTTTCATTACAGGAAGACCGGACATCTTATCTGAATCCATTATACTTTAAAAACCCTACCTGATCAGGTCTATAAATAGTCCTTCTCTTAATGGGGCTAAATGTATAACTTATTACTTTCCACGAGTTTCATCTTTTCCTTTGAGAATACATTCAGATCAAACATGGTATACTCTTTCACCATATATATTTGGAAATGCTGGGTTTATGGTTAACCTGGTGTATTTCATCTGTTGATTGCTAAGATATGTCCACTTCTTAGTTATATATTTTATTTCACCCCTATATGCAGGCAGGCAATGGCGTACAGGTTGGACCGTGGGGAGGTAAGGGTGGAGTTAATCCCTGGACATTCATCCCTGAGGGCAGGATTTGCGAGATCCGTATCAGTGCCTCAGGGTGTGTAGATTCAATCAGGTTCACTTACAAGGATCGTGATAATGTCAAACACCATTCTGAAACATATGGTGGTGATGGTGGTTCACCTCATACGGTATAGTGGGCTTTCATTACATCTGTTACCTAAACATGTACTGCACTTATATTCTAGTTTTATCATACATCATTTATCATCTATTTGGGTATATCTTCAGTTTACATTTGCTGATGATGAGAACCTCATCGGGATTAGCGGAACTGTGGGAGTATATGCCGGCTACACTGTGATTACGTCATTGTCTTTCCTAACCAACAAAAAGAAGTATGGGCCATATGGCACAACCCAGGGGACTAGTTTCTCGCTGCCAGTCGCTAAGGGTAGCTTTGGTGGATTCAGCGGAAACTACGGGGATTACCTCGACTCTTTCAGTGTCATTCTGATGGAATAATTCAGAATTAGTCTTATTTCTTTTTATGTCATGTTTTTTTTGTGTTTTGAATAATTCAAAGCCATGTTGGCAGTAGAGTCCTAGTCTTATGCAAGTAGGGGTAGTTGGAGTCTTTTTAGCATAATTCTCAGTTTAAATAGCTCTGCAGTAAGCACGTTGAATGTATTCCTTTCCCTTTCATTTTCAGTAAATACAAAGGCTGCCAGCTTTAAAGCATTGTGCTGTGATTTTTCCTTTTTTTCCTTCTTTGCCCCTGTTACTATTATGTTGTTAATCACAGAGTCCAGGCTTGTAAAAAGCCAACAATTGGTATCAGAGCATACCTGGTACATGCCCAAGTATCAACCTAGAGAAGAAGAGATGGCAGGCAGTGGCAGCAATGGGAATGGTGACAAAGACGGGCAAATCACCCTGCACTACCCGATGTTGACAAGGAGCAATTACAGTGCATGGGCAATCAAAATGAGGGTCTTTATGTTGGCCTAGGGTGTTTGGGATGCAGTAGAACACAGAACTGCTAACACCCTCGTTGAAGCAAAGAAGGACAATATGGCTTTGGCGGCCATTTATCAGGGGATACCTGAGGATTTGCTGTTGACATTGGCAGAAAAGAAGACTGCTAAAGAAGCCTGGGAAGCCTTAAAAGTCATGTTTGTAGGGGCAGATAGAGTGAAGGTTGCAAGGATCCAAACACTCAAAGCTGAACTTGAAGCCATGAGTATGAAGGAAACGGAGAGTGTTGATGATTTCACCGGAAAAGTCGTCAACACAGTCAGCACTTTAAGAACCTTGGGGGACAAGGTAGAAGAATCTCAAGTTGTGAAGAAACTATTGAGGGCAGTTTCATCCAAGTTTCTTCAGATTGCCTCGACACTCGATCAATTTGGAGACTTGGAATCGATGTCCGTTGAGGAAGTAATTGGGAGGCTTAAGGCGTATGAAGAACGTATGAAGAGCTCATGTGAAAGCGATGATCGGAAACTCTTGTTGACTCACAAGGAGTGGTCCGATAGAAACAAAAAGAAATCGGAAAGTGACTCAAAACAAAGAGTAAGTCAAGGTGGTTTCAGTGGTTCTCGTGGCGGTCGTGGCAGAGGAAGAGGAAGAAACGGAGGAGGCCGTGGTGGTCGCGGTGGCAGAAGCGGAACCCATCACCAGAAGGGAAGTAATCCTAGTGCATCAAGTAGCCATGACAAGAGTGACGTTCAATGCTATAACTGCCAGGAGTATGGGCATTATGCATCTGAATGCAAGAATCCTCGAAAGGAACGAAGCCATGAGAATAATCTGGTCCAAGAACTCCATGATGACGAGCCTGCCTGTTGCTGTCAACATACGAAGATGAAAGCCTAGTGTTCTTAAATGAAGAAAATCTCAGTCCACAACTGAGAACCCATGGTAATCCAAAGAACACATCTTGCACATGGTACCTGGACACAGGTGCAAGTAACCATATGACTGGAGACAAAACCAAGTTCAGAACGTTGAATGAATCAATTCATGGTTTCGTGAAATTCGGGAACGAGTCTAAAGTAAGAATTGAAGGCAAAGGCTCAGTTGTATTTAGGTGCAAAGATGGTGGTCAACGTAGGATGAATGAAGTTTACTACATCCCTGATCTGTGTAGTAATATAATCAGCTTGGGCCAACTAGCTGAGGGTGGAGATGAAATAAGGATCAAAGATCCATTTTTGTGGGTCAAAGATTCAAAGGGAAAGTTGTTGATGAAGGTTAGAAGGTCATCAAATCGCCTTTATAAGATAGAACTGCAGGAAACCAAAGGCATATGTTTGACTGCTGAAATTGATGACCAGTCATGGTTATGGCACAGACGAATGGGGCATGTAAACTTTAATTCAATGAAGCTGATGATTGATAAGAAGATGATCGAAGGTGTGCCACAAATAAAGATTCCCTCACGGCCGTGTGAAGGCTGTTTGGTGGGAAAACAAGCAAGAGATCCATTTCCAGCTCAAACGAAATTCAGGGCAAACAAGAAGTTGGAGTTGATCTATGGTGATTTATGTGGGCCAGTTACTCCTCCAATACCTTCCGGTAATAGATATTTCATGCTTTCGAGTAATTGGGAATCTCAAGTTGTGGGTGTACTTGTTGAAGTCTAAAGATGAAGCTCTACAAGTGTTCAAGAACTTTAGAAGCAAGATTCAGGGAAAGTCTACGTTGAGGAAGTAATTGGGAGGCTTAAGGCTCGAAAGCATATAGGCTTCTGGACCCAGATTCAGGGAAAGTCTACGTGAGTCGAGATGTTGTATTCGAAGAAGAACGAAATTGGGTATGGGAGAAAAGTCAAAGGATCAAAGCAACACCTGGAGTATCTTTTACAGTCGAAGGATTTCATTTAGATGGTGATGTTCCTTACGATGAGGAAGAATGGGCGCAGGACACACCAGGTCAAGCAACTGGATCGGATCAAGGAAGTGGGTCATTTTCTAATTGGCCCAATAGTGAGCAGTCACATATGTCGGGTCACCCACACTCAAGCCCACTGGATAGTCCGATATCGTCAACTACCCCATATACTCCAGTTGCACATGGTGACCACATTACGATCGAATCATCATCTCAGGAAACGATTCCGAGCACCGCTTCTAGCTCTACGGGCGGTGGAGCTCCCAAAAGGTTCAGGCTTCTTACCGATTTGAACGATAGCACTCAGGAAATTCATATACCCCCTGAAGAATTGATGCTGATTCGAAACAGTGAAGAACCCACATCATACCTTGAGGCTAGTAAGAAGAAGGAGTGGCGAGAGGCGATGGATGCTGAATTAGCCTCAATCGAAAAAAATAATACCTGGAAATTGGTCGATCTTCCAAAGAATCGTAAGGCTATTGGCTTGAAGTGGGTCTTCAAGTTGAAAAAGGATCCAAGTGGAAGAATTGTCAAGCACAAAGCCAGAATTGTAGCGAAGGGGTACGTCCAGACGCACGGGGTCGATTACGATGAGGTATTTGCCCCTGTAGCCAGAATTGACACAATACACCTCATTCTAGCCCTAGAAGGTTCAAACGGGTGGAAGGTTCACCATCTAGATGTCAAATCGGCATTCCTGAATGGAAACCTAGAAGAAGAAGTCTATGTTGGCCAACCCGATGGTTATCAGAAGGAAGGACAAGTTCACAAGGTGTACAAGCTATCCAAAGCCCTTTACGAGCTCAAACAAGCTCCTAGGGCTTGGAATGCTTGCTTGGATCGATATCTGAAGAACATTGGATTTACAAGGTGTGCCCATGAATACTCTATCTACATCAAAAGGTATGATAATCATGTCCTGATCATAGGAGTGTATGTAGATGACTTAATTGTCACAGGGAGCTGCCCCAAAAGTGTTTAGAAGTTTAAGAAGGAGATGAACACAAAGTTCGAAATGAGTGATCTGGGATTCCTAACTCATTATCTGGGAATTGAAGTAAGCCAAAAGGACGAGGGAATTTCACTAAAACAGGAGTCCTATGCCAATAATCTGCTTGCCAAGTCAGGTATGAAGGATTGTAATCCCACAAAAACCCCCATGGAACACAAGCTCAGGCTCAGGAAAGAAGACGAATCTGAATTGGTGAATCCCACAAAGTATCGCAGCATAGTGGGTGGACTGAGATCTTTTGCTGTGGGAATTGTGAGTCGATTCATGGAAAAGCCAACTGTGAATCACTTACAAGCAGTGAAGGGTATTTTGAGGTACATAAAGGGCACTCTGAACTTTGGTTTAAAGTACACAAAAGGGAAGGAGAATGTCACACTAAAAGGGTACACAGATAGTGATTTGGCAAATGACCTCAATGATCGTAGAAGCACAGGAGGAATGGTATTCTACATGAATGAGAACTTGATCACATGGGCTTCACAAAAGCAGAGGTGTGTGGCACTCTCCACCTGTGAAGCAGAATTTATGGCTGCCACCATGGCAGCCTGTCAAGGAATTTGGCTCAGGAGATTACTCAATGAGATAACCGGACAGAAGTTGCCACCTGTTGAATTGAAGGTTGACAACAAATCTGCACTAGACTTAATGAAAAACCCTGTCTTCCACGGGAGGAGCAAGCACATAGACATCCGGTTCCACTTCATCCGAGAATGTGTTGAGAATGGGGACATTATGGTCTCTCATATCTGCAGCAAGGAGCAGAAAGCAGATGTCCTGACCAAATCATTGGGAAGATTGAAGTTTGAGGAGATGCGAAGTCTCCTTGGAGTAGTGAAGGTATGATTTCTGAATTAAGGAGGAGAATGATGGAATAATTCAGAATTAGTCTTATTTCTTTTTATGTCATGTTTTTTTGTGTTTTGAATAATTCAAAGCCATGTTGGCAGTAGAGTCCTAGTCTTATGCAAGTAGGGGTAGTTGGAGTCTTTTTAGCATAATTCTCAGTTTAAATAGCTCTGCAGTAGGCACGTTGAATGTATTCCTTTCCCTTTCATTTTCAGTAAATACAAAGGCTTCCAGCTTTAAAGCATTGTGCTGTGATTTTTCCTTTTTTTTCCTTCTTTGCCCCTGTTACTATTCTATTGTTAATCACAGAGTCCAGGCTTGTAAAAAGCCAACACATTCTTCATCCCTATTAGTAACGCGGACAAATATCATGTATTTGCAGCCTGCATACATAACCTTGTCAAAATAAAAAGCCTGAGAGATGTGTTTGTGAAATTGTTGTGTTATCTTGTTTTGATGTGGAACTCGTATAATTGCTTTATGTTTTAAGATCGTATCTTGTTTCATAAATATAATTACAATAAGCACCCTTGTGCACTAGGTGTCTTGATCATGTACTTTCAAACACTTCTAATGGGATATTTTCAGTTTGGCTGTTTGCTAATTTGCGCGTCCACTATGAATTTGGATTTTGTTTTCTTGTGCATGGTTGATCACTCTACAATCTTGTACACATAATGAACTGTATATATTTTGACTCGCCGGCCGTATTTCTGTTTATATATGTAAGAAAATTAAATAATAGGAAACATCTTCATAGTCCAGCCGCATCAACACACCATAAGTCACACTTTGCATTGTCCAAACGAGGCTTCAGAGATCAGGACATGAAAACCCATGTTTTCTTTAGTCAACCATTACACCAAATAAGAACTAAGTTTATAGGTGTTCTTACACAATACTAGATAATTGATTGTATGGTAAATAATGATAAATTTTGCGACAATTAAATATAGTTCAAAACAAGTTGTATGGAATTGTAAATAACGAAAATATTTTTTTTTTGTCGTTTTAAAGTTAGCCGTATGAACTAGTTATGGAAAAAGAGCATTTATGACTCTAGAATCTGTACATATAATGAGCTTTGTTTGACGAAGAAAAATTTCTTCTAATACATTTAAATTCATCCATATTTTTTGTAGCCATGTATGGAAATTAAATGGTGATAATGGGCGTAACAGGAAAGCTGTCATCAGTATTTTTTTTTTTTTGTTATTTACATGGCAACAATGGGGGTATTGGGCGCTACAAGGGTATTGTCAACTCAACCATGGGGAAGTGATGCGGCCCATACACTAGTCAAGAGTCAGCAAACTGAAGTCCATCAAAAAATAAGTTTGAAAGGCCCGAGAGATAAATAATGACACCATCCCATTACAAGGATTGAAGCACAAGTATGGAACTCCACATACTTGAAGACTTGGCCTACTTCCACTTTTCCGGTAGAAGCTAATTGCATTAAGTTACGAGCTAACGATTGTTCCTGCATGTATATTTCCTTAATTTAGCTAGAACAATATCTTTCATGTTTTTGTAAATTGTAACCTACATTTGGTTAAAGTAAGCAGAAAAGTGCCCCAAGTTTCTTCTTCTTACTTTCTCTTGGGAGATTCGCCATCTCAAATTGGCTTGCTATCAATTGGTGCTTTCATTCTCATTTCAATGCCTCACGAAAGCTAATCGAGCTCCACCTCTGACAACCCTAACTCCGCCCTCCAAGACCAAATGGTAACCCTTATCCGTCTCTCCATTACTACCGCCACCAAGTTGGATCAACTTGTCAACATCCTTACAACAACAACAACAACAACAACAAAAACCACCACCACCACCACCTCCGACCACCAAAATTTCCCTATCCAACTTCTATGGTAACATCTAACTAGATAGCATTTTCCAACCTAATAACCTACTTTGATTACTATACCATCACACAAGCTCAACGAGTTACCATTGTTATCTTTTACTTCGCCGTAGATGCCTTGAGTCGGTACAAGCATCTAGCAAACAACCACCTGTTGTGCATGTAGACGGAGTTCTCTCGAGCCTTGGAACTCCGCTCGGATCTTCCACATAAGAGAACTACCAAGCCGTCCACTTCAAACTTCGACAACTGACTGTTGTTTCGGCCTATCAATTAGAGTTCGAAAAAGTAAGCAATTCCATCCTCTCAGGTCACAATACCAATTCCCTTCTAAATTTCTTCCTCTCAGCTCTCTGTGTTGAATTCTATATTGCTAACATTCAGAACGAGTTAGCACTTCATCACCCCCACTTCCCTTCATCAATCATATGGGTTAGTCAAAGTCTTGGAAGATAAACTCGGATTTGTAAAACCACACTTTCCAAACTCATGTTCTTCATCTACTATAACATATCCTAAGAATTTACCAGCAACCACTATCACACCATCACCACCAACAACTACCACATCCCAACCCATGCTGACCATCTTACCCACACCAAAACATCCTCGTCGATTCTCCTTCTTATCCCCTGAATCAGTAAAAAAACATTGTGTGACAAGTGTAACCTCCCACAGTTCATGCTCGTAGTTGACATAGTTCATGCTCGTCATTGACAATGCAGATCACTTCAACGAAGACCATCTCCTTGAACCTATACCGACTACTAAGAACCTCAACTAGGCCAAAAATCAATTCCTTACATTTTCCACAACAACGTTTTTTGGGTTTCCTCTCCTAAAAACTAAACCGTTAACGTTTTAGTCAATTGTGGTAGTACTTATAACATCATCCAACCTTGTCTCATCAACTGCTTCAATCTACCTCACAAACATATTTCGAAATTTCCACTCATGGTTATGGGTGAAAACGTGATGGACTATTCCCAGACCTTTTGTTCCACTTGACACAAAAACACCTTTCAGAATTCCAATTTTCACACTACCGGTTGAAGAAGTTGAATTCATACTACTGTTAACTAAACTAAGAACATTGGACCAAATTCTAGCAGATTTTTTTGTGCCCCAAATCACATTCACCATTGGAATCTTTTACGCATCCCATTACCATATCCCTTTCCCATCATGCTTCAACTAAGGTACTCTAATTTTATCAGTAATTGGGCAACCACTTACCAGGCTTCCTTCTAACTTCTTTAATGAAGTATCAAACATGATCACTCCACAACTAACCATAACTATCACATCCAAATACATCATTTGTCTAATAATTGCATAATGTTCGTACACCAAACATTACACATTAAATGTTCTAATGTTACTTAACACATGCTACCTAAAGGTCTTTATTCACACACCCTTAGTATTCCAACATACCCAACTGGAATATCCTATCTCAAACTCGATTTTAGAACAACCTCATGATTTTGTCAGATCACAACGAGTGACATGTGTTGTAGTGATACGCATGCCATAACATTGAATGCAAATGATTATCATGTAGTTCTGACTTTACCATTATATTTCCCGATTCACAAGTTTTACCAAACCCATTTGCTTATTCTTCTTATTACCTTCTCTATATGAGAATTTGGAAGTGCACCATTATATCTATTCGTTGATCACCTAGTCAGCTTCTAAAAGTTTCATATCCTTGCACCTGTCTATAACTAGTACATTAACGAGATGCAATTATATACTAGTCCCTTACATCAAGGAGTCAAGCGTCCTTGAAGTTTCATATCTCATATTTCATTTGTCACTTGATCATGAAGTTCCTTACTCAATTTAATACTTGCCTTAAGCTCTCAACAAGAGACTTTTATACTCTCACAAATCTATATGACTCTGCAATCCCCTTTTTACGACTCCTTACCATCATAAGGTTTAATACAACCTTTTCGGCTGATTCACAAAAGGAAATAACCACCTTTCACACACACACACAGATATAAGTCATCCATTGATTTATTAAGACGTTATGATTCCACACATCACCTCGACTTTGGAGTTAAAACTTCACTCTTATTTGTAACCTTTTCTTCTATGTACTCTTCGTATTTCTTACCTTCATGCCTTTCTAGACACGTCAGCAACACTGTCATGTTCCAACTAAACTTTTCGCCAAGTGTTTATGACGACACAAGTTGTACCATTGACCTCTTCCTCACACCCATTTTATTCTTCTTAAAATCTTCTAATATATAATACTACCATTGTCGCTTTATATAGTACATGATATCATTTCACCAATGTAGTGTAATATTCTGAGGGTAGGCCTTTCTCATAACACTAGGCCTTCCTTTCTTCCGTAAACCACGTGCTGTCGAACAATGCCAATAAGTTTGCGAATTAATCGGTATAAGTGTAAGCCGTTACGACTTTCTTCCTTGACAACAAGAATTCTTCCAGACTCCTTTGATGAAACGCATCACCCTTGAGAGCCGCTCCTATAATTTTACTACATAAATAACATGACTCTCATAAGTTTCAAAGTTTCTTTATTCGAATTCCAACTTTATCATAGAGACAAACTATGTGACTTTCTTTTTCAGTAATTCCTAGTTACCTATGTCCCACATGGTAATAGAAATTCCCAATAAGTTCTCATTACCACAAAAAAATGACAAAACCTCCTAATCTATAATCTATATAGGGAGATATTATCCTGATCATAACTCTTGCGCCAAACCAGGTACACAAGTGTAAAAATAATCATGTCACTTTCACAAGGAACACACACCCGTATTTTTATTGTTTAAACCTAGGAAGGATAATCCAATGTAATTAGTTTAAACCATGGTTTTGATGCCAACCGGTAACATCCATAATTGTAAATCACACAATTTATCGTGGTTGTACCAATACCATGGAAGGGGAAACGTTGTGGTGGTGGTTTCACCGGTGTCAAAAGATGAAAGAGGGGACATGAGTTAGAGAAGGATATAGGAATGGAGGCAATGACACGAAGGTACTTTCCGGCAAGAAGGGGTTGTGGATGCTAGGTCTTAGATAGTTGAGCGAGGGAGACAGAGAGGAGTTTTAGTCAACGCCTTTAAAGAGAGGGGAGTAGTGGTGGGATTATTGTTACATGCTTTTTGTATTTTTTCAATTTAGAATAATTAGAATAAATCTAAAAACCAATACATACATACATACATACATACATACATACATACATACATATATATATATATATATATATATATATATATATATATATAAGTGTTAAATAGTCTTTTTAATTTGAGAACGAAACAAGTTCAAAAAAATATATCATTTTGGACCACTAGTGTAAGCACATACGTTTTTGGACTGAAACACAAAAAATTATAAATCAGATGACCATTCATGCAAATTCCGCAAAATAAAAAGCGTGCTAAACTTTGAGTATAACTATGTTTTCTATTAGTTTATTAAAAAAAATTAAGCTATAATATTTCAAACTATCATGTCATTGCAACAATCATTGGATTTCTCACCCTAAGGAGAGACTAGAACCATTTTTTTAGCTGAAATCTATAAAAAACTAAGGGTGAAAATTATCGACCCGACATGAAATAAATGTGTATGGGTAAAAGATTTAAACTTATTTTATTAAACGAGTAGATATGTCACAACAATTAAACGGGTAAGGTTAAAGTCCAAACTTTCTAACACAAAAATGACACATTTATATATAGGCAACTTCTTTTAATCTTTTATGTAAACTCAGCATGCCTAGAATCAAAATTAATCATAAAAGAAAATTTGGGTTGGATCGCTATATAATGTGGAAGCTACTAATTCTCCTTTCCCGTCGATACTTATTTTTAGTTTTTCATTTTTTAATTAAGAGCATATACTAATTAGGTGTTCCCATCGATATTTATTTTTAGTTTTTCACTTTTTCATTGATATTATCCACAATCTTACTCACCCATTTCCCTTTCAATGTGATTTTCTTCCTCTAAACTTATTGTGATATTCATCCTAATGCCTCCCAAACTATTAGTTTTCCAATTTTTTTGATTTTAATGTTCAACATCTCTAACTCCTACTCTTTCAATCTATCGACATATTTAAAGGTCTAAACCTTAAACCGTAAATCAGACACGAACATGACACAAAAATAAATGTTGTGTACACAACAAGATATGCTAATTAAATGGGTGGGTTTAAGATCAAGTTACTTGTAGATTTTAGAGTACAAGAAGAGGGACACAATTTGCTGCTCAAACTAGAAATGCAGAAAAAACGATTGGTGCAAAAGTGAAATAGAAAGTTCCCACACATGTGCTCAAAAACCTCCAAACTTGTGTTCAAAAGCTTTGTTGTTAGAATAAATGTCTGTGATGGAAACCTTTGAAAAATTGATGACAGAAGCGTCTATTGTCATCTTATTGAATTACTACCTAACAAGCATGTGCTCTAAAAATTGATACCATACATTGAGACATGTGAACTACTATTCATCCTTAAACTACTACACCCTAACATCTTCTACCGACATCTAATACATTTAAATTCATCCATATTTTTTGTAGCCATGTATGAAAATTAAATGGTGATAATGGGCGTAACAAGAAGTTGTCATCAGTATTTTTTTTTTTTTGTTATTTACATGGCAACAATGGGGGTATTGGGCGCTACAAGGGTATTGTCAACTCAACCATGGGGAAGTGATGCGGCCCATCCACTAGACAAGAGTCAGCAAACTGAAGTCCATCAAAAAATAAGTTTGAAAGGCCCAAGAGATAAATAATGACACCATCTCATTACAAGGATTGAAGCACAAGTATATAGGGATTGATATGGAACTCCACATAATTGAAGACTTGGCCTACTTCCACTTTTCCGGTAGAAGCTAATTGCATTAAGTTACGAGCTAACGATTGTTCCTGCATGTATATATCCTTAATTTAGCTAGAACGATATCTTTCATGTTTCTGTAAATTGTACCCTACATTTGGTTAAAGTAAGCATGCAAGTTTCTTGTTCTTACTTTCTCTTGGGAGATTCACCATCTCAATTTGGCGTGCTATCAATTGGTGCTTTCATTCTCATTTCAATGCCTCCCGAAAGCTAATCAAGCTCCTCCTCTGACAACCCTAACTCCGTCCTCGAAGACCAAATGGTAACCCTTGTCTCTCCATAACTACCGCCATCAAGTTGGATCAACTTGTCAAATGATATGGAATATGCTACTTTTATTTTTGATGCTTATGGAACATATGATATAATTTATGTTTATGTGGATCATATTGGGGTTGGTGTTGGTGGATGGTTTGATGATGATGGACGTGAGTCTTGTATTGATGGTGAAAATGAGGATAACATGGATAAACTTAGGAATGTTGAGTTTGAATTAGTGAGGATGTAGTGCATATGAATAGGACATCAAATGATCCTTTCTTGAGTAAGTTATGTGTTGATGGTGAGGAGGATAACAATATTCTAGATGATGATCATGGGAGAGAATTTGAACCTAACATCCAAAATCATTCCATATCTAATGAGTTATTACAATGGAAAAAACAAAAATCAATTCTAGGAATGAGATTTAAAGGTCCAGGACAAGTAAATTAGTGTTGTGCAACTATGTTGTGGCTAATGGATATCTACTGTGTTCTTAAAAAATGATAGGAAAAGACTTTTGGTGAGGTGTAGTAAGGGTGCTTGCACATTTAGATTATGGGCTTCCTATATGAGTGATGAAGAGAGTTTCCAAATCAAGTCACTAAAAACTAATCATAATTGTGCTAGGAACTTCAAGTTTGGATCACTGATGACATATGCATGGATTGGGATTCACTATACCAACGAGATTGTACAGAGTCAGAAATTAAGTGTAAGGAAGATTAGGGTAAAGTAATGACCAAGTTTGGTATCCAAGTTAGTATGGGCCAATGTAGGAGAGAAAAGAAGTATGTACTGAATCTTATTAAAGGTAGTTGTGTTGAACATTATGGTAAGTTATGGTCATATGGGGATGAGATTTTGAGGAGAAATCTTGGGTCAACTGTGAAACTAGATGTGGAGAAAGGTCTAAATGGAAATAAATATTTTAGCAAGTTCTATGCTTGTTTTCAAGGAGTTAAACAACGTTGGATGGAAGGGTGTAGAAGGATAATAGATCTTGATGGATGTTTTTTGAAAGGTATTTGTAAGGGGGATTGGTTTGTGCAATTGGGAGGGATGCAAATGACAAGATATATCCTATTGTTTGGGCAGTGGTTAGTGTAAAGAACAAGCAGAATTGGAAGTGGTTTTTGGAAATTCTCATTGATGATCTAAACTTGAATTTAGGAAAAGGGTTCAATTTAATGGAAGGCCAACATAAGGTTAGTATTTTACATAGTAATTCATGTATATTTATTTTAAACAATTTGATTTAAACCTTGTTATTAATACAGGGTTTGATAGAGGCTGTTAAATAGTTGCTTCCATATGTAGAGCACAGGCAGTATGCTAGACATATTTGCCAAAATTTGCAGAAGAGATTCATTGGTGTCATATATCATACCTTGTTTTAGAGAGCATCTAAATCTACAACTGAGCATGCTTTTAAAGTTGTGATTAAGGAAATTAAGACATTGAACCCAAATGCCCATCAATATCTCATGGAGAAAGATCCAAATACCTGGTCAAGAGCTTTCTTTCAACCTGGAAGGTGTTGTGATGCAGTTGAAAATAGATTCTATGAAAGTTTTAATGTTGTAATAGTAGATGTCAAGAAGAAGCCCATAGTCACTGTGTTAGAGGAGTTAAGATTGTACATGATGGACAGATTGTACAACATGGAATTAAAGGGACAACAATGGGGAAATCATATTTGTCTAGAGATAAGGGATAAGGTGAATTTGCTTAAAAATAAGAGGTATTATCAGATACTATCTAGTAGACTTAGAAAGGAAAACATGTTCCTGTAGGTTGTGGTAATTGAATGGATATGGATGTGCTCATTTTATAACTAGCATATCCTATCTTAATAGGGATGTAGAAGCGTATGTAAACAACATGTATAGCACCACCACATTCAGGAAGGCATACAGTTACATAATTGACCCCATGAATGGCAGTGACATGTGGCCAGAGACAAATTATACTCCACTATTGCCTCCTATTAGTAGAAGTATTCCTGGTAGGCCAACTACTAACAGGAAGAAATCCACTACAGAGAATAAAGGTAAACACAGGGTTTCTAAGGCTAGAAAGAAAATCAGATGTAGTATATACAAGGAGATAAGTCACAAAAAGACCACTTGTCCAGAGAGAATACCCTAAAAGTTAAATGTGAAGAAACAAAAGAAACAAAAAGTTTGTGTGAAGCAGAATGTAGGATAGGTAAAACCATTTCAAATTTAAGTTTATTTACATATGATTTTCCACTAACATTATTATATCATGTCATGTAGGATAGTAGAAGTGAACCTCAACAAGATGAAGAGGTTGAAATGTGTAACATCCCAAAAATACGAGCCAAAAATTTCATTTTTAAAACATATACTTAGTAAAGCATTTAGAAGTAAAAGCGTCACCGATCATGACATTTCATAAACATAATAATGTCAGAGTACAAATCCCCAGGAAGATCTCATAATGCGGAATACGAGGCATGTGTGTGATGGGCCGCTACCTCGCCGGCTCCTTCCCCTTCGAAGAAGAGGTACCTGAAACCAAAACTGAAAACTATAAGCACGAAGCTTAGTGAGTTCCTCCATAATACCTCATACCATACAAACATTCAATGAACAGCTAAGAGATACGGGCCTCGCCCACACTCCGCTAGCTGGGAGATACGGGCCTCGCCCACACTCCGTTATCTGAGAGATACGGGCTTCGCCCACACTCCACTATCAGAGAGATACGGGCCTCGCCCACACTCAGCTGCTAACCCATATACAAGAATCACACAGACAACGAGTATAGACAAATCTATCATACTGGCATATATCATAATCAAACTTGACCATGAGATACGGGCTCTACCCACACTCCGACACTAGCATATCGTCTAATCGGGCCGGCCTTGGTGCCTTAGACCCGTTACTACTGGAAGGAAACTCACCTCAAAGAGTAGCTACCGAAAGTCCGACTGCTAGACGTCTGGCTACTGTACCGGTAATCCTCCGGCTACAAACCCATACACATAGATTAGCCACTCATAAATATCCTTAGGTCAATTGACTGGCTCATCCCTGGTCCAAGGTCAACTCCTTGGTCAAGGTCAACTCTAAGTTGACTGGACTCGCCGAGTCGTGACACAGACTCGCCGAGTCCTTCTCCTACTAACCCGGTCCTACTCGCCAAGTCTCTCTTTCCACTCACTGAGTCACCCCTGACTCACTACTCGGGACTATGGAACCGACTCGTGATCCAACTCGCCGAGTTCCATGAGCAGATCCCCTACTTGCTTCCAATCCTCACCAGAACATCCCGTAAGAGGATTTGGGGTTTTGGGGCTACGTTACACTGTTAATTCCGCGTGCAAATATGAAGGGTTGGACCTTCAACACTTAAACCCCTCTTACTCAGTGAAAGTTCATATGACTCGTCGAGTTTGCAGAACGACTCGGCGAGCTCCAGGCAATCTTCATAGGACTCGCCGAGTTGTTAATCCAACTCGCCGAGTCTAAGACCATCTTCATAAAACTCGCCGAGTTCCACTTTGGGACTCGCCGAGTCCCTTCGACCCACTTCCCATACAAACCAAAACTGAGACATGCAACGCTTCTAACCCATAGATCTATGCTCCTAGAGCATGCTTATCATGTAAAGTTGCAAACTTTACATGCATGCATGGACCTATGAGCTCAAGAAGGCAAATCCAAGCTCTTTAAGGGGGAATACACTCAATAGGGACCTCAATAATCCCAACCACAGAGACTTTATACTTCTAGGATGTCCATAAGATCCCAATCTGAAGTCCCTTCAGAACTCAAAGCATAAATACATGGAATTTGAGGTTTTAGGTCTTGAAACCACTAATTTGGGACAAAAGGGGATCTAATGAACTAATGATCAAGGTAAGAACTTTTCTACCTGAATGGAAGCTTCTCACAGTGTAGATTCCGCATCTACCTCCCCTCCTTGCACACTTCAACCTCCTCTTCCTTCCTCTAAGCTCCAAACCTTCTCCACAAAGCCAAAATCACTCTCAAGAACAATATGGGGGCTAGGGTTTCTTTCTACAGTTCTCTGGAAGTGTTAGGGACTAAGGAGGCCAAGTTAGAGCGTTTAAATAGGGTGCAAACGCCCAGATTAGGGTTTTTGTCCAAACAGGGTCTACTCGCCGAGTCCGGGGACCGACTCGCCGAGTACAAAGCTCAAACCCCGCGCCTTATCCCGCTCCTACACGGCGAGTTGGTCCTTCAACTCGCCGAGTCCAAGGCAAAAAATGCATAAAATTAAAATATTAATCACAAGGAGTAAGTACCAGGAACCAGGTGCTACAAATCTCCCCTACTTATTTCAAACTTCGTCCTCGAAGTCTGCTGCTCGATCTTGAAACAGCTCGGGGTAATGCTCCATCATCTCTTCCACCGGCTCCCAAGTCCACTCCGATCCCTTTCGGTGTTTCCATTGCACCTTCACGAGTTCCACCCTCTTGTTCCTTAGATCCTTCGACTTCCTGTCAAGGATCGCCACAGGCCGGTCGATGTAATTCAGGCTGTCATCGACCTGAATATCCTCCAAAGGCACTACTGTCGAGTCGTACACCAAACACTTCCGAAACTGAGAGACGTGGAAAGTGCTGTGAATCTGGTTGAGTTTGGCTGGCAGATCCAACCTATACGCCACCTTGCCCACCCGGGCTACAATCCTGAATGGCCCGATGAACCTTGGGCCCAACTTGCCTCGCTTCCTGAATTGGATGATGCATTTCCACGGTGACACCTTCAGGAGAACCATTTCCCCGACTTGGAATTCCAAGTCTGAACGACGCTTGTCGGCATAACTTTTCTACCGACTCTAGGCAGTCTGGAGCCTACTCCGGACCTGCTAGATTTTCTCTGTCGTCTGGAGCACCACTTCGGTGTTGCCCATGACCCTCTGGCCAACCTCTCCCCAACATATCAGGGTCCTGCACCTCCTTCCATACAACATCTCGAAGGGAGGGCGGTCGATGCTTGCATGATAACTATTATTATATGAGAACTCTACTAAGGGGAGGTAGGTATCCCAACTACCTCCGAAATCCAGAACACATGCCCGCAGCATATCCTCTAACGTTTGGATGGTCCGCTCGCTCTGACCATCAGTCTGCGGGTGAAAAGCGATGCTGAAATGCAGACGAGTACCCAACTCGTCATGGAACTTCTTCCAAAATCTGGAAGTAAATCGCACATCTCATAGTCATAATCCTTAACCACATCGAGCCACCGACGCTGCCTCATGTTCAGATTCGGCCGATCCATAAGGTACCTTAAACTCTTGTGGTCCGTGTAAATGGTACACCGAACCCCATAGAGGTAATGTCGCTACATCTTGAGGGCGAAGACCACCGCCCCCAACTCTAAATCATGCGTCGGGTAGTTCGCCTCGTGAGGCTTCAGCTACCTCGAAGCGTAGGCAATGACGTGCCCTCTCTGCATCAGTACCGCGCCCAACCCCGAAATGGATGCGTCACAATATACCACAAAATCCTCTACGCCCTCTGGCAGGGCTAAGATTGGCGCCTCACACAATCTCTGTCTCAGAACCTCGAATGTTGCCTGCTGTTCAGGCCCCCATCGAAAGACCACAACTTTCTTCGTCAGCCGCGTCAGGGGTACGTCTATCTTGGAGAAGTCATGAATGAATCTCCGATAGTAGCCCGCTAATCCCAGGAAACTTCGAATCTCGGATGGAGACTTCGGAACCTCCCATCTCATCACGGCCTCCACATTGGCCGGGTCTACTGAAATCCCGTTCTGATTGACGAGGTGCCCAAGAAACTGCGCCTCGCGCAACCAAAACTCACATTTGGAGAACTTGGCGTACAAGCTCTCCCTCCTCAAGGTCTCCAAAACTTCTCTCAGATGCTCCTCATGCTCCTTGTGCGTCTTGGAATAAACCAAGATGTCATCAATGAAAACTATCACAGGCCGATCCAGCATTGGTCTACATACGCGGTTCATGAGGTCCATGAACGCGGCAGGAGCATTGGTGAGCCCAAACGGCATCACCACGAACTCATAATGGCCGTAATGCGTCCGAAACGCGGTCTTCTGTACATCCTCCTCTCGGACCCTCATCTGATGATACCCTGAATGCAAATCGATCTTGGAGAACCAAGATGCTCCCTGCAACTGATCAAAGAGGTCATCAATCCTCGGGAGTGGGTAACGGTTCTTCACTGTTACCTTATTCAGCTCCCGGTAATCAATACACATCCGATGCGACCCGTCCTTCTTCTTCACAAACAGGATCGGGACTCCCCAGGATGAACTGCTTGGTCGAATAAATCCCTTGTCTAGCAACTCCTGTAACTGCGTAGACAACTTCTGCATCTCGGGAGGAGCCAACCAATAGGGTGCCTTGGCTATCGGAGCCGCACCAGGAACTAGGTCGATCCTGAACTCTACCTGACGCTCCGGAGGTATTCCAGGAAGCTCCTCCGGGAACACATCAGCGTAGTCTCGCACCACTGGAACCTTGCTCACCGTCGCCTTACCTGCCTCCCGGGTATCCATAACGTACGCGACATATCCCACGCAACCCTGCTGAAGGTAGCGCCTAGCCCTTGCTGCTGAACATACTATGGGTCCACGCTCTGGCCTCTCGCTATGGATCACCAACTCTCCCCCACTTGGGGTCCTGATCCGCACTAACTGCTGTGCATAATCTATCACCGCCCCATTAGGGCTCAACCAATCCATGCCTATAATCACCTTGTTCCCCCGCAAAGGGATGGGAACCAAATCCACCAAATAGCGCTCCTCAAATAACAATAGGACACAATCCCTGAATACTGCCAACGCTCGCACCGGTCAATCATTGGCAATCTCCACCTCTAAAGGGCAATCCAACCTGCCCGAAGACAGTAAACCTCTTGCTAAGCGCAAGGGAAACAAATGATCGGGTGGCACCCGAGTCAAACAACACCTGAACAGGAATACCGTTCACATGGAACGATCCTAACGCATATACACAGAGCACATATCAATATCATAACATCATAAAAATAAGATAGAGGGAAAGAATCATATCCGTCACCACATCGGGTGTGGCGCGTGCCTCCTCTGTCGTCAGCTGAAACGTCGGACTCCTCACCACTGGAGCCTCTGCCTTGCCCTGCCGGCCATCTGTGATCCTCAGAGTCGTTGGAGCTGGTGCCTTCACTGGCGCTAATAATGTCGTCAACTGGGGGCAATTGGCCCTCTTGTGGCCCCTCTGGTTGCAGTGGAAACACAGCAACTCAGATGTCTGAACAACCGAGACAGGGGCAGTACAATCCCTGCTAAAGTGCCCCGCATTGCCGCACTTGTAGCAGCCTGATGATCCCAACCTACATGCTCCCTCATGCGACCTGCCGCATTTTCTGCAGCGGCCCGGCCCCCTTGGCCTTTCGGCCTACCATCTGATCCCTTGGGCTTCTTCCCCGAAGCCCCAACCACCTGCCCCGTCTCTGCCTTTCTCTTTCGAATGTGCTCCAAATCAATCTCCCTTTCCCTCGCCCTGGCAATCATGGACTCCAGGGTAGGGCAAGCTGAAAAGCTGACAAGCTCCCGGATGTCGGCCCGTAGCATGTCATGATAACGGGTCCTCCTCATATCCTCATCTCCCGCATACTGGGGCACCAACAATGCTCTCTCCCGGAACTTGGCGGTGATCTCCGCCATAGCCTCTGTTGTCTGTCTTATGTCTAAGAAATCTCTGGCCCGCTACTGAAGCTCGACAGTCGGCGCAAACTCTGCCCTGAACCTGGTCATGAAGTCCAACCAGGTCATAGCCTCGACAACCAAGGCTCCCAACGAGTCACCAACGGACTCCCACCAATCCCTAGCTCGGTCTCGTAAACATCCCGCTGCATATCTCACCTTCGACCCCTCGGGGCAGAAGTTGGTCAGTTGTGCGGACTCAATGTCCGCAATCCATCGTCTGGCAGCAATGGGGTCCTTCGCCCCATGGAAATCCGACGCACCACTGCCCCTGAAGTCCTTAAAGGACAGTGTACGAGATCCTGACTGGCCAGATGCCATGTCACTCCTGAACGCCTTGAGGCGGTCCTCCATCAGCTCAACTATCCCTTCCTTGATCGACCCGAAAATGATGGGGGTCGACTCAAGGATGCCCCTGGTGATCTCTGACGCCATGAACTCACGTAGCCTCTCATCTACTGGCTCGGATCCTGATCCCGAACCCGATCCCTCTCCAGAACTGCCACCAGCTGGCCTTTGGCATAGTACCACCATTCTACAATACACACATACAACCATTAGTGATACTGATACCTCTAAAAGGGTCACATTTACTTCAAGTTCCCTGGTCTTGTCTCAGCCTTCTTTAGTTCAGGTACGGATCCTCTGCTTTCAGTAGTACGGGCCCATACTACCTTCCACATCTATCCGTACCTTCTCCAAGGACTGCCTTGACTCCACCAGGTCCCTTTCACTACTGCTAATCACTGCTATACTCATCCTAGGCTTGCCCCAGGAAAATCTCTAACTCCACTCTACCCGGTCCTCAGCTGCTGAAGGCCTCCTTGTAATGTCAATTAGTCATTACCTGAATACCATCACATGCGGTGAGGCTCAAATAATCCTTCGAGTAACAGACTCGGCCCTTCAACGGTTAGACTCAAACAAGAGCTACGCAATAGGGCCAAATCCAGCACTCTAAGATTATTCAACCCTGACCACATGTGACGTGACGTATTCACCTAATTTCTAACTCCCATCACTCAGAGTCCCACGAAGCACAAAGCAAGCAGCATTCAGACAAAAAGGGAACATTCTCAAGCATATCTGTCCTCATAGAGAAAAGTTGAACTAGCATACCATGCTAAACTTATACTATCAGGCATAACCCTATCAGGCTATCCTACAAATGTCTACTCAATTCTAGCATGCAATTTTCATACACTGAAACATATAAAGCAGGCGCATAAGGCATCACTCCTAGATCCTTAGTCCTATTCTAGCATGTTGTTCTACTGAAACTGATAAACATAACATAAGTTGGTATGGGTACTTTGGGGAATACTTACTTGAGCTCGGCCGGTCGCACACATCACACACTTCTTCTTAAAACTCTTTACTTAGCTTTTTAGAAAATATTTTCTGCTTTAAAATCTTTTAATCCCTCGATTTGAGTTCAGACACCCCCGAAAGTGTCTCCGAATCCCTCAAACCAGGGCTCTGATACCAACTTGTAACATCCCAAAAATACGAGCCAAAAATTTCATTTTTAAAACATATACTTAGTAAAGCATTTAGAAGTAAAAGCGTCACCGATCATGACATTTCATAAACATAATAATGTCAGAGTACAAATCCCCAGGAAGATCTCATAATGCGGAATACGAGGCATGTGTGTGATGGGCCGCTACCGCGCCGGCTCCTTCCCCTTCGAAGAAGAGGTACCTGAAACCAAAACTGAAAACTATAAGCACGAAGCTTAGTGAGTTCCCCCATAATACCTCATACCATACAAACATTCAATGAACAGCTAAGAGATACGGGCCTCGCCCACACTCCGCTAGCTAGGAGATACGGGCCTCGCCCACACTCCGTTATCTGAGAGATACGGGCTTCGCCCACACTCCACTATCAGAGAGATACGGGCCTCGCCCACACTCAGCTGCTAACCCATATACAAGAATCACACAGACAACGAGTATAGACAAATCTATCATACTGGCATATATCATAATCAAACTTGACCATGAGATACGGGCTCTACCCACACTCCGACACTAGCATATCGTCTAATCGGGCCGGCCTTGGTGCCTTAGACCCGTTACTACTGGAAGGAAACTCACCTGAAAGAGTAGCTACCGAAAGTCCGACTGCTAGACGTCTGGATGTTGTACCGGTAATCCTCCGGCTACATGTAACACCATGTTTTTCAAAGCAAAATTTTCATTTAATTAATCAATTCGATATTAAAAACACTTGTTTAAAATCTTATTCACATTCGAATTACAGAACGTAGTTTCATTTTCATTATAATAGAAGACCAGGATCCTCCAAAACACAACTCTTTCTTCAGTGTGTACAATCGAACCGTTGCCATCCCGCGTTACTGTAAGAACCTGAAACAACATAACATAACAACGTAAGCACGAAGCTTAGTGAGTTCCCCAATATACCTTACGCACATACGCCTTCCGGCCCGGACCTTTCGGTCCACATAACATTGCCTTCCGGCCCGGACCTTTCGGTCCACATAACATCGCCTTCCGGCCCGGACCTTTCGGTCCATGTGTCTCAGGGGACTTCCGTCCCTGCTGGGTAAACCTTCCGGCCTTACCCACGCCGACCTTCCGGTCCATCACACATCATATCGCCTTCCGGCCCATAACATATTCGCCTTCCGGCCCATACACATATATAACACATAATACAAATACTCTAACACATAAAGCACATATATCATATATCATACCTGACCTTTCTGTCACATAATACCTTGCCTTCCGGCCCATATATAAGCATGTATATCACGCGTAGCAGCTAACTTTCCATTTATAGCATATAAACATAACACACAACATACTTGACCTTCCGGTCACACAATCAAACCCTTCCGGGTGAGGTATAGTGAGAAGACTCACCTCGCGGACACTGGAAGATAGCAACTCCTAAAATCCCTTGCACTTGATCCTCCGAGCTACAAGCTCCCTGTAACATCATATATCCCTTATTAATACTTCTATCTTCCACGTTAACTGACCCTAAGAAATCACACCAATCAACTCTGGTCAACAGTCCATTGTCAGCTCGACTGGACTCGGCGAGTTCCCTGGCGACTCGGCGAGTCTGGTCGTCCTTCAATCCTCTAAGATTCCCCTTCTACTCGTCGAGTATCCTCTTTGACTCGACGAGTCACTCCTGGAAGAATCGCGGGGCCACCCCGACTCCACTCGCCGAGTCTGAAGAACAACTCGGCGAGTCCCAGTGAATCTTCAAGCTACTCGCCGAGTCTGATCATCCGACTCGGCGAGTCCACGCCATGCAGTCGATCAAACTGTTTCCTGAGATACATATTTTCCCGAGTATACAAACATAGGACCTTCTGGACCTCTAAGGGTACTAATACAGGGTTATAAACGTTGGATAACAACACAACACTCCATCTAATCTCCAAATGGGTTTCACAAACCCTAAATCCATGCACACATTCACTTAACAGAAAATAATCCGAAAGGTTACCTGAATCATGCACTCTCAGTGTCCCCAAGCCTCAAAACGTGATTCCCTTGCTGTCCCATTAGCCAAAACCTTCTCCTCCTTGCACCACAATTCCTTCAAGGTCACCAATGGCCTTCAAGCTTGCTCTAGCCGCCCCAGTCGCCTAGGGTTCTTCCCAATCGATCAAAAGTCGTGAAATGACGGCATAATAACCCTTATATACAACCCAATACTGAACGGCTAGGGTTTCCGCTGAACAGCGTCGACTCGCCGAGTCCATACCTGGACTCGTCGAGTCCAGTCGCGAACCCGCGACCAAATCTGCGACCCTACTCGGCGAGTCTGGCTCCAACTCGCCGAGTCTCCCCTTTAAAACACCCCAAAATGCAATTTAACAATACTTGAGATTTTGGGCTGTTACACTACAAACCCATACACATAGATTAGCCACTCATAAATATCCTTAGGTCAATTGACTGGCTCATCCCTGGTCCAAGGTCAACTCCTTGGTCAAGGTCGACTCTAAGTTGACTGGACTCACCGAGTCGTGGCACAGACTCGCCGAGTCCTTCTCCTACTAACCCGGTCCTACTCACCAAGTCTCTCTTTCCACTCACTGAGTCACCCCTGACTCACTACTCAGGACTATGGAACCGACTCGTGATCCAACTCGCCGAGTCCGAGAGCAACTCGCCGAGTTCCACGAGCAGATCCCCTACTCGCTTTCAATCCTCACCAAAACATCCCGTAAGAGGATTTGGGGTTTTGGGGCTACGTTACACTGCTAATTCCGCGTGCAGAGACGAAGGGTTGGACCTTCAACACTTAAACCCCTCTTACTCAGTGAAAGTTCATATGACTCGTCGAGTTTGAAGAACGACTCGGCGAGCTCTAGGCAATCTTCATAGGACTCGCCGAGTTGTTAATCCAACTCGCCGAGTCTAAGACCATCTTCATAAAACTCGCCGAGTTCCACTTTGGGACTCGCTGAGTCCCTTCGACCCACTTCCCATACAAACCAAAACTGAGACATGCAACGCTTCTAACCCATAGATCTATGCTCCTAGAGCATGCTTATCACGTAAAGTTGCAAACTTTACATGCATGCATGGACCTATGAGCTCAAGAAGGCAAATCCAAGCTCTTTAATGGGGAATACACTCAATAGGGACCTCAATAATCCCAACCACAGAGACTTTATACTTCTAGGATTTCCATAAGATCCCAATCTGAAGTCCCTTCAGAACTCAAAGCATAAATACATGGAATTTGAGGTTTTAGGTCTTGAAACCACTAATTTGGGACAAAAGGGGATCTAATGAACTAATGATCAAGGTAAGAACTTTTCTACCTGAATGGAAGCTTCTCACAGTGTAGATTCCGCATCTACCTCCCCTCCTTGCACACTTCAACCTCCTCTTCCTTCCTCTAAGCTCCAAACCTTCTCCACAAAGCCAAAATCACTCTCAAGAACAATATGGGGGCTAGGGTTTCTTTCTACAGTTCTCTGGAAGTGTTAGGGACTAAGGAGGCCAAGTTAGAGCGTTTAAATAGGGTGCAAACGCCCGGATTAGGGTTTTTGTCCAAACAGGGTCTACTCGCCGAGTCCGGGGACCGACTCGCTGAGTACAAAGTTCAAACCCCGCGCCTTATCCCGCTCCTACTCGGCAAGTTGTTCCTTCAACTCGCTGAGTCCAAGGCAAAAATTGCATAAAATTAAAATATTAATCATAAGGAGTACGTACCAGGAACCAGGTGCTACAAAATGACTCCAATTGATATGGATACTACTCAAAATGATATGCAAGCTACTCCTAATGTTGTTGAATCCAATAGCACATGGGATTTTAGTCAATATATGCAAGTTACTCCACCTAGAAGTTATAAATGTGAGGAGGGTGTTGTGGGTGAGGAGGTTGTTGAGGTTGAGGAGGGTGTTGTGGGTGAGGATGTTGTTGGTGCTAATGTTCAAGTTGATGAGGTTATTCCTAATGTCTAAGTTGTTGCTAATGTTCAAATGTAGGAGGTTGTTCCTATTGTCCATGTTCAGTAGGGTAGAGTTAAACCATTTCAAAGATTTTGAAGAAGATAAGGAGAAGAAAGTCAGAGGGAATCTTGAAGTTGAAATTAGGCGAGAAAATTGGTGGTGTTGATGATCCAGGAAATTCTGAGGGAAAAGCTCTTCTAATTGATTAGTGTTGAATTTTTCTTTGTGTTATTTGGATTTATTGTATGTGTATTAGGATGATGGTAATTTTCATTTGATTTTAATGTATGTGTATCTAGATTGTTGTTTGAGTTTAAGGTAATTGTCTTTGTTTTGTACATGTGATGTGAAAAGGTTATGTTGGTCATATTTATTCCATGTTGTTGTTATTAGTAAATTAAGGACAAAAAGGGTAGTTTGGTAAAGTTTTAGAGTGAACTTTTAAAGTATATTTCATTTTGTACGTAAATTAATGACATAAAAGGATATTTTGGTCACTTATGAATGTATGTTGCCTTTTTTTAAGTAAACTCATGACATAAAAGGGTATTTTGGTCATTTATGAAATTATGTTGCTTTTTAAGTAAACTCATGACATAAAAGGGTATTTTGGTCACTTATGAAAGTATGGTTCCTTTTTAAGTAAATTAATGACATGAATGGATATTTTGGTCACTTATGAAAGTACGTTGTCTTTTTAAGTAAAGTCATGACATAAAAGGGTATTTTGTGCATACATGTGAATGTGATAAAGGTGGTCTTTACGACAGATGGCTTTGTATATTTCTGCATGGAAAATTTTAGAATCATGTGCATGCATGTGAATGTGTTATATGGTCCTGGATATTGCTCTTAATGGGTTGAAAGGTCCCATTTTTCCATTATAAAAACATCCACCGACTATTAACTGAAAATGGTCCCCATACATAGTGTACTTTTCATATGGACCACTTTCTACTTTATTCATAATATAATACCATGCACTGCAACCAATTTAATTATATATAATAAAAGGAAAACAAGGCATGCATATTTTAATAACATAAACATTTCCAACATCTAATTATACAAAATGCCCTACAATTGGGACTTTCAATTTGGCTTTACAATAGTTATAAAATGCCCTTTCATTAGGGACTTACCAGCTTACAACATCAACACACCAAGGTTGACACCCCCAAATTCTAACTAAAAGCAGCTTCCAAACATACAAAATGCCAATCATTATTGAGTTTTCTAGTATGCCTTTACAAAAACATACAAAAGCTTACACCAACCCCCTAACTAACTACAATCACTCCCTAACATCAAAACGCAATATACCAAGCCAACAAACAACAATGCAAATATCATCTTGTATCTACATATTTCCTTCCTTTAATCAGAAACATCTTTCTCACTCTTTGCCACCTTACACTTCTCTTGTGACAGCAGGAACTCAACTACAGCAATCGTTGTCCTCAAATTGTTCATTTCAGATAAATCCTCTTTAGCATCCAGTTTTTGCTTCAGAGAATATAAAAGGTTTTTGTAGCGCCCTTGTTCCTATTCATCGTCTTTCCATTCAAAGAAGTTACATTTCTTGAGCCTAGTGTGTAAATAGCCAATCCATTAAAAAAAATGAAAATGCTTTGATTTAGATAGTAAATAAAGATTAAGGAAATCAAATGCCTTTAATGTATTAACGAAATGGGTTTGATTCATGATCACAAAGATTCCTCAAGAAGAAAATAAAATTAGGGTTTTTTTCAAAATACAAATCTAGCATGATTGGCTTTTCACGAAGAAACACCACAGTCAAACCCTAAAATACAAAGGTAGCATGATTGGGATTATCGGGACCTACCAAACTGTTTTGACAATTTCAGAAACGCCTCCTAGGGTTCGTTATCTTCCAACACGTTCGTACTTTAGCTAGAACGTTGCAATCGCAAAGCTCTACCCCTTCTCGCACTTGAACACAAGTCACTTGTAGCCGATTCCTTGAAGTGGACAAGCTGGAAGACATTGTTTTTGAGGATGGCAAAAGTCGGTGGAGAGGATTTGACTTTTCACAAAAGGGTAAGTAAGATTTGAATAATGGTCTAATTCAGGGTTTCAATTAAAAAGGGTTGTTGGACGAATCAGCTTCTTCGACACATCAATATCCCACATACGTGTTACAAATAAGCTTATTGGACACATCACCCAGCCACATAAGTATCGGAACCGGTAAACCGTCTAATTTTTTGAATAATGTACCAAAAAAAAACTTTAGTAACCAAATTTGACAAATACCAAAACTTTCATGTGCTAAAGTGTCATTTTCCCAAGTTTATTACAGGTTTAGCTTTGAATGTAAGGTATAGACTACAGTATATTTACACATATTTTGTCTTTTTAAAATGAATGGTTTTTGAGTTAAGTGATGCCGAGTGTCTCAACTCAAATAATTGTATATCCGGGTATCCTTCTTCACTTATGTTTCAGAATTTACATCGATAATGTCATCATACGATTCTCAATTGTATAAATGATATGGTTCTGATTCATAGATAATAGAAGTTAAAACTCAGTATACGAAAAATTATAGCTTTCCAGTAAAGGATGTTAGGAAGTTAAGGATTGGATAAAGTGTTTATGAACAAACACTGTTTCTTTTTTAATCCATACTAAGATTTTGAACTCAACGCCAATGGCTGCTGTCGTGCAAGATAAGGAACTTCCACAACTGTCCCAATAACATCATCTCCAACAACAACTTTGTCCCCTTTTGAAGCAGCTTTTCTCTTGATATACCCTAAACCAAAATACTCATTTCCCCCTTTTCCACCAGTATAACTTGTCAACTTTCCAACCTACAAAAAAACATATTATAACATATCATGGTTTCTTTATTTTTAATTTTGAATTAAAAAAAAAAATTAATTATACCTTCTTTCCTTCAACTGTAATTGGAGTACCGGGTTTCACTGGGGATGAAAGTTGAATGCCCCATAACTTCTGTTTTATGCCATCGTATGTGATTAATCTGGATATGGTTTCTTGCCCTTTGTAACAACCTGATACGATTTTTTACCTTTTACTTTTTTTATTTTAATAAAATATTAAAAGAAAAATAATAAAATATTTAATACCTTTGTTTAAGGACACTGCATTCCAAAGACCAGCCTCCAGAACATTAAACTCATCGGTAAGCTCATTACCAGGTGATGGCCTTCCTGTACATTTGAGGAATCTATCCGATTATAGCATTGTACTTTTAATTTATTTTTTTAATTATGAAAGTAAGTTGCTATTTTTTTTTTTAATTTGACCTTGAAGAATTCGATATGTTTCAAATGCATTTGAACCCATTGGAGTTGCATTATGACTTAAAAGAGTTTTCCAAACCATTCCTGCAGCTGATGGTGACATCATCAGTGAGAAACCTTCTTCAGAGATCACACTTCCCACTGCCACAGTTACTGGATTACCGCTGACCTGGAATTTTAAACTTTTTAAATAAATTCTCCAACTAAATAGTCACCAATTTTAGCAAAATAATAATTTTGTTATTACTTTAATAAAACTGCATACAGAAATAACTTACATTGTAATGCTTATGTGAGCCATAAGGTTGTCCAATAAGATCACCAAGATTCAAATCCACCATTACCTGTCAAAATACCATATACAGAATTATTAAAATCATTGCACTTTGAGAAGATAAATAATGGAATTTTAAAAAAAAAAACACTTAAAGTTGAAGTTCATGGAAGCCATACTTGATTGCTTTTTGGTCCAATTAATGCAAATAAGCATGTCTTGTTAGTAATGTCTTGAATTTCAACCTTGTCAGCAAAAAATATGTACCTAAATTTTAATACAAAGCAATAATTCAAGAAAGTTGTTTATGTATTAACTGTCAAAAAAGTTGGTTACATTCTGTTATAAAATGTGTCAAAAAACTTACTTATTTAACATTTCACTGATACTTTTACTTGTCGATGGTGATACAACTAGTGTAACTGCTGTTTTCTACAAAATAGAAACACTTGTGAGATTTATAAAACAACTTTTTTTAATCAAGTAATACGACATTTTTGGGATTAATAAAATTACCATGATCCATGCTTGTGCAATGTCAATTGTTCTAGCAGTTGGAGTAACAAAGACAGTGTCACATCCCTACAAGATTCAGTTTTAAAATAATCAAAACCAAGATTAGACAAAGTAACAAAAAGACTGGCTTACCCCTCCTTCAGAAAGTGCTTCAAAGTTTGCAGTACTTTGGTTGTGAAGAAATGGGATGCGATCTTCTCCACTCACTGTGTATCAATAGAAATTTGGAAATTCGAATACTACATAATTAATTCTGAGAGATTATAAAAAATATGTAGAAAACCTTTGTGTGAAAGTTTACCTCTTATTCTACCATAATGGGAAAGATCAACAACCTGCAAACAGTGGAAAAAGTAAAATTACTCTGAAAAATGTATAAAACATTACAATGTGAAGGATACAAGAAGATTAACAATGACAAGCATAAAGCACCTGTTAGTACCCACCACAGTGCCATTGTCAACTGCATCTAGCGCATCTTCATCGTTATTGAATGTTTCAATAATCCAATCTTCTGACACTTTTGCCCCTGCTATAGCCATGTCATCCTACAAGAACCAAATTATTCAATTTTTATTGGCTTAAAGTTGAAGGAACATTAGTGTATAATTATCTGGTTTCTGAGTTCTAAATCTAATAAGAAAGATATGGATAAAGCAAATGTCATCTTGGCTGTTCAATTATACTTATAAATGATCTTACAGACTTAAGATCATTTATAAGCAGCATTAAGCATACAACCTCATCACTTGAAGAAGTAAATTAAGGAAAGCAGTAAATCACTACAACAGTCGGTCAAATAGAATAACCTAAACTTTAAAAATGAAATTTTGGATGATTAGTACTACATTTAACACGCAATAAGACGAAATTAAATCTCAGATACCATCAATAGGTTTTAATCGAACACTTCTACACGACATCAGAATTGTTACAAAATAGAAAACTTGAAATTAAACACTTGTGATTCATAGCTGCTTACATAAAGGTCGTGGTCAATCGGAGGAGGAGAGAGGTCGAAAGGTATTGCAGCGACGGGTGCGAAGTTGGAAGAATAGGTGATTGGTGAGAGTGGCTTCCGACTACGGATGCAAACCGCATCGTTGTGTGAACCACGAGAACCGAACGCCGACAACTGAAAGGATGAATGAAGTCGGGAAGAGTGCGTTTGGTTGACGCTCCGGCGATGGAGTGTGGAAGTGGTGGCGTTAGAAATCGCGTGGCTAACAGAGGATAACAGTGCGACCATTCTTTCTATTTGTGTTTTGGCTTATTGCTGATTGCTCACTGCTCCCACTTTAACGCCTTCTTCCCGAGTTCTAGGAGAGAAATCGAAGGATACGGAGAGGAAAGTTAGGGTGTGGAAGGAAAATGGTGTTGCCGAGTTTTCAGAGTTATTAAAAGGAAAGTGAGGGGAGCGGAAGGATTTTGGAGTTATATTTTCCTTCCAAATTATATTTTCCTTCCAAATTTTGCTCCCAAATTGAACGGATTGGATTTGGAAAGAAAGTGAGGGGAAGGAAAATTTTATGCTTTATTTTCTTTTTCCTCCTAACTCGGAAACACAAAAGCTTAAAATTTTTCTTTCATTTCCTTCGAACTCGGGAACACGGAATAATGAATATTTTCCTTCACCTCCCTTTCTTTCCGTCAAAATTTTATTTCCCTTTCTTTTAATGAATTTACAAAAAAACTCAGGAACAAGACGTAAAGAATCAAAAATAAACTACATTTTTGTCGATGTGCTTGAGCTAACTTTTGGGATAACAGAAAAAACAAAATAAGTTGGATAACAATAGCATTTCAATGCAAAATACGATTTGTTATCATTTAAACACAAAGAACATGTTTGAAAAAGTCATTAATAAGTTTGAAATTGGTGATATAATCAAATTCGAAATTCATAAATAAATTAGCAAACTCTAATTAAAGTGTTTTATTAGGTGATGTCCTCGATTCTTGAGGTCGTATATTGGATTAGATTTGTGGATTAAGCAGCATTTTAGAAATAGATTAGATTTATGGATTCAAAAGTATTTTAGAAGTACATTAGATTTGGCATTCAAAAAAATTAGAAACTCTAGTTTGAAGATTTAAAAGTTTTAGAGGGTATTTGGCTAAACTTAAAAATTGAGTTTTTTAACATATTACCAGTTACACACCATTATAAGTTAAAATGAGTATTTAGATAAATCATTTTTGATAAATTATTCACCTCTATCTTATCAAAACTCCTTATAACTTATAATTGTCCAACATCTCCAGAATGCTTTTTTTAGTCATTTTACCAAACACTAAAATAGGTTATCAACTTATAGCATTTTTACACGGGATAAGCTAATTAAATTACTTTTTTAAAAAAATAGTTTTTTGTTTTGACACCATTATAAGTATACACACGCTTAAAATACATTTTTGTTAGAATAAGTACTTTTCAAGAACCTAGTTTTTCTAACAAAAAACATGTTAGGCTATGCAGCATGGTGCTTTAGGTGCTAAAGCGCCACAAGGTATGCTGACATGGCACCCCTGTTAATACTTCATAACTCTCTTATTATTTTTATATTAAAAAATTAGAAGTGTATTGGCATGACAGAATGTTGAGTATTTCCCTGTGTAAGTGATTGGAAACTTGTGTTGATATGGTGTTAAGAGCTACACCACATAGCAACTCAAAATGTGAGTTTAAATCTAACCAATTTTCAAACGAGGTGGTTATTTACAAATTTTGAAAAATTATTGGCTAAATCATAATGAAAACCGTAAAATGAGGTGAAATAATACAAGAGTATGCGACTTGACCAAACCTTTCATCACACTTTATATTAAATAAATCAAACCCTAAAACCCATCACTTAAATACACATCTCTCCAATGAGATGAACCAGAATTGTATCCTCACTATATCAACACAACCAACCATATGTAAAAGCTTTATAAATAAATCAACAGAACAGAAAAATAATAAATAATACCACACATCAAAACTGGAACAAGAAAACCATGCACCTCCATTAGGGAAAACTGGAGACGTTCTGGTTGACCAAGTCAAACCAAAAACCTGCATCCACCATATCATACATACAACAATTAATAAAGGAATGGAATTATTAACTCCATTGAAATGAAAGTCATCATACCTGAGTGAAAAATGATGGTCTTTCTAGCAAGCTGAAAACTTTCAAAAAAAAAAAAGAAGAATACTCCACAAGATGCCAAATTGGACATGAACTTGCACTTAATTACGGTCAACTCTTGGGTCAACTCTTTGGTGCAATGGCAGCCAAAGCATTGGCATGTGTAGGTGAAAGATTACTCAACAGAGGCTGCATTTGTTGACCATATATTGATAATAAATGAGCAAAAGCCCTTCCTATTTGAGCTTTGACTTCTGGAGTTTCAACTGGAGATAAAGCCACTTGTGCAAAAACATTAACCAGATCCGGAACTAAAGGAGCAATCTGTTTAAAATAAAACAAAACTTTAGTGGCCAAATCGGTATAAACAATACTTCAGGGGCTAAACCGTAAATAAACACTTAAATACTACCTGTGGGTTTGATGTTAAAACAAGGCTGCAAATGCAGTTGTAAACAGGCATGGATTCTTCATGGTCTTCTTTTAAAGGAAGAACCTTGACAAAAACAGGTAGCACCTAGAAATATTTAAATAAATAAATACAAGTTAGTTTCATTTATTTGTTTTGTTTATTATTTATATATATATTTATATATATGAACCTGGTTTAAGGGAATGGAATCCTGATGTGCCATAATCATTCTTGCAACAGCTCCAGCAGCATTGTCTCTTACTGCATCATCTGGCTCTGATTCTCCAAATAATGGATAAAGGCCTCTTAACACATCACCAAAGTATCTGATTTATTCATAAGAGAGAAATAAAATAAATCATTACAAAATATTTGTTTAAACATCATTTATGTATGAAGAAAGTAGAAGAATAAATACTTGAGACTGGCGACACCACCATTTTTGCACAACTCCCCAACACAGAATGCAGCGTTTCTCCTATTAGTTGCATCTGATGAACCTAATTCTTTAAGTACCAAGGGCATTATGGTCTGAAACATGAAATGAAATATTCAAAAAAAAACGAAAACTGATAAACATGGAATTTGAAAAATATGTAAAATGACAAGAAAGTACATCAACATAGGCAGCAATTGGAGCACCCATATCCTGAGCAACTTCAGCAAGGCATGCAACCACCATTGTCCGATCTTGTGATGGTCGTGATCCTTTCTGCAAGACAACAATTTAAATGACCAAAATACCCTCCCTCGTCATGTGTATATACTAAATAGATACATATAAGAAAGCTCACAGCGAATTTCATTAAAGGCTCAAAAAGAGTGGAAAAGATCGGTGCAAAGTGGGACCCCATGGCTTTAGCAAATGCAGGAAGAAGATCTGAAACAGCATCCATAAGCACTTCATCATGGCTAGTATCATCATCATCAACATCACTATCTGATTCTATTTGTTGACAAACTGATTCCTGTTTAAGCAAGACCAGAGTTGACTCTACAAGCTGAGGCATATCTGATGAGAACATTTAACAAGTTAGTTTTCATAATAAAAGAAAATTTAATTAAAAAACATTAACATGTTTCATATAAAAAATAAAAAAAAAAACTAAAAATTTCCATACATGGTTCGACAGTAACATATCCAAAATCCTTGATCATGTCTGCTACACTCATGCAAGCTTGAGCAACAACTTCCTTGTCATCATCTTCATTCATTGTTTTTATATAAATAGTCATCACTGTATCTGAATTTTATCAAATTGTGAAAAGATCAAAGAACAGAGTCAAAATCTAGAGATTCCAAAAGTCATATGGTTTATTTTTGCCATAACAAGTCAACTACTCACCAAGAATTTCTTTTGCCTTTGATGCTCCATCCTGAAAAAAAAAAACACAAAAAATTTGACAGATGGGGACACAAAAGATGTATCTTCCATGAACAAACAAAATACCAAAAAACAACTACAAATAATTTGTAAAAGAAAAAATGGACAGGAAAATGCTTACACTATGACCTTGGAAGACTGCATGTGCAGCTGTCAGAATATCTGCCATTCAAAACCAACTAAACATTAGATCTGGAAAGAACAATGTATACAACCAAAATATATTTTTTAGATGCAGTTTGGAATGGAAAATGTAATGTCCAAAAATAGCTCGTATCTTGTATTTTTATGTGTATATAACAATATTAATCTCAATATGTAATTATGGATGTTGGTACACTTACGTTTTAAGCCAGTGATGGCTTGAAGTCGAACATCTTCATGAAAATAACTAGAATGCTTCACCAGAATCCTCAATGATTCTTCCAAATATCTTGAATTTTATTAAAGAAACTACAGGCTACAGTTAAGTTGCTTTATAAAAAAAAAATTTACAAAACTATAAATCTAAAGGATACGGGGCATAAGCACTCTTTGTATGTAAGGCAAATAAACCAAGAGCTTGAGTTGCAGCAGCCTTTTCATCTAAAACACCAGTTCTTATACTGATATTTCTCACTCTTGGTTCATCATGAGTTTCATCATCAGATGAAACTCCACCAAATCCATTCACATTTTCATCTTCATCAGAATCATCAATATCAACAGCAGATCCATCATCAAGATTGCATGAAGAAAACGCCAGAGGGACAACATGTGGAAGATACTGTTTTTTATGATATAAAGTTATGTCACACATAACACAAACTAACATACACACATTCACAAGTTTTTTAATTTTTTTTTCAAATACCTGAATCATTCCATCCTCCAAGATTTCTGCTACATTGCTGAAGAATCCATGAGTATACTCACGAAGTTCACTATATTCCAGCCCATATCCCTAAGTTGTATATTTAAATTACTAATCAAACTCAAAAACGCTTGAAAATATAAAGATTTAGATGGAGATAAACCATAAAGAGAGGGGTATTACGGTAATTGCGGCTTCAATGAAAGGAGGTAAAATCGGTTCCATTCTTGCCCTTCCCACAACCATGGCAACTATTCCTACAAGCTCTGTAGCTCTTGCCCTTGAACGAAGATCTTCATCATTTGTAAGCACCATGAAAGATTTCATGAGTTCCAAAACTCGTTCAGCATATGGAAGAAATGCTTGCTCTGAAGCAGATGCAACTGAACCAATTGCAGACTGTAGAAAGAAAATAGAAAGTTCTAGAATGTCATTAATGTTATCAAATTCAAATCATTTACAATATAATTACATAAAGATTGTGTTTTTACCATGCATGTTTCCTGTAACATTCGCTGACTGGTTTGCAATGCAGCAAATAGTTTTCCCATTAAAGAATCAAGAAATGGAAGAATTTCTTCACCCATGTTCTCACAAAACGCAGCTAATGCGTAGTATGATTTCTCCTGAAAAAAAATAGAATTGAATTTCATTAACATGTGAAGATAAAGACTTTGTAATAATATCTATTTACCTTGACTTCATCAGAAGAATCTTCTAAGGCATTTAGAATGCAAGGAAGAACACTTTCATAATGTGAAATAATCTCAGGCTGCAAGTACTCTGCAAATTGACCTAATGCAAAAGAGGAAGCTCCTCTTACAACCTGTTCAGGGTCTCTTAAAGCCCCTAACACAATTTGCAAAATTGGTCCAAGTTTCTCTTTCATTAACTCCAAACACCCCTCTGAAACAACACCCAAAACTGTCACTGAAGCTTCACGAAACTTCGGGTCAACACTTTGACTGCTTAAAGTAGCAAATTCAAAGACGCCTGGGAAAACATGTTTTGGTAACTTTAATGACAAGGTGTCAAGAACTTCTGCAGCAGCACGATCTGGCGCCAGGTCATCATCGTCTTCTTCCCTATTGGTGGACTCTGTAAGCAGTGGGCACATGATTTGAAGGATTGGAGCGATTAACTTGTGTTTCTTGAGGGAACTGGATTTGAACTTTGCAAGCCATGAAATGATTTGAATAGCCTGAAACATGAATTATGTTAACAGGAAGCCATGAAATGAATTGAGGGCATTCACGTCTTTTGCACTGCTAACCTGATGTCGTGTGCTGGAGTCCAAATTTGGACTTGAGCAAACTTCAAGAGAGAATTGGACTATGGCTTTGACTGAGTCACCAAGAAGAGGTGCTGGAGATTCAATCAGTTCATCAAATATCTCAAAAGCAATTATTGCAACATCTTCATCACCAGATGCAAGGCATTGTCTTGAAACATTTAATATGCTTGGGATAAATTCACGAAATTTAATCTGTGTGTATATGATAGGGATGTAGCTTTAGAACAAGTAGAATAATTACAATATTACCCTCCAGGGAACAAATAGACTTACCACTTCAGATGCATCATGAGTGAACTCAATGAAAGAGCCAACAGCCCTGTTCAAGATGATGTCAGCATTATATATGTTTCTTAAAAACCAAATTTAAAAGGAGAGATAATGACATAGAACATTACTTGAGGGCAGCCACTCTAACATTATTACTAGTCTCATCTTGTAGGCACTTGAGTAGAAGTGCTTGTAAATCAGCAAAATATGGTCGAAAAGAATCACCAATTGTCTCTGTTAAGGAGCTGAACAATATCAATGCCACCTGGCATCATAGAAAAAGAAAGAATTGCTGAAAAAGTACATGAACCTGTGGATATGAATCATATGATGCTTATAGTACATGTATGTGTGTACATTGGTATTCCTAAAACAAAATTAAGATACAAAATCAAAAAAGGTAAAGCACCTCTCTATGATCTTCTTGCGCACTCTGGCTGCACTGGAACAAAAATGGAAGCAAATCTGGCCATTCTCCACCAGGAATGGCATACTTTGCAATGATACTCACCACGTTTGCACTAGCTCTCCTCACAGGTGGACTGACAGTAGAAGACATCCATCAGGCAAAATTAGTCTTACTTTGTTGATTAGATAATAAGGGGCACAAAATGAAGAAGAAGAACTACAAGGTGTCAGAATGCATAAAACACAAATGAAGGAGAAACCTAATTGATGCGTGTTCTTTAAACAAATGTTTCACTTTCTATAAAACTACTCAAACGTAATGCTTTGAGATGTTTGGTGATTTCCACCTCAAAAAGATAGAAGATTTCTTCAATTTCACGAAAAAAAATCTGATTTGGGACCACTGGAGTAATTAAATTACAATTAGAATCGTCACAGAAACATTCACAATAAATTCTACAGATTGAAATAGCTTGATATAACATAAACATTAATTAACAATGGCAATTCCGAACCTGTGCTCCATAGTGATGCTTTCAATAAGAGATTGTTTGACAAGCTGGCGAAGCTGAGGGGAGAGTTTAGCCCAGTGACCAGTGATCTTCTTGCGGAGGAGAACGGCGGCAAGCTGTCGGACATTGGGCGTCTTCGCCGTTCGTAGGTGGTGAACGAGTGCCGGAACCACCTGTGGATCCTTAGCCAGCCTCTTAATTTGGTCCTCCGCTTGCCGCCGTGCATCATTGTCGGGCATCAAGAACTGAATAAGCAAAAGCTCCAATGACTGCGACATTGTTGATGAACTGAGGGTTTTGCTCTTGACGGCGGCAGGACAATAGCTTTGGGTTTATAAAAAGAGTAGTGTTGGTACTCGGGGACAAACTATAAATGTTACAGTTTAGGTCCCCTTAGACGTACTTGGAGTTTAGGTCCCCTTAGATGTACTCGGTGAAAAGTATTACCCTTTACTTTTCTATTTAGGGTCTTTTTGTTTGGCCTCTTCGTCGTCTAAAGAGTTGGCTTTGGATCATTTTCTATTTAGGGTCTTTTTGTTTGGCCTCTTCGTCATCTAAAGAGTTGGCTTTGGATCATTTAGATTCAGATTGTTCAGTTGAAGCTTCTTTAACCTTTTAATCAATCAGACATAAAAAAAATGGGACTTGAATGGTCAGATATGTTGAGAATGTTGAGAAGTCTAGATGAAAATTTTCCGTCTGATGCTCTTGGCCCCAAAGAAATGTCTCCTTTTTTTCTTCCCCCTCTTCTCCCATCGAGCAACGTTCTCTCTTTCTCTACTTCTTACCGTCGATTCTCAGCTTGCCATCGGACCTCCGACGGCGCCGATCCACCTCCCCCTTCTTCGGTAAGTTTTCTTATTGTGTTCTTATGGTCGATTTTTTCAAGCAACTTTATGGTCTATTTTTTTCAAGCATCTTTATGATCGATTTTTCTTTGTTCTTGTTGTGTTATTGTGCTTGTCTGATCGATTTTTGTGCAATTGATATTTTCAAGCCCTAAAAACCTGCTATCTTGTGTTTGAACTCCAAAAATATTTCTTCACTTTGTTGTTTGGTGTTGAGTTTGTTTTTTGTTGTTGATTTCTCTTGTTTTTGTTGTTCTATCTTGTGATTGAACTCCGAAATTTGCTATATTCTTGCTTGATTTTTGTTATTCATGGAGAGAGGGCTTTGTAGGGGCCAACCATCTGTTCAGATGCGAGGGCTAGGAGACTTCTTCAGCAGGGTTGTTCGGGATTTTTGGCTTATATCTTAGATACAAGGGCCAAGACCTCGACGGATTTGGGCAATGTTGTGACATCCCCATTTTCACGGCCAGAAAAGACCGATTTTGTTTATGCTTTGTTTAAAAATCAGAGTAACATTTTAAATAAAAGTGTTGCGGAATTTGTCCCAAAACAAAATATGATAAAGATTTATCAAAAGCATTTCCATAGAAATGTATTTCATGAAAAGGACTCGGGATGTCATGTTCAATACATATCATAAGCATAAACAATATAGCATAGGCCTTACTACATTATTCCGTATTTACAGGCCTAAAATCCATTAATCTCTCATCCCAAGACATCGCAATCTATGTTTATGCGCCACTACCTGTAATACAAGAAACTGAGTGGGTCGGGCTTGGGAGTCTGGTGAGCACATAGGGTTTTCAACCCACAATAAATATGTTTATTAACTTTATCAAACCAAACAAACCCGATTACCCATTCCCGTTATCCTCACTTTACGTCCCTAAAACATCTAACACAAGGGACCTTGTCTAAGGACTATCATCGGGATGGACACTACTGCTAAGGGGATTCCTCAGCAATAAATGTCCTTAAGGCAACCATGTGGGGGATAGAGTACACTTGGTGAGCACACAGTTCAAATAAACACCTACAGGTTACGAGCTTGCTAGTGTTCCACTGGACTGTCTAGAATAGTCCGTGGTAGTCATCTATACTCCGCTAGATGACTGGATCATCAATAACATCTATAACGAAGCCTCTCATTATTTCATTTTATCACACAACAACTAATACATCTACCAATGTTTTACCCCAATATTTTCGTAGATATAAAATACATATATAGTTTAAATCATTGAAAACATGTATAAAAATGTTCATCCAGCATAGATAGCAAGTATTCAGATAATATGCACACATAGCACGTAATTTATATAAAATACTTTATATCTATGTGTAAGCTGAAAGTAACTATGCACTCACCTGAAAGGTGGTGACTCAGCACTCGGACAACGCTTCGATACTCTCAAAACAATTTTCCTTCGCTAAAACCTAGTACCAATACCACTAGGGTTTAGTTTAACGATAACCGCGACTAATTAATAGTCTAGATATTATTACTATTATATAAGCTTTAAACAATACTTATATAACCCATCATAATAGCCCAAGTATTTATTATAAGTTCCTAATAACGTTACTATAATTAAATAAGAGCTATATTAAAATAGCGTAGGCGTAGCTTACTTACAGCGGGTTTTTCTTAAAACCGGGCGCTGCTGGAGCAACGTTCCCGAGCCAAAAGGGTCTTCTTCTCGGAGCCGTCGGGCACTCCGGGGCTTCCGCCTCACGCTAGGGAGGTTCCCTAGGCTTTTCGGGGTGTTTCGGGGGGTTTCGGGGCTAGAGAGAAGTTCTAGAGAGAGGGGGAAGTGAGGGGAGGTGTGAGGAATGAATGGAGGCCTCACCGCTTATTTATAGGGGCTGGAGGAAGGTTCACGTCGTGAATTTTTAATATTCACGTCGTGAGCCAGGCTGGCTACAGCCAGGCGCAGCCTGGTGCTGACACGTGGCATCGCATACAGGGTAAAAATCAGCCGATTTTCAAAAATTCATAACTTTCGCATACGAACTCCGTTTTCGACGTTCTTTATATCCACGTGTAGGTAAAAATAAGATCTACAACTTTTATTTAGACTCCGTCGGCTAATTCTCGACCGATCTTAAATTTAACAGTAGGAGGAGTTTAGACTGCTAAATGACCGCGAAGAATTCGTAACTCCTTCATACGGAATCCGTTTTCGTCTACTTTTTACCATTGAGTTCCTATTAATGAGATCTTCAACTCTCATTTAGGTCGCGTAAGCCAAAAACTGCTTGAACTAAAATTCGAGTTTCGGGTCGTGCACTGCTAAGCCGAATCTTAGAAAAATCATAACTTCCTCATACGAAGTCAGACTTGGGCGTTATTTTTGTGGATGTTATCGGTTTAACATATACTACAACTTTGGTTTAGATCACTAGGCTAAAAAGTCCTCCCTCGTAAATTCACGATTTACGTCTCCCGGTGTCGTACCGGTTTTGCCGTAAAACTTCGACGGGTCATAACTTCTTCGTTATAACTCAGATTTTGATGTTCTTTATATCCCCGAAATCCTTGTTTCGACCACTACAAGTTTATGTAAAGATATCAGGCTTATCTCACACTTTAATTTTGACGCTTGTTTTTATTCTTTATTAATTATACATTTATAATTAAATAATAAGCACATAATTACACACAATTCACATAATACTCAAATATTTCATCTTTATTACTTCAAAAAGAGTTACAATAGTTGACCTAGACTATTAATTGTCAAAAATGCTTAGCCCTGAAACCCGGACGTTACAAATGTACCGGTTTTACAAAAGTTTCGGAATGTCTTTCCCGAGGAGTTACCTAGAGTGCCTCAGGAGAGGCAAGTGGAGTTTCGCATTGGTTTGGTGTTGGGTGCCGCTCCGATAGCCAAGGCATTGTACCAACTAGCTCCGCCCAAGATGCAAGAGCTATTTACGCAGCTTCAGGAGCTACTGGACCAGGGGTTTATTCGTCCGAGTAGTTCTTCGTGGGGAGCACCGATCCTATTCGTGAAAAAGAAGGATGGGTCACACAGGATGTGTATTGATTATCGAGAGCTGAACAAGCTAATGGTGAAAAACCGTTATCCGCTCCCGAGGATAGACGATTTGTTCGATCAGCTGCAGGGTACATCTTAGTTTCCAAGCTTGATCTTCGGTCGGGGTATCGTCAGATGAGGATTAGGGATGATGATATACCGAAGACAACTTTTAGAACTCGGTGCGGGCACTACGAGTTTGTGGTGATGCCAGTTGGGCTCACCAATGCCCCAGCAGCGTTCATGGATCTCGTGAACAGGGTGTGTAGGCTAATGTTGGATCGGTCGGTGATCATGTTTATCGATGATATTATGGTCTATTCTAAGACTAAGGAACAACATATGAGGGAGGTGTTGGAGACAGTGAGAACGGAAAGGCTTTATGCCAAGTTCTCAAAGTGTGATTTCTGGTTGAGAGAGGTGTAGTTTTTGGGGCACATCATCAACCGGGAGGGTATTTTGGTTGATCCAGCCAAGGTTGAGGCAGTGATGCGGTGGGAAGTACCGAAGAACGCATATGAGGTTCGTAGCTTGTTGGGTCTAACGGGGTATTATCGGAGATTCATCTAGGATTTCTCCAAGATCGTCGTACCATTGACCCGTTTGACAAAGAAGAATGTGACTTTTCGGTGGGGACCGGACCAGCAGTTGGCTTTCGAGACCTTGCGGCATAAGTTATGTGAGGCCCCGATTTTAGTGTTATCGGAGGGGCTGGATGATTTTGGTAGTGTACTGTGATGCGTCGATCTTGGGGTTTGGCGTTGTATTGATGCAGAGAGGGCATGTGATCGCATACGCCTTGAGGCAGTTGAAGCCTCACGAGGCGAATTACCCCACTCACGACTTGGAATTGGGGGCAGTGGTGTTTACCCTCAAGATATGGAGGCACTATTTGTATGGAGTTCGGTGTACCATCTTCACGGATCACAAGAGTTTGAAGTATTTGATGGATCAGCAGAATCTAAACATGCGGCAAAGGAGGTGGTTTGATGTATTAAAAGATTATGATTGCGAGATCTTGTACCACCCTGGGAAGGCCAACGTGGTGGTTGATGCTTTGAGCTTCAAGACGGCAGGTTCTCCAATTGGGAACGTTTGTCTGAGGATGACGATGGTCTCTCCACTACTAGATATGATCAAGAAGGCTCAAGTTGAGGGTTTGAAGAAAGAGAACTGGAAGATACGATGGATTCGAGGGCAGTTTCCCTTATTTGTACGGGATGGTCGGGGACTCTTGACACAGTGTGGTCGGGTGTGGGTGCCGGTAACTGTGGGAGTGAGACAAAAGATATTAAAGGATGCACATAAGTCCAAGTTCTCTATACATCATGGAGCTACAAAAATGTTTAGAGATCTGAGGCTGAGCTACTGGTGGCCCTACATGAAGCGGAAGATCTCTTGGTTTGTGGAGCGGTGCTTGACCTGCAGGAAGGTCAAGGTCGAACATCAGCGACCACATGGAAAAGTTTAGCCGCTACCCATTCCTATGTGGAAGTGGGAAGAGATTACATGGACTTCATCACAAAGTTACTAAGGACAGCAAGGGGTGTGGATGCCATATGGGTGATTGTGGATAGATTGGCGAAGAGTGCCCACTTTATTCTAATTTACGAGAGCATCTCCGCTGAGAAATTAGTGGATGTTTATGTGCGAGAGGTGGTGGTTAGGCATGGGGTGTCAGTATCAATAGTCTCTGACAGGGATGTTCGATTTACATCTAGATTCTGGAAGAAGTTCCACGAGGAACTGGGCACTCAATTACTTTTCAGCACGGCATACCACCCCCAGACAGATGGCCAGAGTGAGAGGACAATCCAGACACTCGAGGATATGCTTCGGGAATGCGTGTTGGATTTTGGAGGGAGTTGGGATACATACCTTCCACTAGCAGAGTTTTCATATAACAATAGTTATGATGCTAGTATCGATTGACCTCCTTTTGAGATGTTATATGGTCGGAGGTGTAGGACCCCTGTTTGTTGGGGTGAGGTTGGACACCGAGTCATGAGGAGCACCGAGTTGGTGCTCAAGACTACTGAGTTGATTCAGCAGGTGCGTGACAGGCTACGAGTCGCACAAAGCCGTCAAAAAAAGCTATGCTAACCGACACCGATCGGATCTTGAGTTCCAGGTGGGAGACTTCGTCTTGCTAAAAGTATCACCATGGAAAGGTGTTATTCGGTTCTGGAAGAAGGGCAAGTTAGGGCCCCGGTATATTGGCTCGTTCAGGATTTCGGTCCGGGTAGGCAATGTGTCTTACCGTTTAGATCTGTCGGATGAGCTTAGCCAAATTCACAACACTTTCCATGTGTCTCAGCTTCGAAAGTGTGTCACAGACGAAGCTGCGGTTATATCTTTGGATGATATTCAGGTGGATGAGAGATTGAACTACATTGAGCGGCCCGTGACGGTTTTGGATAGGAATGTAGCACCTGGCTCTTGGTATGTAATATATTTAAGTATTTTGCATTTTTGGCCTTGGACTCGGCGAGTTGAAGGACCAACTCGCCGAGTAGAAGCGGGATGGGATGCGAGATTTAAGTGATGGACTCGTCGAGTCGGGCCCCGGACTCGACGAGTAGGCTCTGACTGGACAAAACCCTAATATGAGGGTTTGCACCCTATTTAATCATCTTTTCAACCACCACTCGTCCTTATTTCTCCCAGAAACCCTCCATAGCAAACCCTACGTGTTTTGGTGCAATATCTAAGGCTTTTGTGGTGATTATGGTAGTTTTGTTCACAAAGAAGAAGGAAGAGCATAGAAGGATCAAGAGGAGATTGAAGGATTCGAGTTTGGTGCATCATCTTCAATCTTTGAAAGGTATAAAGTCTGTACCTTGCTTGTTCATTTGTCAAATCCCTTTTTGGGGAAGATTTGGGGATTTTTAAGCCATATGAGGTAGCCAAACATGATTGCAAACATGGTTGGGGGTCAAGACTTCGGATCTAAGTCTTGGGAGGAGTCACAAGGCAGATTTGGGTTGCTTTTGCACCCAAGGAAGGTCCCATGCAACATAAGAGCCATTTTAGAGCCTTTTAGTCTCAAAAGTCCCATGCATGCACGTAAATTTTGAAACTTTACGTGCTAGATCGAGCTTAGGGGCTTGGATCTATCATTTGGTCAAAGGTTGTACATCAGAAATCAAGGAAATAGGGCATGGACGTTATCGACTCGGCGAGTCCGTTCTTGGGACTCAACGAGTCCAAGGCATAAAGTCCCATATCTGTTGAGGGTCAAAAGAACTCAGTTGGGTGTTAGAAGGGTTGTAGAAGAACCGAAGGAGTGACCTAACGTATTGGACTTAGCCTTAGACCTGGAGTTCATGGGACTCGACGAGTGCTAGAACAGACTCGGTGAGTCCAAGGCAATCTCCTTATGGTTGAAGATGAACTCGACGAGCTGTTCATACAACTCGGTGAGTCAAGGACAGAACTTGTTCATCAGATGAAGGTAAACTCGACGATTTGTTCATACAACTCGGTGAGTCAGATGAAGGTTCATTCGATGTTCATATGAGGAGGAACTCGTCGAGTCGTTGCTAAAGTCGACGAGTCGAGTCGTAGACAAGGAATGATAAAGGGTTAGGGACTCGACGAGTTGATGACCCAACTCGGTGAGTCGGGTCAAGTGGAAGTTGACTTTGACTTGGACTTGGTTGGGGGTAAATAGTCATTTTACCCTAAGAGTAGATATCAGTTTCTGACTGAGTGTTTTGTGGGGATTATAGTCGGAGGATTTCCGGAGCAGCAACATACAGAGGTTTCCCCGCGCAGATTATCAGCAGCTACTCGTACGAGGTGAGTTACCTTCTAGTAGCGGTGGGTCTACAACCACAATGCCAACCCACCAGTAGGATTTGTATGATAGATGATTGTCTTTGTGATATTCATCTAGGTTTGCTACTACCTGATATGTTATTAGCTAGTATGATATGATATTAAATGCTAGTAGCAGTAGGGGAGATAATCCCCAAGGTTACCGGTCGATAGGTCCAAAGGGGATGGTTATACCTAGTCATGCTAGATAGAATATGGTTATGTGTTACATGCTATGTGGTACTAGTAGAGGGGTGAAATAGTCCCCAGCATCCGGTCGAGAGGACCAAAGGGGAGGCCAGCACCCAGGTATGCTAGGTAGTACCCGGTCAAGAGGACCGCTAGGGAGGACAACACCTAAATATGTTAGGCAGTATCCGGTCATGAGGACCGAAGGGGAGGCCAGCACCCAGGTATGCTAGGCAGCATCCGGTCGAGAGGACCGAAGGGGTAGGTCGGGCACCCTGATATGCCTGACAGTATGTGTATGTTATGTGATTGTATGGTATGCGGTACGATAGGGGAACTCACTAAGCTTCATGCTTACAGTTTACAGTTTTGGTTTCAGGTACCTCTTCAACGAAGGGGAAGGAGCTGGCATGGTAGCGGCACATCATACGCACACTCATTATTTTCCGCACTATGGATATTATGGGATTGTACTCTGACATGTTCTTATTTTATGACTTGGATTTTCAGACATGATACATTGTTTTATGAGATGATATGATATCACAGTATTTTCTTATGAGTGTTTTATGAGTCAGTTAATTAAAAAGAAATTTTTGGTCTTGAAAATTGGATCGTTACAAGGAAGGTCAATGTCCTTCGTAATAAAGAGGTAAAGCTAGTGAAGGTGCAATGTGTGACAACCCCAAATCTAATTCTGTTAAAAATCCCATTTTCACTAACGGAAAACGTCACTATACGTTATTTTACGTAATATTTGGAATCGTCAATTTCCGAATATCTAAATTTAAGCATGGTTTGATATCATTGTAAGTAATATGTCTCATAGGTGTTAACCCCGTTTAACCTAATAGAGTGGTTTTACCTTCTCAACCACTTCACCCGGGTAAAAAGTTTTAACCCAGTTAACTTTAAACATCGGGTAGCCGTGTATCGGGCGCGATTCTCGAGACATATGCAATGGTGTTCCCAACATTTGAACACTCATTCACTACACACCCACTCTCTCTACTTTCTCTCTCTAGACTCAAAAACGACCCCGATTCCGCTAATTTCCGACTTCCAAACGTAAGTACTCATCCCCTATCTTATTCTAGACATGCTTCATTGAATTTGTGGGCCAAAAACCATAGGAATCAAGATTCAAAGAGGAGTTTACGGCCTAAGAAGCTCCTTAGGCCGTAAACCCCCAAATCCAAGCCAAAGACCAAGTTTCTCCTTCTTGTATGTTAGTATACTAATTAAGGCATATAACTAGAAGAGTTTGGACCTTAGAAAACAAGAGAATGATGCTTGAAAAGGAGTTTACGGCCCAAGCATGTGCTTAGGCCGTAAACACCTCAAACACCCCACAAATCCATGTTTTAAGCCCCAAAAACACTTCTAGGGTGTTTGGTGAATTAGACTTGACTCCAAGGAAGGCTTGAGTGCATTAAACATCAACATTTGAGGCCAAAAAGAGGAGTTTACGGCCTAGCATAAGCTTGGGCCGTAAACACCCAAGAAATTGTGTCAAACAAGTCCCTAAACTACCCTAATGCATGAAAGGAATTAATCTAAGGCCTATGGAAGTGTGTTGTACCATTAAACACTTCATTTTGACACCAAATGAAGAGTTTACGGCCAAGGATGTTCCTGGGCCGTAAACTCCCCATAAATATGTGCCAAATTGCTCCAAACTCACTATAGGACCTTCTAGGATTTTTCTAAGCCATTTGGGACCATGTTGTACAAGTAAAACCATCACCTTAAAGGACTTATAGGAGTTTACGGCCCAAGAACAAGTCTTGGCCGTAAACTCCCCTAAAATATCACAAATTTAGATGTTTAATCCTTCCCTCTTGGTCCAAAACACACACCAATAAATCAAGGAAGTGAGATAAGGCCTTAAACACACATTTTGGAGTGTCACAAGAGTTTACGGCCAAGCCTAGGGGGCTTACGGCCGTAAACTCCCAATGAATGGCTTTTAGGACATAAACTCTAAGAGAATAAACTCTAGGACCCTCCCGTAAATCATCCATGGCCTTGTATCACTCCCGGGAACCCTTTCTAGGCCTTAAAACCCCGAAAACGACACTAGAATGTCCAAATTCTATAATGAAAAGCATGAGATGATTAACTTCTTGTAAAATACATATTTCATATGACATTAGGGTCCTAAAAGGTGCTCAAGTGGTTATTTGGTACCAAACGCTCAATCGACACTATTACCCGATTTACCCGATTCACCCGATTTCCGCGATTTCAGGTGAGTTCATACCCTTTAATGAACCTTTCAAATGTTTTATATGTTTTAGGGGGGAGATACAAGTTTCTTATAAATATTTATACAAAGTTTTACAGAACGATTTCCGAGTTACAAGGATTAATCACATGTGATTCACTACCCTTAGTTCAAATCACATGTGATTTGTCCCTATGCCTTAAAAACGGGTTTTACCCTTTTCAAACTATTTTTAAACCATGATTCAGAATTTAAATGTTCTTTTGGAAAATACTTTTATTAAATCAATTTGCTTATAAAATGTAACCACTCTGATATATTTATATAAATAAGACTTGGAGGACTTAGGACCGATATCTCGCCTTATTTCCTGTTCTTGTTTGATTGTGGGCTTAGGGTAGTAGTTATCCGTCCGACTGTCGTCGATTTCTTACTTATATAATCTGTATATCAGTATGGTATACGAATATTACTGCTCTCACTAAATGCTAAAGTCACTAACGTGCTAAGAAACACCCCCACTAAGATAACCATAATAGGTATGGTTAGGGTCGCTACCGCTACTACTCGCTAAAGTTATTACTATCTACACTATAATACTCACTAATACTAGACGATACACTAGTAAGAGAACACACTATGATCAATACTAAAAGATTACTACACTATGACCATAGAGAAAACATTAAACAAACAATAACACACTAACCCGCTACGAGATACTCTATTCGCTATTCACTACGCCCAGAGTGTTCCAGCAGGAGACGACTCTACAGGTATAGATCTATACGGGGGCAGACGCTATTACATCCCGACTGTTAACTCAGTCCGCGCCGTACAGGCCCAAGGATGCCACTACTTCACTACACTGTGCATGACCGGGAAGGTCATGGGATTCTCTATTATTCTCACTATTGGTAAATTACAAGGAATACCCTACAACTACACTAAAACACTACACTAAATGTTAAACCACATCCCGAAGTAAGCAAGTAACTATCACTAAAGGAAGCTCGTACCTCTATCATGGATCACGGGCTTAACTTATCTTGATATATTTGTTATTTGAAGATTGGCCAAAGAATCTTTGCAATAAATGGTTTTCAAAGAGATAAAGAATGCACACTTTTCACAGATTGTCACTTACAATGTATTTCCTGGAAAATATGAGATTTTCTGAATTTCTACTACTTATGAACATAAAGGATACATTTTTAATACTAATGCTTTGTATACAAAAACTCACACTAAACTCTTATGAACTCACCAGCTTTATGCTGATAATTGTTTTCAAAATAACTTGTATCTTCAGGTCAAAGATAGACAGGTACAGACGCGGCATTTTTGGAGAAGGTGGAGCACACAAGACCCATCTCTCATTTTTGAATTACTTTTGAGTGATTGTTAAACATTACAGAACACGCATGTAATTAAATTCACTATGAAATGCTATGGTTGTATGTTTCTTGTTTCTAATATTATGCAATTGTGATGATACTGTTCACTACGTCATCCACCCCGAAACGTATTCCGCCGTTATCGGTTTTGGGGTGTGACAGATTGGTATCAGAGCATTGTTTATAGTGAATCAAGTATATCAACCTATAAAAGATATACGAACTATAAACACTTCGGGACTAAAACACTCTGACCAAAAATATATACTGTTAAGTATCTAAAAGATCTAACTAAGTATATATGTGCACACATCACTATGAAACACAGGAATCAGTATCATCCTAGAACAAAACAAAAGTATTAAGATTGTTGGACAGCGCAATTGGGTTTAGAGACATATAGTCACATTCAGGATGATGTAGCCTGATCAACTACGTTTTCCTGAGGGTGACTAGCATGTGCCTAAGTTCGGTTGTGATGTTGCAACAAGTCTAAAACTTACCAACACTACCACAATGACGCTAACCTAAGAATACTATAGGAGTATTCTGTATCTCTAGATTATACGTATGTGTTATCATCAAGGGTTGTTACTAGTAGGACAATAGTTACTAAGTGGATACACCACGATTACATGTGACTGGGGCGCTATAGACTCAGAATCTGCAGCCTTTGCTTCATTCCCTGTTCTTGTTTGATTGGGGGTCTGAAGTTAGGGTGGTTTATTCGAAGGACTATCTTGCTTCGGTTACATGTAATCGGTATGCACTATGCAAGTATTGGGTCAACTGGTAATGATTCCTCCTATAAGTATCTTAGAATAGTACGTCTATTAATCTTCTTTCCCCCCCCCCTTCTCGCGTAGATAGCATGGCTGGCTTCCACCTACCCGGTGATCCGTACTTTCCGAACCAGGGCAATGGAGGGTGGCTCGAAGAAGAGTCTGACGACGATCACCCTATTCCTTTGGATGATCATCATGCTGAAGGCTTCTCGGATAGCTCGAGCTCCGAGCCAGAAGTCAACAATCAACCTCCTGAAGCCCCGAACCCTAACCCCCGACCGGCATTTCAGGGCCCCACTCCTATGTGGGCAATGTCCTTGCATCGATGGAGCGAGGAGCAGGGTCATCCCTTGCCTTACAATGGAGACCGAAGTTTCTACAACATAAGCGAAGGAGGATCAGCAGATCGGGTTCTACCCATCATGATCCGAAGAATTGCCAGGAATGTTGAGCAAAGTCAAGCTGCCATAGGTCGGGTGGTAGAAGTGGATGCCAACTCAAACCTCAACACTGTTCGCATCCGCCAACTCGAAGAAGCCATGGACAGGACAAGGAGGACCAACGAGGCTCTGCAGCATCAGCTGGCAGCATCCCGAGCTGAAATTAGGGAACTCTGAGCACGCCAAAGGACTCAGGATCGACACCTTCAAGAAGTTATGCGGCAACTGGAAGATCTAAGGATTCGCCCGACAAGCAGCCGTCGCCAGTAGAAGGCATCTAGTTACCTCACTCTTTTGTTTAAAGGACTAACCTTTTATCTCTATGTTCCATAGGTCTTTTGACTGTAAGCATTCCTAGTTTAAAAGTACTCTATCTGAACCTCTAAACTGCCAACATTTTCTCTATGGCATGATGTAAGACCTACTGCTAGGTCAATTTTCATGAACTTCTATTGCATCATTAATACCAGTATATTGGCAGATGATTTCTCTATTACTATAACTCTCACCCTGATCTTGGATTATGTTGATTTAATCCATGAAACACCCTATTCATATTCGCAATAGGCTCTTACTATTGCTATCATTTCTATGATCTTCCAGTGAAGGATGCCTCCACGAAAGCGTCCCAGCAGAGGAAGACCTGAAACCCAAACCCCTCCTCCACCACCTCCTCCTCCGCAGTTCGATCCGGTGTTGTTCCAAGCGGCTGTGACTGCGGCTGTAACAGCAGCCATGGCCCAAATGAACTCGGGTGATGCGAGCGGTGGAAATTCTAGATTTGGTGAAGTCCACCAGCGAGTGCAGGGATGCACTTATAAGGACTTCATGAATTGTAAACCTGCTTTCTTTGTCACACCCCCGAACCAGACGGCGGAAACGTCCGGGGGCTGTCGTGACTCAATTGCATATCATAACATTGAATATATATGAAACATAACAACATCCGTCACCATTCATTTCATATTACAACCAGTAGTGTTTACATGTCATACATTGTTTAAAACATTACATTCCCAAAAATTAATTTGTTCCATTCGTTCAAAAATAAACTGCAACCGTCACTGAATATGATTTCCCTTGATTCACTGGTTCCCTGAGAATACAAGTATTTTGAAAAACGTCAACATATGAAATGTTGGTGAGTTCATAAGTAGTGTTTGAAATCGAATGTTTGTATTGCTTGAAAAACCACCAGAAAATCCGATATTTTCTGAAAAGAAAAGCTTTTGAAAACGTTTGTGAAGATCCATAGGTATGCTTGTTTGTTTCTATACTTGTAAAAAAAATGTTCATTGAAAATGTATGCATTTCAAATCTGTACGTATTGAAAACCCTAGGGAAACCCGATGTTCCCCTAGTTCCTTTGGAATCCATTAAGTTGCGTTGAAACCATTACGAAGATAGCAGTGTCAGTCCCAGGCGACGTTGGAAGGTTCTAGAGCAGGATTATTTACTACAAACCCGCGTTACGCAAACGCCCAGTTTGTAGATATACCAACGATTCCCGAAGGCGTCGTCAGTACTAATCGCGTTATCCAATCGCCCGGACAAGGTGTAGTCCCACATCCGAAGAGAAAGAGGTCACGAAGACCCCGGTGACTCCATTAACCGGTTGGGGAAAATATGCGTGCGAGGGGTCCCCGACCCGCCTCGTAAAATATGCAGACTCTTCTAGCAATACCAAGGACCCTTGGGGACCAGTGGTACAAGCCATTGAAAGTCACTCCACGTTGTGCCAAGTCGGTGAAACTCAGCACTTCGTAGAAATATGTGTCTTCGGGCCTTAAGATCAGGTCATTGGGCTAGCTAGGCCCAACAAGCAAGATTTTACACTTTTGGGGCCCGAAGATGGTGCGTAGACGTCTGTGCACACTCGTATGTATATGTATTACCAAACGTTATTTGTATGATCGTAGTATCGAAGAGTTAGTAGTTGTAGGTTTCCATTGGCTCGAGACCGAGCCAATTCGTTTAGCAACGACTTTTGGTAATGTAATGAGTTGTATTTCGTCGATAGTCACGGTGTCATTATTTGATCAAATTGTACATAATGAATCAGCCTTGAAATATTTCTGTTTTCAGCCCCTCATTATTTGTAAAATTTACATTTTCAACCCTTTTTATGTAATATTTCCCGGTTTGGTCCTTAAATTATTTTTCTTGACATTTTAACACCAAAAAGTATTGAAATTAATATTTTCCAGCATATTTTTCATAGAAAACAGTTTAAGTCCCTGAAAATGCAGTTTTTCTCGGTTTTAGCCCTTCTTTTCGCAATTTTGACAATTTTGGCCCAAATTGGAAAATTTTTGCAACTTTGGTCCTTTTTAAATTTAAAAAGCATTTTAAACCTTTGAAAAGGATTTGGGACACTTATAGTCCACTGTTTTATAGAAATTCACAGTTTTGGCCCTCCAAAACAGAAAAATTCGCATAATGGGCCTCCTTGGGCCGAAATTTTCATTTTTAGCCCAATAAGCTTGAAATTTATGTTTTTAATCCTCTAATTGAATATAATTCCAGAAATAGTTTTATGGAAACTGTTTTGGCACATTTGATCCATCAGAATCTGTGAAATGTCAATTTGGGCCCTTATTTTTGCATTTTTCACATTTTAGGCCCAAAATTTGTGTTTTTAACCCAAAGAAAATTGTTACTAAACCACTTAGCCATTTTTCTTGAAGCACTTTGTGTTTAGAAATACATTTGAAGCTAAAATCAGTTAACACAAGATATATCTCGGTTTTGATGGGTTTTAAGGCTAGATCCAACATAAAAACACATAAAAGCATACATATAAGCATGGAAATCATACAAGGCATACAAACACATATAGATCTACACTTTCACTTGTATTCCCCCCCCCCCACAAAACTCATAAAAACAGAAAATAGGGGGTATGAAGCTCACCTTGGGGTGTTGACTCGGTTTTTGGAAGAAAAGATGGAAGAAAAATGAAGTGTTTTTGGCCTTGGCTCCCTTTGATGAAGATCTTGAGTTTTGAGATGATTCTAGGGTGTAAGATCACGATTTTTGTATAGATTAGGGAAGGATTTTGATAACAAAAGAATTTAAACCATAGATCTATGCATAATCTTACCTTAGATGAAGAATATTGTAGAGATTTCCTCTTGAAAGCTTCCTAGAACTCGAGATTTTGGAGAGGGAAGAGGAAGAAGTCTTGAGTGAATTTTAGAGAGAGTTTGTGAGTGTTTTGTGTGTGTGTGGTGATGCTCTCGGCCAAAACAAGAATGGGGAGGGAGAGGGAAGAATGGAAGTGATCTTTGAAGTGAAATGCATGGAGAAATGAGAATAATGCATGGATATCCTATGGGTAAAGATGAGGTGTCACTTGAAAGTCAACTCCTTCTTGGGTTTGGGCCTTGGGCCGAGAATGGGAAGGAAAAAAAAAGATTTTTGGGCTTTTTGCTCCTAAGCCCAATATTAGTGTTAATTAGGGTGTGTTTTAAGCTTAAGAGAATGTAGTAGGATTTTTATGTTTTTCTTGAACTAGTTTTAGGTTTCTCATGTATCAAAGCTCTTAATCCATTTCATTCTAGGCCCAACATGACCTAAAATGTTAAAATAAATAAGTGTGGGTCCAATTAGAGTCCAATTAGGGTTCTAAGCCCATGATAGTCTAATTGGAAGCTTATTGGCCCATTTGGATCCAATAAGGAAGTTCTAGCCTAAATTAGACTTAATAAGAACTTCTAGGGTCTCCAATTGTTTGATGACTATTTGTAGTTCTAGCATGTTGTATTTGATTGAAGTTTTTGGATTCACATTAACTTGAATGTATAGATTACATGGCTCAAAATTTACAGTTGTGACATTCTTCGATGGTACCGGAGGAATTCTGGCGTTGTCCCAATGGTTCGAAAGGACCGAAGCTGTATTCGAGATGTGCTCTTGTCCCGAGGAGAGCAAAATCAAGTTCGCTACTGCTACCCTCACTAACAGGGCTTTGTCATGGTGGAACGGCCATGTCAACGAACTCTCCTTGGTCACAGCCAACGCCATGGACTGGGACACTCTAAAAGATCTCATGAGAGGAGAGTACTGCCCTAGGGGCGAAGTTCAGAAACTTGAGGAAGAACTCTGGAACCTCAAGATGAAGGGGACCGACATAACAGCTTATACGGCCAGGTTTTGCGACTTGGCGGCTATGTGTCCCAACATGATCCCCTCTGAAAGCAAGAAGATTGAGCGTTACATCTGGGGTTTAGTGCCCCCGTATCGAGGAAATGTTCTGGCTTCACGCCCTACCACTTTCGACAGCGCCAAGGAATTGGCCCAGAGTCTGATCAATCACGAAATCTCCTCCACTCCAGCAGCAACAACCACAACAACCACTGCACCATCCGGATCCTCTGACAGAAAAAGGAAACGGTGGGATAAGAAGAAGGGCAAGAAAACTCAAACCGCCTCCAGGGATCAGCAAATTGTGGCGGTTCATGCTGCCACCACCCCGGCCGTACCAGCTGCTCCAGCCCCACCGAAAGCTTACAGTGGGAACTTGCCTAAATGTCCCAAGTGCCCTTTTCACCACAACGGTCCATGCCGTGAATTGCAGTGTTCCAACTGCGGTCGGAAGGGCCATACTGTCCGATTTTGCAAGGCCCCTCCCAAACCTATCACACAGGTTACTGGTACGGGAGTGACCCCAACTTGTTATGGCTGCGGTGAAGCGGGCCATTTTAAGAAGAACTGTCCGAAGACTGCAAATGCTGGGGGAACTGGAAGGTTACTTGCTATCGGTCACAATGAAGCAGTAGCCGATCCCACAGTCGTCACGGGTACGTTTCTTCTCAACAACTCTTATGCCTGTGTCTTATTCGATAGTGGTGCAGAAAGAAGCTTCATAAATCAAAACTTTAAACATTTACTCAAACAAACCCCTCAACCACTAAAAGAAACATTCGTTGTAGAAATGGCTAATGGGAAGACAGAAAGCTCTAATGAAATCTATATAGGTTGTACTCTCACGTTAGATGATCACCCCTTTTTAATCGACCTTATACCAGTCTCAATCAAAAATTTCGACGTCATTGTTGGTATGGATTGGCTAAGCCTTCACTACGCCGACATCCTATGTTCCGAGAAAGCCATTCGCCTGAACTTTCCGAATCGAGAGACCCTAGTGATATACGGAGATAAGCCAAGTACAAACCTTCGTATCATCTCTAGTATTCAGGCTCAGAAATACTTGCGCAAAGAATATCGCACCTTTCTTGCTCACGTCGTCGACACTAACCAGAAATCGAAGGATCCAAATGACATTCCAGTGGTATGCGATTTTCCTGATGTCTTTCCGGAGGATCTCCCAGGCCTACCTCCTAAACGACAGGTTGAATTCAGAATCGACCTAATCCCAGGAGCTACTCCCGTAGCTAAGTCGCCCTACCGACTAGCGCCTGCCGAAATGCAAGAACTATCCGGTCAACTCAACGAACTGCTTAGCAAGGGCTTCATAAGACCGAGCTTCTCACCTTGGGGAGCTCCGGTCTTGTTCGTGAAGAAAAAGGATGGGTCATTTCGGATGTGCATCGATTATAGGGAACTCAATAAACTCACGATCAAAAATCGCTATCCTCTCCCTCGTATCGACGACCTATTCGACCAACTCCAAGGAGCCAGTTACTTCTCCAAGATTGATCTTAGATCCGGGTATCACCAATTACGGGTGCTTGAGAAAGATGTTCCTAAGACAGCTTTTCGAACCCGCTACGGGCATTTCGAGTTTGTAGTGATGCCCTTTGGACTGACTAACGCCCCCGCAGTATTCATGGACTTGATGAATAGGGTGTGTCGTCCGTATCTAGATCAGTTCGTCATCGTCTTTATTGACAACATTCTCGTCTACTCTCGGAGCGAGGAAGAGCACAGAAGCCATTTACGACTAGTCCTGGAAACCCTGCGATCCGAGAAGTTGTATGCGAAGTTCTCTAAGTGCGAGTTTTGGATCCGAAGAGTTGAATTCTTAGGGCACGTGGTCAGCGAAGACGGAATCCACGTGGACCCCTCTAAAATCAAGGCTATTAAGAACTGGTCAGCACCAAAGACGCCCACGGAAATTCGTCAATTTCTAGGCCTCGCTGGCTACTACCGACGGTTCATCCAAAATTTCTCTCGGATTGCGAAGCCTCTCACCACGTTAACACAGAAGGGTGTGCCTTTCGACTGGGAAGAGAAACAGGAGAAGGCATTTCAGACCCTGAAGCGAGCCCTATGCACCGCACCAGTATTATCCCTTCCCGAAGGGACAGAAGATTTTGTTGTATACTGTGATGCATCCAATCAGGGGCTCGGTTGTGTCTTGATGCAACGAGGCAAGGTTATCGCCTATGCCTCGAGACAGCTAAAGAACCATGAGGTGAACTACACAACTCACGACCTCGAGTTAGGAGCGGTCGTCTTCGCACTAAAAATATGGAGACACTACTTGTATGGGACGAAGAGTGTGGTGTACACTGATCATAAAAGCCTCCAACATATACTGAACCAGAAGGAACTCAACATGAGACAGCGTCGATGGGTCGAACTACTTAACGATTACGACTGTGAAATTAGATATCATCCGGGGAAAGCCAATGTAGTAGCAGACGCCCTGAGCAGAAAAGAGTATTCCGGACGAAGAACCAAGTCGCTAACCATGACTATACATTCACATCTATCCACGCAGATCAAGGAGGCTCAGCTGGAAGCCTTGAAGCCTGAAAATGTGGCGGGAGAATCCCTGCGCGGAATGGATAAAAAGCTGGAGGTTAAGGGTGACGGAACCTATTACTTTATGGACCGAATCTGGACTCCACGCCATGGAGGTTTTAGGGATTTGGTGATGAGAGAAGCACACAACACTCGTTACTCCGTCCACCCGGGTTCAGATAAGATGTACCTGGATCTCAAAAAGCTTTACTGGTGGCCGAACATGAAAGCGGAGATCGCTACCTTTGTGGGTAAGTGCCTTACTTGCGCGAAGGTCAAAGCAGAATGTCAAAAGCCATCAGGACTCCTCCAACAACCAGAAACACCAGAATGGAAGTGGGAGCAAATCACAATGGACTTCATCACCAAACTGCCCAAGACAGCAGGTGGATTGGATACCATTTGGGTCATTGTTGACAGGTTGACCAAGTCCGCCCACTTCCTACCCATCAGAGAGACGGATAAGATGGAAAAGCGCACTAGGACTTATATAAAAGAAATAGTGCGATTGCATGGCGTCCCTATATTTATTATATCAGACAGAGATAGTAGATTCACCTCTAGATTTTGGCAATCATTACAAAAGGCACTAGAGACGAGGCTGGATATGAGTACGGCCTACCATCCGCAGACTGACGGGCAAAGTGAGAGGACGATCCAAACATTAGAAGACATGCTGCGAGCTTGTGTGATCGACTTCGGGAAATCGTGGGATACACACTTACCTCTTGTGGAGTTTTCCTACAACAATAGTTATCACACGAGCATCAAGGCAGCTCCATTCGAAGCCCTCTACGGACGAAAGTGCAGATCCCCGTTGTGCTGGGCCGAGGTGGGAGACACTCAGTTGGCTAAAGGACGAGTTCCTGATAGCGCCCTCACTGGTCCGGAGATCATTAGAGAAATGACCGAGAAGATCGTACAGATACGTGAACGACTAAAAGCCGCTAGGGATCGACAGAAGAGCTACGCCGACAGACGAAGGAAACCCTTGGAATTCCGGGTCGGAGACCGGGTCCTTCTGAAGGTCTCGCCCTGGAAAGGCACGATACGCTTCGGGAAGCGTGGAAAGTTAAACCCAAGGTACATAGGGCCTTTTGAGATTCTTGCCAGAATCGGCCCTGTAGCTTACAAACTAAACTTACCCCGCGAGCTAAGTAACATACATCCGACCTTCCACGTCTCAAACTTGAAGAAATGTCTGTCTGACGAGACTCTCGTGATTCCCCTCGACGAGATCGAGCTCAACGAGAGCCTCAACTTCATGGAAGAGCCAGCGGAGATATTGGATCGTGAAGTAAAGCGGACGAAACAAAGTCGCATCCCAATTGTGAAGGTTCGGTGGAACGCCAAGCGAGGACCGGAATTCACTTGGGAGCGCGAGGATCAAATGAAACTCAAATACCCTCATCTCTTCGCTTAGTAGTATTGTAATATCATATCTGTTTGTATTCTAAATTTCGGGACGAAATTCCCCTAACGGGGGGATGATGTGACAACCCCAAATCTAATTCCGTTAAAAATCCCATTTTCACTAACGGAAAACGTCACTATACGTTATTTTACGTAATATTTGGAATCGTCAATTTCCGAATATCTAAATTTAAGCATGGTTTGATATCATTGTAAGTAATATGTCTCATAGGTGTTAACCCCGTTTAACCTAATAGAGTGGTTTTACCTTCTCAACCACTTCACCCGGGTAAAAAGTTTTAACCCAGTTAACTTTAAACATCGGGTAGCCGTGTATCGGGCGCGATTCTCGAGACATATGCAATGGTGTTCCCAACATTTGAACACTCATTCACTACACACCCACTCTCTCTCTACTTTCTCTCTCTAGACTCAAAAACGACCCCGATTCCGCTAATTTCCGACTTCCAAACGTAAGTACTCATCCCCTATCTTATTCTAGACATGCTTCATTGAATTTGTGGGCCAAAAACCATAGGAATCAAGATTCAAAGAGGAGTTTACGGCCTAAGAAGCTCCTTAGGCCGTAAACCCCCAAATCCAAGCCAAAGACCAAGTTTCTCCTTCTTGTATGTTAGTATACTAATTAAGGCATATAACTAGAAGAGTTTGGACCTTAGAAAACAAGAGAATGATGCTTGAAAAGGAGTTTACGGCCCAAGCATGTGCTTAGGCCGTAAACACCTCAAACACCCCACAAATCCATGTTTTAAGCCCCAAAAACACTTCTAGGGTGTTTGGTGAATTAGACTTGACTCCAAGGAAGGCTTGAGTGCATTAAACATCAACATTTGAGGCCAAAAAGAGGAGTTTACGGCCTAGCATAAGCTTGGGCCGTAAACACCCAAGAAATTGTGTCAAACAAGTCCCTAAACTACCCTAATGCATGAAAGGAATTAATCTAAGGCCTATGGAAGTGTGTTGTACCATTAAACACTTCATTTTGACACCAAATGAAGAGTTTACGGCCAAGGATGTTCCTGGGCCGTAAACTCCCCATAAATATGTGCCAAATTGCTCCAAACTCACTATAGGACCTTCTAGGATTTTTCTAAGCCATTTGGGACCATGTTGTACAAGTAAAACCATCACCTTAAAGGACTTATAGGAGTTTACGGCCCAAGAACAAGTCTTGGCCGTAAACTCCCCTAAAATATCACAAATTTAGATGTTTAATCCTTCCCTCTTGGTCCAAAACACACACCAATAAATCAAGGAAGTGAGATAAGGCCTTAAACACACATTTTGGAGTGTCACAAGAGTTTACGGCCAAGCCTAGGGGGCTTACGGCCGTAAACTCCCAATGAATGGCTTTTAGGACATAAACTCTAAGAGAATAAACTCTAGGACCCTCCCGTAAATCATCCATGGCCTTGTATCACTCCCGGGAACCCTTTCTAGGCCTTAAAACCCCGAAAACGACACTAGAATGTCCAAATTCTATAATGAAAAGCATGAGATGATTAACTTCTTGTAAAATACATATTTCATATGACATTAGGGTCCTAAAAGGTGCTCAAGTGGTTATTTGGTACCAAACGCTCAATCGACACTATTACCCGATTTACCCGATTCACCCGATTTCCGCGATTTCAGGTGAGTTCATACCCTTTAATGAACCTTTCAAATGTTTTATATGTTTTAGGGGGGAGATACAAGTTTCTTATAAATATTTATACAAAGTTTTACAGAACGATTTCCGAGTTACAAGGATTAATCACATGTGATTCACTACCCTTAGTTCAAATCACATGTGATTTGTCCCTATGCCTTAAAAACGGGTTTTACCCTTTTCAAACTATTTTTAAACCATGATTCAGAATTTAAATGTTCTTTTGGAAAATACTTTTATTAAATCAATTTGCTTATAAAATGTAACCACTCTGATATATTTATATAAATAAGACTTGGAGGACTTAGGACCGATATCTCGCCTTATTTCCTGTTCTTGTTTGATTGTGGGCTTAGGGTAGTAGTTATCCGTCCGACTGTCGTCGATTTCTTACTTATATAATCTGTATATCAGTATGGTATACGAATATTACTGCTCTCACTAAATGCTAAAGTCACTAACGTGCTAAGAAACACCCCCACTAAGATAACCATAATAGGTATGGTTAGGGTCGCTACCGCTACTACTCGCTAAAGTTATTACTATCTACACTATAATACTCACTAATACTAGACGATACACTAGTAAGAGAACACACTATGATCAATACTAGAAGATTACTACACTATGACCATAGAGAAAACATTAAACAAACAATAACACACTAACCCGCTACGAGATACTCTATTCGCTATTCACTACGCCCAGAGTGTTCCAGCAGGAGACGACTCTACAGGTATAGATCTATACGGGGGCAGACGCTATTACATCCCGACTGTTAACTCAGTCCGCGCCGTACAGGCCCAGGGATGCCACTACTTCACTACACTGTGCATGACCGGGAAGGTCATGGGATTCTCTATTATTCTCACTATTGGTAAATTACAAGGAATACCCTACAACTACACTAAAACACTACACTAAATGTTAAACCACATCCCGAAGTAAGCAAGTAACTATCACTAAAGGAAGCTCGTACCTCTATCATGGATCACGGGCTTAACTTATCTTGATATATTTGTTATTTGAAGATTGGCCAAAGAATCTTTGCAATAAATGGTTTTCAAAGAGATAAAGAATGCACACTTTTCACAGATTGTCACTTACAATGTATTTCCTGGAAAATATGAGATTTTCTGAATTTCTACTACTTATGAACATAAAGGATACATTTTTAATACTAATGCTTTGTATACAAAAACTCACACTAAACTCTTATGAACTCACCAGCTTTATGCTGATAATTGTTTTCAAAATAACTTGTATCTTCAGGTCAAAGATAGACAGGTACAGACGCGACATTTTTGGAGAAGGTGGAGCACACAAGACCCATCTCTCATTTTTGAATTACTTTTGAGTGATTGTTAAACATTACAGAACACGCATGTAATTAAATTCACTATGAAATGCTACGGTTGTATGTTTCTTGTTTCTACTATTATGCAATTGTGATGATACTGTTCACTACGTCATCCACCCCGAAACGTATTCCGCCGTTATCGGTTTTGGGGTGTGACACAATGGCAGCACCGAAGGGGCTCTGAATGGACATCGGAGTCGGAGGATGAGATGCGAGAGCACTACCCGGATTTGTTCACATCAGCGGACTTCGAGGACAAAGTCTAATTCAAGTGGGGGAGATTTGTAATGCTTGTTTCAGGTATCAATTTCTTTTCAGAATTTTAGGGTTTTAGACTAGAACTCGACAAGTTAGGGAGCTCCAACTCGTCGAGTAGAGGTCATTGTGGGACGCGGGGTTAAGGACCTACTCGACGAGTTGGAAGGCCCAACTTGAGGAGTAGGCGATGTAAAGGAAAATCCTAAATTTTAGGGTTTGCACCCTATATAATCTCCTTAAAACCTTGAGGCTGATCTTCCATCAACCTCTAAACCCTAAGAACGCCAATGTTAAACCCTAATCTCCATTTTCTCTCATATTGTGAGCTAGAGTGACTTTTGGAGCTTGAGAGGAAGAAGATATTGGGAAAAAGGAGAAGATCCAACAAACAAAGCCCTCACTCTTGAGCTTGACCATCTTGTGGAATATTGTAAGCACTCAAGACTCGGTTTTTATCTTAAAGTATGACCAAATCTTGAGTTTACTCTTCATTTCCTATCATTCTTGTTGATTGCATGCATAGGGTTCATAAAGTTTGCAACTTTATGAATCTCCAGTGCAAAATGGTCCCATAGTGGGCTGAATCTAGCTTTTGGTCAAGCATGTATGCATGGAATTTAGGGTATATTTTCCCTTTTTGACTATTTTGACTCCAAGACATGCATTGGACATGCATGTCCATAAAGTCTCCAACTTTGGAACATTTTGAGGATTATAACCTCTTCTGGAAAGGAGGGATTCCAAATCCCTAGAGTCTTGAACCACATGGCTAAACTTTTGAGCTTTCCAACCTTTGTTAAGGGCTTTAGAGCATTCGAAGTGGTTCTAGAGGATAAAGTTGGAAACTTCATCCTTCTATACACCTTTAGGTTTCAGAACTAAGCTCTAGAGTCCCTGCAATCAACATATCATCTGAATAAGCAAACAGGGGGGGGGGGAAATCGACGAGTTGCCTTGGCAACTCAACGAATTGATCGGGTTTCCCCGTCGTTGAGTTGATGAGACAACTCGACAAGTTGGTTAGGGTTTGTCTCGATTTTCTAGACTCTAAAGGAACTCGACGGGTTGCTAGATGCACCCGACGAGTTGGGGTCAACAAGGACTGTTGACTTGGACTTTGACCATGATTGACCAAGTTTGACCTTGAGGGTATTTTTGGTATTTCGGGATTTTGACAAGACCGGTTACATGATGATTGTAGGCAGCTGAGTTGGAGTTGCGCGTTGGGACTTATCCGATCTTATCTTTTGAGTTCAGCATTTTGAGAATGTGAGTCTCCTCACCATACCAATGGGTTTAAGGCACCAATGTCGGCCTATTAATTGTTATGTGATATGCTAGTTGGTTATGAGATATATGGTATGCTAGTTATTTGTGATACTCGCATGAAAGACCTCAGTGGGTTCCCGAGGCACTCATGTATAAGACCTTGGAGGGTTTCCATGGCTAACTAGTATATTTGCATGTGTAACTTGTATGTTATTTCTTGGTAGTAAAGACCGTGAGGGGTTCCCATGGTAGGAAGACCATGTGGGGGTTACCATGGCAGGAAGACCATGTAGGGGTTCCCATGACAGGTAGTTAAGACCACATGGGATTTCCAGTGGCACTAGGTGTAAAACCTTGAAGGGTTTCCATGTCATCCTTATATGTTGTATGCATGGCTTATATGGTTTATGTAGCTTTTATAGCTAATATGGATTATGTGATTGTGTGGGGCATGCTTTGGGGAACTCACTAAACATTAGCTTACAATTTGTGGATTTGTTTCAGGTACATATGAGCCTAAGGGCAAGGTGTCACACCCCGAACCAAACGGCAGAAACGTCCGGGGGCTCGCGTCACTAACAATTGAATTATCATCACAATGAATATACATGAAACATAACACATTCACCACCAACATTACATATAACAACCAACATTGTTCACATTAAGTACAATGTTATAAATTACATAAATTCAAAGTATTAATTATACGATGAGTGATGTTACACAAAATAAATCTATACATACTTGAAAATCTTCCTGCTTAACGATTACATGAGAATACAAATTATTTTGAAAACGGTCAACATATATAATGTTGGTGAGTTCATAAGTATGTTTGAGTAAAAGTCTTTGTATCTTTCGTAAAAACCCATAAAATCCGATATTTTCTGTAAAATGTCTGAAAATGATGTGAAAACCAAGTATAAACGCATGTGTGAATTTCATAGTTGTAACATATATGAATGTAGTTTAGATTTCTTGTATTGTAAGTAAGTGATAATTGTAGGCCTGGCAATCGTGTCGTATTCGGGTTGGCGTGTCGTGGGTTGGCGGGTCAAAATATGTCAACCCAAACACGACCCATTTAAATATACAGGTCACAGGTTGGCGGGTTTGGAACATAAACCCATATATGACCCGCCAACCCATTTATTTATACGGGTTCATAGGTTGGCGAGTTCGTGGGTCAGATTTGAGTTCGTGGGTCCGAATTTTAGACATTTAATTCTTAAACATCCAAATGAAAATTAAAAAAATTCATAGAAACATGTTACAGACTTAACCTTATAGGTTACGACTTATGACCTTAGACCATCCACCACGAGTCAAAATATCAAAACAGTCAAATGGTCTATGAATCAATGGTATATATAATATAATACTTATTAAATATTAATAGTTGAAACATAAATACATTTAAAAATAAAATAACTTTTTTATTAAAAATATAAACGGGTTGGCGGGTCAACCCGTTTATTTTTTTAGAAACCCATATATGACCCGTTTAATAAACGGGTTGGCGGGTTAGCGGGTTGAAAAACTCAACCCAAATCCATTTATTTCGTGTCGTGTCGCGTGTCGTGTCGAGAATTGCCAACCCTAGATAATTGTATATGAAGATTTCCCCAGAAAATCCGATATTTTCTGATTTATAATAATGTCGAGGTTCTTGTATCATTAAATAAGTTATTTTGTATTGACACAATTGAAGGGTTAATCTTCGAAATGTTAAATTTGGTATTGAATCTCTATATAAGTCGTTATAACTTAAAATGACGATATTTGTTTAGATCTAACACATTTTTACAAAATAAACTAAGAAATCACACAATACATGCATATAACACATAGATCTACACATTTTAATTGAATTATCCCCCAAAAATCATATGAAAACTGAAAAGAAGGGGGTATGAACTCACCTTTGCTTTGATGTCTCGGTTTTGAAGAAGAGATGAAGAGATTTTTGATCCTAGCAAGATTTCTTGGGTGAATCTCGAACTTAGGAGGTTTCTAGGAGTATGATCACCAAAAACTTGCTTAGAAGGAGTGATCTAACATGAGAATGAAGTTATATTTCTTGGATATGTAAGGACTTACCAAGAGAATAATGACTTTTAGTGGTGAAAACCTTCTTGAAGATGCTTAAAATCTTTAAAATTAGAGAGGAAATGAAGGAGTGTTCTTGGGTGGTTGAGGGATTATTTGAGAGCAATTTGTAAGTGAAGTGTGTGTGTGTGTGTGTCTTCGATCGAGAGTGAAAGAAGAGGGGAAAGAGACTAGTCTTGAAGCATGTTGGATCATACAAGCTTGCATGGAAGTATGAGATGCAATTGTCTTGTTACATGGTGAATAATATGGAGGTGGCATCACCAAAGTCAACCCCCATTTCATTTTTTTACTCATGGGCCGATAATTTTGGGCTAGGAGATAGGGTGGAGTAGTTTGGGCCTTTACTTGTCTTTACTCGAAATCATGAGTCCCAATTATTACTTTTCGGCCCAATGGGATCATTATATGGTTCACGGCCCAAATAGAATAAAAGAATGGGTTCATGGCTCACTAAGGTTAATTGGATTAGTTATGGCCTAATAAGGCCCGTTAGGGTTAGAATGAATCATTTTAGACCCAAATTATCCAAAATGTTATAGATTTGTGAATTGGGTCCATTTAGAATCCAAATAGGGTTTCCAAGCCCAAAATAGTTGAATTGAATGCTTATTGGTCCATTAGGCTCAACAAGGAAATCCTAGTCCAATATGGACTCAAACTGGGATTCTTAAGGTTTTCAGACTCTTTGTTGAACATGAAAGGTGAATTTAAATGAGCACTGGGTGATATTTACTTATAGTATATGTTTTACAATAGTTGAATGATTACATGAGACTAGAATTTCCTAGCTAAAATGCTAGTTGTGACACAAGGGAAAGGCTTGGATTGCGCGTCATGCACTCTTCAATATTTGTTTTGATGGGACACTCTGATATTTGAAATAAAATGTCAATGTTATGGATTTTGAAAATGATTGTCATTGAGATTTCATATTTTATGAGAATGTTTTGGTTAATTAAAAATGAAAAAAAATATTCGAAAATTTGGGTCGTTACACTAATAATGAAGTTTAATTGTCATTTTGGGTTGACCTCGACGTGGTGAATGGATCGCCACGCGCGTGGTGAATGGATCGCCACACCGTGGTAGTGTGCTGGAAAAACACGTATAAATAGTACCTTCCATGGTGTGGAAAAATTTGGCCATGACGTGGTGGCGGCTGTTTGAGCAAAAATCCTAATTTTTGGACTTTGAGCCCCATTTAAAGGAAGTAGTAGCTAGCGTTTCATCCCTTATCAGCCTCCATCACCCTCAAACACTCAGAAACCTGACCATTGCATCCTTTGCACATTATGAGCCCATTTTGGTGCTTTTGGTGATCCTTGAAGGAATAAGAAGGAAGCGTGGTGCAAGATTCAGATAGAGATCCATCTCACTCCTTGTGTTTACTCTCTGGACCTTTGGTGAGCCTTCTAGATCCATTCTTGTTGGTGTTATCTTCATAGATCTATAGTTTTAGCACATTTTGGACTTTTGGTTACATTAGGCAAGATATAATAGATAAAGTTTGCAACTTTGTAACTAAATAAGGGTCCCAAGAATATTATATCTCATGGATATGAGATTTGGTTGTGTTTTGACACCCATACATGAGTTTTGGTCACCTTTTTACCCATTTTGACCTAATTTGGATTCTAGACATGTTTTGGGCATACATGTCTATAAAGCACCAACTTCATGTCGATTTTAGTATTAGAAACTCTTATGGAGAAGATGGACTTCAGATTTAAAGGAATAAGTGCTTAATGGATAAGTTCATACCTTATGAACCTAGGGTTTGAGTTTTTGACCTTTTGGATGGTCTTAAGGGTAAAGTTAGAAACTTTATCCCTATAGATCATGTTTTAATTGAGATCTAAGCTTTGTAGCCCGAGAGGTTAGAGAAAACAACATAATCAATTAAGCTGTTTGGGACCCCGTTTCCATGACGTGGTGTTAGGTCACCACGTTGTGACGACTGGGGGTCAGATTGTCTGTTTTGTCCTTTAGGGACCACGACATGGTGAAGGACTATCACGACGTGGAAAGTTAACGTTGGCTTTGACTTTTGACTTTTTGACCTTTTATCTTGGACCAGAGTTTGACTTGAGAGTATTTTAGTTATTTTTGAGTTATATTTGAGATTGGTCACTATTTCAAGAATAAGTGACGGGTAGAGCTGATATTTGAAGTCGATACCTATTCATCTATTTGTTTAGACCGAGATGTGAGCTTCCTTCACTATGCTCGTAGGTCGAAGGCACCAATGTCGGCCCACTGAATTATGTCTAGAGGTTGGTAGTTGTCTTTGTGACAATCTCCTGCTATGTTGTATGTTATCTTTGTAACTCTTGTTGTTATGATTCTATGCTAGTTGTACGGTGTAAAATAGACTTGATACCGGTTGAAAGAGGCTGAAGGGGGTGAAATAGACCCAATACCGGTTGAAAGAGACCAAAGGGGGTGAAATAGACCAAATACCAGTTAAAAGAGACCGAAAGGGTTGAAATATACCTAGTACCGGTTGAAAGAGACCGAAGGGGATAAAATAGACCCAATACCGGTTGAAAGAGACCGAAGGGGTTGAAATATACCCATTACAAGTTGAAAGGATAGATGGGGATGAAATAGACCCAATTATGTTTTGACTATTATGTATGTATGGTATGAGGTATTTTGGGGGAGCTCACTAAACTTTGTGCTTACAGTTTCTACTTTATGTTTCAGGTGCTTCCTGCTTGAAAGGGAAGGGCCTAGATTGATTGCACCGCATCCGTCCATGTTTTCCGCATTATGTGATTTTATGATTTGTACTTTGATATTATTTCACTACGATACATTCAGTTGTTTTGACATGATTATTGGATGTTTTGAAATGAATTAAAAATGAAATTTTTTTCTGGATTTTTTGGGATGTTATAATAAATTTCTAGTCCTAATTGTTGTGTTTCATATTATATATCGTGGCTTATTATGTTGCTTTTGCTTTGCCTTCGCATGTTAGAACTTGAGCTTGTCTCTATAACAATAGACTTTTGCTTTTGCTTTGCTGTTCGTTTTTCAACATGTAAAACTTCTATCTCATGGTTTACTATTGTTTTACCATGATATATCTTTTGGAAGCTTTTGAATATATAAAGGCTTTCATCTTCTCGTCTTATTTCCTAGTTGGTGTTTCTAACATTGGGGCGACATCTATGTGTATGATAGGTGTTTCACTTGTGGTAAATGCACTATCCATGTTTCCAGAGTGTGATTACTAGTTGGATTAGAATAAAGAGGTCTGTCATTACTAATTTCGAAGATAAAATACTTATATCAAAACCCATGGATTATTGAGACACCAAATCATGATGTCATGGACTTCAAATTATGCTTATATATGATATAACTATATGAAATGATAATATTTTTTTTAAATCCATATATCTAAGGGCACCTTTAGGCAAATCCTTATCCATGCTACAATGTTGTTATAAAACAATACTAGTTTATAACCCGTGAGAACCACGGTTAAAAAGTTAATTAAACTTTCATAGTAAAAACTCAAAATTATTAATCAATTATTTTAAATAAATTATTAATTAAAAACTATTTTTTTTTAGTTATATAAGATTATAATCGTTAATTTAAATAAGTATGTGAACTTATAATATGTATTAATTTTATTTAATCTTATTTAATTTAATGTAATTAGAGTGAAAATTTTAAATTTTGAAATTTGAAATGGATAATCAGTAGATTGACGACATTACATTAATTATAAAGTCTAATAAGATGACACACGTCAAAAGGACAATCAACTTATTCTTTTATTAGAATAGGGATGTTAAAAGGTCAAAAGGAAACATACTAAAAGTGGAGGGTGGTTTTACGATAATCATCGGATGGTAACATAGACAAGCCAAAGTACAAACTTAGTCCAACGAATACTGAAAACTACACTTTCACCCCTTCAGTTGCCTTTAATACACCGGTTTACGAGATCAGTCAAACCTGATACATTCACCGACGAATCTCTATCTCTGACAACCAACTCGCCGGTAATCGAATACTATTCCAGACTCAAGAACAGTTGCTGGAGCCATCTTATTTGCCCAAATTACACACTCGTACATGTAGCAGTAATTATGGCTGATCGGACTGTATTGGTATGGATAGTTGCGATAGTATGCTTTGTAGTGTTGATGTTTGTTACTCCGACCATCCCTCAAGATCAGGATTACCACGATTTCGCGGATCAACGTGAATTCTTCGGTAAATACTTTTAATTTGAATACTGTTTAAGTAGTGGATTCAACTCCTTCTGTTCGTCTGGTTTCGTAACTGGCCATACTTCATGGCGATAATTTCTATCGTTTTAATTTTATGCTGCTATGTTTTGTTGATAGTATCGTAAAGATGCATCTATCAGTTGTTCGTTTCACGGATAGATGCGGCTCAATCTGTTCGGAGAAAAAAATGTACTCTGGGCTTAAAAGTTCAGACCTAGTTTCGTATGGAATTTTTTTTGTTTGCGTATTTATTACTCTGACATTGTTCTGTGTTACTATATATGAAGTTCAATGGAGTTTGCAACTTTTATCAGAAAGTTTGAAGTCCATTTAAAATTTGAAGTTGAAAAATCATCTATCTAACATCCCAAATCAAGGAAATTCTGAAAAAGGGGACTAATACAGCTGTATATGGTCTGTATGCTCTTAGTTATGAACTTATGATTAATTTAACTTGTTTACAATGTTGGATTCTGGTGTGATTGTTTAGACTTCAGACAGTTTATTCTTCCACCAGATTAATGATAAGGAAATGCGAGCCTATGTGTTTGGTTCTGGTGTTTAGTTGCATAATGTTTATCACTTTATAGTTTGTTTACATCTGTTATAAACTTGATGTTTTTCACTTTCAGGCATACCTAACTTTCTAAATGTCATTTCAAATGTGCCATTCTTCATTGTTGGTGTCATAGGGCTCATGCTTTGCTATCATAGAAACTTCTTTAAGTTGAGGTAATGCTTCTGGATCTAAGTTATACAGGGAATCTTTAAGTTATTGGACATGGTTTTACAAGTGATAATTTATGTTATGCATATTTGTTACCCAAGTCTGCAAGGTGAGCTTTGTGGTTGGACATGCTTTTACATTGGTGTGGCTGCTGTTGCTTTTGGATCCTCTTATTATCACCTCAAACCAAATGATGCTCGCCTTGTTTGGGATCGTTTGCCTGTAAGTTTGCTCATTCATCATAGTTTTATCACATTTCAATATATAAATAAATAAACTCATGTTTTCTATCTTTTCTTTTTCTGATTTAAATGAACCAGATGACCATTGCATTCACTTCTATAATTGCAATATTTATCATTGAAAGAATCGATGAACGCAAGGGAACATACGCCATCATTCCCCTGCTTTTGGTTGGTGTAGTAAGCATTTTCTACTGGAGGTAAACATATTCTTTTACATAAAATTAGTTTTCATTTCTTTTTGAAAATTAATTATTCTTTTTTTTAATAGGTTTTATGATGATCTTCGACCATATGCTTTGGTTCAATTTGTACCTTGTATTGCCATTCCTGCAATGGCCATCTTGTTACCACCCATGTACACACATTCTTCATATTGGTTATGGGCTGCAGGTTTAATATTTTGCTACTTCATCTTTTAAATAACACTATAAAATAATCTCAAATATTGATTTTTAATATACAACTTTCAGGGTTTTATCTTCTAGCTAAGGTTGAAGAAGCTGCAGATGATCCAATTTACAAATGGACTCATCAAATTGTTAGTGGACACACCATCAAACATTTATTTGCTGCAATGGTTCCCGTATTTTTGACACTTATGCTTGCCAAGAGAGATATTATATCCGAGAGGTATATCTTCTTCTGGTAACTGGTAACTGGCAACTGGTAACTGACTTTGTTTGAAAAGTTTTATTTTCTCTCATGGATTTGATGTTATTCTATTATAGGAAAAGCTTATTGCAAATATGGAAAATATCATGGACTAAGTACAAAGGAAATGGTGTGGAGCCTGAGAATCATACTATCACCTACACAAGTGTTCCTATCGAGGAGGAGTCTCGTCAATGACTTCATTCATGTTTTTTTTTTTTTTATAAAGTAATAGTATTACAAACATAAAATGTACATACATATAATCATGTTTAAACAAATCTTTGTATGTTTGCTCTAGTAGTAAAGAGGTGAAAATCCAATTCCAAACTTTAAAGTTTAGTGTTTTCGAAGATACAAACTTTAATTTTTTTAATCTTTTAAGGTGTAGAGATTAACATGAATAAATGATAATTACCATTGATCTATGTAATGTTGGATCTTTGATCATTTTATCTTCATAAATATTTGCAAGGATACTAACTCATAGCTATGTAAATGTAGACATATACTATATAGTATGTACAAATATAAGGTTTAAATTGAAATATTAAAACGGTAACAAGGATTATAAAAAAGATATTTGTGTTTTGGCCATAATTAGAATTGTTATCTGACAATTCGTGAATAAAAAAAATGCCTATGCATCGAGCATTTTAAGTTGAATAAATGCCTATGCCTATTCGTCAGAACATTTAGCATAATGTTTAATTGCTTATAATTTAGTTAAGTAAGATAAAACTTAGGAATAAACACAATTGGGGTGGTGGCGCAGTTGGCTAGCGCGTAGGTCTCATAGCTTCTGAGTTATCCTGAGGTCGAGAGTTCGAGCCTCTCTCACCCCAGCTTATTCTTTTTCGTTCTGCTCAGAGTACAAAAAAATGTTGTCAAATACTTGAGATACAAAACAACCAGGGAATTTGTTGGTGGTTAAATAATACAAAACAAGTAATTAACATATTTTCTTGCTAAATTCAATGGTAACAAGTCAAGTTTAGAAAAATTAGGATTCTTAGTATTAACATATTTTCTTGCTAAATTCAATGGTAACAAGTCAAGTTTAAAAAAATTAGGATTCTTTTAATTTTTGGTGCATCCATTAGAAGTAATTGGCAGAAGGAACCAAAAATTACACATCAACTAAAATGGTGATACGTTTTTATTGTTGAATACTCAACATTACCACATATAGAAATTTGGGTGATCCATTATAAAAGAAATCCAATAAGTCTGCAAGCTATTGGATAAAGAAGAAAAGGCTAGCCAGACAGTGGATCGAAACGGTTGTCACAATACCAAAACTTCCATTTATTATAGCACAATTTCATGGACCTGACATGTGAGAATCTCTGATTTGCAACATTGCAAGTTCGTTAACACCATGTCCCAAAACCAATGTGAAATGTTAATCTTTTATGTCTTTGTATTTATTGCCAAACATGAACAAAAAATGGGGTTACCAGTAGACTGCAACCTAAAGTGTAACTAAATTTATATTTGGGTCTAGTCTTATCTGGATCTAAAGCTATAAGAAGAATTAAGAAAAAAGATAACATCATGACTATGAAGTGATAAACAATTTTAGCTTGAAACTTTGCAAAAAAAAAAGAGTAAATTACACAAATGGTCCTTATGGTTTGGGGTAATTTGCATGTTGGTTCCCTAACTTATTTTTTTTAACTCAGAAGGTCCCTATAGTTTGTTTTTGTTGTGCGCTTGGTCCCTATCTTACTTAAGAAGACTATTTTTCCCTTGATTTTTTAATTTATTTAAATAAAATAAGATAAGTAAGGTAAGTTAATGTAACATCCCAATAATAGGAGCCAAAAATTTCATTTTTAAAACATACAATTTGCAAAACATTAGAAATAAGATAAGTAAGGTAAGTTAATGTAACATCCCAAAAATAGGAGCCAAAAATTTCATTTTTAAAACATACAATTTGCAAAACATTAGAAATAAAACATTCACGGATCATGTCATTTCATAAAAGATGTTGCTTGTCTGGAAACCATTTCATAAAACATAATACTATCAGAGTACAAAACCCCAGGAGGATCCCATAGTGCGGAATACAAAGCGTGTGTGTGATGTACCGCTACCATGCCGGCTCCTTTCCTTTCGAAGAAGAGGTATCTGAAACCAAAACTGAAAACTGTAAGCACGGAGCTTAGTGAGTTCCCCCATCTTACCACATACCATACAATCACATATCATACACATTGCCGGACAATTCTAGGGTGCCCGACCTACCCGGTACGGCCATTCTGGGGTGTCGACCTACCCGTGTCAAACCGTTATGGGGTGCTGACTACCCATGTCAAGCCATTTTGGGGTGCTGACTACCCATCGGTCCTAACAACCGATCCTCGGGGACTATTTCACCCCTACTGCTACTATCACATATATCATAACATAACATATTATCAGACATATCTGGGTGTCCGATCTACCCTTCGGTCCTAACGACCAAAGTTGGGGACTATTCCCCTCCTACTACCAATATCACATATAACATAACATGCCAGCATATAAACATATCGTCACATACTGTCAGACGTATCTGGGATGTCTGACTACCCTTCGGTCCTAACAATCGAACTCTACTACTATCACATACAACATACCATGCTAGCATATAACATATCAGGTAGTAGCAAACCTAGATGATATCACATAGACAATCATCTAACATACAACTCCTACTGGTGGGCCGACATTGTGGCCGTAGACCCACCGCTACTGGAAGGTAACTCACCTCAAAGTAGCTGCTGATCTGCATGGGAATTGACTGTCTTCTGCTGCTGCTGTCCCGAAAGTCCTCCGGCTAAAATCCCCACAAAAGACCCAGTCAAATACTGCTAACCGTCCTCAGGGTAAAATGACCATTTACCCCTAACCGAGCCAAGAGTCAAAGTCAAAGTCAACTTCCAGTTGACCCGACTCGCCGAGTTGGCCTACCAACTCGCCGAGTCCCTATCCTTTTGTCTGACCATAACCTCGTCTCTACTCGTCGAGTTAGGCGTTGACTCGACGAGTTTTCCTTTTAATCCAAGGTCCAATAGTCCTTCATCTTACTCGCCGAGTTGTATGAACAACTCACCGAGTTCATCTTCATCCGAAGAACATGCTATGCTGAGACTCACCGAGTTGTATGAACAACTCGCCGAGTCTGTTCTTGAGGCAAGAAGGTTTCCTTGGACTCGCCGAGTCAGGGCATTGACTCGCCGAGTTCCTTCATGGGTGAGTCTGGCTTCCGACTCACTGAGTCACACCCCATGACTCACTACTCCACTCCGCAAACACAAAAGGGGAAACTCGGGGACTCGCGACTCGACTCGCCGAGTCTATCGCATGCAAACACTAAATATTCGATTTTGCTTGGATCCAACTCATGCCATACATAGATCTGGGTTTCTAGGGCCTGGTTAACACGTAAAGTTTCCAACACGTAAAGTTTCCAACTTTACGTGTAAATAAACACCAATGAAGGTTTTAGGGCTCAAAATGCACTAAAAGAGTAGATCTAGGGCTTTCATGCAATATGGATCCATAAAGGCAGTAGATCTGAGCTCCTGGAGCTCAATCATGCCTAGATCTAAGGGTTAATCAACTTATTGCAAACCCTAATTCATAATCAAGCTTGGAATTGGCTCAAGAAGGACTTTAATGGAGCTATAAAGGTCTACAAGCATGAAAACAGAGGGAAACTGAGTTATACCTCAAGGGAATCACTTGAAATAACACCAAGATGTCTGGCCTCCTTCTTCTCTTCTTGATCTACTCTTCTTGATCTCAAAATCTTCAAGAAACACACCAAAACACTTCAATCTCTCCAGGAATAAAGGTTTGGACGATGTTGGGAGCTCTAAGGGTGAAGGGGGCGAGGTTGGGGCGCATAAGGTTGGTTTAAATAGGGTGCAAACCCTTGAAATTTAGGGTTTCACCAGACAGCGGGGACTCGCCGAGTCCAGAATGTGGACTCTCCGAGTCGCCAACTTAAGCGTGCTCCCAAACCCGTCTCTACTCGGCGAGTCGGACCTACAACTCGCCGAGTCCAAGGCCAAAATGCAAAATACATAGATAAATTTTTACGTACCAGGAACCAGGTGCTACAGGTAATGTGTGGTGGAAGTGGGGTTGGGGTGTGTTTATTTAAATAAATTAAAAAATCAAGGGCAAAATAGTCTTTTTAGGTAAGACAGGGACCAAGCGCGTAATAAAAACAAATTTTAGGGACCTTCCGAGTTAAAAAATAAGTTATGGAACAAACGTGCAAATTACCCTTAACCATAGGGACCATTCGTATAATTTACTCCAAAAAATATTTTAATCCTGTAAAGTCACCTTCAGTGAACCATAGAAATATGGATGTTACTTTCAATTGACCACCAAGAAAGAGCCATTGTGCTGCAAAAGACAAAAAAAATTAAGGTTACAATGTCGAGTTAAATTTCTAGGCTTTGTGTATTATGAATAAGTGATGTTTTTAATTTTTCAACAACTTCAAATTGTCACCATTGATCTTTGTTTCAAAATTTGAACTTTCATGATTTCAGATAATATTAGGAAAGATTTCAACTGGAGCATAAAACAACTTGGAGAAGGTGACAAAGTTAACAACATATTCTTAATTTGTAGTTTATGGGTTCAATGAGAAAGTTGGTTTGCTATCGGTTCCTCAAATGCAAGATGGAATGGAAACGAGTAAGCAGTACAACAGCAAAACAGGGGCAATCATTGATACTGAAGTCGGGAATGGGTAGTGATTTATGCCATAAATAAACAACCGTTCTTTATCTTCATCAACCTCAATGCAACCTGCAAAACATATTAATAAAACATTACCTATGATGTTCTTTCTTCTTTAAGTAAATTGTAGAAAATAAAGAAATAAAATTTGCAATAGGGAACAAAGATATTGTTCCTTTAAAGCATCAATTATCTTTACCCAACTACCTCTCACCTTATGCATTAGTACTAAGATGTTGATGTCCTCGTTTTTGAAAGGTTGGAGAGATTAAGCCTTATGATTATGTATTGTAGCCTTCAACAATCTACTGATGAGTCGGAATGATCTCTTTCATCGGCACCCCCCTCTATGAATGGTGATGAGGAGAGCTCCGTGAGTGTTGAAATCTTCAACTTGTCCATTGATGATGCAGTTACTAATACCGCATTCTTCTTACCTTTCATGGTATAATCAAACCTTCACACACCATGCATAACTCAAACCTGGGAAATTAAACAACAATTTGTAGATTCTGCATCTTAGAGTGCATATGGAAAGTAAAATACAAAAAATCAAAGCTAGAAAATTTACTCATGTTCATCAAGCCCTAATCACAAAAATAAGAACAAATTAGGACCCCTGCATATGAAAGATACATAGGAAATGGGAAAGAAAGACATCATAGAGAGAGAGTTTAAAATGTGATCGTGAGGTTTTTTTACAATATATAGTAGAATGGAGCCGAAATAAAGGGATAAAGAGGTATAAATAAGGACTTTAAATTTAAAAAATTTATATGGGAATGAGAACATAATGCTATACTAATAAGAGATAAAATGGCCATTAAACTATACTAATATGTGGTCAACTTCAACTGATTATATTTCCTTAATTTAGGATAATTTAATTTTGATGTTCAAAGATTAATCTGATTTATGCAAAAAAAAAAACGTTTGTATTTCATGCTTTAAATTTTGTACAATTTAAAATTAAAACTTTTTTTGTCCTAATATAGCTAAATGTTTTCTTAAGGTATATATATATATATATATATATATATATATATATATATATATATATATATATATATATATATATGAACTAGGTTCAAATATTTTCAACAAGTATCAAGTATTATGTGCACATATGGACCAATCAAAATTTAGCACAAATTAAACTTTTAAATAAATCAATAAGGGTAAATTAGTAATATTGCATGTATATTAAATAAATTCCAAAATTAAAATCAATCAAATCCCTATAAAATTGCAATCGGTTTTATACCTTACAAAAACCACTATAACACAAAAATAATCAACGTCTTCTTTCCCCACAGTAGCCGTCGATAAACACCAAATCGGAACCACCGATGTATCTTTCTTCATCGGAGACAATCGCATCCAGCGAGTGTATTATGATCAAGGATATTTTTGGTACTTGATATGAAGCAAGAGACAATCGCGATCTTCCCCGACCTCCATCTTTTCACTCCAAAAACCACTGCGATCAAGACTCGTCAACAGGTTTGAAACCCAAATCGGTTCCATTAAAGAAATCAAGCAAGTCGCCGTTCTTCTTCCCTTTGGCAACTGGCGCCATCGTCGACCATTGCGCTTTGATACATCGGGCTTGTTTCCTTCTTTGCATCCATCACAGTGTTCTCCGATCGGCACCTGTATGGTATGGACACCCCCGTTTCCCTCTTTTCACCCATCTTTGTTTCGGTTTTGATTTTTTTTGGTTTTTTGATGGTGATTTAGTTCTTTCGGTACATCAATCGTAACTTTAAATCTCAGTTTTTTTTCTATGTCTTACTTATCGATTTTGTGTCTAGAATATGATGTTAATTGGTTTATAATTTTGCAACTTGAGTTGATTGATTGGTTGTGAAATTGATTTCTGATTTTGCACCTTGAATCTAATTGCTTTCTGAAATTATACATGATGTTTACCTTGTTGTTGAATCTGATGTTGATTTTGACATGTTAATCTGCTATGTGTAATGTGAAAGTGTAACTTCCACCCACCAGGTGTTCGACATAATGCCAACATTGCATCATTCTTCCTTAAACATTCTAGATATTCTTATGTGACAATGATTTCTTTTGATTTATTCTAGATATTGTAAGTTATGTATACCTTAAATATTTTAAGCATTGTGGTTTACGTTTATTTATTCTATGTATGTTGGTTGGTAAAATGTTCACTTAAAATTATTCTACTTATTCTAATGTATGTTGTATAATAGTTATTCTAACTACTTTTTACTTATGTTTTATGTTTTGTATTGCTTTAATTAAAATATCACTAATCAAGCTTCTAGTTGCAACAAAAGATGGACCAATTGTTGATCGATTGATGAAATACTTTTCAGTTTAAGCTAATTAAGCTAATTCTATGAGAATGACTTTCTTTCCTCATCATTGGGTGTTTATTCTTATCTTTAATTGTTTCATTCTTTAAGAATAGTTATTTCATTCTTTTGGAATATTATGTGTCTAATGTATTCTTCTATTTGAATAATGTGTAAAGAGTATTATAATCTTGGAGAATCACATAAGAATGATTCTGCCAGAATGCCAATCTCACAATTCTGTAGCTCCTTGTATAAAATCATTCTCATGCAATACAATTCTGACAGAATGCCAATCTCATAAAATGTCAATCTCATAGAATGCTAGCATATTTTGAAGTGGCTAAGAGGTCAAACATACACAAGACATCTAGAAACGAAACAAGAAAGTGAATGATGATTCTTTCAAGAATACTGATATTAGGGGCGGAACTCGAGCTTTATAACCAAGGGGGCCAAACCCAAAATGTTAAAACAATAACATATATATATATATATATATATATATATATATATATATATATATATATATATATATTATTTGGTTAAATTTTATGAACACTAGGCATTAGCATTCAAAAAGATGGTGTCTATTCATGTATTTTCTTTCATTAATTTTGTTATTCTATTTTGATGTAGACTACAAAATATAATTTACTAACAGTTAACAAAATAACAATTTATAATTGCATTTTGACCACACTAATTACATTGACTTTAATATTGTTTATACAGTTTGTAATTATACATTAAAGGTAATTAAAAGATACTAAAATTTACCAACATTTTAACAATCAATAAATACCAAAAATTAAAAAAGTTACCATATGGTTACTATATATTAAATTATTATAAGTTATTAATTGAGTTTTTTCTGTAACTTTTATAAGTTTTCTTATACATTAAATTAGATTAAAATATTTAGAAACTAATAAATTAAATAATATTAAAATTGGTGTATCTTTTAATACTTTTCAGACTAATATATATCTTTTAACATTTAAAAGAGTTCTATACTTTTAGTAAGAGAAAAATAGAGATGAAGACTTACCTCACAAATCTGGTTGAGTAGAGCGATGAACACCAATGAGTCGCTGGTCGGAGTTGTAGTTCGACGGAAGGCGAAATGGAGACACAGGAAGTAACCGACTGTCGGAAGTTGTTCATCGGAATTGCAGGTTGTTGAAACAATAGACTAGAGAAACAGAGCCACATCAATCAATAATGGCGGACCGGAGAGATGTGGAGTGGTGAGTACTCCAGCGGAGGCAACACGCAACAACAATATCTTCTGGTGAGAAGTCCGACAGATGTATTATGTTTTCCGGTGAGAAGCATTGTTTTTCCGGAAGATTGATCTAGGGTTTGTATTTTCTAAATATTGAGTTAATAGATTGAATATTAGAATGAGTTTTTATAGAATTTTTGTTTCTTAATCTATAAAAATCTTAATTTCGTTAGAGTTCGTTTGGATGTATCCCGTAATTTTTTGGATTCTTGTTAATTATTTATTACTTTCCTAATCTTTATATTTCCTGTGAAATAATCAAATCAAATAAGATGTATATTTTTGTTTTTTTTTTATAGTTGATTAGTTATTTCTACAACTAAAGATGAGAGGCCAGGAATTAGACAATAAATAAAACCAATTTTATATTACAGAATCTGGTATTAAACATGACAAAAATCAGGGGGGCCATGGCCTCCCCTGGCCCTCAAGAGGCTCCGCCACTGGCTGATATTTTTTTTGCAAGATATTTCAAGAATGAATATAATTTATGTTTATAGTTGTATTCTTTAATAATGAATGTAATTACTTATACTAAACTATTAAACTTCGTCTTATATAAAATTTATATTCATTAAAAATTATTGGTCTTTATAATATGTTTTTATTATATTATGTTCATAGTTGTATACCATTCTGATAGAATTACAGAATATCATTCTAACAAAATAACATTCTGATAGAATAAAATCGGTTTATGCTTACAAATTACATTTGAAATTGAATTAATTTGAAAAAAAAAATCAGATTTTTTTAATCAAAATCATTAATTATCCTACACATCTCGATTTTTCCTTTTTTAAATTTGTCTCAATTGACTAAAATGCTCTTATGCTGAACTTTGTGTGATTATATGATACATGTTACCTTATTGTACTATCATAGACCCTCAGATCATGACCTTTGATTATATTCCATCCGATGGTCTAGACCTGTGCATTCTAGCACATAAAGTTACTATAAATAAAATAACCTAACCCATATATATATATATATATATATATATATATATATATATATATATATATATATATATATATATGACAGTTGAAGAATGGTGACTTGGTATTTTAGGTGTAAGTAGGTCATATTGATTGGGATACTAAGGTATGTGTGTATGTGTGTGTTCAAAAGGTTTTTGTATGCTTTCTCTACTAGTAATGAGGTAGGAATCCATCAATATGTCTCACTTAGTTCAAGTAAGAGCATCACTTTACCTTTCATGTACATGAGGCATATTGGTCGAAATGTTTGGGGGGTAGGGTTTGCATCTGAAAAAAATCTTTAAATAGTTATTTCTTTTTATAAAATTTTAACAAATGCTTAGAAAACATAACCATACTATCCGCTGTTTGCAGGTAAAACAACACAAGGATGACTAATATCTTTACAAATACAAGAAACCAGGAAAAAGCATATTTTGTACATACACAAAACTTATATATTGTCTCTTTGTGATAATATTCATATATGCATCGTATATATGTAACAACTATTAAGTGATAGATAGATAAAGTCAAATACATAATTCACAAAAAAAAACATATGTCTTGATACTCGTAGTATTGTTTAGGGATCGGCATATGTATTAATAACTCACAAGACTTTAGAAAAAAGAAATTACATGAAGGAAATAAAATTAATTGAGTTTTTAAGCCAAGTGGCCCAGTTAACTTTAAGTTTTGAAATCTTGTGAAAAAACAAAAAAAGGCCGGAGATACAATAAAATAAAAACTGATCTCTTTCATTGGTTTGACTAGGGGTGTTCACGGTTCGGTTTTTAGGTCAAACCGAAACCAAACAGTTAGTAACGATTTTTGTCATGCGAAAACCGAAACCGAACCGTTGAAAATTAAAACCGAACCAAACCAAACCGTTACTAACGGTTTGGTTTCACGGTTTGGGTTTTTCAGGCCCATTTTAGTCGAGCACATTATACTAATTTAGAAAAAAAACCTACACTATTAAAAGAGTAATTTCTTAATTGATTTCTAGTCTTGGATGGGTCATTTCATATTTGTTGCAAATCTGAAGTCTTTTTAGCCCACAAAAGTGGCACAAGTGAGTGAATATGCTAAACATGCTAAATCGACAAGAATACATACATACATATTCAAATGAAAAACAAATTGAAATAGGGGAAGGATCTCCAATCTCCATACCCAGCCAACTACCTTAACCGAATCATATCAGATCAAATTTTAGGCTAAAAAATTAGAAAAATATATTACAAAACATACTTGCTAACATTTTTGAAGTTAATAAAATAATTCTTCCAAGTGTAGATTCATATTCATTACAAGCAGGTAACGTAAAAATTAAATATTTGATATGTTTTTTATTAGTTGAAGACTACTTTTGTCAATAAATGTGGAAGCAAATGTCACTTTTATCAAGCTCAACAAGGTAGGGGTGTCGAACGGGTAAAATTTTCGGGTTTCAGGTAGAACGGGTCGGGTAGAACGGGTATTTCCTTAAGAAAATAATACCCGATACCCGACCTATATTGTAATTCGGGTTTTCGGGTTTCGGGTATTCGAGTTTGAGGTCGGGTCGGGTAATTATCGGGTATATCCGAAAATTTCTTAAATGACACTTATTGATAATTTTTTTTACATGTTGGTTGGTTTAATAAAGAATCGGGTAGGAAAATACTTCATTCAATTAACAAGTATATATATAATAACAATACAAATCATTATAAAATGTTATGTATTTTTTTAATTCCATTCCGTGCGATAGTGAGAAACTGAGAATTGTGATGACGGTTCAGGACTTCAGCTTCAACGTCGTATTCCATTTGCAAGTTTGCATCGACTGTCGAGCCGTCGTTCATAAGAAGGAAACGAAGGGTTTTTTTAATTTGAAGTGTGCGTATATGACTGCATTGTATATTTGGTATTATTTAAAAAATGAATTCGGGTATTCGGGTATACCCGAAAATAAATATCCATACCTAAAACCCGACCTATATTATTATCAGGTTAACTTATTACTCGAATGTTCATACCCGTTATCCGTTCTACCCGACCCATTCTACCCGAATTCGAAACGGGTCGGGTGGGTAGAACGGGTTTCGGGTTTTTTTGACAGGCCTACAACAAGGAGTGATTTAAACATGACCAAATACACACTACAGATTCCTTACATTAATTATGGATTCAAAATAAGCTAATATTTGGTTTGGGTAATTAAATGTTGTGGGTTTTAAATTTTATTATTTATATATAAAAATTAATATATAATACAACAAAATACAATTACATATAAAAAATTTAAATTATATATATATATATATATATATATATATATATATATATATATATATATATATATATATATATATATATATATACTAGCTATTTACCCGTGCCAAGCGACAAGTGGTGAATTACTTCTTTCATAAATCAGTTTCTAGAGGCGATTATAATTCATTTCGAAAATTAGTCCGTCTTTGGTGGACGTTAGTTTTATTTTAGCAAGTAGTCCTCTTTCGATGAATGGTAATTTTTCAGAAACGTGTTAATTACAAAGAACATGTTGTGTATCGATGAATATTTTCTAAATTTAGAGTATAGATTTCATGTTTCGTATGTGTGGGTTAGGATTTTAGACTTAGAATTTAAGGTTTACGTTTTCTAAAAATAAGCTATCTAATCAAATATAAGTCAAACTTTGTAACAAAACAAACATAAATTATGTCAAAAATCGCTCATTTTAATTATTTTAATATTTTATCATCTTTTTAAAAAATGGTGTTAGTTTTTAATTTTGAATATTAAGTCGTATCGTTTTTAAAATTTTAATGTCATATTGTTTTTAAAATAAACATACGTTGCTATTTAGTTTTATCGTTAAATTTGGCTTTCCAAGTAGCACATTGCTACCATATGTATGAACAGAGTTTATGTTCTCCAATCTCCATTTTCATGGTGAACTTGTTACTCCATATTTTTAATTATTAAAGAATTAATACTTAATCTAGATGTATCTTGTGTTTTTCGTTATTTGGAAAATAATAGTATTAAAGGATATGATAACTATATCTATTATTAGGATTTTTAAAATAGTATTAAAACAATTTATATCAAACCCAATGAACTCTAAGCGTAAAGAAACTTCAAATGTTTGCTTGACATTACTCGTCAGAAAAAAAAACAAAAAATTGTCATAAAAAACTAACATTAAACATTAATTTAAATCCGTAAAACATTAATAATCAACATTACAAGAGAATCTACAAAATACAAAATAATAATAATAATAACTAGAAAAGTGACCCCGCGTTTTCGATTAAACGATTTCCAAAAGGTTTGTGGTGTTTTTAGGTTTTTTGCGGTAATCATCTACATGAGACTGTGCCAATGCTATGAATGATTTTTCACATCATTTGCCTTGATATTCTCTTTAGATGTTGTGTCCTGTTAGGTGTAAATACTATCAATGTTCAAGCAAATAATTTGTGGAATACATATAATAGGACTATAAAGAAAGAATGAATGAAATGGACTATGTCTCGTAAAATTGAAATGGAAAATGAAAAAAAAATACAAAAACTCTTAAATACAAAAACAATAATCTACATTAAATAAAAAGAAGATATGTTTGATAAAATGCTTACTCAGTCGATGTCAATGTGAAAACCGAACAGATCTGAACAAAATGAAAAGGTACTGGATATGCAAAATATAAATGGGTTTGAGATAAAGTTCATCAAGTCCCTTTTATGCAACAATCCCTTATAGTGAAGAAATAATCAAGATTCTCACAAAATGTTGACCATAAGTTGCCATCATCGCACCATAATAAGGAGTCTACAAAAGATCAGAATTAATGATTCTGCCCTACAGAGGAATTGGTGATTCCGGGGAAAAGGAGAAGGCAAAAAGAAAAAGCTTACAACTGATTAGTTGACAGGTTCAACTTGTGGTGGCTTAGAAATGGTTTCTTCATTTCTTGGAAGTATGTCATGCTGAAAACGTTGTTGCTGTTGTGCACATGTATCTGATATGAAGTGTTAAATCAGTCCATCAATATTATGATAAATAAATATGATCCAAGTAAAGTCAACATGTATAACATCCTGATAAAGGACTTACCATGGCAAAAATAAGGATAAAGAGTTGACGTGTAGAGAATATATAACTCTTGAACATAAGCACATGAAGGGTATTAGTTATAGATTTGTTTTTTTTTTTTAATTTCCCATTTGATCCTTTCCATAGCAAAATATAAGGTTAATTACTAAACTGACGAAAATGGAAGGTGTTAGAACAACAAATTACCACATTGCTAATACCCATCAATAAACAAAAAGGTAAATTTCAGGAAATAGCAATTTAGTTAGTTAGTTTTTTTTTTTTTTTTTTTTTTTTTTTTTTTTTTAGATGACTAAAAATATAAGTATTTGCATAGATTTCAAATTACTATTCATTCATGTTTCAACGATGACGTCAACAAATCTATTGGAAAACCATATAAATAAACATAAAATATTATTAAAAAAGAATCCACTTAGCAACAACAGAATAGAATCGGTCTTGAAAGAACCAGGTGAAAGCATTTCAATTCCCTGAATAGTTTAAAACAGGATTTAAATTCCATGATGTGGTGAGTAACACTCACATTATATACTGAAATGATAGACATAGGGTTGTTATCATCTCGCTGTCTATTATATTTTGCCTCATACTTGTTGGCATTTTCAACAGAATCATATATCAAACGAAAACCTGTTGATTTACCACCACCAAAATGAGTCCTGAAGTTGAATACAAAGATGGAATTTTTATCTTTCACCTCATACGAATATTCTAGCCAACTTCTCCTTCAATTTGACCCTCAACACAAGAAGAAAAGAAGCAGCAAGCCAATTTAGTGAACATAGAAAACAATCTTGGAATACTGCATAAAGGTTACTAAAATTGAGATAAAAACAAATAAAACAGTAATAGGGGTAATCATATATGAAGGGGTTAACAAAAAGTTCAAACCTTGGGGACATTGGGCGTATTACTTCCTGGATAGAAGCTTGCTTGTCATGAACTTCCTTGTTCTAATCGTGACTGCCTGGGTGTCCAACACGTTTCACTACAGGGGAATTTTAAGTAAAAGATATTAAATCTATAAACTATTCAATAAAGTTGCAAAGTATAACACTAAAATAACCTAAATCTAAAATACACATTTCACAGTGGCATGGTGGTCTGTGAAGAAATGTTAGCTAATTAGCCAAAAAAATACCAAGTTGATGTAACAACTATACAGCTACGACTACGAAGTACAATCTAAAGCATATGATTTGAACAGTACTACAATAGTAACATATAAAAAGAGACCTTCATCTAAGACATAACTTCATTTGAAGTTAAATAACACCTAAAGAAACCCTAAATTTAATGAATACGGCTAACAAACTTACAAAAAAAGAAAGAAAGCAAAAGCAAAATTTATGAAACAAAGCAAAAGCAAAAAATTACAAAGAAAGGAAACAAATGAAAAGCTAAAAACCTAGTGATTGCCATTGACCAGTTTCCAGATTTCTTAGAAAATTTCTTTTCTTGCACCTGATGACATCTTACAGTATCCAATATACATACAGAAAAAAGGAAGAATAGAGTATGGAAGCTTACCTGAAGTTGGAGAATTTCTATATCAACACAGTTTCCGAAATCAGCCCCGTATGCCCAGGTGGGACCTGTCACAAACACTTGGTATGCAAATCAGAAGTTTTGGAATCAGGTAACTAAAGTTCACTGAGACAAATTAACAAACACTTGGTATGCAAATCAGATTTTTTTTCAATTCCACCACCATTGATGCCATCGTTTATGATCTCCTTGTAAACCTTCCAACACAAAGGGAAAAAACAATGAAAAACTTATACTAAAACTATATAAAACACGAAAATATAGAAGAATTTGAAAAATACGCCCATACGAAAAGCAGGGTTCAAAGAGAGCGATGTGTGTTTTAGTCCATACGAACCGATAGTTACCATATATGGTTTTTGTATGTAATTATAAATTGTTAATGATTTACATCCCTGATTTGTCGGGAAAAGTCGAATTTTGGGGTTCGCCATTCCACTCCATCGGTTTTGTATGTTTGTCCCTTGCAGAGATGGTGATCTTCTGTGGTTGAAAAATCGATCGAAAGAAGGGGTTAAGGTTCAGTAGCGATTGTCAATCAACAAATGGGAAAGGAACAACAGGGAAAGGAATAAAGATGAAAGAGTTGCTAAAGATACTAACGACTACTAAAAACGAAAGCCCTAATTTGGAGAAAACGGTAATTCGAGGAACGGGGACCATTTTTGGATGTAGGGCTTATAGAATCGAACCGGATTCTACAATTTGTTGTGTGCGACGATGGAATCTGTGGTAGAAGAGCGTTGAGGCACCGATCATGGAAGCGGATTCATGACGAATGGATGGGAATGAAGTCGATGATCATCCGGCTTCGAATACGTCGCAGTAGATGTTTCCCTATGGATGGCCGATGAAATCCAAATGAAGAAGAAAAGGGAGAAGCTGTCGAATGTAAAGGATAGGCTGCAATAACGTTGAAAAGGAAATAGAGATGAGAGAAGAAGAATCGAGTAAGTTGATTATCCAACGGTCGTCATATGGTGAAGAAGGATGCTAAATCAAACTCAAATAGAAAGAAAATCATACCGCTTCAATGAATTTAGAAGACCTTACAGTAGATGGAAGAGATTGATGAACTGTGGAAAAAGAGGTGGGGTGAATCCATTGGCGCCTCTAGGTTTCGTGTCTCCGTTTTCTTGTTGTGGTTTCTTCAATGCTTTCGGATAGAGAGACCACCGGTGAAGTCAGGGATAAAAACAACGGTCGGGCGACGCAGATGTCAGAGGAAACCGCCGGTGACAAAAGCAAAGACAGGTGAGAAGGAAATTCGAGGTGGGGTGGTTCTCTAAAGAATCGAGAAGCATCGAATGGAGCCGGTGATGGAAGGTAAATTATTTGAGCGGTGGAAAGGTGAAATTGGCGGTGGACAGCCCAAAGATGACTGGGAAAAAACGGTGGACATAACCATAAAGAAACACGTGTCAACAACTGACCATAAAAAAATAGGAAAAATGCCATAAAAGCTCCACACAAAAATAGGCTGAAAAAGAACAGATAATCATAAAGGAAGGGCCGATTTTGCCCAAAAAAACAGAGGACCTATTTTACCAAATGTATATATAAAGAAGGATCAGTTTTGCTCCATCCTTAACAAATTTAGGGTAGCTATGGATATGGAGAAAATTAATATATAGTATAATAATAATAATAATCAAAATAAAAAACAAACATAGTTATCATTTTATCTTCATAATCAAAAAATACATAGGGGGCTTAGAGTAGGAATGGCAATGGGGTGGGTTCGGGGCGGGGCATGGTTTCTCAAACCCGCCCCGATATCTTTCGGGTATCTTATCAGGGTGCCCCATTGGGTTCGGGTTTTCCCGTCGGGTTTCGGGTATCTTATCGGGTTTACAACAATTCATAATGAAAACTTTATTCCGTTTTAGTGTATCCTGATGTCTTATAAAAAATACGTGTTCTAGCCTCCCTTTTAAATTAAAAATATGATAAATCACTTTAATAAAATTAACTCGACGTTATATTAAAAATTATTTGATTTAATTTTAGTGTATTACGTCAAAACATAAAAAATAATCATTCACACTGGATTGTTAATAATTAAAAAGATTGTCCACAGTAAGTATTTTATCTTTGAATGCGTACAACTTTTATATATATATATATATATATATATATATATATATATATATATATATATATATATATATATATATATATATATATATATATATATATATATATATAATCGGGGCAGGTCGGGTCGGGGCGATGATAACCCACTCCCTGCCCCGAACCCGATAAAAAACCCGATAACGACCCGTTACCCGACCCAAAATAATCGGGTTTCGGGTTTCCCCGTCGGGTTCGGGTTTTTTTGCCATCCCTAGCTTAGAGGGAGGGCAAAGTGGGCAGCTGCACATGGCCCAGTTTTTTTTATTATATATTTTTATTTAAAAATACAAAATTAAAGTAAAGATAAGGATCATTTTTTTTCTTGTTCATCCTGAGCCTTTAACAATATTTCATTTTTCAGGACCGACCCTGAAAAAATAATTAACAGAATAAAGACATGAGTTGCATTGAATTCATAAATAGAAACCATGTGACTTTGGTTCTCCATTATCCGCCCCTCACATTTTTCCAACTAAAGAGTTAATCATTATCACATCTTTTTTTTACTCCAATTCCTTTGACATAAAGAATTTATGCATAAAATTTTTCAACCTGCTGCTCTATGTTGCTCTGAAGAAAGTAGAAGTGTTTGAAAACATACAAACAATAGATAAAAAAAGCTAAAACAGAAAAATAAAGTAAAAGCATACAACTCCTCTAAGGTTTGATATTCAATTATTGGTAAATTCTTGGGAGCTCTATAGGGTTGTTAAGTAGGGTTACCTTAAAGGAAGATGTTGAATTCACCATAACAGATGAAACTGGGATAGGGGCAATATCGTCTAATCGTCTAAGAGACTAATAGAGTGAACCAAAGGAGAATCACACAATTATTTTTGATCAGCTGATAAATATACATACTTGTTTTAATGGGCAGAGCTTATTCTCAACTCTTGACCCAACAATCAGCCACATATGGGTAGATCCTGCTTTCGCACAACACCACACACTACCTAAAAAAATTCCAAATGATTCACCTGAAATTAGAGTTCAAAAAAGCAAAAATTGACAAACAAAAAAAGTTAACATGTATACTCAGTTGAAATTAGAGTTCATTTTTTTTACTTATTTCTTCTTGGTCTTACTCAAACTAATCTGAAAGTAATGATAAGAAAACAAACAATTGTGTTAGTAATGGGAAATAAAATACTCTAATAAAATTAAGGGGATAGTATAAATCAAACTCCTTTGCTAAAAAAATTATCAAACAAAAGAGGCAAGATTAGCCGATTCTTGAATCAGATTTTTTAGTTTTTCAAAATCGAGGCCATGTAACAAAATAATTAGGGATAAAAAAAATCAAGGGGAAGCCTCCAACATGTATGTACATCAACATCTACCATCATCATGTTCAAAAAAATTAAATTTCATCTTAGTGATCGAAAATGGAAAAAACCAAGAGGAGTGAATAGGAAATAGAGCATCCCAAAGAGATGAAGAAGCAGATCCCATCAAAAATCAATGTGAAAATAATCATTGAGTCTAGAATACATCATTCGATGTCTCTAATAGAAGAAAATAAAGAAATCATATAAGCTTACCTTATGTCAGATTTGGACACTTCAATTGATCTTGGCACTTCAGTTTGTTACTCGTCCCTTTGAAGCTTGAATAAGATATAAATGCCAATGAAGTAGATGAACATGCTAATGGGGAAGGATGGTGTGAAGCACACCATATGCAGTGGTGAAGATGAAAATAGGTAGAAGGAGAAAAATGGCTTTCTTAAGGATATTATCAAACACCTAGTATGCATGATCATCAAAAAATAGTTATCAATAGCCTATCATATACCTTTCACACATAATATCTGCACCCACATATCTGGAACCACGAATTTCATTTATCCACAACAAAATCTTGTTATTACATAAAATCAAAGGAAAACCAGAATAAAGGAAAGCACACAAACCTGGAAATCAAAAAAACAGCTGATGGTAGAGTGATGTCATTTGAGGCGAGTAGTGATAGCTGTAAACGTTGGTTAGGTCGATTAAGGGGGAATTCAAATGACAGTAGCAAGGTAGCATCATGGCGACATGGCGATGGTGGGCATTGACGATGGGGTTGGTGAGGTAAAGGGTATTAATGTTGGCTGGTAATTAAGCTACAAAGATTAAAGAAGATGAGATGCTATATAACTGGATCAAACCGATTTAATTGGCTGAAATTGAGCGTATGTTGGTTTAACTTTGATCAATTCACGGATAAGATTTACATTTTGCTTGACTGAGCATTTCAAATGTTTAGCTTTGGCTATTTCATTAATGTTGACTGAATTCTTACTTATCCTTATATTCTCAATGTTGACCAGATTAGATTTCAAAGCTTAAAATCATTGTACATGAAGCAATAAGCGTTTGTACCTCTTAATTTTCAGCCTTTGACCAAATATGTATATTAAGGTATAATATATATATATATATATATATATATATATATATATATATATATATATATATATATATATATATATATATATATATATATATATATAAACTTTACAGTTCGGACCGGTTTTTATACGGTTTGAAATCTTAAAACCATAAGCCAATGACCAATGACTAGATATTTTTTTGAAGAGCGAGTATATTAAGACTAGCAAGAAGCTAGCATAAAAATGAAGTACAAATTACAAACATTGAAAGGAGAAGTGCCGCGAGCTTTCCAAATGCACCAAGTAATTAACACCAACTTGAGCTACAACCTATTCTTTCCAACTTGGGCTCCAACCTATTCTTTCCTTTACCCGAAGATCTTAGCACCAACCGAAACTCCTCACAACAGCTAGGAGCGGAAGAAAATAACCCACTATACTAATGAAACCAAGTCCAAATCTGAATCGGGAACCAACAACTTCGGAAGTCATGCTCAACCGACTCCTCAACAGCACCACATAACATGCAAACAACAAAATTCGGACTAACACCCTTCCGTTAGTCTTCCGTTAGTCTTCCTGACTAGATTACAAGCAACTGAAATCCAATTATAAATTAAACGCCAAATAAAACAATTGAGTTTTATCGAAACCAAACACATCCAACAAAAATCGTGCATTCCATTATTATCCTCCAAACCCACAAGTCCGATCTGTTGGTCAGAACAGTACATGTCATAGCAACAATGTAAGTATGTAACATCCCGAGTCCAGGTATACCTCAAGAACCTTAATCTTTTGAGCTATTGTCATTTTGGCCTTATTTATAAAAGTGTGAAAAACGAGTACGCGGGACGTACCGGAGGGTACGCTTAGCGTACTCGTCAGTGTGCCTACAACGCGGAGACCACCCAGTACGTTGGGCGTACTAGGCCCATAATGCAACCCTAATTTGGGGTGAGTCCCTTATATAAGGAACATGAAGGCCTCATTTCTGGCCACCATTTCCAGAGAGAAAACCCTAAGAGTGCCCTAATCTCCATTCTAGAGCTTGTGTGTGTGTGTGTGTTTGAGCTTTGAGAGAGTATTTGTGTGGTTTTGAAGAGAAGAGAAGGCCTTGAAGAAGGAAAGTTGGAGTACAAGCTTTTAGATCTGAGCAAATCTAGGTGGGAAGCTTCTCTTTGAGGTATAAAGCTTCAGACTTTGCCTTTCTTTCTTTTGAGCATGTTGTGTTGAGCATTTTAGGGTTTTGTCCCATAAAGGTGGAGTCTTGATGAGATCTTGAACTCCAGAGTCTAGGACCAACCCCTTTTGACTGTATGAGTAGTGTTATGCCATAAAAATCCAATCTTGGTTGGTGAAATCACTCCATGCATGAGTTATGAGACCCTTAGGACAAAAGAGTGTATATTTTTGGAGGATGGCTAGAGAAAATCTGGTCGAATGACAGACCCTCCGCAGTAAAAAATTTCAAGCCTCGAAAATTCATGAAGGCAGAATTCATCCAATGCACTCTTACCAGAAGAAGTTCAGACTATGTTCGAACCCAACCTGACTTCCCTTGCATGAACCCGGAAGAAATCTTCCTGATTGCAAAGGTATTTCAAAAATAAGTCTGATAAGCACCCAAAGATGATGATTGCTTATGAAAGGGCCTGCATCTTTCTCAAAGAGAATGTGTGTGAATTCGCAAGGATCGATGCTGACATCCACCCTGCACTTGCTCAGAAATTTAATCTTCCTCCTCTTGAACCAACTCCCGTCCTGACTGAAGGTTTTCAAGAAAGATCCCTCGGAGCAACCAACTTCCCAGACCTTGGAGTCATTTTTAAACGCATGAATGATGAAAATAAATACTTCATCCCGATGACTGCCATGAATCGTATGACCCGGAAGCAGTTGGAGATTATTCAAGCTACAATCAACAAATCCAAACATACGATTGCTGAAGTGAAGTTTGAGATATGAAGGAGGATTGCAAAGCTTAAGGAAGTCAGGAAGTTTTGGTGGATTCTTATCAAGTTCCTCAAGCTCAACACTTGAAAGAAAAGTTAATGAGGTCACTTAAGGGGAAATTTTTGAAACATTAAAGTGACCCTCTTAAACTTAAAACAAATCCGAAGTCGCCTTCAACAACCGCAGTCAATCTCTCCCCGCAGTTAAGATCAACAATCGCAGTTATTGTCATCAGTTCTCAGTTTAGTCTTTTATCTGTTTTTCATAAGTACTTTCTTTTATCCAAAGTGCCCTGCGTGGTATCTCTTAAACATATTAGACTGAATGTAATCTTCGAGACTCTATAAATAGAGTTCTCCCTTTCTCAATGAAATAAAAAAAATTGATCTTTCTCTTACGCATCTTGAAATCTCTTCACTTATCTCTTAAATAGAATCATAACTGTTTTATCTCTTCGGATCAAGTCTTTCTAAGACTTAATCAATAAGTTTGATCTCACTTACTAACTTGGTTTGATTGCATTCCTTGTTAAGAATCAACTTAAGTGTATACTTGATATAATACTTGCTGTCTTTTATATTTCCTTATATTTCCACAACTAATCATCTAACTATCTAACTCTAACTTATATTATTGTTGAGCTTTATGATCCTTTGAGATTAACTTTAATTTCCGCAATATAAACTTGTTCTAACATTTTTTCAAGTGCGTTTCTCAAGTTTTTCTCTCAACAAGAACCATATCCCCGACCTGGAACTCCAGGCCGACCGACGTCTGTCGGCGTAGCTCTTTTGCCGACTCTGAGTGGTCTGAAGCCTGCTCCAGACCTGTTGGATCCTCTTGGTCATATTTAGTACCACTTCGGTACTCTCCATGACCCTTTGTCCAACCTTACCCCAACAAATCGGGGTTCTGCATTTCTTCCCTACAACATCTCGAAGGGAGGATGGTCGATACTCGTATGGTAGCTATTATTATAGGAAAACATTGCCAAGGGAAGGTAGGTGTCCCAGATACCACCGATGTCTAGGACGCATGCCCGCATCTTATCCTCTAGAGTCTAGATGGTCCGATCGCTTTGACCATCCGTCTGTGGGTAAAAAGTCGTGCTGAAGTGCAGACGAGTACCTAACTCTTCGTGAAACTTCTTCCAGAATTTGGAAGTAAACCGTACATCTCTGTTAGAAATCATGAAGACTGGCACTCCGTGTCGAGCTACTACCTCCCTGATGTAGATTTAAGCCAAGTTCTTGGCTGAAATGCTCTCTTGGATCGGAATGAAATGGGCACTCTTGGTCAACCGATCCACGATAACCCAAATCGAATCCACTCCCCGTGCGGTCCTGGGAAGTTCGTGATGAAATCCATAGTAATATCCTCCCACTTCCACATAGGGATATCCAACGGCTGCGTCTTGCCGTGAGGCCTCTGGTCCTCTACCTTGACCTTCCTGCAGGTCAGGCATCTCTCGACGTACCAGGCTACATGCCGGTTCATGCAAGGCTACCAGTAATAAGGGCGAAGATCTCTGTACATCTTCGTCGTCACGGGATGGATGGAAAATCTGGACTTGTGTGCCTCCTCCATCAGGATCTGGCGCACTCCACCTGCGTATGGGACCCAAACTCGGCGGTGAAGGGTCAACAACCAGCGACTTTCATAGTCGAAGGAGGTAATCTGACCCACAATACGCTCACTCTTTCGTTGTTCCTCCTTCATAGCCTCCTGTTGGGTCAAAATATGGTTTATACTTTTCTTTTCTGGGCAATTGTATTTTTCTGTAATATTTTTGGAGTTTACGGTCATGTTTACGGTTGAGTTTAAGGCCGCAAACACCTTACGACTGTAAACCCATTTACGGACCAAGTTCAGTTAGCCCATACTCCCAAGTATAAATATAGGTGTTAGGGTGTGAGGAACAGATTGATGAACCCTACAGAGTTTACGGCCAACAGAAGAACTATTGTGTGTTAGTGTGTGTGTGAATCTCTTGTATCCGGATCATCATTCTATTCATTAATACATTGAGATTAATCTTATTCCTCTTCTTCTTCTCTTCTATTTGATCTGACATCATCCGTTTGATTGGGATTCCGCACCATCAAACGGATCTGATTGATACGCAGGCAGATTAGGGACTTACAATTGGTATCAAAGCCAAGTTGTATCAGTCAATTTTGTCAGATTTGGGGCATAATTTGATCTTATTTTCTAAATATTCTTTCATTTTTGGATAGATCTCTGAAAAATAAGGGGGGTTTGTTCTTCTTGTTTTTCATAAAAAAGGGTTTTTGATCGAGTTTTGGAGCAAAAAAGGGCAAAAATCACTGTTTTTGGTCGTAACCTGCGAGGGGGTGGCGGCCAGCAGCTAGGGTTTCCGAGGAGTTCACGGCCCGAGGTTTGTGGCCTCGGAGTTCACGGCCTTCGTGTTCACGGTTAGCCTCACTCAGCAGCATGCGCGAGACTTCGATCAGGGTCCGAAGTTCGCACGCATACACTTGAAAAAAAAGGGGGCACAAAGCGTTTTTGGGAGTTGCCGGGGTTCGAACCCGGGTCTCCCCCATAGAAGACCAACGCTTAACCAGTTGAACCAAGGAACAACTTGATAATAACCTTTCATTTTTTATTCATAAACACTCCGTGTAGCACCACTTTTTCTATTTTGACACTTTTAACCCAAAACTCAATTCCTTTTAATTTTAAATTTCTTTTTCATCCAAATAATAATAATAATAATAATAATAATAATAAATTTAAAAATAATAATAATAAATTAATTAAATTAAAATTAATAAATAAAATTATATATTAATTTTTGACTTATATTTTTTAACTTTTAACCTTAAATTTTGACTTTGACTTCCAAGTTTGACCTTTGATTTTAAACTTTGACTTCCAAGTTTGACCTTTGATTTTAAACTTTGACTTTTTCATTTAACTTTTAAATTTTCAAATTTAGTTTTTCAGTTTGACTTTTGAGTTTAACTTTTTAAATTTGACTTTTAAGGTTGACTTTTGAGGTTTATAATCAAAGGGTTTGAATTTTAAGTTTGTCTTTTCAAGTTTGACTTTTGAGTTTAACTTTTTAAATTGGACTTTTAAGGTTGACTTTTGAGGTTTATAATCAAAGGGTTTGACTTTTAAGTTTGATTTTGGGTTTTAGTTGTGCTTTTTAATTGATTTTAAGGTCTACGAGGGAGTTGAAAACATGAAAGAGAGTCGTCAGGATATGTTAAGACAATATTTCAACATTTTCGATTATATCCTTGGAAAAACCCTCGAAACTCAGTTGCAGCGATTTACTACACTTACTACTGAGATGAATATAGCCGGGATCTTCTTGACTAAGTCCGAGATAAACAAAAAGCTGCTAAATTCACTTTCGAAATCGTGGGATATGAACGTGGCTATCATCAAGAAGACAAAAGATCTAAATCATCTTAGTCTTGCTGATGTAATTCAAGAACTTGATGCTTTGAAGTGTAGAGAAACAATGAGTTCTGAAAACATTCCGGTCACTGAAGTTACATGTACTCCAACTTGTGAAGCTACGATTAAATTTCTTCGGGAACAAATTCATTTATTAAAAAGAGAAGTTGAGGACCTGAGATATGAAGGATATCAACTCAGGAAAGGACAAAAACCCTTGAAGGCTGAATTAGAAGCAAAAACCAAAGACTTTAGGAAGCTTCAGGAAGAGTATAACAACAAGTGTGCAAATTGTGATTATATTAAGAGACAACTTGCTGCTGTAACTGAAGAACTTGACGCTTTAAAAATTAAGTGTGGAAAAACAGATGTCATTTTCAAAAATTATACTGCGTCAAGTCAGACAGTCGAGTCCTTATATGAAACCCAATTAAAATTCAAAGATAATCAAAACAAAGGTCTAGGGTATGATAGTGTTCCTCCACCTTTCAATCATAACTACACATCCATCCCTATGACTCAGGAAGAAATTGACAGGGAGGCACATATTCGATATGGCAAACCAGCTGGGTTTGTGTCAGGAGGTATTCAGGTAGAAAATACTAATGTTTCTACTTCATGTGCAGGTAAAGTAGCAGAAGATGAGAACAAGGAGAGCACTACTGAACAAACCAATGACTCTTTGAACTCAAAATCTGTTGCTTCGAATTCTGTTACTCCTAACAAACCTACCGTTGAGAAATACAGGCCTCCAATTCCAGCGCAACAGAGTGCCTGTTGTAATTATGAGTGTGGGATCAACAAGAGACAAGACAAAGATACACCACCAGGGGCAGGAAGAAACAATTTCCCAGTGAAGAAAAAGACTTGTTGTGACAACTCAACATTAAATCCGTCATAAAATTTCGTTTACGCTAACGGAATATGTCATTTATAAAAGTTCCGTAATTTGGAGTCGTAAAATAAATGAATATTTAATTATTTATTTATATTTCACGTGATTATCAATTTAGTGAAAATAAATATAACTCGTTAATGTTAGTTCCATTTAACGAAATAAAGTTATATTATTTTTCAACCACTTAACCCGGGTAAAAAGTTTAAACCCCGTTAAACTTTAGCATCGGGTAGTCGTGTACCGGGTGCAATACCCGAGGCATATATAAGGAAGGTGAACACCTCTTTGAACTCTTTTACCACTCAAACACACACACACACTCTCTCTCTCTCTCTCACTACTTTCTCTCTCTAGCTCGTTCCCGGCTCCAAAAACCGCAAATCCTGCCTCCAAAACGTAAGATCTTCTACCCTAACTTGTCCTAAATATCATTTATGATTACATTAGCTCAAAAATCACACAATATGGACATCAAAAGGGAGTTTACGGCCTAAGAACCTCCTTAGGGCGTAAACACCCAAAATGTGCCAAAAAGTCCCAAATTTCCTTCTTTTAAGCTTGGATACTAGTTAGGGGTTTTACCTAGGAGTATTTGAGCATCAAAACCATAAGTTTTAGGGCATTAAGGAGGGTTTACGGCCCAAGCACATGCTTAGGCCGTAAACACCCTTTTTCCATGTAAAATGCCCCAAAAACCCTTCTAATGCATGTTTAGGCTTGGGATATGATTTTAGGAAATTCCATTTCGAGTTTGGAACCATTAAACATCACATTTTGAGGGGTAATTTAGAGTTTACGGCCCAAGCATAAGCTAGGACCGTAAACTCCCCCAAACCTCACCAAATGAGGGTTTAAACCCCCTAATTAGCCCTAGACCTTCACTAGAAAATTTATGGGATTGATTTAAGGACTTTAACATCAAAATTGGGGAGTGAACAAGAGTTCACGACCAAGCCATGAGGCTTACGGCCGTAAACTCCCAAGGAGTGGCCTTTGGGCTGTAAACTCCAAGAGAGTAAGCTCTTGAACCCCCCTTAGTACCCCTTTTGGTCTTGTACAATCCCCGAGAACCACTCCTAATCCCTAAGACCTCGAATCAATTTATAATATTTAAAAATCTTTAAATAAAAGTATAAGTGGCTAATTTCTTGTAAAACATATATATATATATATATATATATATATATATATATATATATCATATGTTAATAGGGACTTAAAAGGTGTGCAAGCCCTAAATTGACACCAAACGCGCAACCGAAACTTTTACCCGATTTACTCGATTTCAGGTGAGTTCATACCCCTTAATGAACCTTTATAATGTTTTCATATGTTTTAGGGGGGGGGGGGATACAAGTCAAATATAAATTTTTATGGAAATCAATCACATGTGATTTACTATCCGTAGTTCAAATCGCATGTGATTTATCACTATGCTTTATAAAAGAACTTTACGCTTTCAAAACTACTTTGGAAAAATAAACTATTTTCTAAATGCTTTCTTTGGTCAAGATTTTTATTAAATTACTTTTCTTATAAAATGTATCTACACTAATATATTTATATAAGTAAGACTTGAAGGACTTAGGACCGATAGCTCGCCTTATTTCCTGTTCTTGTTTGATGTGGGCTTAGGGTATTTGTTATCCGTCCGACTGTCGTTGATTTCTTAGTTATATATCATGTATATTGGTGTTAGATACAAGCATTTTCATCTCATTCGATGCCTATATTACTTAATTGCCAAGAACCATACACACTAAGTTAACTATAATAGGTATAGTTAAGGCCACTACTACTCGTTACCGCTACTACTATACATACTATAATTCATACTATTATAAAACGATACATGAATAAGAGAACACACTATGAACTACATAAAAGACTACTACACTAAATTACAAGAGAAAGCACTAATCTGGAAGATAAAACACTAACCCTCTACAAGATACTCTACGCGCTACATACTGTGACCAGAGCTTTCCGGATGGAAGGCGAAGCTACATGTATAGATCTATACGGGGAAGACACTATTATATCCCGACTGTTAACTTCAGTCCGAGCCGAGCAGGCCCAGGGATGACACTACTTCACTACACTCTGTATGACCGGGAAGGTCATGGGATCCTCTATTGTTCACACTATTGGTCACATAAAAGGAATACACTGTATCCACACTAAAATACTAAGACTAACGTCTAAGTTAATATCCCGAAGTAAATAAGTATCTATTACTAATGGGAATTTGCACCACTATTACTGACGGCAGGCATACCTTTTCTTATTTACACCACGTACTGGAGATTTACTAATACACTTTTACAACAAACAGTTTTCAATGATGAAACTTACATGAAACATAAAGGTTTTCACTTACGATGTACTTTCTGGAGAAATATAGGATTTTCTATGATTTTTCTACTACTTATTATGTAAAATGCAACTTTTCACACTATATGTTCTAATACATTTTATACAAAATCCACACTAAACTCTTATGAACTCACCAACTTTATGCTGATACTCGTTTTCAAAATAACTTGTATCCTCAGGTCAAAGATAGACAGGTACAGGTGCAACATTTTGGAGAAGATGGAGCATACAAGATCCATCTCTTATTTTTGTATTACTTTTGGTGTCTATTGAAACTTTGCAGAACACGCTTGTAATTAAACTCACTATGTAATAAAATGGTTGTATGTTTCTTGTTTTTACTATTATGCAATTGTGATGATACTGTACATGACGTCCTCCACCCCGAAACGTATTCCGCCATTATCGGTTTTGGGGTGTGACACTTGTTTTCACTGTGGAACACCTGGTCACATTGCTCGAAATTGTCCAAATCGCGTATACGTTCCTTACTACGCACGCGGCTGGCAGAGTGCGCCAAGAGGGAGATACTCCAAAAGAAAGCCCTCAAGATCACGTTCAGACCATGGTGACTGGAACGCGCGGAAGGCCAAGAATCAAACTCCAAAGGACAAGAATCTGAATCCCAAGGGCAAGAAGGGAATGTCGGCCAAGAAGTCCAATCCAAGAGATGCTCCCGTGAAGCCAAAGTCAAAGTCATCTCAACGTCCGACTTCCATTTCAAAAGCAAGTACCGAGGCACTCATCGGATCGAAAAAGAAATCGGTTAAACCCAAATATAGATGGGTACCAAAGGTGAAAACTCCTAAATCTTCTAATGATTCTAATATTTCATCGTCTTCTGTTTGTGATAAACAGGATATGTCATGGTAGAAAGTACCTTGCTTTGATGACAAAGATCGACCCAGTTTGAAAATGGACTGGGTTCCAAAGACCAACTGATCCCGCTCTGTGCTGGAGCAGCTATGGAGGCATATCATCAGACTTCGGTTTGTTGGTAGTGGCTGCTCCTGGCATATGATTGGGGACATCTCTCAACTGTACAACATTCAGACCTTTGTTGAGAGTATGTGTCCTTTTGCAGGAAAGGAAGAAAGGAAGAGATCACAAATGGGGTTAGTGCTTAATGATATGAAGAATTTTCGGATCTGTTATGAGATTATGCTTGCTGTTCTCAGACCTTCTGAATGTAGATTCAATTGGTGAATTACGGTTTGCGTTTTCTTCTCTATACTCCTGAGTTTTTCTTAAGTTGATTCGCTTTAAAGACTAATTTTTGTTTTAGGATAGTTTAAATTTGTGCATTTACTTTCGTTTCTCTTCTATGCACAAATTTAGGGGGAGAAATAAAAACATAACAAAAATTAAAAAAAAAAATAATAATTTAAAAAAAAAATCCAAAAACATTAGAAAATCAGAAAATCAAAAATATGGTGTTAATGGAATGTGCTTGCAGGAGATGTTTTGGGAAATGAAATTAGCAAGTGATAACGGGCAATCTGAATCGGCGTAACGTACCTAAGTTGAATCGTCTACGCTCTGTGCTCGATGCGCTGGTAGGCACGAAAGATTTTAAATGGACTTGACTAGGGAAAGTTGAACCTAATGAATTTAAGGATTTGAGAAACTTTGAACTAGTTAGATTCGTTTAACCTGATTTCACGACGCTCGGATTGGTTGAGCAGGGAGATATACATGGGAATCTACCGGTCACATTAAATAACCCGCATCTAGAACTGTGGATTCACTTTTCCTCGATGTGCGGATTCTGTCCTTAATTCCGGTTGGATGGGGCGACTGGTAAATTCCGAGAAATTAGGTCTGTAGAATATCGTTTTCTTTCTTTCTGTCTGTTAGTCATATGTTGTCTCCTTTGTGTGACTTCCAATCCGACCTGGTACACAACATATGCAACTCTATTTCTCTGCAGGCTATATATATATATATATATATATATATATATATATATATATATATATATATATATATATATATATATATATATATATATGAAATTCCTCTTATCTGTTAGCCATATGCTGTCTCCTTTGCATGACTTCTAATCCGACCTGGTACACAACATATGCAACCTTCTACTTCTCAACCCCTCTGAAACAATAAGTAATATAATTCTGAATCTCTCCTCTCTCTGAATGGTTTTCTGCTCACCCGATGTAAGGAGTACTCTGGAAGTTCTTGATGGCTGGGGCATATCAGGAAGCGGGAAACATGTTCTAGTACACTTAAAATTGAACACATACAAATTGTCTGTAGATCTTGCTGCTCGATTTAGGTGGACAACAATTTCCCTGGTTGTAGTTAGTTAAATGGTCTTAAGAAAAATTTATTTATGAATTAGGGCCAATCATGATGATATAGTTACAATTAGATATATGCATGTATCATGTCATTGGTAAATTGTCTAAAATTGTCACAAATTTTTCGTGTTTAAGTGGACCACAATATTGGCGATCGATCAGACGAAGATGTGAAGATAAGGGTACCGACAAGTGGAATAAGGTTGTCCAACAACTGATCCCAAATCACTCTTAAAGTTAGCTATTATTTTTGTTTCTGTTAAGTTTGTTCATAGTGTTCTTCTAATTTAAATAAAAGGGGAGAATTAAAAAAACAAACAAACAAACAAACAAAAATTAAAAAAAAAAATTCAAAATAAAAAATAGTGTTATTTCTGTTTTACTTTTGTTCTAAGTTTTCTTTTAGTTTTGTTTTGTCTTGAAAAGTGATTTCAGGTATAAATAAGACTCATGGAGCTTGTGTTGAAGATTTTTAAGCCAAAGCCTCGTCCATGAGCATCGAAGAATTCTCATTCGATGGAGCAAGAAATGAAGATTATTCTTTCAACATTCAATCCTTCAACCCCAGAAGCAAGGTGAAGCTGCAATTGAAGATTATGTGACGGATTGCATTGAAGCCTCCTCAATCAGTCTGCCGCTATCGTTGTACCTGCTGAAGTGATCCAGTAGATTTGTTCTCTCTGATGTTCTCTCTGAAGATTCTCAAGCTGAAAGAGCTATTTTTCAAGAATCAGTACGTCAAGCCTCCTCACCCAACGTACATTCAATGTCAAATTCTGAAGAAATTCCCAACTGCTCAAGATGAAGTCGTTTATTGAAGATTCATCAAGTTCATCTTGAAGCCGTGAAGTCATCGAAGATTAAAGCTGAAGCCAAAGCTCCCATTGAAGATTAACAAGAAAAGCCAACTACTTTTTAGGGGGAGCTTGTTGGGTCGTTTAAGAAAAGAAAGCTATAAACCAAGGGGGAGATTGTTGGGTCAAAATATGGTTTATACTTTGCTTTTCTGGGCAATTGTATTTTTCTGTAATATTTTTGGAGTTTACGGTCATGTTTACGGTTGAGTTTACGGCCATAAACACCTTACGACCGTAAACCCATTTACGACCCAAGTTCAGTTAGCCCATACTCCCAAGTATAAATATAGGTGTTAGGGTGTGAGGAACAAATTGATGAACCCTAGAGAGTTTACGGCTAGAGAGACAGAAGAACTATTATGTGTTAGTGTGTGTGTGAATCTCTTGTATCCGGATCATCATTCTATTCATTAATACATTGAGATTCATCTTATTCCTCTTCTTCTTCTCTTCTATTTGATCTGACATCATCCGTTTGATTGGGATTCCTCACCATCAAACGGATCTGATTGATACACAGGCAGATTAGGGACTTACACCTCCCCAATCTTCTCCAGAAGCAGGGCACCACCGTCATTCTCAAGAAAATGCCTCTGATCGGGGTTGCCTTGTGGCTAAGCGCATCGGCCACAACATTGGCCTTCCCTGGGTGGTAGAGATCTCATAGTCATAATCCTTCACCACATCTAGCCACCGACGCTGCCTCATGTTCAGATTTGGCTGATCCATGAGGTACCTCAAGCTCTTGTGGTCTGTGTAAATGGTACAACAGACCCCATAGAGGTAATGTCGCAAAATATTGAGAGCGAAAACAACCGCCCCCAACTCCAGATCGTGCGTCGGGTAGTTCACCTTGTGAGGCTTCAGCTGCCTCGAGGCGTAAGTGATGACGTGCCCCCTCTGCATCAATACTGCGACCAAACCCGAGATGGACGCATTATATTATCCTACAAAATCCTCCACGCCCTCTGGCAGGTCTAAGATTGGTGCATCGCAAAACCTCCATCTCAATGTCTCAAACGCTGCTTGCTTCTCAAACCCCAACGAAATATGACAACCTTCTTCGTCAGCAGTGTCAAGGGTACCACTATCTTGGAAAAATCCTGTATGAATCTCCGGTAATATCCTGCTAACCTGAGGAAACTCCAAATCTCATATGGAGACTTCGGAACCTCCCATCTCATCATGGCCTCCACTTTGGTCGGGTCGACCAAAATATCGTTCTGGTGAACAAGGTGCCCAAGAAACTGCACTTGTTGCAACCAGAACTCGCACGTGGAGAACTTGGTGTACAAGCTCACCCTCCTCAGGGTATCCAACACCTCTCGCAAGTGCTCCTTATGCTGCTCCTGCGTCTTGGAGTAGACCAAGATGTCATCAGTAAAGACGATCATAGACTGATCCAACATCGGTCTGCATACACGGTTCATGATGTCCATGAATGCGACAGAAACATTAGTGAGCCCAAAAGGAATCACCACGAACTTGTAGTGGCCATAGCGAGTCCGAAAACCAGTCTTCTGTACATCCTTATCTCTGACTTGCATCTGGTGGTAGCCTGAACGCAAATCTATCTTGGAAAACCAAGATTCCCCGTGTAGTTGGTCGAAGAGATCATTGATCCTCGGGAGTGGGTAATGGTTCTTCACCGTTACCTTGTTCAGCTCCCGGTAGTCTATACACATCCGATGTGACCCGTCCTTCTTCTTCACAAACAAAATCAGGGTCCCTAAGGCAAACTGGTCGGCCTAATGAATCCATTTTCTAACAGCTCCTACAACTGTGTAGACAACTCCTGCATCTCGGCAGGAGCTAACCGATAAGGTGCCTTGGCTATTGAAGCCGCACCAGGGACTAGGTCGATCCTGATCTCCACCTTTCTCTCCGGAGGTATCCTGGGCGGCTCCTATGGAAATACGTCTGGTTACTCTCGCACCACTGGTACATCAATCACAGTTGCCTTACCTGACTTCCGGGTATCCATAACGTAGACAAGATACCCTGCGCAACCCTGCTGAAGGTAGCGCCTAACCCTCGCTGCCAAACACATAGCTGGTCTACGCTGCGGCCTCTCGCCCTTAATCACCAGCTCTCCCTCACTTGGGGTCCTAACATGCACCAACTACTATGCACAATCGATCACCGCCCCATTGGGGATTAGCCAATCCATGCCAATGATAACCTTGTTCCCACGCAACGGAATGGGAACCAAATCCACGAGGTAACGCTCGTCATACAAACTCAAAACGCAATCTTTGAAAACCTATGATGCGCGGACTGATCGGTCGTCAACTATCTCAACCTTTAAAGGACAATCCAATATCCCCAAAGACTCAGGAAACCTCTTGCTAAGAGAAAGATAGATGAATGATCGGGTAGCCCCCGAGTCAAATAACACCTATACCGGAATGCCGTTCACATGAAACGATCCTAAACAAAACACAAAAACATAACACATAATATCATAAACGACATATAATAAGAGTTAGGGAGAAGAAAACATTCCCGTCACTGCATCCGGTGCAACACGCACCTCCTCAGCGGTTAACTGGAAGGCTCGACTCCTCACCACTAGAGCCTCTGTCGTGCCCTGTTGACCATCCGTGATCTGTAGGGTTGCTGGAGCTGGCGCCGCCACTGGCGCTCCTGATGTTAGTCGAGGGCAGTTGGCCTTTTTATGGCCACTCTGATTGCAATGAAAGCAAATCAGGTCTGATGTCTGGATGGTAGGGGTAGGGGCTATTCAATCCTTGCTAAAGTTCCTGATCTTGCCGCACTTGTAGCAGCCCGAGTCCCCAGCTCTACAAACTCCCTCATGTGGCCCGCCGCATTTCCCACATCGGCTCTAGCCCTAATGGCCCTTCGAATTAGAGTCGGATCCCTTGGGTTTCTTCCCTAAAATCCCACTAACTTGCCTAGCCTCCGCTTTCCTCTTCTACAGGTTCTCAATGTCAATCTCCCTCTCTCTCTCTCTCTCGCCCTGGCTATCATATCCTCCAAGGTTAGGCATGCCGAGTAGCTGACATGTTTTCGGATGTCATCCCTCAACATGTCGTGATACCGAGTCTTCCTCATCTCCTCGTCCCCTGCATGCTGAGGCACCAATAAGGCCTTCTCCCTGAACCTGGTGGTAATCTCTGGCACCGACTCAGTCGTTTGCCTTATATCCAGAAACTCCCTGGCCAGCTGCTGAAGCTCCACAGCTGGCGCAAACCCATCCCTAAACCTGGTCATAAAGTCTGACCATGTCATAGCCTCAATGAATGGGGCTCCCAACAAATCACTAACCGCCTCCCACTAATCTTTAGCTCCGTCCCTCAAACACCCTATAGCATACTGGACCTTCGACCCCTCAGGGCAGAAGCTCGTCAACTAAGCAGAATCCATGTCTGCAATCCACCTCCTAGCCACAATGGGGTCCTTTACCCCGTGGAAGTCTGGAGCACCATATCCCTTAAAATCCTTAAAGGAGAGTGTGCGTGTCCTTGACTGGCCAGATGTCACGTCGTTCCTGAACGCCCTGAGGCGCTCCTCCATCAGCTCGATGATCCCTTCCTTGATCTACCCAAAAATCACCGAGGCCGCCTCAAGGATGCATCTCGTAATCTCAGACGCGTTGAACTCGCATATTCCGTCATCAACCGGCTCAGAACCTGCACCCGAACCTGAATCTTATCCTGACCTAGAACCTGAACCTCCTGCTCCGTGACGTGTCACTACCATTCTGAAACAAGATACATAATCATCAGGGTCATACATAATCTCGAGAGGTCTCACACTATCTACAAGTTCCCTGGTTCTATCTCAGCCCTTCTTAACTCGAGTATGGATCCTCTGCTTTCAGTAGACGGTCCCATACTACCTTCCACATCTATCCATACTTTCCTTAAGGATTGCCTTGACTTCACCAAGTCCCTTCTACTACTACTGCTCACTACACTACTCTTATCCTAGGCTTACCCTAGGGTTACTCTCCAACCTACTCTCCGCCATCAACTGTGTAAGAAATTCCTGCTACCTTTACCTAACCAACCCGAGAATACCATTACATATCACTAAGACTAGATAATTCTTCGAATGAGAGGTCCTACCCTACAAGGGTTGGACTCAGACAAGAGCTGCGAAATAGGGCTAGACCTGACCTTCTGAAATTATTTCGTCCTCATAATATGTAACTTAACACATTCGTTTACTAGTTAATTAAAGATAACTAGGACTCCTAAAAGCACAAAGCACACAACAATCAGGCATTGAGCAGCCCAAACAAAACATATCCTAATCAGGCTATCATATCTCTGACTAGTCAGTACTATCATGCAATTCAATAAGCACATAAAGCATGCACATAATGCATCTTCCTAGATCATTAGCCCTAATCTAGCATGCACTTCTCATAACCATACAATAGCCATATAAGGAATCCTTCCTATATCCTCATCCTTAATCTAACATGCGATTCTTATAATCATATCATATCATAACATAACTCGTATGGGTATCTTGGGGAAAACTTACTTAAGCTTGGCTAATTGCACACATCACACACCTTGTTCTTTCTCAAAATTCTTTATTTTAATTTTTAAAAAAATTATTTTTCTTGTAAAACTTTTCAAACCCTCGATTTATGTTCATACACACCCGAAGGGGTGTCTGAATCCCTCAAACTAGGGTTCTGATACCAACTTGTAACAACCCAAAAATACGGACCAAAAATTTCATTTTTGATATAGCGATTTATAAAACAATTTATAGAAAACATCATCAAGTTATTTCATTTCATAAAAAGCCATAGATCATAAGTCTCAAAATCATGTCATAACATAATAACAATGTCAGAGTACAAATCCCAAGAATCTCATATACGGAAATCTTATGTGTGATGCGCTGCTACCGTACCGGATCCTTTCCCTTCGAAGAAGAAGGACCTGAAACAAAAACTGAAACTGTAAGCACAAATCTTAGTGAGTTCCCCCATCATGCCACATACCATACCATAAACATACTGCCAGGCATATCTGGGTGCCCGGACTACCCTGCTGAGCATATCTGGGTGCTCAACCTACCATTGTCATGCATACCGGGGTGCCCGACATACCCCTTGTGAAGCATATCTGGGTGTTCGACCTACCGTGCTAGGCTGTTAGGGGTGTCAAACCCAACAAATAAAGGGGTACAACAGACTCTAATTACACTGTTTTAATGCACTAAAAAGTAGTACAAGGCAAGCAGGGTCGAACCACAGAGACACGAGACAAAAGTCTATACCTCTTTGCACAAGGTACTTTGGTCACAAAGGGGGGTTTTATTTGCAAAAGTAAAATAATGAAAATAACAATCAACTTTGGAACATGCAGAAAATGAAATAGATTTGTAAACAAGTTGTAAAAGTGCTTCCAGGTCTAGTTCTCAATGTTGTTGTTCAACTTGATTATGACTTGATGTAATTCATGATTGCTATTCTAAGTTGGTACCGAAAGATATTAACACGCTCTAACACCTCTCGCTTGCCAAATTATCTAACCAAAACACGCTCTTTGACTAGACCTAGCTTTACTAATTCAACCTAAACACGCTCTTAGATTGTATTGAAAAACTGCATTAAGTTTTGTACAAGCTTCCCAACAATGTTCATTTCTTCTCATACGCTCGGAAGTGTGAAAACATGTGATATATGTTTTACAATAAGAAAACTTATTGCTTGTTACCAATTATTAACTTAATAGAATGATTAGGTGCCCTAAAAGTTAATTAACTGCACAAAAATTCAATTCATGAAAGTGGCCAATCAAACACAAATCAAAATCAAGGATTCTAGATTAAACAAAAACATAATCACTAGAATAGAATCACAAATCAAGCATCAAATCATATGCTTCAAGTGAAGCAATCAACATGTTTTGAACAAGAACTAGAAACAAGGGTTTCTTAGCCACACATGGCTAAGAAAAAATCAAACAAGAATAAATATGGAATTGGAATGTTTAACCCTTACAAAAATGAAATCAAAGTGTTTGCAATGATTAGGTCTTCTCAAAAGCTCCAAGAATTCTCCCCAAAATACCCAAGATCGCCCAAACTGCTCCCCAAAACCGTTTTCTTTCTTCAAATGACATCTTCTCCTGTTTTGATTAAAGTTCACGTGACTTTCCATAAGGCCATGCGATTTTAGCATGGCCATGCCTTTTCCCCATGTGTGTTTGGCATGGCCATTTGTCTTGACCATGTGTTTTTGGCATGGCCCATGCTTTTTGATAAAATTCCAAAACTTCTTCACTGCTGACTCCATCTTCAATCTAATTTCACCACGAGTCATGTTGCTCAAATATGAGATGATAAAGGACAAACACGACCCGTGTCAGTGTGACAAGAACCGCATTTCAAACGTAGTCCTTTGTTATGATGATAATGCAACAATGAATCGGGTTATGTCTTCATGCTTTCCTCCATGGAATGACCGGTTCATCTTCTCTGCATGCTCCAAAGCTCCAAGAATCCAAGCTCCATGCATCCATGCATCCAAGCTCCACGTTCCATGCTCCATAATGCCTGCAAAATAAATCAAAAATAGTGAAGTACCAGAAATTCTTAATGAAATATGCAATTGCCCTAATAATCAACTAAATGCAAGAATTATTAAGTAGAATGCTATAAAAAGACGAAAATAAACATGCAACATAGGTGCATAAATGCACCTATCACAGGCATATCTGGGTGCGTGACCTACCCTCCGGTTTATTTCAACCGGCTATGGGGACTATTTCACCCCTACCACTACCACATAATAACATAGCATATCATACTATCAGGCATATCTGGGTGCCTGACCTACCCTGCCGGTATATCTCAACCGGTCCCTGGGACTAGTCCCCTCCCACCGCTATCACATAATATCATAGCATACTAGCACAAAAATCATAACGGATAGTGGCATAGCATACAATTATCACAAAGACAATCATCTCTACTATAATCAATCTACTAGTGGGTCAGCATTGGTGTCTTCGACCCACTTCTACTGGAAGGTAACTCACCTCAATGTCGCGTAGTAGCTGAACTGTCATCGGTGTTGGGATCAACTCCTCTCAATCTCCTACACATAACAAACTCCTTTAATTACCCTTTCATACTCATAACCCCTTTAAGGGTCAACTCTGGTCAATGGTCAAAGTCAAAGTCAAAGTCAACATCCTGGTTCACTCAACTCACTGAGTTGGTCCATCAACTCGTCGAGTTCCATGATCCACAAAACCCTGAAATCTCGATCCTACTCGTCGATTTCTTTCATGAAATCGTCGAGTTCCCTTCATACAGAGTCAGGAAATTTAGCTCACAACTCACCGAGTTCCTCCTTGAACTCGTCGAGTTCCTCAATCTTTATAACACAGTCGGGACCTTTCACTCACAACTCGCCGAGTCCTTCCTTGAAGTCGTCGAGTTCCTCAATCTTCATAACATAGTCGGTACCTTTCACTTATAGCTCGCCGAGTCCTTCCTTGAACTCGTCGAGTTCCTCAATCTTCATAACCAAAAACCATGGCCAACTCGCTGAGTCATCTCCTAGACTCAACGAGTTTACTCGGTAACAGAAAAGGTTGGGGGACCACGACCCAACTCGTCGAGTTGTATGAACAACTCGTCGAGTCCCCCATAGACCAAGTCCATATAGTCAATTTTAATCGTGCTTAATGCATCCAAAATGTAGATCTGGTTCCTTAGGGTCAATATATCACGTAAAGTTTCTAACTTTACGTGAATGTATGGGTTATTTAGCTCAAAAGCCCTAAAAAGTGGTTCATATGATGCATGGGACCCACATGGCCATAAAGTTGGCACCTTTATGCCATGGAGTCCCTCAAAGACTCTGGATCTGAAGTTATTACCCCAAAACATGCTTGCATCCATGAATGGTTCCATAATATGCTCTAAAAGCCCCTAAACTACCACATGAAGAGATCTAGTAAACCAATAGACAATGTATAGACTTTATACCTCAAATGAACTGGAAAATGAAGTTCTTCTTTTGGATCCAAAACTCCTTCCTTCAACCAAGCACTTCTAGCTTCCACTCCTTCAAGAAAACACCAAAGAATCACTCCTTTTTCACTCACACACACTCACAAAGCTCAAGATCATGAATTAGGGTTTGATGGACTATGGGAGGCGATGAGGGAGGCCACAATGGGGGTGTTAAGGTCTTTAAATAAGGTGAAAACCCTGAAAATTAGGGTTTCACTCTAGTTTCCCTACTCGTCGAGTAGACTTCAAGTCCCGTGTCCAAAAATCCCATTCCTACTCGACGAGTTTGGAGCCTCCAACTCGTCGAGTCCCTTTGTAAAAATGAATAATTCTTATTAAAGTACATACCTGGAATAGGGCGTTACATCTTGTGAAACAACGAATGAAATATGGGACAGGCTGAAAGAACTTTATTTGGGTGATGAAGATCTTGAGCATTCAGTTCAAACACTACTTCTTTCGGAGTTTGGTGCTTTTTCTCAAAAAACCAGATGAAAAACTCGATCATACTTTTAGTCATTTTAATCATCTTTTAAAAAAATTGCTTAAACATAACCTCAAGCATGAAAGGAAAACCAAAAGGTTACTTTTATGAATGGATTAAGGCCTGAATGGAAAGCTGGTTGATGATGATGATGATGATGATGAAGATTTATCTGAAGGGGAAAAGCTCAAATGGAGGAAACGTGATGAAGAGCTTGATGAAAAACTGTGAGTTGCAAAAGAAGATGAAGCTAGGGAAAAGAAGGTTCGTGATTCTCAAGTCACACTCAAAACTCAGAAGGCCCTCTTCCTTCCTTGGTTGGTGGAGCAAATTTTGAACGAAACCATTGACAAGCTGAATGTTTACTGGTTGGAGCCAGTTGCTTCGTTTGAATAGGAAAACATTTCAGAGTCTCAGCTTGACTTTCCAATCACTCCGAAGTCGTTTTTATTCCGTTGTTTTGATAAGGTTGAGAAAGATTCTGATTCAGATAACGATGCCAATTTCATGCTTATCTCCTTTTTTCTCAAGCATGGAAAGCCCCAATATCAAACTTGGAGTTCGAAGATGATTACTACTGTGAAATTCTTTGGTTTGGTTGAAACAAAAAGCTTCATCAATGCTCGGTTCAAAGCATTATGAGGGGCAAGCAAATCGATCTTTGAATTCACTATTGCTAATTTGTCATGCCTTAATCCATATGATTGGATTTCTTTGTTCAATCTTTTATCTAAAGATGAATAGAAATTCGAACCTATTGTGGCACATTTGAAAAGGATGTTGGTCTCCTACATTCAAGAAGTTAGGAAAATAGATGTTGAGATCGTGGATGTACACCGAAAGAAACCCACTGTGCAACCAAAAGAAGCTCCGGACGATGTTGATGCGTTTTGGCCATAAGAACATCCTATGTGCTCATACAAACCCTAATGCTTGGATCTAGGTTTCTCTATTGTATATGCAATTCATCCAAGACTATACACCCTAGATCTAGTATATGATAATCAATATAACATATGAATTAGGGTTTAGATCATACCTTGATTGTTATGTAGCAATAACAATCTCAAATCCTCCTTGTATTGACTTTAGAAAGCTTAGAGTCACAAATGTCACTCCTCTAATGGTTTACAAACACCAAGAGCAAGAGGATGAAGCATAAGGAGAGTGGAGGCTACCCAAAATGTGTGGAAACCCTAGAGAACAACTTCTACACGTTTTTGGGGCTTAAGGGTTCCTTAAATAGCGAGGCTATTAGGGTTATCTAACAAGGAAACCCTAATTTGGATGCTTAGGCCCTAAGCAACCCATGAACCCCTTTCTTAAAGGCCTTTGGACGATTTCTAATGGGTTTACCCATAGAATTCGTCCATCCCTTTAATATGGAGTCCATTAGCTCAACATTCAACTATCACACAATTGACAGTTCTAGTCCCTTAAATTTAATTAATGTCTTTTAGCCACAAACTTAATTCTTATTAATTCTTGACTAATATTAATTAAACAATATGATTTCTCCTTTAATATATTATTCTCATAATATATTAATAAATCATAATTAATCCTTTCTCTCCATAATTCATCCTATCAAGTTGCTTTGGTGAAGGCAACCCAAAAGGACCATGCACCATCAGGTCAAGTACATACCAAAATAGTTATGGACTTAGACACTAATCCAACAGTCTCCCACTTGGATAAGTCTAATAACTATTCCGCGTATGACTTCAGATCCTGATCTGCAATCATAGCTTTCCAAAGCCGCTGTCAACTCTGATCTTATCAGATACGTGTGTCCTTTAGATAAGGGATCATATATTCCTCCATTCTAGATATCGTATAGACTGAGACATGGATCTAAATCATTCTCTCTGTCTATGTGCTGTTTCTCGAATTTAGATTTATGACGACTGACAACAGACTACAATTGAACACATCAATTTAGTCCCGGCTTGGCTAAGCGCTTAGGTGCCATCACTAAATCATCGAGGGGCCCACATATATCGCTTTTATATTACTTTGGATAAAAGGAACGGATAAACTTTGACTCAATGCCGGCTTGCATTCACTCATCAAATCACACACAATAATATGTTTTATAACACCAAGTTACTGGTGCATTTACATATTATCAATGTGCAACCGACTCGCAAGATACAACTCACACATCTCGGTTTCAAGAGTATAAGATGTTATCGTCTCACTAATCAATCGTGATAAAAATCCATGAAGTGATCCAAGTGAGCGTGGGTTTAATCCAATGCTCAAATCATATTCATAAGCACTCATGAACGTTGCAGCAAACATTTGCTTATGTGTAATGCTCTTTAGACAATGCACAAACCAATTCACGACAGTCTTCAATCATACCTACTTCCAACATATGAACGACTGTGGCCCGTTCGAATAATTTGACTGTTCTTAACCAATTAAATTATTCAGGAAGTCAAAACATGCAAAGTGAAACACAAGAATAATACTAATCCCATATGGCCTCAAACCTTTGAGTATAAATAAAACACCTTTTATTTATCACCATATCGATTACTCATTATTTGTCGTTTCGGGTAATCAACTTCTTTCTTGAATTATTACCACACTTGTCCCATGCTCTTAGCATGCACACAATGTTTACTTATGGTTCTTACTTTGTGAAATGTATCAAATGAACACATTTCCAATCATACTCATTTCACAACTCCCAATCCTTATCATAAGTATAAGAATATCAAATTCTTGCCACTTATAGAATATATTAGATTCTAACATTTTATGCAATGATTCTTTTGTAATGTCACTGCACTAACGTCACAATGACTAATGCCAATGAATTACACAGCTCTCTATTGGAAATTGTTACAAGACAATTCCATAGATGTGATGTCTCTCACTCAAAGTACATTCCTTTGAACATCCTTCTTGCATAAAAGTTTCTAATCTAGACATTGATTCTCAATATCCAACTCCCAATATGGAAACCATTTCATACTTACCTTATGACAACTCATTCTTAATAGAATCTTATCTATCCATAATTATGTCGATATGCTCCATCCAATAGTATACTTCCAACTACTCATAAGCGACCAATCCTCGACGAACTTTGGATTGTCCTTTGATAGTTGTTTGATTATCTTAGTCAAAACCAATTCTTGTCCTTTTCCCTCTAAATGCACTAGACATTTGGAAAATTTTAGAATGGTTAAATTGTACATCATTTGCAATCGATCCTATACCCGAAGCGTACGGGACACGATGCATAATGTCTTACATAAAGATTTGATACTTTATCAATCTTCTGCCATGATATTTTTATGTGCTACGTTCTCACAATTCGAAATATGAAGAGGAATGTCGTAATCATAATCGAAATTTAAGAACATGCTATGTATCCTTGACTAAATTTATTAACATTCCATAACCTAAGCTTTTAGATTTGAAATGAAGCATAATATTCTCTCCCTTAATTATAGCAAAACAACTTTACATCCTTACAACTTTGCAAAGTATGACTCTTGTTTTCTATAATTAATATTGCTAACTTGCAATACTTGCCTTAATAATCATACAATCATAACATTTATGCTCCCACTATCATGATGATTATCATAAACATAACACTTATGCTCCCACTAGCTTTGACATGTATTCAGAAACCAGCTTAACTTCCAGAAAAACAATACTTATTGAATTTCTTAAGTTCATGTTTCTAATACTTAATGCTTTGATAATCTTTTATCAAGGCTTCTCAAACTTATACAACTTTTGCCTTAGATATCTCATATGTGTGTCTTAAACAATTCAGACTAATTTCCAAATCTCACAATTCGAATCATGGAAAGGGATACCATAACCATAATTGAATTCGAGAATACAATTTTACAATCGCTATCTTCTTAAAATCTCTCTTAGTGAAAGCATTTCCTCACAGTCATTTTCATGAAGGAGGGAATCTTATGACACTTAGATTTTAATGGTGTATGTGTTTCTATCCATGTGAATTTGTCAAAACCATGGTTTGCGACAAATTCAAACTCATATGGACCGAACATTCTCAATCTTGATTTCTTGCCTTATGGTAACACGGCTGCCCACCATGTCTTCCAAGTAGTTAAGCAGCTCACCCTTTCCTATCAATGTACTTTTCATTTATCAAGGTCCTTGCCTTTTATGCATTCAAATGAGAACTCATAGAACTCACATGCATAATTAACTTAATTGGAACGGCACAAAAACAAGATAATGTCAACACGATAGGTTGTAAACCTCAACTCGTGTGCTAGTGATGATCGATAAGGTTTATTTTTGATTTGTTCTTGAAACCTTTCAAGACCATTAAGACTCCCACTGACTCCTTGACATATAAGATTCTCTTGTCAATAAACATTTCTTGACAAACAAATATTCAAGAGTTAGTGTAGTTTTTATCAATACCATATAAAATTGGTCCTAGTTGGTCTTTGTCTTATCCAAGACAGCACAACTTTCCAATTTCAAATGTACGAAAATAAGAAAATCCTTTTACAAATTCTACATTTGATGAATGTTATAAACCTTATTAAGACTTGTCACTCAATATCACAATCTTAACTCTAAGACTTGTTTTGGAATGAAGTATGATTGACTTCTTGATTTAACCATTTCTTCAATTCTTGATTTCTCTTCTTATACATACAACTGTACTAAGACTTACTTAGAGGATCAATTGAAATATGGTTCTTAATCATTAAGACATATCATAAAGCATAATAAAAGGTACTCTCCCTTCTTCTTAGAATAGAGAAACTTTTATCTTTCTGCCTACTTGATTCTTCTTATTTGTTCTGCTATTGATTTAAACCTTTTCAATCAATTCAGAATTACACTTAATCTTATAAGGATAATCATATTTACTAAATCTTTAGTGAATCATGACGAATATCTTTGTTACTCTTGTGGTGGACTTGATCAACACACAACGTTGTGTACTCGATCTCCTAGTCCTTCATTTGACACTTTGTCAACGACTTAGTCTAAATTCCAAATATGAAACTTCTCATTCATCATGCAATCAAGTTGCATGATTCCAAGTTTCTGTCCAATTGGAACTTGGGCGATGAGAAACTCTCCCTATTTGGTAAATTCTTGACATTTCCACAATTGACATAATTAAGAATCACATCCATTTGTTGTAGAAATATGTAAACATCAATTTTTCATAACGATTTCATTGCAAAGAAATAAATAAATAAATACGTCAAACAAAATTTATTTTATTCATAAAAGCAGCGGAAAACATTTTGTCCTTACAATGCAAAATCAACTGAAAAAACTATGTAATCAAATATTCCTAACAACTCTATCTTAACTTTCTAAGCTCAAATCTAATCTTCAAATCTATGCGATCGAGATCCATTTCTTCGTGATTAGACTCATCTTGCAATTTCATCAAGCTTCCTCTCTTTTCACTGATCCTGAAGCACAACCATACTCTTTGACTCTCCCATCTTCTGGACTCTTCAGGATCTTAGGGCAGACTTGTATCCAACGCCCTTTCTCTTGGCAGCAAATGCAGGTCGGTTCTCCTAGAACGTCCTTGGAAGCATGGTTGGTTGACTTTCCCAACATATACGCTCCATTGTTTTGCCAAATCATTTCTGATTCAGCAGTAATAAGCATGTAAGTTAGGTCAATGAGGTTTTCGTCATGATCCATCATATAATACTTTCTTTTGAACTCATTATATGATTCTGGAAGTGACTGCAGAACCCAGTTCACAACCAACTTATCCGGGAATGACGCACCCAACATTATCAACCTATCGATGTGTGATTTCATTGCTAGAACGTGGGCACACACGGGTTTACCATCTTCATGTTTCATTTCCAATAGGGCTTTAGTGACATTGAACCTTTCAATTCTTCGATCTTGTGGGTTAGGGAGAATAACGGGAGGAGGTGAAGGAAGTGAAGCACGATTTCTTGTTCCTCGATCGAGTCGTGGAATATCATCTTCATGTGGAATGCTTGTTCCACGGGATTTGGGAAGACCATAGTTGTCGTACTTTGACATCTACAAAATGGGAGAAAACAAATTCAAGTTAGTTGATTGATTGAGTCCTTAATAAATCACCAAATGAGATATTAAAGCTAGGACCCAACATAATATTCCACAACTCGGGAGAGGGATGCCGTAACCCAAATTGCAGAACATTTGAAGGTAAGTGAATGATGATTCACTAATTCTCCACCATGAAAAACGAAAAACAGATTAAGTTTTAAATGTATTGAAAACTCCTAGATCCTTTGAGATTCATTGAACTTTTCAATGACATGTTTAAATCTCGATATGCCCCTCTAGTTTGTGACAAAGCGGGTGTGAATAACCATGCAAATCTACATGGTGCCCCCACATGTTACAGTCACCTATTCGATGTGCCGGTTAACCACACATGCTCCACCGAACTATGACAAACATTGGGTCACCCTTTGCTACCTTTGCTTAGAACCATTTAGTGTGCCGGTTAACCACACACGCTCCACTAACGTCTTCGCAAGGGCACAAAGTGTAATTTCATGGAATTGCATCAATTCACTTTTGCCTAAAGTAACTAAGATTGGAAATTTTATGAAAGCATTTAGTTACTTTTATACTTCATTATACTTATAATGGAAGGTTTTGTCCTATCCTACCCGTTCGGCTAACGACCCTCCACTAGTCAAGAGTGCGGTGGGTAAGAGTGGATACCCATTCAATCGCCATTTTATAGGCAATTTCCTTAAACACCCCTTATAGACCAACTTCGTGAATGAGGCCTACTAACGGTAAGACTGACTTTTACTCATACATATATATAATGTTAGACTTTTAATGTTATATATAGTATAGGGTGTATTTTACACTTTTAAAATACTAGGTGGTCAAATTTAACAATTATACTTTTAATTCAATTAATTTGTAAACCAAAACTTTTATGGATTTATTAAACCTCTTTTAATTATACACTTTAATTAATTAATAAAACAATAAGGGTGTGATTTGAACTTTTCAAAACTATACTAGGGTTTTAGAATTTAACATTTCTAAATTAAACTTTTAATCAACTTTTAAATTCCAAAACTTGAGGGCAAGTTTTGAAACATTTCAAAACATTAGGGTTTAACTTATTTAAATTTCAAAACCAAAACTTTCAAGTTCTAATTTAAACTATAAAACCTAAAAGGATTAATTTGAAACTTTTCCAAACTTTGTCAAGAATATTCTAGATCACATAATTCAAATAAGGCAATTAACTATAATTGGTGGTTATCTAATTAGATCTAGTTCAAATTCTTGCAAGATAATGATCAAATAATTTCCATAACTTAACATTTATTAAAAAAGGTAACAATTATCTAATTAGATGACCAAAATCTTTTATTTTGACTAGGATAATCATAAGGAATCAATAAAATTCGAATTTTATTAATTTTAAACTACTATGGCAATTATCCTAAGTCAAAATAGGCAAAAATCCCGAAACAGCCTCCTTCCGATGCTCGAACTCATCGAGTTCCTCTATGGACTCGCCGAGTAGGAGCAACTCGCCGAGTCCACATTGGAACTCGCCGAGTTCATCAGGCAGGGAGCAAAAAAACGATTTTTGAAGCTTGAACAAATAACCAAGGCATCAATACAATAGAAACCAATCAAGGCTCTGATACCACTGATGCGTTTTGGCCATAAGAACATCCTATGTGCTCATACAAACCCTAATGCTTGGATCTAGGTTTCTCTATTGTATATGCAATTCATCCAAGACTATAAACCCTAGATCTAGTATATGATAATCAATATAACATATGAATTAGGGTTTAGATCATACCTTGATTGTTATGTAGCAATAACAATCTCAAATCCTCCTTGTATTGACTTTAGAAAGCTTAGAGTCACAAATGTCACTCCTCTAATGGTTCACAAACACCAAGAGCAAGAGGATGAAGCATAAGGAGAGTGGAGGCTACCCAAAATGTGTGGAAACCCTCGAGAACAACTTCTACACGTTTTTGGGGCTTAAGGGTTCCTTAAATAGCGAGGCTATTAGGGTTATCTAACAAGGAAACCCTAATTTGGATGCTTAGGCCCTAAGCAACCCATGAACCCCTTTCTTAAAGGCCTTTGGACGATTTCTAATGGGTTTCCCCATAGAATTCGTCCATCCCTTTAATATGGAGTCCATTAGCTCAACATTCAACTATCACACAATTGACAGTTCTAGTCCCTTAAGTTTAATTAATGTCTTTTAGCCACAAACTTAATTCTTATTAATTCTTGACTAATATTAATTAAACAATATGATTTATGCTTTAATATATTATTCTCATAATATATTAATAAATCATAATTAATCCTTTCTCTCCATAATTCATCCTATTGATATGGGCTTATTTAGTCATAGAAATCATTCATTATCTTATTAATTATTGTTGATATTATATCATTTAATGGACAAAAGGTACTTAATTAGCTTAATATTTCAATTTCAGCAATAAAAGACATGCTCGGGTGAAAAAGGAAGAGGATTTGAGTGATTGGAAGCTTGGAGATTGAAGACTGAAGAAAGAAGGATGTTGCTGGACAGTTTGACCCATCGTCAGTGTTTTGTCCATATCTCATGAACCGTAACTCCGATTGACGAGATTCAAAATGTTCTGAAAACTAGACACAATTTCGGGCGACTTTCGTGTTTTGAGAAAATGTTGATTCCAAGTAAACTCGACGAGTTTTTACCAAAAACTCGACGAGTTGGTTAGAATGTTCCAGATTTGAAGATGCCTTGCCGTACACGCTGTATACGCGGATTATCGAAAAAACTCGACGAGTTTTTGGTGAAAACTCGTCGAGTTGACGCTGTTTTCAGAATTTATATATAGAAACTCTTCTCATTCGAACCCTAACTTTTTGTGGAGGCTAGCTGCGTCTTTTGAAGACCAAAAGGGTTCTTGGAGCTGCTATTTTCGAGATTGCAAGATAAGAGACAATTTAGAAGAGAATCAAAGGCAAATAATCATTCTTCTATTCTTAATCTTTGTTTTGAACCATGTTTGAATCATTAGATTTTGATTTTAGGTTATTACTTGCTGTAGATATGAGCTAAAAGCTTTTTACTTCTGTTTGGATGAGATAATCTTATGAACATGGTTTGATTGAGTGGTTGAATTGATATTAATTTGGTTATTCATCTTGTTAAGCTTATTAAAGATCCTTATGTATTGATAATAAATGTTTTTAGTTAACAAATAAGTGATTGAGTTGCATGAATATCTTCTTGATTACTTGATTCATATAGTTTTATGAATATAAAATTGTATGCCTAGGAATAGTGAATATGAAACTAGGGTTAACTATAAAATATGTAAATCAATGTGTGAGCATATGTGATGAACAACCATACATGAATTGATTGAATTAAACCAATTTGATTAATTATTATTAAAAGTCTTACTTGATACGAACTGAACACTAGGAAACTTGTTAATTTAATCACTTGATCACTGTTTGAATTAACTTGTCTACTAAAGGATTGGTAATAATGAACATGAACCCAATCACATTAGGAATCGGTAACCATTGACATATTAATTCATTACACCTGCCATGAAATCAACCATAGGAATAAGTGAATCGAATCTAAGCAGAAGTCTCTTTTATCATTGAATCTAGTTGTCCTTTCTTGTTCTTCTTAGTTGTTAATTGTCTTTGTTTGAAAGTTAATTGATTGATTAAGTTTCTAGTCTTGCAAAACTAGAGAAACCCCCTTTTTTATTAATTGTTTTTAATTAGGTAATACTAGTACTTAATTTGATTGTTACCGTTCCCTGTGTTCGATACCCTACTTGCTTAAACTATACTATTAATCGATAGGTTCACTGCCTTTCGTGTGTTTAATTTGTGTTTGAAGTAATAGGATTAAAACTAGTTCGTTTCACACACATCACCTATCAAGTTGCTTTGGTGAAGGCAACCCAAAAGGACCATGCACCATCGGGTCAAGTACATACCAAAATAGTTATGGACTTAGACACTAATCCAACAGATGTCTCGAAGATGAAACTCAGAAGAATCCTGAAGGAAAATTAGAGTGTGGCGTTTCAACAAAGTGCAAGAGATGGTACGAATGTTCAGAGGTGTTTGCTATCCTTATCAGACAAGCATCTTTACTCTACACCCTGTCTAAACTACATATTGGGAATAACCGAACAATACAAGGAGAATGATGTTGCAGCCAAGAAGTGCTTTGCAAATATGATCAAATGGTATATTCCCGGTTCGCTACACTTTGCTTGGTCTGATGCCGAAACTTTTCAAGGTTCAGAAGCGCCAACTGTTGGATTAGTGTGTAAGCCCGTAACTATATTTAGTATGTACTTGACCTGGTTGTGCATGGTCCTTTTGGGTTGCGTTCACCAAAGCAACATGATAGGATGATTTATCGAGTGAGAGGTTATTATGGTTTATTAATATATTATATGAATAATATATTAAATGAGAAATCATATAGTTTAATTGATATTAGACAAGAATTAATTAAGAATTAATTCCGACTCAAATTCCTCCGGCTCGTTCTCACTCATGAACTCGTGAGGGAGAGTCATCTTTGACGGGTACAATTTCAATGATTGGATCCGCAACATCCCAATGGTCACCCGTTACGAGGACAAGGAGTATATCCTCGATAAGAAGTTGAAGGAAATCAACATCAACACAGTGTCTGCTGAGGAGATCGTGACATTTGAGGCCAATGAGCGTGATGCTATGAAAGTCCATTGCATAATGCTGGCGACTATGACTGCAAAAATCCAGAAGTCCTACGAGGACATGTATCCCTATGAGATGCATCAAGATTTGCTGGACCGGTGCCACCAAAGCGCTAGGCAAGAAAGGTATGATATCATCACTTAGATGATCACTTCCAAAATGCGTAATGGAGAGTCCCTTACCGCTCATCTGCAAAAGATGCAGAGATATGTTGATCGCCTGCTAAAGTTAAATGTTAACTTTGACGAAGAGCTGGCAATTGACATCATCCTTCACTCCTTGCCTCTCTGCTACAACAAGTTATGCATGACCTACCACATGAATAAGGAAGAGGTCACTTTGAGAAAGCTTCAAGGGTTGCTAAGGACTGCTGAGAGCAATCTCAAAGATAAGTCTGTTGCATCAACTCCTACTCCTGCTGCTGCCCCAATCTTGGCAATTGGGCAAGGGAAGGGTAAAAAGAGGAAGGATTCCTCAAAGAGAAACCACAGGGGAAAATCCCAAGATGGTACCTCTTCTAGTGGAACTAAGGTTGGTTTTGCTAAACCCAACTCCAACCCAAAGGAGGCAGAGTGCCACCACTGCCACAAGATAAGGCATTGGAAACGAAGTTGCACAAAGTAGCTACAAGCAATCAAGGATGGGAAGATCAAGTCATCCTACGCAGGTAGTTACACTATTAAATCTAATGATTCATCACATGCAATTTCTTGGGTACTTGATACATGATGTGGTTTTCACATTTGTTCTAACTTGCAGGGCCTAAGAAGAGATAGGGATGTGGAGCATGGGAAGATAAATTTGATCATGGGGAATAAAAGATCGTCGCCTGTCACCAAGATCAAAGTTTACTCTTTAGTGCTCAGTAGTGAATTAGGATTAGATTTAAATAATTATTGCTATTCGCCAGATATGGCAAGAAACATCATTTCTATTCATCGTTTATATAGACAAGGTTTTAGATATTCATTTGATAATGAAAAGGGTTCTATTAATGCTTATCTTAATGGTGTTTTCTATTTTAAAGCATTGCCTTGTAATGGAATATATGAAACTGTGATGGTTGTAGACATTTTAGGAAATGATGTGTTGTGTATTGATTCTTCCAATGGTTTGGATAAAGCATGCTTGTGGCATTGTCGTCATGGACATGTCAACAAGAAACGCATAGCCCAACTCCAAAAGGATGGAGTATTGGAGTCATTCGACCTTAGGGACGATGACGTGTGCGAGTCTTGTTTGCTTGGAAATATGACCAAGTCACCCTTCACTGGAACTTGTGTGAGGGGTGAGGGTTTATTGGATCTCATACACATGGATGTGTGTGGGCCCTTTAGATCCACCATAAGGGATGTGAGCCACTTCTATGTGACTTTTACCGATGATTATAGCAGATATGGGTATATCTACTTAATCAAGCACAAGTCAGAAACCTTTGAAAAGTTCAAAGAGTTTAAACAAGAAGTGGAGAATCAGTTGGGCAGGAAAATCAAGATGCTTCGATCCGATCGAGGTGGAGAGTACCTAAGTCTTGAACTCCACGACTACCTCAAGGAATGCAGAATCGTTTCGCAATTGACGCCACCTAGGACACCACAGTTGAATGGTGTGGCTGAGAGGCGTATTCGAACCTTTGTAGACATGGTTCGTTCCATGATGAGTTGTACTTTGCCACCTATCTCATTCTGGGGGTATGCCTTAGAGACTGCCACCCATATCCTTAACTTAGTCCCTACGAAGAAGGTTGCCAAAACACCTCACGATATGTGGACAGGGAAAGCTCCTTTGTTGGCACATATGAAGGTTTGGGGTTGCGAGGGTTTCGTAAGATGAGAGACTCGTGACAAGCTCGAACCTCGTAGTGAGCGGTGTATTTTCATCGGCTACCCGCAGAAGTCCTTTGGATATCTCTTCTATAAACCGAGTGACAATGTTGTCTTTGTTGCGAGGAGAGGGGTTTTCCGAGAGCAAGAACTCATAAGCCAGGGGGACAGCGGGAGGCAAATCGATCTTTAAGAGATTCAAGATTCGAACGATGAAGGAACCTTTAACGCTGGCACTCAACCGAGGAGGAAACTCCGGTTGAACCGATTGACGAGTCCTTACCTCTTAGACGTTCCAAAAGAGTTAGGGTTCAACCCCAGTTGTATGGATTTCATATTACTATAGAAGGGGATACATTCATTAGTGATTGTACACTAGTGAATTTAGACACACCTAACAACTATAAGGAAGCCATGGCAAGCCTGGAGTCTGCAAAATAGAAGGAGGCTACGGACAGCGAGATTCAGTCCATGTATGACAACCAAGTTTGGAATTTGGTTGACAATGTACCAGGTCGTAAGACGGTCGGGTGCAAGTGGATCTTCAAGAAGAAGACCGACATGAATGGGAATGTACACACCTCACGATTGGTCGCGAAGGGTTTCACTCAAACTCCTGGAGTTGACTATGATGAAACCTTATCACTGGTTGTGAAGATAAATTATATTAGGGTAATGCTAGCCATTGCTGCATTTCATGACTATGAGATATAGCAGATGGATGTCAAAACCGCTTTCCTTAACGGGAAGTTGGATGAGGATGTTTACATGGCTCAGCCAGAGGGTTTTGTCGATGCAAAGCACCCTAATAGAGTGTGTAAGCTTGAGAAGTCCATTTATGGACCAAAACAAGCATCTCACAGATGTAATATTTCTTTCGATGTGAAAGTCAAAGAGTTTGGTTTTCTGCGAAGCGAGGATGAATCATGTGTATACGTCAAAGCCAGTGGGAGTATAGTTAGTGTCCTCGTATTGTATGTCGATGACATACTGCTCATAGGAAACGACATCCCGATGCTGCAGGAAGTAAAGTCCTGGCTTGGAAGTGCTTCACTATGAAGGACCTCAGAGAAGCTGCCTATATTCTGGGAATAAGGATAATGAGAAAAAGAAGTAAAAGACTAATAGGACTTAGTCAGAATAATTACTTGGATAAGGTACTAAAACGTTTTAGTATGGAGAATTCAAAGAAGGTAGAGTTATCAATCCAAAGTAATGCCAAGTTGAGTAAGACTCAAAGCCCGAGTACCGAAGTTGAGATAGCAGAAATGAGCCGAGTACCATACGCTTCCACAGTTGGCTCGATTATGTATGCTATGAATTGTACTCACCCTGATGTTGCCTTCACTTTGAGCATGGTCAACAAATTTCAAGGGAACCCTGGCAAAACACATTGGACCGTAGTCAAGAACATTCTTAAGTACCTTTGGTGGACCAAGGAATGGTTTCTAGTCCTCGGTGGGAGTGATGACTTGAGGGTGCGAGGGTATACTAACGCCAGTTTTTAGACCGAATGGGACAACTACCATTCGTAGTCGGGTTGGGTCTTTACCCTAAATGGAGGAGCAGTGACTTGGAAGAGTTCCAAGTAGGAGACCGTAGCTGATTCAACCTGCGAATCAGAGTATATAGCAGCGAGAGAAAGCGTCAAAGGAGGCGATATGGTTGAAGAAATTCATTGGAGACCTTGGAGTTGTGCCAGCCATAAAGTGGCCCATGAAAATTTTCTATGATAATGAAGGAGCGGTTGCCTTGACCAAGGAACTGAGGGATCATGGTAGATCTCGACATATCGACAGAAAATATCACTTTATTCGACATCGGGTGGAAGAAGGACTCCTCGTGGCGAAGAGGGTATCGTAGGAGGATAACCTAGCAGATCTGCTTACGAAGGGGTTGTGTAGGGTTAAGCACTAGCAGCACGCTAGGAGCATTGGGCTAAAGGACGATATTAGTTTAGATTGGATAGTTTAGAAACGTGTAATAGATAAATTGTAATTAACATTGGATGATTAAATAAATGGGTATTATTTATTAGTAAAGTTACTATCTTATGTTAATTGTTTACCTATTGTTTCATTTTGCATGTATTGACTTCCTGAATAATAAATTATTCGAACAGTCCATAGTCGTTCATATGTTGGAAGTAGGTATGAAAGAAGACTGTCATGAATTGGTGTGTAGATTGTCTAAAATGTATTAGACATAGAAAAAGTTTGCTATAACATTCATGAGTGCTTATGAATTTGATTTAAGCATTAGAATAAACCCACGCTTTTTGGAATCACTTCATGGAATTTATCTCGAGTGATCGCAAGATGATAATATAATATGGTCTTAAAACCTAGATATATGGTTTATTGTTTACTAATTGGTCGTACATTGATAATGCGTAAACGCATCAGTAACTTGATGTTATAAAACACATTATTGTGTATGATTTGATTAGTGAATAGTAAATGCATATAATTCGAAGTTCATCTGTTCCTTTTATCCTAAGAGGGTAAAAGCGATATCAGGGCCCCTCGATGATTTGGTTTGACTTATGTGTTAGGCCTGGTCAGGACTGAATTGACGTGTTCAATTAAGTTCTATGTCAAATGAATCAGAGATCAAGAAACAACTACTGGACAATAAGTATGACTATGTTCCATGTAGTTGTCCGCACGATATCTAGAACGGAGGACTATACGACCCCTTATCTAAAGGACAGGTTATTGATAAGATCAGAGTTCGAAAACGTCTTTGAGAGCTACAATTGCTAATCAGATTGTACTTATATTTGTAGTTACTAGACTTATGCAAGTGGGAGAATGTTGGATTAGTATCTAAGCCCGTAACTATATTTGGTATGTACTTGACCCAGTTTTCGATAGTCCTTTTGGGTTGCCTTCACCAAAGCAACATGATAGGATGATTTATCGGGTGGGAGGTTATTATGGTTTATTAATATATTATATGAATAATATAATAAAAGGATAAACCATATAGTTTAATTAATATTAGACAAGAATTAATTAAGAATTAATTCTGTGGCTAAAAAACATTAATTAAATAAAGGGGACTTAAACTGTCAAATGTGTCATAGTTGAGTATTCGGCTGAGAAGGCTTATGGAACTAGGCTTGGACGAAATTAGGGATGTGCCCATCCAAATTTCAGCCAATGAGGCCCTATTCCAGAAGCTTCCTTGGAATGCTTAAGGCCTAAGTTGTCCATTACGGTTTTGACTGAAACCCTAATAGCACCAGTATAAATAGGACCCCAGGGCATCCAAATTTCGGCCACTTGAACCCTAAAAGTCTCCAGAAGCCGAAATTGTTCCTTCCCTCTCTCAATTAGCATCCTCTTGCTTGTGGTGTTTGTAAGCCATTATAGGAGTGACACTTGTGACTCTAAGCTCCAAAGACAAGAAGATTCAAGCCATTAAAGAAGAGGTACTCATCTAGATCTATTTTCTTATGTCAATTACGAAATATACTACTAGATCTAGGGTTTGTAAGTCTTGGATGAATTGCATGTACAATAGAGAAACCTAGATCCCAACATTAGGGTTTGAATGAGCATATAGGATGTTCTTTTGGCTCAAACCCATCACCAACAACAATGAAGAATTTTCTTCCTTATTTGACACAAAGGGGGAGATTGTTGGGTTATTTATTGTCCATACGAAAAGCTCATGGAAATTTTAAGAGCTACACTTTGGTGAAACTGGTGGGAATTCTAAGATCCCACAAATATGAAGTAACAAAGGAAGGGAAGATTGTGTCTGGAATGGGGTCATTAGCCCTGGTTGAGAAGGGCAAGATGGTAGTAGAAGAATATTCGGAGTCTGATCTCTCTGATTGTGAGCTTATAAAAGAAGAATACGCTCTAATGGTGTCAAATCCCAGAAAGTTTGCTAAAAAGAATTTTGGATGCCTTAAAAACAGGAACTGACAAGGGAACTATAGTTCTGACAAAGCGAAGGATGAGAGCTTCAACAACTCCCAAAAGGACGAGGCGAAGAAAGAAAAGAAGCTGATGGGAGATTCCGGCTATGATTGCAACTATTGTCATGGCAAGAATCATTTGTCCAATTAGTGTATGTTGAGAAGAATGAGTGAGAAGAAGGATAAAGAAGATGATGAAACTTACTATCTTCGAAAGTTAAAAGAGCTTAGAAGGAAAAAGAGTGTTGATAATGCTAAGCCTGCTTTGATTGTGCAGGAGGATGTGGATGAGTTTGGACGTGTTGAAGTCTGGTCAATAGATTCAAAAGATGAGGAAGTTCGGAAGCCCATGCTTGGTGGATGCTTCGTTGTGAAGTCTGTAGTCCCTATGTACGAGGGAAGATGCTTGATGGTGCGTGGTGATGTTTCGGAGTAAAGAGGATACGTCACTGACAGCGCGCAGGCCTCTGACTACTGTTTTGCTGTAAGACCTATTCCGAAACAGGTCAGTGATTATGAGAGAGTCATCAGTAAGGTACAATCTATTCTCCATTCTGTTAATATTGTAGTCGCTCTTTACGAATCTGAATCAGATGATTTGAATTTTACTGTCTCTAGTTTTAGTGATATATTAAAAAGAACACGTCTAAACAATTCTAACCTAACTGATCAAATCAACATGATAGCAAACAAGAGTGAAGAAATACGAATATGGAATGGTGTAGCTGAGAGGCGCTATCAGACCTTGTTAGACATGGTTCATTCCAAGATGAGTCGAGCTTCTCTTCCTATTTTTTCTGGGGGTATGCCTTAGAGATAGCCGCCTATATCCTCAATCTTTTCCTTATGAAGAAGGTTGCCAAAACACCTCACAGAATGTAGACAAGGAAAGTTCCCTCGTTAGCACATATGAAGGTTTGGGTTTGTGAAGCTTTTGTTAGACAAGAGACTCATGACAAGCTAGAACCTAGAAGTGAGAGGTGTATTTTCATTAGTTACCCAAAGAAGTATTTTGGATATTTTTTCTACAGAAATAGTGAGAATATTGTCTTTGTAGCATGAAGATGAGTCTTTCGTGAGAGAGAGCTCATATGAAAAGAGGATAGTGGGAGTACGATTGACCTTGAAGAGATTTAACACTTAACCAATGAAGGAACCTTAGAAGACACTAGCACTCAAATACATGAAGAAATTCATATTGAGCCCATTGAAAATTCATTACCTATTTGCTGATCTAGTAGGGTTACCATGCCGCCTGAGTCTATGGTTTCCATATAACTAAAGATGGTGACACGTTTTTCAGTGATCCTACACTAGTAAATTTAGATGAGCTGGTTAATTATAAGGAAGCGAGGGCATGTCCTGAGGATGACAAATGTAAATAGGCAATGGATAGCGAGATCAAGTGCATGTATGATAACAAAGTTTGAAATCAAGAACCTAGTCAAAAGATAGTTGTTTGCAAATGGATCTTCAAGAAGAAGACCGACATGGATGGAAAGGTACACAATTTCGAGGCATGACTGGTTGCAAAGGGTTTTACTCAAACCCCAAGGAGTGACTATGATGAGACATTCTCACTAGTGAGCAAGATAAATTCTATTTGGATAATTCTCACCATAGCTGCCTTTCATGATTATGAAATATGGCAGATGGATGTCAAAACTGCTTTCCTTAACGAGAAGTTGGTTGAAGATGTTTACATGAGTTAGCCAGAGTGTTTTATAGATGCAAAGTTTCCTAATAGTGTTTGTAAGCTTAAAAAACTCATTTATGTATTGAAACAACCGTCTCGCAGTTGGAATCTTTGCTTCCATGAGTAAGTCAAAGAATTTGGTTTCTTTAAGAGTGAAGATGTGTCCTATGTGTATGTTAAGGCTAGTGGGATTATAGTAGCCTTTCTGGTGCTGTATGTTGATGCCATACTTCTTATAGGAAACAACATTCTAACTTTGCAAGAAGTAAAGTCTTGGTTTGGAAAGTTTTTTGCTATGACGGATTTAGGAGAGGCAACCTATATTCTTGGGATAAGAATCTTAAGGGATAGAAAGAAAATACGAATTGGTCTTAGACAAAGTACATACTTGGATACGGTACTAAAATAGTTTCATATGTAAAATTCCAAGAAAAAGAGGGCTACCTATTCAAAGAAATTCCAAGTTGAGTAAGAATCAAAGCCCTAGTACATATGAAGAAATAGTGGAAATGAGTCGAGTCCCCTATGCTTCGGCTCTAGGATCGATCATCTATACATATACTCGCCTTGATGTGTCTTTTGCTTTAAGCACTATTAGTTGTTTTCAAGGAAATCCTAGTTGAGCTCATTGGACAACAGTGAAGAACATTCTCAAGTATCTGCCAAGGACAAAGGACTTGGTTCTAGTCCTTGGTGGTAGTAAGACATTGAGAATGAGTGGGTATAATGACATCATCTTTCAGACAAATAGAGACAAACTTCGTTCTCAATCTGTATGGGTGTTTCTATTAAATGGAGGAGCGGTTACATGGAAAAGTTCCAAGCAAGGCATGGTGGCTGATTCTACTTGTGATTTAGAGTACAAAGCAGTGAGTGAAGCATCAAAGGAAGTGGCTTGGCTAAAGAACTTCATCGGCGATCTTGGAGTAGTTCCAACCATTCAGAAGCCAATAGAGCTTTTCTGCGATAATGAGGGAGCGGTTTCTTTGACCAAAGAACCGAGAGATCATGGTAAATCTAGACATATCGAAAGAAAGTACCATTATATTAGACATAAAGTTGAAGAAGTTCATCTCATAGTAACAAGAGTGTTGTTGGAAGACAATCCTGCAGATCCTTTCACGAAGGCTCTGAGGAGGGTTAAGCATAGTCTAGATGTTAGGAGCATTGGCTTGAGAGATGATATTAGTTCTAGTAGTTAGATGATTAGTTTGAAACTTGTAACAGAATAAATGTAATTGATTTTGGTGATTGGATAATATAGATTATTTATGAGTTTGTTTACTGCCTTTGTCAATTATTTATTCTTGTGTTCTGATTTGCATGTTTTACTTCCTGAATAATTTGATTATTCAAAACTCCACAGTCGCTCACACTTTAGGAAGTAAATAGTGAACGAAGATTGTCATCAATTGGATTGTAGACTGTCTAAGGAGATTAGACATAGCAATTATGTTGCTGCAACATTCACAAGTATTTAAAAAATGAGATTTTGAGTATCGGTTAAACCCACGCCCAAAGAATTACTTCATGGATTATATCACGAGTAGTTCTGAAACAATAATATCTTATATTCTTAAAACTAAGATATATGAGTTGTAATTTACAAGTTGGTTTTACATTGGTATTGCGAAAATGCAACAGTAACCTGATGTTATAAAACCTAGTGTCATGTATAATTTTGTTAGTAAATAATGCAAGCATATGAGTCAAAGTTTATTCATTCTTTTTGCTCTAATTGGAAAAGCGATATCTTTGGTGTCCTCGGTGATTTGGTGTTGACTTGTAGTATTGGGCCCATCCATTACTAAATTGACGTGTTCAATTAGAAGTTTTATGAGGTCATCACAAATCAAGAAATCGGGAAATAGAATTTTAGACAATGATATTTATTCTAATCAATGTCTCGTGTTCATATGATATCTTGAAGAATGAAGGAATATTTGATCACTTATCCTAGGACTAATGTATGATCAGATCATAGACTGGAGTTGCTCTAGAAAGCACCATTTGCTGATAATTCAGAAGTTATACTTGCAATTATAGTTATAGACATATCCAAGTGTGAGACTGTTGGATTAGGAGTCTAAGCCAATAACTAAATTGATATATATATATATATATATATATATATATATATATATATATATATATATATATATATATATATATATATATGAATTATTAAGAAAGTCCTTTTGGGTTGCCCTCCATTGTAGTAATTGTATAGATGACTTTTGGAGAAGGAGACTGAGTTATTGATTTATTATATGATTAATTGTAACACTCTAAATCAGGTATTACTCTTTAGACACTTGAAATGGAAAAGATGGCATAAAAGGTCCCTTAGTACACGGGGCATACTCCAGGAGTATTCTTAGCGTACTAAGGATGCATGAACGCGGAGGGTGGCCACATACGTAGGGCGTACATATTGGTACGTGGGGCGTACGAGACAGAGGGCCAAAACCCTAATTCTCGGACTTTACACCTATTTAAACACCCTTAAGACTCTGGGACCAAACCCTAATCAGCCTCCATAGGCCATATCCTCATTTCGCACTTTTACACCAAAGATCCATTATAAGAGTGTTTTTGAGCTTAAGGAGTGTATTTGTGGCCATTTTAGAGTTCATTCAAGAAGAACTAATTGCTAAGCAAGTTTAGAGTGGCATTGGGCTTCAAGAATCTGCATCTAGTTCACCTCGAAGAGCTCCTGAGGTATAAAGTCTTGATCTTGCTATCTTATTCGTTAGATCTAGTTACAGTTTCTATATTGTCCCTTTTTGTGTTCACGGATCATCTCTAGAGAGTTGGAGCAATTCCAGAGCTTAGGAAGAGTAAATCTAAGGTCCTTTGACTCGTTCATGCCATAAAAATGGTGTCTTGATGGGTGTATTGACCTCATGCATGGATTAAGACACTTCAAAAGGTCTTAATGGGTTGTTGGGAACATATGGAACATGCATAGCCATAAAGTTGCCAACTTTATGCCTTAGGACGTCTTAATGGACTCAGATCTAAAGATTAGATGTTAGAACATCGAGTATTAAGCACTTAATGGAAGATGTACTTAATTTGTTTGTACGATGGGCATAGATTAGTGTATGCAGCGCTTACAACTTAGGGACTTAGTACACTACATGTATAAGGGTGGTACACAAGGCATACACACCTCATCTGGGCTTGGACTTGTTTTGGGCTTGTAAGCCCTTTGGGCCTTAATCAGTCATTGGGCCAGGTCATGTTTTGAGTTAGTAGGCCAACTTATCTATTTTGGGCCATGGTTAATATGGTTGGGATTTATTGGGCGATGAGGCCCATTAGAAAAGGAAGAATTTTTGGGCCATTGTGAAAGGACTTGGGGTTTGGGTTCTTCGATTGGATTATGTTCAGCCCTAACCTAGGGTACTGGTATTATTGTTCAGCATGGGTGTTCACAGACTGTTAGGAGAGCAACTTTCAGATTTAGCAGATAGAGGTGAGTCTCCTCACCATACCAATAGGTCAAAGGCACCAAGGCCGACCCATTTTATGATATGTGGTACACTAGTTGATGTAGTGTTATGTGGCATGTTATTTGGTTATGTGTTAGGAGGTATGCTATTTGTATATGTGTATACTTGTATGGAAGACAATGGGAGAGCCCATGACTCCTGGATGTAAGACCATGTGGGGACCCCATGGCTTTCCTATTAAAGACCATGGGGGTTGCTCATGGCACCTGGATGTAAGACCATGTGGGGAGCCCATGGATTTCCTATTAAAGACCATGTGGGGAGCCTATGACACTTATGTGTAAGACCATGTGGGGAGCCCACATCCTGGAGTAAGACCATGGGGGAGCCCACGACATCCTTATATGTTTGTATACATGGATTATATGGTTTATGTAGCTTTTATAGCTAATATGGATTATGTGATTATGTGGATTGTGTGGGGTATGCTCTGGAGAACTCACTAAGCATTGGCTTACAGTTTGTTGGTTTGTTTCAGGTACTTCTGAGCCTAAGCTCAAGGGCAAGGCTTGATGGCGTGACATGCACTCTCTCAGGGCGTTTTTATGGGACACTCTGATATTTGAAATAAAATTGTTGATGTTATGAATTTGAATACAATTGTTCTTGAGATTTTGTGGTTTATTGGAAATGTTTTGATTATTTAAAAATGAAAAATTTCTTTTGAGAATTTTGTCGTTACAAGTTGGTATCAGAGCCTTGGTTTGAGGGATTTAGGCACACTCTCGGGTGTGTCATGACTCAAACTAAGGAAATGATAAAACTGTTTTCAAAAATAGAAGTTAAAAACTTCTTACTAGAAAAGAGGAGAGTGCAATGCACGTGATCGGTTGAGCCAAATAAGTAGTTCCCCCATTATGTTAGCCATGTTATACTGATATTTGAGTTATGATAATCGTATGAATCTTGCTACGTGTATGCTTCCAAAATTGTATACGGTTAGGATCTTATAGCCTCAGAATGATTGATTTGGCCTTATTTCATATTCTTTGTCTAGTTGTGGTCTTAGGGTAGAGTTTGTTATTTGAAAGTCTATTTTATCATGTTCTGTGTATAATTTGCATGCATAAGGCAAATCGTTATGATTGAGTTCTGGTTTGATATGGATGGAGTAAATCTTAGGATAGGCTAGGATTTGAGCTATGTGGTAGCCTGTGAGATATGACTTGTTCTGGGACGAATTAGAGTTATCAGGTATAGCCTTAGGGAAGTTACAGGTAGGTGTGGAAGGTAGTATTGGGCCTGTACTACTAAAAGCATAGGACATGTACTAGAACCAATGTTAGATCTGGAAGCTCTAAGGAGAACCGGTGTGGAAGGACCCCCTTTTTCGATATCCTGATCATTATGTTTTATGTTATTGCAGTACAATATGGTGGTGACACGAAATGGAGCTGGGGGATCAGGATCAGGATCTGGGGCTGGGTCGAGCGATGGTACCGAGCCCTTTGACGAGAGGCTGCATGAACTTACCGCAGTCAAGCTTACGAGGGGCATCCTTGACTCTACCCCAGTGATTTTTGGGATAGTCAAGGAAGGGATGATCGAGATCATGGAGGAGAGGCTATGGGCATTCAGAGTCGAGTTTGTTGCGGGCTAGTTCGGGGCCCGAACTCCCTCGTTTCGGGAGTTCAAGGCGTGCGGGGCGTCGAAGTTTTTAAGGTTCAGGGACCCCATAGTTAGCCGACGTTGGGTGGAGGACATAGAGAATGCCTATCACATGAGTTCTTACCCTGATGCAGCAAATATGGGTTTTGCTTCGTGTATGCTGAGGGATCAAGCCCGAGATTGGTGGGGTGAGGTGACTAGCCGGGTGGGAGCAGCCGGTGTTGCTGAGATGACATGGGCAAAGTTCGTCAGGTGTTTCGATTTGGAGTTTGCACCACCTATTGAGGTGCAACGACTAGTGAGGGAGTTTCATGAGCTCCAACAGATCATCGAGATTGTGGCGGAGATCACCGCCAAGTTTTGGGAATGAGCATGTTGATCCCACAGTATACTACTGACGAGGATATTTTGAGGATGATGTATCATTCCATGTTGAGGGATGCTATCCGATATTTTGTGAGCTTTACACTGTGCAAAACCCTGAATGAGGTGGTGGAGAAGGCCCGTAAGCAGGAGATGGAGTTGGATTTCCGCACTAAGCGGAATCCTGAGCATGAACAAATAGCAGTAGGTTAGGATAAAAAGCTTAAGACATCAGATTCTTCCAGTAGGGGCCAACAGGGCCGTGGCCAATGTGCCAATTGCGGTAAACCGCATAGTGGGGCTTGTCGTACGGCAGGCTCGGGATGCTACGTATGTCGCCAGTCGGGCCACGTGATCAGGGATTTCCCCAAGAAGGGCTAGATTTGTTTTCACTGTAACCAGACCGGCCACAAATGGACCGATTGTATGAGGTTGCACGGAGGAGCAGGAGCAGTGGTGGTGCCTGCACCCGCCACAATGAAGATCACTGATGGCCGCCCTACTAAGGCGGATGCTCCAATGGTGAAGAGCCACACATTTCAGTTGACTACCGAGGAAGCCCGGGCAGTGCCAGACGTTATGGCTGGTACGCGTTTTATCTTTCTAGATTGATATTGATTTGTATCGCTTAAGTGTATATATATATGCTCATGTATATGGACCTTTATGGTCAATGGTATGTCAGCTCATGTTCTATTCGATTCGGGTGCTACCCGATCGTTTGTATCTCTTGAACTTAGCAAGAAGTTTCAGGATGCGCTGGGGATTTTGGATTCCCCGCTTGAGGTTGAGATTGCAGATGACCACACTGTGAGTGCTGCGAGGATGTATCAGGATTGCGTCCTGAATGTGCTTGGGGAGAGGTTTCGTGTTGATCTAGTCCCGATACCGTTGTGAGGGTTGAAGATGATCATCGGGATGGACTAGTTGGCAACCAATGGGGCCATGATAGATTGTAAGCGCCAGTTGGTGAGGGTTCGAACCCCAAGTGAGGGAGAAGTGGTTATTAATGGAGAGAGGGCCTCGCATGGGCCAACCCTTTATTCAGCTGCGAGGGCTAGGAGACTTCTTCAGCAGGGTTGTTCGGGATTTTAGGCATATATCTCGGATACGAGGGTTGGGACATCGACGGATTTGGGTAGTGTACCGATTGTACATAAGTTTCAAGATGTCCTTCCCGAGGAGTTACCTGGAGTGCCTCCAGAGAGGCAAGTGGAGTTTCGCATTGATTTGATGCCGGATGCCGCTCCGACAGCCAAGGCACCGTACCGGCTAGCTCTGCCCGAGATGCAGGAGCTATCTACGCAGCTTCAGAAGCTGGTAGACCGAGGGTTTATCCGTCCAAGGAGTTCCACGTGGGGAGCACCGATCCTGTTCGTGAAAAAGAAGGACGGGTCACACAGGATGTGTATTGATTATCGAGAGCTGAACAAGCTAACGATGAAAAACCGTTATCCGCTACCGCGGATCAATGATTTGTTCGATCAGCTGCAGGGTGAGTCTTGGTTTTCCAAGATTGATCTTCGGTAGGGGTACCATCAAATGTGGTTTCGGGATGAGGATATACCGAAGATAAAAGGCCGAACATAAAAGGCCACACCGCAAGGTTCATCCGTTACCCATTCCTTTTTGGAAATGGGAAGAGATCACCATGGACTTCACAACGAAGTTATCGAGGAAAGCGAGGGGTGTGGATTCCATATGGGTTATTGTGGACAGGTTGACGAAGAGTGCCCACTTTTTTCCGATCTCCGAGAGCATCTCTACTGAGAAATTAGCAGATATTTATGTGCGAGAGGTGGTGGTTAGGCATGTGGTGCCATTGTCGGTGGTCTCTGACCGGGATGTACGATTTATATCTAAATTTTGGAGGAAGTTCAACAAGGAACTGGGCACTCATTTATATTTTAGCACGACTTACCACCCCCAGAAAAATGGCTAGAGTGAGAGGACGATCCAAACACTAGAGGATATGCTTCGAGCTTTTGTATTGGAATTTGGAGGAGTTGGGATACATACATCCAACTATCAAAGTTTTCATATAACAATAATTATCATGCTAGTATCGACCGACCCCCGTTCGAGATTTTGTATGGTCGGAGGTGTCGGATCCCTGTTTGTTGGGGCGAGGTTGGACACCGAATCATGGGGAGCATCGAGGTGGTGCTCAGGACTACCGATTTGATTCAGCAATTGCGCGACTGGCTGTGAGTCGCACATAGACGTCAGAAAAGCTATGCTGACCGGCGCCGATTGGATCTTGAGTTTCAGGTGGGGGACTTTGTTTTACTTAAGGTGTCTCCATGAAAGGGAGTCATCAGGTTTCAGAAGAGGGGCAAGTTAGGGCCCCAATACATTGGTCCATTCAGGGTTTTTGCCCGGGTGGGCAAGGTGGCTTACCGTTTGGATTTGTCGGACGAGCTTAGCGAAATTCACAACACCTTCCATGTGTCTCAGCTTCGGAAGTGTGTCACTGACGAGACCACAATTATTTCATTGGACGACATTCAGGTTGATGAGAGTCTGAACTACATTGAGAGACCCATTGTAATTTTGGATAGATAGACTAAGGTTCTTGTTAACAAGGAGGTGAAGCTGGTGAAGGTGCAATAATAGCTCCGAAGAGGCTCCGAATGGACATGGGAGCCGCAGGATGAGATGCGGGAGCATTATCCCGATCTATTTGCATTTATGGACTTCGAGGATGAAGTCTAGTCCAAGTAAGGGAGAGTTGTAACACTCCAAATCAGGTATTACACTTTAGACCCTTGAAATGGAAAAGATCGTCTAAAAGGTCCCTTAGTACGCAAGGCATACTCAAGGAGTACACTTAGCATACTAAGGATGCATGAATGTGGAGGGTGGATGCGTACACAGGGCGTACATATAGGTACATGGGGCATACACGACAGAGGGTCGAAACCCTAATTCCCGGACTTGAAACCTATTTAAACACCCTTAAGCCTCTTGGACCAAACCCTAATCAGCCTCCATAGCCTCATTTCACCCTTTTACACCAAAGATCCCTTGTGAAAGTGTTTTTGAGCTTAAGGAGTGCATTTGTGGCCATTTTAGAGTTTATTCAAGAAGAAGGAATTTCTAAGCAAGCTTGGAGTGTCATTAGGCTTCAAGAATCTGCATCTAGTTCACCTTGAAGGGCTTCTGGAGGTATAAAGTCTTGATCTTGCTATCTTATTCATTAGATCCAGTTAGGGTTTCTATATTCTCCTTTTTTGTGTTCATAGATCATCGCTAGAGAGTTGGAGCAACTCCAATGCTTAAGAAGAGAAGATCTAAGGTCGTGTGACTCATTCATGCCATAAAAATGGTGTCTTGATGGGTGTTTTGACCTCATGCATGGATTCTGACTCTTGAAAACGTCTTAATGGGTTGTTGGGAAGATATGGAACATGCAAAGGCACAAAGTTGCCAAATTTATGCCTTAGAACGTCTTAATGGACTCAGATTTAAAGATTGGACATTAGAACATCGAGTATTAAGCACTTAATGGAAGATGTGCTTAATTTGTTTGTACGATGGGCATATATTAGCATGTGCAGCGCGTATAGCTTAGGGACTCAGTACCCTGCACATACTAGGGTGGTACGCTAGGCGTACACACCTCAGATGGGCTTAGACTTGTTTTGAGATTGTAATCCCTTTGGGACTTCATCAATCTTTGGGCCATGTCACATTTTGAGTTAGTGGGCAAACTTATCTCTTTTGGGCCACGGTTACTATGGTTGGGCTTTATTGGGCCATGAGGCATATTAATGATTTTGGACATCGACTTTGGGCCCATTAGCAAAGGAAGACCTTTTGGGCCATTGTGAAAGAACTTGGGGTTTGGGTTCTTCGATTGGATAATGTTCAGCCCTAACCTAGGGTAATGGTATTATTATACAACACGGGTGTTCGCGGACTGTTAGGAGAGCATCTTTCGGATTCGGCAGATAGAGGTGAGTCTCCTCACCATACCAATGGGTCAAAGGCACCAAGGCAACCCATTTTATGATATATGGTACACTTGTTGATGTAGTGTTATGTGGCATGGTAGTTGGTTATGTGTTAAGAGGTATGCTAGTTGTATATATGGTATACTTGTATGGAAAACCATGGGAGAGCCCATGACACCTGGATGTAAGACGATATGAGGAGCCCATGGTTTTCCTATTAAAGACCATGGGGGAGCCCATGACACATGGTTGTAAGACCATGTGGGGAGCCCATGGCACATAGGTGCAAGACCATATGGGGAGCCCATGGCATCTTGGAGTAAGACCATGGGGAACCCACAACTTCCTTATATGTTTGTATGCATGGCTTATATGGTTTATGTAGCTTTTATAGCTAATGTGGATTATGTGATTATGTGGATTGTGTGAGGTATGCTATGGGGAATTCACTAAGCATTAGCTTACTGTTTGTTGGTTTGTTTCAGGTACTTCTGAGCCTAAGGGAAAGGGCAATGCTTGATAGCGCGACATGCACTCTCTCATGCTTTTTTATGGGACACTCTGAGATTTAAAATAAAATTGTTGATGTTATGAATTTGAAAACAATTGTTCTTGAGATTTTGTGGTTTATTGGAAATGTTTGATTATTTAAAAATGAAAATTTTCTTTTTAAAATTTGGTCGTTACATTAATAAATGACAATAAATGATTTATTGATATATTACGAGAATAATATATTAATTAGAAATATTATTATTATTTAATTAAAAACCAATCAGAAATTAATTTCAATTAATTTTGTTATTAATTAGATTAATTAAAGTGCAAGGATTAAAGTTGTAATTGTTCTATAGTTGAACATAGAGGTTCCAAAACCATCCCCAAGGCGGTGGACGGTTTTGGGGAGAAATTATAGGGTTTCTAAAATATCTCTTAAAGATAATTAAGGAGTTGGATAATTACCAAATTTAAAATAATAATATTATTTTCCAATTACGGTTTCCAAAGCTTCTTGTATCAGCTATAAATAAGGTCTCTTGGCATCACATTTTCGGCCATCACTTCTACTAAGAGAATAGTCGAAAATCATATCCCTTTCCTATCTCTTCAAGTTTCCTTAGATGTTAGGGTTTGGGTGTGAGAAAAATTTCACATATGTCCTTGCAAACATTAAGAATTACGTCTGTATCCTTTCAAAGTTTATAATTACGTATATATCCTTCTTAACCTATTAAAATCACATTTATATCAAATCTTATAATTTAATGAGGTATTAATCAATTTAATATCAAAAAATATATTTAAAAATCAAAATAAAAGGTGATTGTATTAAATTACCCTTTCCTGATTATTAATAAATAGAAGTAAATAGATTTAATTAGCATTAAACCTAATTAAATATGACAAAACCTCAAACAAGTCAAAACTAAACCTCCAAAACATGAAATCTTCAAGACTTTCAACAAGTTGTTTTCTTCTTCATGTCGTGAGAATTGGGGCTCCTAAGCTAATATATTCCCTAAAGTAGATTAAAAAAATAATTTTGATATTTTGAAACCAAGAAAGATGATCCAAACCAACAAAGTGTGAAATTGGATACAAATGTAAAACCTTAACAACACAAATCACAGGGAGATTAGAATTTGGGTTCTACTTTGGGATTTTATGTTTACTGCAGCAGGGGAAGCTGACGAAATAGGGGTTGAGACACATCTTCGGCAAAGTGGTGAGGCTTCAACTGGTAGTAATTGGTGAGAACAGAAGGGGGAAATCGTGTGTTACAGTGATTTAGTCGTGAACATGAGAGGCTGTACCTAGGTCACAACGATGAAGAGTTGTCGTCGAATTGCGTTTTCAAAGTAGCGTGGCATGAAGGCGACACTGGTTTACAGGTGATGGTCGTCGATAGAGGGTATATGAGAGAAGAAGGTGAGGCAAATGGTGAAAAGGATGGTGTATTAATCGATTAAGTAAAGAGAAAAAGGCCTTGAATTGGATTAGTTACACGCTTAATTGAATAAAATTATTTTGGATTTAATTGTAAAGGGTATTTTGGTAAAGTTATATATAGTTTTGAATTTTATATAACTTTTATAATATTAAAATCCTGTAATTCTAATTAAAATATAGGGTTGGATAAATACGTAAATGTTATAGTTTTAAAATGACATATACGTAATCTGAGAAGAATTAACCACAATAGTCAAGTTATATATATATATATATATATATATATATATATATATATATATATATATATATATATATATATATATATATATATATATATATATATATATATATATATATATATATATATTTGTAATCATAATCAAGAAAAACACTTTGGGATTAACTTCTTCACATGATAACAATCCCCACATCCTTTTCCTTGTAAATAAATCCTAGAATTTTCTGCTGCTATCATGGCTGAGTATGGTGGTGACTGTACATCATTAGCCCATCCACAAGCTCCTCCTGTAGATATATTTGATAAAATGAATACTAATGTTCTTCACAAGTATTGAGATTTTTTCCCGAAAATGAAACAAATTATATTGAGATTTTGTTACCACTTCCGGCGCCTCTTGGATCTCCATACCATGTTCCTAGAGCAGGTGAAAACCCATCTCCATTTGCGAAGAGGTCATTGCTTGAACACAAAGAATTTCTTGCAAAAAGAGAAGCAATTGAACACACAAAAATAAAAATGGAAAATGGGTTTTGAAGGTTGAACGCCATTTTACTTTGAATTTGCTCGACATTCTTTGGGTATTTATATTGGTAAGATAATTAATATTTTTATTTAGTTGTCATAATTGTAGTCCTTGAAATACTCTCGGTATTTAATTTTCAACATTTCTGTTTTTATATCTTCATAGTATGTTCAGAAGATCGGTAAGTAAATTTTCTGTAGAGAAAGGTATTTCAGTATTTGTTTCGTCTAAATTTATTGTGAACATTGTTATCGCAAATAAGTCAAGAATATAAACATTATACATATGTTTGTTTGTGGGAATTTGTAAATACAATTATATAGGTAATCTCTTTTTTCATAATTATGCAACTCCTTTTCATTTTAAGTTATCAAAATTAACTGCAATATCTATTCACTAAGTTTTCAAAAGTAATTAATTTAAGTTTATGTCAGGTATTAGTAAGTCTTGAATTCGAATTAAAGATGCCATTTATTTCGTCATTTAAAGAAAGCGTTCACATTTCCTTCATATCTATTTAAGATTAATTAAATCATAATTCAGCGTTAATAATGTTAGTGCTACCTTATGTCTACCGATTGTGAAAGTGAAGTTCAAATTAGTCCGCAAATCACCCAACCGAATTTGAAAACGACCCAAAGGTTGATGTTCTCATCATCCTCCACCACAACAAAGCCTGGGGGGGGGGGGGGGGGTTGTCAAATCGAGCATTTATGGGGTTAAGGGGCTATTTTGCAACTCATATGGGTGATGGTGGCTTGAGTCATTGGTTTTTAATGACAACGAGATTAGAATTTTACAATGTTGTGTTTATTCAGTATAATCATTATGTAGATAAATCTCTCTTAGTGCATCCTAAATGGGGTTATATTCTGTATCTAGGTGTGACCCATATATTATATGGATTATTTAAAAAAATAAATATAAATGCCTAAATATTTAAGAGCTTTGGATTTATAAAAAAATAAGAAAAATAATAAATTATTAAAATTGATTTTTTATCTTTTAAATTTAAATAAATAAATAAAATAAACTAATGAGCTTTAATTTGGAAAATTTGAAATAATAAGCTAAGTCCATTAATTAAATTGATATCAATTTATTACTACATTTATTTTAATTATTATATTGAAATATTATATCACTACAAGAAACGAGACCTATAGGGACGACAAATGTCGTCTCTATAGGTTATAGAAAGTCGTCTCTATAGGTGGTTGTGACGACAAGTCGTCTCTATAGCCTTTGTCGCTATACCCCCGTCACAATAGATAATTTGGGTCGTCACTATAGATATCGTCGCCATAGGTACCTTTTAAAGACGACATATCGTTGTTGTTGGTTTGGGGTTGTCATCCCCATTGCTGGACCTATAGAGATGACAAGTCGCCCCCATAGCTAGACCTATAGATACGGCATGTCGTCTCTATAGCTAGACCTATAGCTACGAAATGTCGTCTCTATAGATATTATATAGAATTTACATTCAACTTCTATTTTTATGTACTGTTCAAGTTTTCTCAAATACAAAAGCGCAAAGACACTAAATTTAACTACAAAAACATGAAATCATACAATATCAAAACATTTGAATATCTTATACAATTGTTTACTAAAACATAAAACATAATTTGGAATTGTATAAAAGTTTCATACAATATCAAGAAAATTGATTGTGTAGCCATGTTTACTTGTTTGCATCACCATCTTCAGACTTGAAAATATACAATTGGGAGAAGCTCATGACTTGGAGAAACTTTTGCAAGTAAGATGAAACCAAGATGGTTTTCTGATTTTCAAAAGATTAAAGAGAAAATACCAGATATTCCGAACTGTGACATCTTTTGAGTGACCATTTAACTTCTTCATAACTAAAGGTGGCTCAGAAACAGTACAAACTGTCAAAGTTCCATCCGTTGCTCCAAATGCATGTAAATCCGAGGTCATATTCCCAAATTTATTACAGTAACCGGAGAAATGTTATAAAAAATAAATAAATGTAACAATGATAAAACAAGGATTGGGGACAGATTGATCTTAGAAAATTAATTATGCATGAATTTACATTGATCAAATATGCAATGCATTCCTACAAAATAATATGCAGGTTCAGCTTTTTTACGTGACTGATTCGTTTCACTTAAATTTGATCTTATACTGTTTGTGCCACTCATTGTTTGGCTTTCACTTGGATCCTATAAAACAATTTAACACCTCAAAAGATACAGTATAATAATCAAAAGGTGTATGTATATGAAAATAAAGAAATTAAGCATACCCTGCTAAAACTCCAGCTATCTATGTCATGTGTAATGGAGGTTGGACCTGAAGATGGTGCCCATTGCCCACTGATGAATCAACCATTAAATTAACATGATGTCAGAATTATATCAAATCAAGATTCATATTACAATCTAGAGTCTACATATAGTTGCACATTCATGATTAATGTACTACTTGAAGCTTTTGTATCTGCATTGATCTAACCACATTAAATTCCTAAAAGATCTTGTGTAATTATGGATGTTCGCAAGTAATTCTGGCATGTAAGATCATATGGTGAACCCAATCATCAAAATTACATAAATTTGAAGCAGAAGCAAGTAGAAAATCAAGTCAAAATGGCAATCACCTGGTTCCAAGACTATTTAGGTGGCTAGGTGACTACAACATCATTCGATTCTCCAGCCTGGTAATAAAATTGCGACATGACACAAGCCTTTGCCATTGCATCTCCAATCCTACACACACCACAATTGTGCAATTCAAAAGCATAATAAAGAAGTATGCAAACATGAATTGCACAAAAACCAAGTACACACACAATAATTGCATAAAAGGAAGTCGATAGTTAGAATTATAGGTTTTAGAAGATTACCGAGTTGTACATACAACAGATTGACATGATTTCAAATAACTTTGTTTACATCACACAATTATCGAGATTTGTAAAAACAAAGATGAGGTTCAACAATAATATGAACAAGAAGAATGTGACATTTCGATGGGGTCCGGATTAGCAGTCGGCTTTCGAGACCCTGAGACAGAGGTTATGTGAGGCTCCGATTCTCGTACTACCCGAGGGGCTGGATGATTTGATAGTGTACCGTGATGCATCGATCTTGGGGTTAGGCGCAGTACTGATGCAGAGAGGGCATGTGATCGCATATGCCTCGAGGAAGTTGAAGCCTCACGAGGCGAACTACCCCACTCACGACATGGAATTGGGGGCAGTGGTGTTTTACCTCAATATTTGGTGGCACTATTTGTATGGAGTTCGGTGCACCGTCTTCACTGACCATAAAAGTTTGAAGTATTTGATGGATCAATAGAACCTATACATGCGACAAAGGAGGTGGTTAGATGACCGCCAAGTTTCGGGAACGAGCATGTTGATCCCACAGTATGCTACAGATGAGGATATGATAAGGACGAGGTATCATTCCATATTGAGGGATGATATCCGATAGTTTGTGAGCTTTACACGGTGCAAAACTCTGAATGAGGTGGTAGAAAAGGCCCGTGAGCGAGAAATGGAGTTGGATTTTCGAACCAAGTGGAAGCCCGAGCAGGAACAGATAGCAGTAGGTCCAGATAAAAATACTAAGACCTCGGATTCTTCCAGTAGGGGCCAACAGGGCCGTGGCCGGTGTGCCAAGTGCGGTAAGCCGTATAGTTGGGCTTTTCAGACAGCAGGATCGGGATGCTATGCATGTGGCCAGTCGGGGCATTTGATCAGGGATTGCCCTAAGAAGGGCTAGATTTTTTTTCATTACAACTAGACTGGCCACAAACGGACCGATTGTTTGAGGTTGCAGGGAGGAGGAGGAGCAGCGGTGGTGCCTGCGCCCGCCACAATGAGGATCACTGATGGACACCTTGCTAAGGCGGATGCTCCAACGGTGAAGAGCCACACATTTCAGTTGACTACTGAGGAGGCTCGGGCAGTGCAAGAGGTTATGGCTGGTACGTGTTTTATATTTCTTGCTTGATATTGATTTGTATTGCTTATGTGTATATATACGCTCATGTATAGTGACCTTTTTGGTCAATGGTCTGTCGGCTCACGTTCTATTCGATTCGGGTGCTACCCGGTTGTTTGTATGTCCTGCACTTAGCAAGAAGTTCCGGGACGCGCCGGGGATTTTGGATTCCCCGCTTGAGGTTGAGATTGCAGATGACTGCACTGTGAGTGCTGCAAGGGTGTATCACGACTGCGTCCTGAATGTGCTTGGGGAGAGGTTTCATGTTGATTTAGTCCCGATACCGTTGCGAGGGTTGAATGTGATCGTCGGGATGGACTGGTTGGGGGCCAATGGGGCCATGATAGATTGTGAGCGCCAGTTGGTAAGGGTTTGAACCCCAAGTGGGGGAGAACTTGTTATTCATGGAGAGAGGGCCTCATATGGGCTAACCCTTTATTTAGCTTCGAGGGCTAGGAGACTTCTTCAGCAGGGTTGTTTAGGATTTTAGGCATATGTCTCAGATACGAGGGTTGGGACCTCGACGGAATTTAGGTAGTGTGCCGGTTGTACAGGAGTTTCGAGTTGTCCTTTTCCGAGGAGTTACCTGGAGTGCCTCCGGAGACGTAAGTGGAGTTTTGCATTGATTTGGTGTCGGGTGCCGCTCCGATAGCCAAGGCACCGTACCGGCTAGCTTCGCCCGAGATGCAGGAGCTATCTATGCAGCTTCAGAAGCTGGTAGACCGAGGGTTTATCCGTCCAAGCAGTTCCCCGTGGGGAGCACCGATCCTATTTGTGAAAAAGGACGGGTCACACAGGATGTGTATTGATTATCAAGAGCTGAACAATCTAATGATGAAAAACCGTTATCCGCCACCGAGGATCAATGATTTGTTCGATCAGCTGCAGGGTGAGTCTTGGTTTTCCAAGATTGATCTTCGATTGGGGTACCATCAAATGTGGATTCGGGATGAGGATATACCGAAGATAACTTTCAAGACTTGGTATCGGCGCTATGAGTTTGTGGTGATGCCATTTGGGCTCACCAACGCCCCAACAACGTTCATGGATCTCATGAACAGGGTGTGTAGACCGATGTTGGATCGGTCAATGATTGTGTTTATCGATGATATTTTGGTCTATTCTAAGACCAAGGAGCAGCATGAGCAGCATCTGAGGAAGGTATTGGAGACACTGAGCACAGAAAGGCTTTATGCCAAGTTCTCAAAGTGTGATTTCTGGTTGCGAGAGGTGCAATTTTTAGGGCACATCATCAAACAGGAGGGTATTTCGGTGGATCCAACTAAGGTTGAGGTAGTGATGCGGTGGGAAGTATAGAAGAACACATCTGCGATTCGTAGCTTTATGGGTATAGCGGGGTACTATTGGAGATTCATCCAGGATTTCTCCAAGATTGCAGTGCCTTTGACCCGCCTGACCAAGAAGAATGCGACATTTCGATGGGGCCCGGATCAACAGTCGGCTTTCGAGACCCTGAGACAGAGGTTATGTGAGGATACGATTCTCGTACTACCTGAGGGGCTGGATGATTTGGTAGTGTATTATGATGCATCGATCTCGAGGTTAGGCGCAGTACTGATGCAAAGAGGGCGTGTGGTTGCATACGCCTCGAGGCAGTTGAAGCCTCACGAGGTGAACTACCCTACACACGACCTGGAATTTGGGGCTATGCTGTTTGCCCTCAAGATTTAGAGGTACTATTTATATGGAGTTCGGTGCACCATCTGCACCGACGCAAAAGTTTAATGCATTTGATGGATCAACATAACCTAAACATGTGACATAGGAGGTGGTTGGATGTACTTAAAGATTATGATAGTGAGATCTTTTATCATCCAGGGAAGGCCAACGTGGTGGCTGATGCCTTGAGCCGCAAGACGATGGATTCTCCGATCAAGAACGTTTGTTTGAGGATGACAGTGTTCTCTCCACTGCTAGATATGATCAAGATGGCTCAAGTGGAGGGCTTGAAGAAAGCGAATTGGAAGATAGAGCGGATTCGAGGTCAGTTTCCCTTGTTTATTCGGGATAGCTGAGGTCTTCTGACACAGTGTGGCCGGGTGGGTACCGGTAACCGGGGGTGTGAGACAGAAGATCCTGGAGGAGGCACACAGATCCAAGTTCTCTATTCACCGGGGGGGGGGGGGGGGGGGGCACAAAGATGTATAGGGATCTGAGGTTGACTTACTGGTGGCCCTGAATGAAGCAAGATATTGAGTGGTTCGTGGAGCGGTGCTTGACCTGTAGGAAGTTCAAGGCCAAACATCAAAGGCTTCACGACAAGATTCAGCCGTTACCCATTCCTATGTGGAAATGGGAAGAGATCACCATGGACTTCATAACGAAGTTACCGAGGACAACAAAGGGTGTGGATGCCATATGGGTTATTGTGGATAGGTTGATGAAGAGTGCCCACTTTATTCTGATCTCCAAGAGCATCTACGCTGAGAAATCAGCATATATTCATGTGCAAGAGGTGGTGGTTAGGCATGGGGTGCTAGTGTCGGTGGTCTTTGACCGGGATGTCCGATTTACATCTAGATTCTGGAGGAAGTTCCACGAGGAACTGGGCACTCGGTTACATTTTAGCATGACTTACCACCCCCAGATAGATGGCCAGAGAGAGGACGATCCAGACACTGGAGGATATGCTTTGAGCTTGTGTATTGGACTTTGGTGGGAGTTGAGATACATACCTCCCACTAGCAGAGTTGTCAAATAACAATAGTTATCATGTTAGTATCGACCGACCCCCATTTGAGTTGTTGTATGGTCGGAGGTGTCGGATCCATGTTTGTTGGGGCGAGGTTAGACACCGAGTCATGGGGAGCAATGAGGTGGTGATCTGGACTACCTATTTGATTCAACAAGTGTGCGACTGGCTGCGAGTCGCACAGAGCCATCAGAAAAGCTAAGGTGACCGGTACCGATCGGATCTTGAGTATCAGGTGGGGGACTTTGTTTTACTGAAGGTGTCACCATGGAAGGGAGTCATTAGGTTTCAGAAGAGGGGCAAGTTAGGGCCCCGATACATTGGTCCATTCAGGGATTTTTGCCCGGGTGGGCAAGGTGGCTTACCGTTTGGATCTGATGGAAGAGCTTAGCCAGATTCACAACCCCTTCCATGTGTCTCAGCTTCAGAAGTGTGTCACAGACGAGGACACAATTATTTCATTGGACGACATTCAGGTTGATGAGAGCCTGAACTACATTGAGAGACCCATTGCAATTTTAGATAGAAAGACTAAGGTTCTTCGTAACAAGGAAGTGAAGCTGGTGAAGGTTCAATGACAACACCGAATAGGCTCTGAATGGACATGGGAGCCGAAGGATGAGATGCAGGAGCATTACCCCGATCTATTTGCATCTATGGACTTCGAGGACGAAGTCTAGTTCAAGTAGGGGAGAGTTGTAAGTGGAGGAGAGTTGTAACACTCCAAATTTGTTATTACTGTTTTGACCATTGAAATAGAAAAGATGGCATAAAAGGTCACTTAGTACGCGGGGCATACTCAAGGAGTACGCTTAGCGTAATAAGGATGCATGAACGCGGAGGGTGGCCGTGTACATAGGGCGTGTATATAGGTATGCGGGGCATATGCGACAGAGGGCCAAAACCCTAATTCTCAGACTTGACATCTATTTAAACACCATTAAGCCTCTTGGACCAAACCCTAATCAGCCTCCATAGCCTTATTTCGCTCTTTTACGCCAAAGATCCCTTGTAAGAGTGTTTTTGAGCTTAAGGAGTATATTTGTGGCCATTTTAGAGTTCATTCAAGAAGAAGGAATTTCTAAGCAAGCTTGGAGTGTCATTAGGCTTCAATAATGTGCATCTAGTTCACCTTGAAGGGCTTCTGGAGGTATAAAGTCTTGATCTTGCAATCTTATTCATTAGATCCAGTTAGGGTTTCTATATTCTCCTTTTTGGTGTTTATAGATCATCTCTAGAGAGTTGGAGCAACTCCAGTGCTTAAGAAGAGTAGATCTAAGATCCTTTGACTCATTCATGCCATAAAAATGGTGTCTTGATGGGTGTTTTGACCTCATGCATGGGTTCTGACTCTTGAAAAGGTCTTAATGGGTTGTTGGGAAGATATGGAACATGCAAAGGCACAAAGTTGCCAAATTTATGCCTTAGAACGTCTTAATGGACTCAGATTTAAAGATTGGACGTTAGAACATCGAGTATTAAGCACTTAATAGAAGATGTGCTTAATTTGTTTGTACGATGGGCGTAGATTAGCATATGCAGCGCGTATAGCTTAGGGAGTCAGTACCCTGCACGTACTAGGGTGGTATGCAAGGCGTACGCACCTCAGATGGGCTTGGACTTGTTTTGAGATTGTAATCACTTTGCGCCTTAATTAATCTCTGGGCCATGCCACGTTTTGAGTTAGTGGGCCAGCTTATCTGTTTTGGGCCATGGTTACTATGGTTGGGCTATATTGGGCCATGATTACTATGGTTGGGCTTTATTGGGCCATGAGGCCTATTAATAATTTTGGACATCGAATTTGGTCCCATTAGCAAAGGAAGACCTTTTGGGCCATTGTGAATGAACTTGGGGTTTGGGTTCTTCGATTGGATAATGTTCAGTCCTAACCTAGGGTACTGGTATTATTATACAGCACGAGTGTTCACGGACTGTTAGGAGAGCATCTTTCGGATTCAGCAGATAGAGGTGAGTCTCCTCACCATACCAATGGGTTAAAGGCACCAATGCAGCCCATTTTATGATATATGGTACACTTGTTGATGTAGTGTTATGTGGCATGGTAGTTGGTTATGTGTTAGGAGGTATGCTAGTTGTATATATGGTATACTTGTATGGAAAACCATGGGAGAGCCCATGACACCTGGATGTAAGACGATGTGGGGAGCCCATGGTTTTCCTATTAAAGACCATGGGGGGAGCCCATGACACCTGGTTGTAAGACCATGTGGGGAGCCCATGACACTTAGGTGTAAGACCATGTGGGGAGCCCATGACATCCTGGAGTAAGACCATGGGGAACCCACAACTTCCTTATATGTTTGTATGCATGGCTTATATGGTTTATGTAGCTTTTATAGCTAATGGGGATCATTTGATTATGTGGATTGTGTGAGGTATGCTCTGGGGAATTCACTAAGCATTAGCTTACTGTTTGTTGGTTTGGTTTAGGTACTTCTGAGCCTAAGGGAAAGGGCAATGCTTGATGGCGCGACATGCACTCTCTCATGCTTTTTTATGGGACACTCTGATATTTAAAATAAAATTGTTGATGTTATGAATTTGAAAACAATTGTTCTTGAGATTTTGTGGTTTATTGGAAATGTTTTGATTATTTAAAAATGAAAAATTTCTTTTTAGAATTTGGTTGTTACATTAATAAATGACAATAAATGATTTATTGATATATTAAGAGAATAATATATTAATTAGAAATATTATTATTATTTAATTAAAAACCAATCAGAAATTAATTTCAATTAATTTTGTTATTAATTAGATTAATTAAAGTGCAAGGATTAAAGTTGTAATTGTTCAATAGTTGAACATAGGGGTTCCAAAACCTTCCCCAAGGTGGTGGACGGTTTTGGGGAGAAATTATAGGGTTTCTAAAATATCTCTTAAAGATAATTAAGGAGTTGGATTATTACCAAATTTAAAATAATAATATTATATTCCAATTAAGGTTTCCAAAGCTTCTTGTATCAGCTATAAATAGGGTCTCTTGGCATCACATTTTCGGCCATCACTTCTACTAAGAGAATAGTCGAAAATCATATCCCTTTCCTATCTCTTCAAGTTTCCTTAGTTGTTAGGGTTTGGGTGTGAGAAAAATTTCACATATGTCCTTGCAAACATTAGGAATTACGTTTGTATCCTTTCAAAGTTTATAATTACGTATATATCCTTCTTAACCTATTAAAATCACATTTATATCAAATCTTATAATTTAATGAGGTATAAATCAATTTAATACCAAAAAATATATTTAAAAATCAAAATAAAAGGTGACTGTATTAAATTACCCTTTCCAGATTATTAATAAATAGAAGTAAATAGATTTAATTAGCATTAAACCTAATTAAATATGACAAAACTGTTGGATTAGTGTCTAACGCTATAACTATATTTGGTAAGTATTTGACCCGGTTGAGCATGGTCTTTTTGGGTTGCCTTCACCATAGCAACTTGACAGGATGATTTATAATGAGAGAAGAAATATTATTAATATATGATGAGCATAATATAAAGAATAATAATATTGTTAGTTGATTACTATAAGTCATAAATTAATTATGAATTAATTTGGTGACTTAAAGAGATTAATTAAATAAAGGGGCATAAACTGTCAATTGTATGATAGTTGTATTTTGGGCTGTGATTCCTTATGAATAAGAGGGTGGACGATTTTTGGATAGAAATCATCCAAAGGCTTATCAATAAGGATATTGGATTGCTTATGGCGTAAGTTATTCGATTAGGGTTTTAAGGGTGAAACCCTAGGAGGCTCATTAGTATATAAAGACCCATGGGGTTGAGGAAATCGGCACCCTTGTTATTGGAGTAACCCTAGCTGATTTCTCACCCTCCCCTCTCTCTCTCTCTCTATTATCATCCTCTTGCTATTTGGTGTTTGTAAGCCATTAGAGGAGTGACAATTGTGACTCTAATCCCCAAAGACAAGAAGATTCAAGCAAGAAAACTCAAGGTATTCCTTTAGATCTAATTTCTTATGTTATGATTTGAATGCTTATACTATATCTATCAATAGAAGTCTTGGATACATTGCATGTTCAATTAGAGAAATCTAGATCCAAGAATTAGGGTTTGTATGTGCACATAGGAAAGTTCTTATGGCTCAAACCCATCAGTGGTATCAGAGCCTTGATTGGTTTCTATTGAATTGATGCATAGGTTGATTGCTTGTTGAGTGCAAAATTCGATTTTTGTCCCTCTGCCTGATGAGCTTGGCGAGTTCTATAGTGGACTCGGCGAGTAGGCCTCAACTCGGCGAGTCCATTGTGGTACTCGGCGAGTTCGAGCATCAGAAGGAGCTTGTTTCGAGATTTCTTGTTGTTTTTCTTATGGAAACTTGCCTTAATCTTTATGGGTCAATAAAATTCGAATTTTAACATATATGTGAGTATATTCTTGACCTAACAAAAGATATTTACCAATTAGTTGAATAATAATTTCCTTATATGATATTAATTGATTATTTTAATTTAAATTGGTAAATTGTTTTGCAAGAGACATTTAAATAAATCAAATATGGATAATTATGAGATTAAATGGTTAATTTAAATTATTTGTTATTTGATCCCTTATGTTTTGAAAAGTTTAAAACTTGTCCTCAAGTTTTGAAATTTAATTTTTGTGATTAAAAGTTTTATTTAGACAATTTAAATTTCAAACCCTAGAATTTTACAAGTTTAAAATTCAACCCCATACTACTATATGATTACAAGTTTAATATATATATATATATATATATATATATATATATATATATATATATATATATATATATATATATATATATATATATATATATATATATATATATATATATATATATATATATATATATATAAAATTAAAATGCTAGTCTTACCGTTAGTAGGCCTCATTCACGAAGCCAGTCTATAAGGTGGGTATAAGGTTGCTGCCTATAAAATGGCGCTTAATGGGTGTACACTCACACTCACCGCTTGCTTCATCGGTGGAGGGTCGTTAGCCGAACGGGTAGGATAGGGCAACCCTATCTCCTCATTAAAAGCATAATATTGAAATACAAAGTAGCTAC